>NC_143583.1:180457306-181076210 GCF_048544385.1 Mastigoproctus giganteus | reverse complement strand
ACTAAAGAATTATGCAGCATTAATAGCAAGTCTCACGCAGGGACTGGGGATTAAACAGAAAAACCCTGTCTTTGTACTACAAAGCAATTTTCATCCCAGCCATTACCTACGGATCCCTGATACAAAAAAGCAGGTACGGATCCCTGGTACAAAAAAGCATGAACAGTAGTAAATAGCATTAGCATTAGTAGAGGCATTTGATGCAAGAAAGCAAGCTTATGCAGCATCAGCCAAAAAAAAAAAAAAAAAAAAAAAAAACATAAATAAATAAATAAAAAATAACCAATTCCACTTCACCCCTCTGTTCAAAGTTAAATGTTTACGAGAAGACATTGTGCACTTCACACGACACTGAACAAAACTGAAACTGAAAAGACGAAAGGCTGACCAAATCCCCCCCCCCATGCACACACCGAATTCATCAGAAGTTTTACACGTGCCTTAAAATTCTTGAAAAAGGGTTTAGAACCGCGACGTAAACCTTGATAAAATTCAGAGAATCGGAAATAGAAAATAAACACACGATTGAGGCAATACGTGGAAGAAAAGTTCATAGAAAAAGAGCCGTGAGCTCGCCCGCTGTCCGTTATGGGGAGATCAAATTAAGTGCTAATCTAAACGAAACAGTGCAGATTGCCTGTCTGCGTCCGTTACAGAGAATGTCCGCTAGACAGAAGCTGAAAACACGTTAAAACCAATGGAGGTGAGTTGGGGAATTTGAAAATGTCCGTTAAAGAGAGGTGTCCGTTAGGAGAAGTTTCACTATATATATATATATATATATATATATATATATATATATATATATATAAACATATATATATATATTTTTGTTTTATTTATTTTATTTTTTTTTTATTTATTTATTTTTATTTTTTTTTTTATTTTTTTTTTTTCCAAGAAACGTCACGTTTGTGAGGCTTACATAACAATACACGCGGGTATGAACGGTCTGGCTAAAGCCTGCTTCCCGCGGCGCGTGACTTGCCGAGTTACGAGCCGTTGGAAGAGGGAAGCTTGGTACGGCTCGCTCAAGACTTGGTGTGGCGTGTTCTTCCCGTCACTTGTCGGTAAATTTGGCACTAATCAAAGGAGATGAGCACTCGGCTAGGTTCGGCTCGGATGAATTGAATAAGAATATTGATATCAAAATGGGCACTGGTATATCAGATACTTCCATGAGTTAAGTTGGCCACAGGAGCAGAATGGGTTGTCGGTGAGGCCCAAGGTGATAAGTTTTCCTCTGATCTCACTGTGTCCAGTCAGAAGATAGGTTGTCAGGAGACCTGGGGAGAACCAGGTTGGTTCTCCCCAGGTCTGATGGGAGCCCTCCCCCTGGACCTGGAGGTCCAGGGGGAGGGCTCCCATCATAACCTGGAGACCGAGCATACTGACAGTGCAGCATGCCCGAGAGACGGTGAGCAGGATTGAGCGGTGTATGGTTTCAAGTTTTCTTTGGTTGACTACCAAAGTCATCCAAAGAAAACTACCTTGTAAAAGAACTCAGCCTCTTTTACTGCCTTGTAAAAGAGGCTGAGTTCTTTTCGTGAGTCCCCAGTCCTTACAGGTGACTCTTGCAATTAGGACAGTGTAGCACCTTATCTTCTATCTGATGTAGGCTAAATGGGGTTGGAATGATAGGCTCCTGTCAAGATACAGTCAGTCCCCGGGTACTTTAGTTGTGCTGCTAGTTTTATTGTTCTACCCTCGATTTTGATGTGGGGGTCGAGTCAGTTGGAGATTTCCCTTCAGCAGTATGGAGCTGGCCGACCGGGCTAGCCGGGTGGGTAAAGTGCCTGCCTGGCAACCCAAAGGTCGCGGGTTCGATTCCCGCCTCGGGCTTGGATCAAAGTACTGCAAAAACCTTGGGAGGTGCATTATGGCCACAGAAGCCTATGCGCCAATAACTACCAAAAAAAAAAAAAGTGTGGAGCTGGTTTTGGTTGGTGAGACATGTAGGTTGTGGTGGGTAGCCCAGTTTTGCAAAGTTTCCAGTGACTGGTTGCCAGACGCTTCCAGTTGGGTCCTGCTGTCAGCGGCCAGCGTCAGGACCAGGGCATAGGCTTGGGCTCTGACGTTACCAAAGTCTTGGTTGAGGAAGGTAGGTATCCCATGATTTCTGACCACTCAGTATACGTACTAATACTAACTAGTACCACTACTAATACTAACACTAGGTGGTAGATAACTCTCATCAATCGGTGCAATACCACCACTTTAATCTTAATGGAAAACAACCACGTAACGTCCTTCCCTTACTGTATATATTACCTAACCTAATTAAAAACAAGGTCATGACTAAAGATATCAGGTTAAGTTAAGATATTCTGAATCATTCCTGCTATAGCTGAAGAAAGTTGTACAGGTGGAACAAGGTCATTCACTAGCTATTCCGCGAAGCGTTCACGCTACAATTCTACCCCATTCTGAACAATAAAATTGTTGGTCTGAGTTACGTAAGAAGTCGAATTATGTGGGCAGCCTCCGGCCCGCTTTCGTTTCAAAATATATATAATAAACGACGAGCCGCTTATTATATACATTTTTGAATTAATGGGATTTCTGACGTGAATTTAGAAATACTCTGTCCATTGCTATTACAAATATCGTTCCAAATATTGATTCACCGATAAAAATAAAGTGTCAAATCTCTCATTAAATATTTCTAAAATAATTTTTATACAGTATTTATGCAATTTTTGTTACTATAATTGTATTTTTGTAATTTTATCATGAATTTGTATTTCGTTTTTCTTATTAATAAAATTAATTATATGTACGTGTATATATAAATACATATTACAATAAATAACATAAAGCTGCTTCTGACAGTTTTTTCATTATATATTATTTTAATAATCCAAAAAATCATGGAAAGCTAAAAAAAATTAGCCCTCGTGTACCTCACAGACATTTTATTTGGCCCGCCATTTATAAAGGTTGCCGCCCGTGGTATACGGGAAAGAGAAGAGAGGGCATCTAATGAATGACCAACTGCCTCTAGAATTTTTCTTCACTATAGTTAACTTCAACGAATGGAATCACTCATCGGAGCGATTAATTGACTGATGAATCATGTCGAAATGGCTAGTGGGCTACCTCCAAAAAGTTTATCGACAGAGCTGGGGAATGATTAAGCAGTCTGGTTTTTTTAGTAATTGTTAATTCGAAATTATTTATTATTTAAACATAAATAAATAAAGGTCATAAATCCTTTATTTATTTATGTTTTTTACGGGTGGTCACCAGTGGAGAAGGTGCAGGTCACTAAACTGCCAAGAACCATTTTAGGCGTTTTGTAGATTCTTGTCTTTCCAGCCGTGACAGATTCCAGTCGTTGGCTACGAAAAACACGCATGAGCAGTTATTTTCATTTGACCGTGACATAAACGCAATCTGCAATTTTGACAAGGTGGATTAAAGTGAAAGATTAAATGGAAATCATTAGAAGTTTCTATTTTTGTGTTTTGCATTTTGGTTACTTTACTTTACTTTCCCCACTTCCCCTCATTTTTTGATAATCTCGATCGTTTAATTTCAATGTATTGTTTCCGGACCTTCTTTCTTGCGCTAATAATTTGTGTAGTGTCTGCCCAACCAACTGGTGGAAATTAATAATAAAGCGTTTAAATGCAATGTTACTTAACTGGGAAAATACAATTGTTTACTGGAATAAGTCTTGACTTCAAAGATTTCTTGCCAAAAACGTACCACAAATATTGTTTTCCCTCTGCACAAAAAAAAAAAAAAAATAAAATAAAAAAATAAATAATAAAATAAATAAAAAAAAACACAGGCTTTATCTCTCTGAACTTGACTTTTCTTCTATGCAGCTTTTAACTCTGTACAAGTACGAACGTAACTATGGGATGTTGTTTCCATATCTGCTGTTGTTCCTTCAGAGCTTCTCGGAAACTCATCGACTCTGTCCAAACGAGATCAGTCGGGTTAATGATTCTTCTCTTACAAACGCACTGTGCTCCTTTATTACACGGATCAGTTCTTGCTGCATGCCTTTTCTACAGATATTTCTATTTTCGCTGTTCTTCCGTCTCTCCTTTTCAAACCAGTACGAACACGTGCCTTTGCCACTAGTCAACATGCTTTATAGATTAACGCCAAATTCACCAAACTGAGTAGTCCCCCCCCCCCCAATCAATTTATCCTTCTGTTCTCTGGAACAACCTTCCCTCTTGAGTTATTTCCCGTAAATTGCAATATGGAAATCAAGGCCACCCTTAGCAAGCATCATCTGCCTTTTTCGCTTCAATAGCGAAGAAGGCAGATGATAACTGAAACTGAAATTTGTATTTTCAGTACAAATTTCAATTTCTAGTTTGGGGTTACGGTTAAAAACATATGTAAATAAATAATTACTAGATTAATTACATCTAGTATCGAGGCAATTCAAACATGACCATTTCATTCTCTAAATTGCTTCTGTGGTTAGGTTGGTTTGTCTGTTTCAGGGATTTAATCAAAGGAGGAAAAATTCTGTGTCCGTTCTAAATTGGCTAACTTGCTTCCATTTGAACGATATTCTGATGAGGGAATATCTAAAGATATTATGCCATCCGGATAATAAATATGGATTTTTTAAAACGGCTAAAGATGTCTTTATACTGTATAGGAATATCCATACTGTATAAGAATGTGCATTTTGTTGCTTTTTGGCCTTTCACCTTTCTTCTACTACTATGGACAAGTATAGAAACTCAGTTCCTGATATATGGTCAGGTGTAGTCCCCTGATGAAATACCTGACCATGTATCAATATTTGCTTCAGCTGACATCAGATTCTGCACATTTGCCTTACCTGTATTTTATTTATTATTTTTTTTTTATGAAAACCCCAAACACGAAAGGTATCAAACCTATAGTACTTAGTACCGTGCATGGGTTAAAGGGGAAGTATGGGGGGGGATGCCGGAAACTTTTCTCTAGAGACTAAACATGGGTTTCGCCACTTCAAGCCTCCAATAAGCAAAGTGGTGGCATTTCACCAGTTGATGAAAGTCATCTACCACCCACAAATTCGACCATTATCTAAATTATGTTTCCCCCCCATATCTGATGACAGCTGTACCACTTATTTTATTTTATTTGTATTTTACTGTATTATTAATTTTACTCTACAGTTCACCCACCTTCTATTGGCTTTGTAATTCAGCCCATAATTTTCTTAATTCTTCATAACTTTTAGGATATTAACATTCTTTCACTATTTACATATCTACTATACTTCCTTTTCTACTATCCTCACCCTTCTGGTTACTGGCACTTTGTATAATTTTCACATCCATCTATGCATACTTTATTCAATATATTAATACAAACTTTTGTATACTTTTGCATCCTTTTAGGTTGCTTTGCGCTTTAGGTGCATCTTCTTTCATCAACTGAAAACGTTTTTTATCCACTGTAACTTTTTAAAAAATTACATTTTTAATATATATATATATATATATATATATATACACACACACACACACACACACACACAGAGCGTCTCAAAAATATTGGTACAAACGTTTAGGGGAGGTAGGTAACATCTAAAGGAATGTGAATTGCATAGGAACCCATAACCGGAAACGTCACGGGAAAGTAGTAGCAGAGGCACAAGAAGCAGAAATGACACAAGACAGTAATTAGTGACAAACATTTATTTGACATAATATTAACAATGGAGTACGAGATGGATGCATTTCATGATGTTACAACAGATGCTCGAATGTTCAATGAGACCATGAGACGCGATGCATGCGTGACACCGACGCAGCATGGATTGGCGGACACGGTCGAACACACCTGGAGTTTCTTTGACAGTAGTAGCAGCGCAGACGAGTTTCGCCACGATTTCCATCTCCACAGGCGATTCATACACGATAGATTTGAGGGCCCCACAGAAAGAAATCAAGACTCGATAAATCAGGTGAGCGTGGGGGCCAGTCAACGGGTCCACCACGGCCAATCCATCGACTCCCAAAACGCCTGTTCAAATGGTCAAGAACACACCTTCCATAATGAGCAGGCGCCCCGTCATGTTGAAACCAAATGTTGCACCTCACATTTGCTGGAACATCGTCAAGTAACCCTGGTAGAACTTGTTCAAGAAAGATCCGATGTTTAGCGGAGTTCATGCGGGATGGTAACAGGTATGGGCCGACTAAGCAGTCACCGACCATACCTGCCCACACATTTATTGCGAAGCGATGTTGTGCCGCATGGGGGTATTTTCTCATATACTGAACATCTTCACCTAGATTGTGACCACTTCTAGCTACTGAACTTTACACTCAGATCGCTTGAATTGGTTAATCCGTGTCTCTCTTGATACGTGATTGTCTTCCCACCCTCTTGAGGGCCTCTTCTTCCACTTCCGCTTAGGTGGGAGAATTCCCACCCAACCTGCGGAGGGTGCCTTCCCTACATCCTCCGTCGCTCTGTTTATACCTCCTTTCCTCTACCCTCTCCGGTACATCCTGTACTCCCTGTACCCTATTTTTTTTTTTTCTTGGTCTTTCCAGGAAGCTCAGGCGACCTGGAGTAGACTAGCCAGAGAATTATGGGCAGCCCGGCTCCCTCCTAGTAGTGTGTGCGGGCAACGTGGGGTTCCACCTGGAGCCCTGCGGCCAAAAGCCAGGACACCCAACAGAACCCAGCACAATACTTCATTTACAGCACAAAATTTTTTCTGGCTTTCACAGTGATACTGTTTGTCTCCATAGAGTTCATATGGCGCAGATGTGGGAAACCACCGGAGGCGCCTTTCCCCCAACACTTTGCACACTATGTGCTGCATGGGGATGCACACCGTGTGGGTTGTCGTGAGCCCACACATGAGCATTGTGCTGATTGAATAAGCCTTCCCGAGTGAAATAAGCCTCATCCGTGAACAAAACATAGGCTGGAAAATTCAAGTCTTGAACACTTTCTTGGAGAAACCACTGCGAAAAAGCCACACGTGCAGGATGATCTTGGAGGAGCAGTAACTGAACCCTTTGGAGCTGAAAGGGGTGTAAGGAATCGTCGTGCCAGACATGCTGTACACTACAACGAGACACTCCTAAGGCAGAGGCAACGGCACGTGTGCTGGTAGCAGGATTATTCTGGACGGCATTCAACACACTTTCTTCCATGGCGGGAGTTCCCCGTCTAACGTGGTCTGCCCGCATTACTCCAGTTACCTCTAAATGATCCATAATCGCACAAATTTTGATGCACACGCGCACACAAACGATGGTCCGGTACATGTCTGTCTGGGAAGCGTTCTCCTTAAATTCGTTGAGCGGCTCTCGTCCATTGCCCCCTGCTAATCCATACACTAGGTGCATGTCTGCCAGCTCACAGTTCGTATTTCGATGCATGCTCTTCGTGCGGCGACTACTGCTTGAATGAGTAAACCAGAAATTTTCCCTCTCGCGAACTGATGAACGGCGCCGTCTACCGACTTACGGTGACGTTTCCGGTTATGGGTTCCTATGCGATTCACATTCCTTTAGATGTTACCTACCTCCCCTAAACGTTTGTACCAATATTTTTGAGACACCCTGTATATATATGGAAGACGAAGTATAATAATGGGTTAAAATGTGAAGTAGCAGTGAAGTTGCTTTTATTAATTTAATCATTTTTACTTTACAGATCACTCCTCTCTAATTGGCTTTACAATTCAGCCTATAATTTACTTAATTCATTATAACATAGGATATTCACATTCTTTCTTTTTCACACCTGCAATTTCTCATATTTCTGCTATTCTTTTCCTATTAACTTTTGGCATTTTGTGTGATTCACACTTAACTGACTTATTAATTCAACACTACCTATTATTTTTTTTTTATATATATATTTTTAATACTTTCTAAAGCACCAAAAGTTAATAAACCTAACAAAAACTTCAAACTGTTACTGTATATATACACTCGTTTCCAAAACTTAAGCTGTTGTTGTTATTTGGTTTTTAGGAGCATTAGTAACTAAGACCATATTGCTCCGGAGATATGCGGTGGTCATTTCCTGACCTTTCCGCATCCTCGTATTTGGTAGTCACGGGCTCGAATCCCGGTGTGATCAAGAAGCGTGTGCTACGCACTGCTGCTCCTGGCTACAAAGGCGCCCAAAACTTAAGCCTCACACTTACTTTATAACTTATTCGATAGAGCGAAGTTGATACTTGTGGTTTAGTTAGTGCCGCTTGCCGTCATATAATGATAAGTGTTAGTAGTGCTTCCAGTTATTTGGTGTATAGGCGTTAGCCAATACACCAAATAACTGGAATTGACAACTGGGAAAATATTTGAAGAATTGTTTAGTTTTATTTTCAATTGAATTTTATCTTTAACTAAGGGAGTAGTTTCGATACTGAGACTACGAGCCTTTGTTCCACAGTGAATTTTGTTAAGTATGGAAGAATTTACGAGAATCCTTCCGTCATACTTTTTCCAGGCATAGGAAAGTCTTGTTATGTGGGCGGGCGGCCACGAACTTTGGCACTCCATAAAAAAAAAAACAAAAAAAAAAAAAAAAAAAACAGTTCATCACGATGAATCCTATAATAGAAGATTCATTTTAGTTTGAGCAGTCCGTTGGCGAAAGCAACTTCAAGCTCACTCTGACAGGTTTTTTACTTTCATTTTTTTCTGTCTGATAATGCTGTTAATCAGGGTGGGCTTATCATAACTACAATAAATCATTTCAACTATACCGTCTGTAAGGTTAAAACTAGGGATGGGAAAATCGAATGATAACAATCAATTATTTCAATAATTGAAACAATCGATTATATGTGAATCAATCTGATGTTTTCATCAGAGGTCATCCACCGAAATAATGTGAAAGCAGACAATATCTAGGCCTCTGTTTCCGAAATGGTCTGTATACTCGTAAGCACGTGGTGTGAAATGATTTTGAATTTACCAGCAAGAGTAGGGCGATATAAGGTAAGCCTATAAAATTTTATTATATGTAGAGCATACAGATCATGTTCTGTATAAATTCAAAATCATTTCGTACCATGTGTTTCCGTGCATACAGACCACGTCTGAAACAGAGGCCTAGATATTGCCTTCTTTCACATAATTTCAGCGAATGACTTCTGATGACATGAAAATTATGAGTTAAAGGCAATTTGTTATCTTATATCCTTTTTTTTTTTTAATCTCATTTTCGGTTGTTTTAATTTTACCACATTTTATCTTAATTTCTTTTAGCTCATTATATATTTTTATTAATTTTTCGTGTATACCGTAGATTCGATAGTAACAGCCTTCTCCTATAAACTTCCAATATGTATACTACACACACACAGGTGTTCAAAGAAAGTGCATCACCTAGGAATTTCACATTTCTAACCGTTTTTCGCGATGGTGTGTTACATTAATGACTAGCACTCACAAATAGAAATATAAACAAAAGATATTTATTAATAGTTAAGGCAAAGCTAAGTAATATTTGACAGGTGCTCTCAAAAGATTCCAAAATGAGCATTTGCAAACTTCATACAACAGTTTTGGTAAACACGACAATTATGGCTGAACTGTTATCAGAAGCCCACAATTTGCTCCAGTTTATCATTTTGAAGGGAAAACAAAATGAAAAGTTCATCAGGTGCAAACTAATATTTAGTTGAACCACCTCTGGCCGTGATGACAGCAGCACACCGTCGAGGCATTGACAAGATCAATTTCTGAAGATAATCAACTGATAGTTCGTGGTTCCGAACACGAATTATGGCTTCCTGAAGTTCACGAAGGGTCTTTGGTTTCTTTCTGGCAACTGCAAATGCCACACGATGCCAACAGTTCTCTACAGGATTCAGATCCAGGCTGTTTCCTGGCCAGCTAAGAGTTGTAATGGACCATTCTTCCAACCGTTTTTTCACCTGTAACAAATGTAAACACATTATTGTCGAACCTCTAATGCAGAAATGAAGCTAAAGTAACTACAGAAGTGCCTACTTACACTTTTCGCCCGATGACAAGGAGCAGAGTTGTCCTGGATGATGCAGTTACCTGGCAGGTTGAAATGGTCTCTAATGATTGGCAGCAATTTGCCTTCCAATATAGCCAGGTATCCATTGGCATTTACGGAACCTTTTTTAAACTGCAGATGATCCACTCCGCAATACGAAATGCACCCCCATATCATTTAGCTGGTAGGGAATTTCACTATAGACACAATACAGTGTGGATGGTATTCTTCACGTCTACGGCGAATCGTTTGTCTCCCATCAGAACCAAGCTGGTTGAATTTCTTCTGATCTGAGAAAATAACTGAGTTCCAGAGGCCTAATACACCTCAATCAGGTCACCTCACAGGTGCCTAGTCTCCAGCCGCTGCAATTTCCAGGACTTAAGCCTCCCTTGGTAAGAGGATCCCTTCATATACCTCACCAAACTTGTTGCCCTTCCCTGTACACGCTCAAACAAATTGACATCCTTAAAATGAGGCTTCCAGACCTGTACGCAGTACTCAAAGCGTGGCCTGACCATTGCCTTATACAAAGGGATAATCATCTCCTTTTCCATGCTAGCAAAATTCCTGTATATTATGGACAAAACCACACGATCTGCTCTTGCAGCCTCTCTGCATTGCTTAGAAAACTTCATATCTGAGTGCACAATTATTCCCAGGTCTTTTTCATTTTCTACCACCTTCCTCTCCTCTGGGTTACTTCTACCCATATGCAGTACTTTGCATTTGTCAATGTTAAACTTCAATTGCCACTTCTCAGCCCATCTGCCCAAATTTTCTAGATCCTGTTCAGTAGCACAGTCATTGATATACTAAACCTTTGTATCATCTGCAAACTTCGACACTAAGCCTGATATTCCTTCATCAATATTATTGATAAATATACAAAACAACAGTATGCCCAACACCGAACCCTGTGGACTCCACTAATAACATTAGTCCACGAAGAGCACCGTCCATTGATTACCACCCTTTGTCTTCTCCCACTCAACCACCATTTTATCCATTGTAGCAACTTATCCTTAATACCATTCTATTCCAATTTGTACAGTAGTCTTCTATGCACAACGGTGTCAAAAGCTTTCCTGAAATCCAAGTACTGTATTTGATATCAGAATTATTTTTTGTATCTAGTTCCTTTGTAACCACATCATAGTATCCAGTCGTATTTGTCAGACAAGAATTTCCCTTAACAAACCCATGCTGTGTCTGAATTATTGCTGCAGTTTTGTCTAGATGATCCTGCAATGCATCTTTAACCAAAGATGTTTCTTTGTAAAACAATAAACCAAACAAACAAACAAAAAATAAAAGTTAAACGCTTGTCAATCAAATTTAAATTATAAGGCTTAGATCATTATTTTGAATAAAGTTTCGATTTAGTTCCATTTCTTACTATCATCCATCATCGCCTTTCAATATTTTTTTTTTTGTACCAAACTATCTTCGGGTGTATGTCCGATCTTTTTATGAAAACAATCCAGCAATTCTTTCTATTTTGTATAATTGACGCGAATAATTCGCGAAACCGGAAATGGTTTGGAGATGCGAGTTTGACATGCAACAAAGGAGAATAGATTTCAAATTTATATCCTATTGTCTTATGCCTCTGTAGCGAAATCTCCTCCTGCTGAAGAGAAACTGTGGCTTCTTTGAGTATAAGTTCTACAATAAAAAACAAACTACACTTACTGATACTTTTTTTTTTTTTTTTTTTTTTTTTACTATAATGCTCATTTACAATCTGCGAACATTAAGTAAATTTGATGTATGACAAATGTCAGTAGGATTGTCTTGAATGAAGGAAACGTCCAGTGACGACACTTCCATTGAGTTTACTTAAATCACTGGCGACTGCATTCACAGTCTTAGTACTCACCTCTGATTAGAGGTGAGTACTAAGATAATAAGCTTTGCTAAGAATGTTAATAGATAATCAATGGTGCTTTCAGCTGTAAAATTAGTCTTTAATTAAAACATTGAGCACTGCACTACACTAAGTCCAGCGGATGTTGGCGTTTTAATCTTCCGGGAACTTCGCTGTTATCCAACAGGTTCATCGCCTAGTATTTTGGATGCGCTTCTAGTCGTCGTTGGTATTTCTCACTGTAATTGCGTATTTCTTCTTTTATCGTTGGCATGTTCAGGTCTCTATGTATCATTTTATTGGTGACATACCAGGGCGAGTTGGTAATGGTTCTTAGCATCTTTGATTGAAAGCGTTGTAGTATTTCTTTGTTTGAGGTGCTGGCGGTGCCCCAAAGTTGGATGCCTTAGGTCCACACAGCTGACACAGTATGACTTTGTATATAAGTAGCTTGTTTGCCAATGATAACTCAGAATCTTTTCCAGCTAGCCAATACAGCTTGTTAGCCTTTAGCCCAAGTTGTTTCCTCTTTGTCCAAATGTGCTTTCTCCAATTTAAGCGTCTGTCTAGATGGATGCCAAGGTACTTAGCATCGTCTGCTTGCGGTATGGCGTGGCCATTTAATTTCACTGGTGAGCATGTTTTCTGTCTCATTGTGAATGTAAAATGAGTAGATTTTGTCTCATTGGTTTTCATGCGTCATTTTTTTTGCCAAGCTTGTGTCTGGTTAAGCTGTTCTTTCAACCTTTGTGTTGCAATTATTGGGCTTTCATCAGTTACAAGTTCTGCTGTGTCATCAGCAGATATTGCTACTAGGGTGTTATTGTTAAATGGGAGGTCAGTGGTGTACAGGGTATATAATAGGTATGTTGAGGGTCAGACGGCTCCAGGGATTTCTCCCATTTCTGCGTATGTTCTGTGTATCAAGTGACTACCCTGTCTATGCCAGAGGTTTAAAAATAATGTATGGGTCATGTGGTATGTAGTTTTTGTGCCCATTGTTCATCCGACCTGTTAGCTGCTGGGCCCCTAGTGGGACCCGGTATTACCATACCTAGCGACGGGGACGCTGACCAGATGTACCAAGAGACTAATTATACTCTGGCAGGTCCTGCCACTTATGTTCCTGGGATTTCGGTGGCTAGTACCTAAAATAAAGGTTGGAGCGGTCACGGTTGAGTTAGGTAAAATTTCATTTAGAAAGCATTGTATTGGGTTTTACGCTGAAAGCACTATTTCTAGAGAGCCTAAAAGTTCTGGAAAAATATGATGTGAATTAAATTTGGACATGGGCAGTCGCTGTAAAAGGGAAAGTATTGGGAGGGGAGGGTGAAGACTGGAGGGTGAAATAGGAAGGTGACACCCCATTTTCAGTGAGGCATGCCCATTCCCCACCAGAGTGAAAATATGAGGAGGGGAGATGAGCAAATACTCTTCCCCCCATCCCTGAGAAGTATGAAAAACAGGTCTGCACAAGGGAGTGTGGTTTTGGATCGCCAGTAGGCCATCCAAATTACCCTAAAGTCTTGTTTTTCTGTGGTATAGTGAGTTTTTTTGTGTCATGTACTTGTTTGACCTCCTGCAGTCCTTCTAGTCGGGTTGCCTTTGGTGTATTGCTGTCATTGTTTTCCTTCTGGAAAATAGATCCTGGGAATATTGACTGAGTGCTTTGTAGTCGTCTTGAGTGTCTAATAGTATGGGTTCTTGGTTGTCTGGTATATATTGGATTGCCGTTATTAGGCGTAGTCGTAGGTCGTCATACAGATCGCAGTCAAACATCGTCTCCAGGAGTCCAGGTTGCCACAGGGACAGTCCGCGCTATCTACGATGTCAAGTTGGTAAAGGGCCGTGTCCTGTAAAGAGGAAGGCGGTATTCCGACTGGGGTGAAACCATGCTGGCGCCTTAGGGTACGGCTTGGTGACAGTGGGGAGGAATCTTGTAGTCACTGCACCTTTTTTTCTGTGTCGCTCCATCTCCTCTGCCAAATCTGGACGAGGTGGTCGGTGATTCTTCTCTTCTCATAGTTGTGGTCATTAGTGATGTCAGTGGTGAGGTCATACATTGTAACCAATGTGTTTCTAGCAAGATTGTAGAGCAGACCGCAGCGAGTAGCCTCGAGGTCCAGGAGAACTTCTGCCAGTACCTGGAGGGCAGCTGTGCTAGTCGTTCTAGTTGCTCTCGTCATGGTAAGGAGGATGGTCCTCTGAATTGTTTCGAGGATCCGTTTATTCACTTATAGTCCCGCCCTTCCGTACCAGACAGGGGAGTCATACGTGATGGCAGGAATGAAGAGGACTTTGTAGTAGAGTGACAGGGTAGTACAGCTCAGTCCCCAGTCCCTGCGAGTGACTCTAGTGAGGAGGGCCGGGTATCTTCTTATCTTTTGTTTAATATATTCTAGGTGTGGCTTTAAATTTAATTTTCTGTCCAGGATTATTCCTAGGTATTTAATCTGTTCGCACAGCTGAACTGTTTTGTTCTCAATCTTAATTTGAGGTGGTCTCCTTAAGTCTAGCGTACCGTTTAGCAGCACCGATTTTGTCTTGCCGGATGCTAGTTTGAGAAAATGTAGTTTCGTCCAGTGTAGCAGCTTTTGCTGGGCATCATTTGGTTGCATTTCTAGGGAGGATCTGCTGTCAGCCTCGATGGTCAAGACCAAGTCATCTGCATAGGCCTGGGCCTCCACACCACTCAGATCCATGGCGAGGAACTCGTCTTAGGAAAAGTTCCACAGGAGCGGCCCCAGGACAGAACCCTGGCGGCAGCCCCTGCGGACTGGGCGACTGAGACATTTATATGGTGCGGTAACTTACGCTGCTCTATCAGCCAGATAATTCTTCATGTAATTGAAAAGATTCAATGGAAGGTTGGCAGCTCTGAGTCTCGCCAAGATGCTCGATCACCAAAGGGTGTCGAACGTCCCGGCGATTACAAGGAAGTATTTCCTTTGACAGTGGGTGGCTCTAGAGAGGAGGTTCTGTATTGCTTCAGTAGTGGATTTGCCAGGTGTAAATCCGTATTGCTTTGTCATGTTTGGATTTACTTCATTATAATGCCTTGTGATTCTGGTATGTAGCATCCTTTCGTATATTTTACTAAGGGTTGGTAGCAGGGCTATGGGTCTGTAGGAACTAGGTATCTCTGGTGGCCATGTTGGGTTTTTTAGGAGCAGTTTTAAATTTTCCTTTTTCCACCGTAGTGGAAATTTACCTGCTTCCAGGCAGCAATTGGATAGTTTTAGCAGTAATTCCGGTATATGTTCCGTTGCTGCTTTTGCCATCTCCTGTTCGATTAGGTCCAGTCCAGAGCATTTCTTATTTTTCATATGGCTTGCTGCATCCTGAATTTCTTCTAAGGTGAAGGGGGGGGGTTCTATTTGGTCATTATTATAGCAATTATTTGCCTGGCAGATAGCCTGCTGTTCATCTGTTATTGTTGTTGGCAGCTCCTGAAGGATGTCCAGGATGTTCGCAATCGACTCCTCCCAGGTTATGGTTAAATTTCCTTGTGCTGTTTTGTTGGCTGTCACGACTCCCCCCCCCCTGGGGAGTTTGTGAGTGGTAATTTTGTATACCACTCCCCAGGGGTTGCTGTTTCCTGACCCTTGTACCAGCCTCTCCCATGATTCTTTTTTCTTTATCTGTTCAGTATAATGATTTCTAGCGATTCTATATTGGTTCCTGAGTTCAGTGACTTCTTGTTGCGGCCAATTCCTTCTAGCCCTCTGAAATTGTTTCCTTCTATGCTGTACTAATTTCCTCATTCGTGTGAGCTCTGGAGTCCACCAGGGCGTGGCCCCTGCAATGGGGGTTCTTCTCTTCATGGCTTTCTCTGCTACTTCAGTTATTATTTTTGTTACATCCTTCTGGAGTCGTTCCGGGTTTTCACTCTCGCATGCTTGCTACCTCAGTGTGTGCAGGTATTGCTGGCCTACTATGCGAAGCGTCTCTCGGAAGGTGTCCCACTTTGCCTTGCTGAGGGCGAATCTATTTAGCATGTGCCTGTCGGCGGTTGTTCTTGTCAGATTCCTTTCTAATGTGAAGGTTATTGTACGATGTTCCGAGGTCCTCCAGGCGTTTCTAACCGTCCAATTTGTAATGGGTATACAATACTGGTCCCAAGACACTCCCCTGTGGCACTCCAGAGAATATTGGATATAACTTGGTTTGTTCTTTCAGTTTCACTTGTCTGCGCGGTAGCACAGTGATATTGTCACCGTCCTCCCCACACCGGGTGGAAAAGGCCCGGTTTCGAATGCCGTCGATGACTCGAGGAACTTTAATGGTTTTTTTTCACTCCGTGACTGAGTTAGTCGGTCTCATGCATAGATAGCAAGTTCCCCCCCAGAAACTGGGGTTTTTCTTCTGCAAACAGACAAATCAACCAAAGAACACAACTAATTAACAGACATAAGACACAGCACGGCAGATAAATTTAATTATTCGGGTGGCCTAAATACAATAGTTTGTTTTTTTTAGTTTTTTCAGTTTCACTTGGTAATATCTTTCCATGAGATATGATTTTATAATTATATATAATTGGTGAGATAGTACCTGCTTCAGTTTGTATAGTAATCCTGCATGCCAAACCTTGTCGAATGCTTGACTGATGTCTAAGCACACAGCCGAGCAATATTTTTTTTGTTTCCAGACAATTGTTGATAAAATTGACAACTCTATGCACTTGTTCAATAGTGCCATGTTGCTGTTTGTATCCGAATTGATGTGGTGGAATTAAGTATTCTTCTTCTAGGACCGGTTTCAGCCGTTTTAATATTAGTTTTTCTATTATTTTTGATAATATTGGTACTAGACTGATAGGCCGGTATGATGTTACTTCATTGGAGGTTTCCAGGCTAATATCATTATTATTAGGGCAACTTTCCACTCTGCTGGGAAGTAACCCTTGCGTATTATGGCATTGTATATGTGCGTTAGAAGTACAGTATTAGTCCTTTTGGAGGTAGTTCTTTGAGTATTTTACCAGTAATCAAATCGTACCCCGGAACCTTTTTTGGAATGCAGTTCTCTTTGTATGATACTCCTTACTTCAGCTGGCGAGAAGGCTTTTGTAGGTGGAGACAGCTGATACGAAGCTTCAAGATAACGATGGATTTCTTCTTCCTCTTCTGCTGTAGATTCAGAGGGATATGGTTGGAAAACTTTTTCCAGGTGTTCAGTAAAAGTGTTGGCTTTTTCTGAGTCACTTTTTGCCCAGTCATTGTTAGGTTTTGTGATAGGTGGTACTAGTTGTGTTGGCTGTTTTATTCTTTTTGTGGCTTTCCACAAGGCATAGTCATTGGAATCAGTTGCAGTTATCTGTTCCAGATGTTCTTGATTAACTTATTTTTTAATGCAAAGAGCATTCTTTTTAAATTTCTTGCTGCGTTATTAAAATTTCTTTTGTCTTCAGGGTGTCTGCTCAGTTGCCAGACTCGTCTTAGCCTTCGTTTTTCTGATATTGTTTGTTTTATGATGATTGGCAAATTCTGTTTTCCCTTGTGTGTTTTTATTTCTGGTGTAGCTTCCCAGGCAGCAGCTTGTATTATAGTTATTAGGTTTTCTACAGCGAGGTCAATATCGTCAGATGTTTTAAGGGGTATTTTTAAGTTTACTTTCTCATTTATTAGCTCTTGGAAGTATTCCCAATCTGTGCGTTTATTGAAGAACTGGTGGTTTCTGTCTGATTATAATATGCGAGCTCAAATTTGCTATTACTGGGGAGTGATCAGAAGAGAGGTCTAGACTCGATGTTATATCTGTGTAATCTTCCGCAATATCTTTAGTTGTGAAGATGTCTAATATATCAGGAACTTGTCTCCTATCTGTCGGCCAGTATGTTGGTTCGCCTGTAGATAAATGTTAGTAATGATTTTCTTGCATTACTCTTTGTAGTATTCGTCCCCTCGGTGTTATTCTTCTTGAACCCCACTGTACATGCTTGGCATTGTAATCTCCTCCTGCGATAAATCTATTCCCAAAATCTTGGAATAATGTTATGAAATTATTTTTATTAATATTATAGCTTGGTGAGCAGTAGACTTCAGAAATTGTGATAGGACCTCTCCAGTCTTCAATTGCAATACTCGCTTTGGTAGAATTCGTTTTGTACTTGGTTAGCTCATTGTGCTTTATGGAGTTTTTAACAATTATTGCTGAGCCTCCCAGGATGTTTTGTGTCGTAGTAGCTATAGTTCATCATTTTAAAATGGTTTCTGTTTGTAAAGCGTGTTTCTGTAATCAACATGAAATCTAAGTTATGTTCAATAATAAATGTTTTTACCTCCTGGCTATGTCCATCCAGGCCATTGGCATTCAACAGAGAATTTTTTAACGATTTTTCATTATTTAAGTTTTGCTACAAGTGCTGTTAGTAGGTTGAGCATCATTCTTATGTCTTATGACAAGGTTGATAGAAGACATCATTCTTATGTCTTCTGTCAAGCTTGTCTGATTTTCCGCTTGTCTGATTAGAGCTTGTTTCAGTCTGAAGAGAGATTGTTGCACTTGTGTTGGCATGTTTTGTGTGAGATTGTTCTGTTCTGTTCTTGTAATTGTTGGGATCTTTCTTTCACTACTTGAGCGTAGGATAATCCTGGTCTGACTTGAGGTTGTTGTCTTGTGTCTTGCTCTGAATTGCCTGTTGTTGCTGGTTGTTGGGTTGTTTCACCCTGTTCGGTGGGAATCTTCTTGTTTGTATCTCCTTGTAAATGATATATCCTTTATATTTGGCTGGATGTGCTCCGCTACAAAGAGCGCATTTAGGTGGAGTTTCTGTCAGTTTTTGCACAGCTGGTTGTCGGGTGGTTTTTAGCGCATTTTACCCAACGGAATGGATGTTGGCAGTAAGTTTTTGTGTGCCCATATTGTTGACATCTTTTACACTGCACTAGTTCCCTTTTTTTTATGAGGTAGTTCGAATTTTATTTTGGCGTTTAGGATGTATTCGATATTGTATATATCTTTATTGTTTTCTTTTGGCATTAGATCGATGAAAAATAAATAAATTCTTTATTGGTAATAAGTACAGGACATGTACTAGAGACAATAATACTCAACACGACGACATGGCCAAGAGTTTTACATTATAAATGAAATTATAAATGAAATTAATTGGCAAAAAGGGAAAAAATGCCGTTACATGGAAATTATGAGTTACAAACATGTAAATTATAATAATAAAAAATGAGGACTAAACGTCATATGGAGGAAAAACATAGATAGAGGCAGTTTGGATACTCTGTGTTTTATATTGCAGATCCTCACAACCTGATGGTTGTGTTTTTCTATATCAGCTTTGATGTACTAATTCTGTAGAGTAGTGTACATCTCGCAGTACAACACTATAGCATCTATTTTCTTTTGGTGAATGGGTATAAATCGGTATTTTCTAGTTCTTTGGCTATTACCGTATAGGCTTTACTAGTTGTTTTTGGCATAATTTTGATCTTTTTTCTATTTTGTACATATGTACTTCAGGAACAATTGAGTTTAGTTTTTCTAGTAATGGTTTTGCGTCCTCAATTTCTATATGGATGGCAGGTACGGCAGGAGTTTTCCTTGTTTGTGTTTCATCATCATCTCCGTTCTCTTCTTCCGTGTCTCGAGCTAGTACGTCGAATTTGTTGCTCTTTACTGTTGAGTATGGTTTTGCTGTTGTTTTTGCTTTGACATTTCTTGTACCAGATAGGGGCTATTTCTCTTGGTTTTTCTTGGTGGTGTCTTCCATTCATTGCTGTTGTCTGGATTAACTGGGGTTAATATACTGCTGCTAATCTTTGGTATTGTAGACATTGTTGGTTGTGAAAGAACTTGAGTTTGGTTACTGATAGCTTGTTGTTGGTTTAGATCAAAATTAGTCAGCTAATGACATAAGATTGGCTTAATAATGGTTGCTGGTATTGCATGCTGACTTGATTTGCCACTACAGATGCTATTGGCTGCACTGCAACATATCCTTGAGAGTAGCTGTAACCTGGATGGCGTATTGTAGTGTTGGTTGTTGTGGGACATAGTATCCAGCAACATTGTGCTGATTCGTTTGCTTTATCATTAAGTTAACATCAAATATGCGTTGTGACAAGGAAGAAGTTTTTCCGTTACTTTTAACTAATTAGTTGTGGAAGTAAGGGATTAAGAGATTTGTCTCTGATTCCTTTTCCTTAGGCTATATTGTTCAAAGGCCCCTTTCAACAAAGGCTAGTCGATAGCCTTGGAAGATTAGGTGACTTTGCAGCACTGTTTCCAGAGGCGGATTTAACGGCGGGCGCACCGGGCGCGCGCCCTGGGCACCGACTTCTGAAGGGCCCACGCAAAACCCCAACAAATTAGTTGAACGTATTAGTTCAACTCTTAGTTCAAACCTTTGTGATTATTATTATGCTATTATTAATTATATTATATATATATATATATTATATTCAAATTTTATTGGAAATAAAACATTAATAGTACATAATATTTTTTATTATTTAAAAAAATGGTTAACATGTATTTTTATTTTCCTTGTCTCTCTCTTTTTTTTAAGGGGCCCAATATTTTCTTCTGCGCCCGGGGGCCTCAACCGACATTAATCCGCTCCTGACTGTTTCTTTACCCGGAATACTATTAATACAAATATATTAATTACTAATTACCTGATAAAGGCACAGGTGAAACAAGAACATCTTCTTGTAGCTAGTAGCATTAGGATTGGATTGGATTGGTTTGGAGTTTATTGGCGCATCAGCAACTGAGGCTATAATGCGCCAAATACCGATCATATATAAAAAGTGAAAATATTCAGTGACCTAAGTAGTTAGGCCACCATGTCGAGATATAAAAGGAGTAAAAGTACAAAACATATGAACAAAGGAATGCCAAATGAATTTTAAATTCGATTAAAAAGGTTTACTGATTTTAAAAAGTTAAAAACAGCAGACACATTGTCATTGTCGGATAAAATCTGACTGAGTGTATAAGGCTCAGCCAGAGGACTAAAAGCGGTGAAATAAAAATCACGTTCGTGTCTAAAACGTGGACACTCGGTTAAAATGTGGCGTATGCTTAAACTAGTAGCATTAGGATCATGTAGGTACTACTCATATAGAATTTGTTAAGACTATAACTTACAATTAGACAGTAAACACGGAGCACAGTTAAAATTCGACCGCACTGACCGACTTATTTTGCTTTCCTCCTTACTGATACTAGACTCGCTTCTTTATTGAAATCCTCTAGAAAGACAGGGGAAAAACCTAACTTAATTATTTTTTAAGCTGCGGACGAATCATCTTTAACAACCACCCAAGAAGTCATCAAGGAAGACGCAATTAAAACACTTGAAAAAACTTAAGTTTCCCTATAGGAAGTCAAACTTAAAGCATTACGGTTCATAAAAAACAAGGGAGAATTCATCGTAATTTTTGACGATTCAGCAAAAATTTTTTCATGTTCATTATTATTGTTGGTATTGTCATTGAAATTCCCAAAGAATTAGTCCACTCTTCTAGTTTATGATATAAACAGAGATGTATCTAAGTAAAACGTATTAGATGATTTATATAATAAAAACTTCAAAGAAAACGTATTCTCTTGGGAAGAAATTACACAGGAAATTACTTTTCTTCGCCAAATCCCGGATCAAGTCATCCAGTTTGGTTATTGACTATCTTCCCCACTAGCGTAGCTACCCTTTTTCAGGCCCGGAGACAAAGAACATTTTCGGGCCCCTACTTAATTAATGAAAATTGCAAAAAAACAGGAGACAGCCAAAGACCCCAAGAGGGTCTTTGGCTGTCTTGAGGCAATTGCCTTGCCTGCCTACATGGTAGCTACTCCACTGATCTTCCCGTTTTTATGATATTGTTGTCTCTTAACAAATTTTACATTGATTGGACATGTCACAAAACAAAGCCGTTTACTGTTAGTGTTTTTTGTTTTATTTTATTTAGAATATGGACATATGTCCAAGTCCTGTAGATCACGTTTCCTCAGAGTATCCTCCTAAAGGGGAAGCACCCTTATGTGTAAATTGTAAGATGGCAAAAAAAGAAAAAAAAGAAAGGGGATCATACATGTTGTTCAGCATCATTTAAAATTATTACAAATTAATACACAGCACTCAAGATCAGTTGCTGACAAAATTCTTTGTGTTGCAGGAGAGGAGTCCATTGATGTTGTAGCAATAGTAGAGGCATGCGATGCAAGAAAGTAAGCTTATAAAGCATCAGCCAAAAAAAAAAAAAAAAAAACATTTTCACCCATCCATTCGCTCCAAAAGTTTGTCCAGTTCTTCCTTGAATTTATTTAAGCTATCAACTTCCATAACGACAGATGGAAGTTTGTTCCAGCAATAAACTACCCGCTGGTTAAAGGCAAATTTCCATACATCTACAACTGTCTTTACTTAATTTGAATTTATTTCCCCTCAGGTTCGTTATACACCTCAGTCAGATCACCTTGCAGGTGCCTAGTCTCTAGACACTAATTTGCAAAACTTAAGCTTTTCTTCGTAAGAGCAACCCTTTGTTCCATTCAGTAAATAAATAAATTTTCTGTTTATACTCCGGGACGACCAAACGGACAAACTTGTTGCCCTTCTCTGTACTCTTTCTAGCAACTCTACATCCTTTCCTAAAATGAGATCTCCAGATCTGTGCGCAGTACACAAGCCGTGGACGAATTTTGCCTTTGCCTTATACAAAGGGATAATTACCTCCTTTTCCCTACTAGCAAAATTCCTGTGTATCATTGACAAGACCCCATGACTTGCTCTGGCTGCACTGCTCAGAAAATTTCATATCTGGCTGCACAATTACCACCAGGTCTTTTTCATTCTCTACTACCCTGAATGTAGTACCACACAGTTGGTATTACACTCTGCCACTTCTCAGCCCCATCTGCACAATTTTTTTTTAGCGTCTTCAAGAACATTATGATTACAAGGAAAAAAATTTCTGGCTACCCACTTATCTCTAGAGTGATTCAACCAGACTACTACTGCCCTAAGCCAGCAATAGTATTCTTCATAAGAATCTAGACATCTTGCTTTTCTGAAGTCTTATTACCCAGTTTGTCATCTGCATACAAATATACGTCACATTAAACATGTGACGTATATACTTTCAGCCCACTGTCCTGATATTGTTCCCTTTCTTCCTTATGTAGTCATTTTCATGAATTCTTGCTCGAAGTTGTCCCTTTGGTACAGCTCTGTTACTGACTCAGGGAGGTGTGCTTCTGCAGGAACTCATTTTCGCACGTCACCGTCACCTATCAGTTCGTAATTTTCAAAACCGGCCACCTACCTTCTATAGCTTGATTGGAGAGTCTAACAATTCTGTTTCTTTCACAACTGGTAACATTACTCCTTTTTATTTCTTGATGGACTGTCTACCCAGATTACGCAGTTAGTGGTTATCGCGCCATTGTTTAGATTTTTTTTCTTAAAAACATTTCTTGGATCAGTTTGACCATTCTGTATTCAGTGTTTTTCCTACTGATTTTGATTCCTTCGTCGTTATCGTCATTTACTGTTGAAAAACTGGCTTTACTGACTCAAAATTCAACACTTGCTGCCATAATATCGACACATACGAGAGAGAGAGAGAGAGAGGAAAGAAAAACAAAAACAATAATAAATATACACCTTAGAATTCCAATCTAACTATCATGCGAAAACATGTTCAAAGATTAATGGCAGTTAGGATCACAAATCTCCAACTTGAAGCAGATCTCTCATCTGCCTTGCGGTATGGCTTGAAACTAACTAGAAGTATATATCAACGAAGCGACGAGACCGGCGTTTAGCCGAAGTAGAGAGACTCCTTCAAAAAATACAAAACTATTAAGAAAACTTATTTTAAATTAATACAGTATATAACAGCAAATAAAATCCTGACGGTCTCTCGTTCATTCCACAGGAAATGATAATCCCTGGGGAATGTTTATAACCTAGCAAGGAATAAAATTTTGGCAGGTGATATTTTAAATATTACTTTTCTCTGATGGATCTGAAACCTTAAACTGGACCGATATTAATATATCTGTCCAGTTTAAGTCCGGTAAAACTATTAATGTAATTTTGGATATACTTCTTCCCTGCGATGACTCCACTTCAGAATCTCCCATGCATCAAATCATCAGACAGTTAAACCGGGAATACATGTCTTCAACTGATACTTTTCCTTTTAGTGCTTCAGGGCTATTTTAATGTCCTATCAAAGATCTATGCAAACAAATTCCCAGCAGTTGATCTTATAGATAATGTCTTTATAAAATGATTTCATTCTATTCAGAGCAGGAACCGTACTTCAACTTTTTAATCGATGCCTTTCTTTTGGTTCCTTCCCCAAGGAAATTTGTTTTATTAAGCTGGTTCATAAACCAGATAAACTTCACAAGATTCGAAGTTTCACCTGCCATTTCACTACTCTCTTATTTAGGCAAAATACTTGAAAGATTCACCGGGTGGAAAAGACCTGAGTTCGAATCCTGTCAATGACGCAAAGAATTTTATGGGCCTTTTTCACGATGTGGCTGATTTAGTCAGTCTCAGACGAGGATAGCTTGGTTTTTTCCTCCTGGAAACTCGGGTTTTGCTGATGCGCCTAAAACCCTGTATCATATCTAACTTTGAAATGTTAATGGCAGTTAGGATCACACATCTCCAACTTGAAACAGATCTGTCATCTGCCTTGCAGTATAGCTTGAAACCAGGTATGTGAAGGTATGTATATGGTATGTGAAGATACGCTCATTGATCTGCATCGGCTAATTGAGTCTTCTACCTTAAAATATGCGCTTGTTTCATTCATTAACTTTGAGGGTGCCTACACATTGTGGTGGGAGAGCGCCCTCCGATGCCTTCGTGAATTAGTAGCACACAACAACTTCATCACCTTGCCAGAAATTATTTTTCCGACCTAATCATTGCTGTTACATCTAGATGTCATAGTGTTCAGAGGGAGGTTTTCGCGGCTGCTCTCAGTAGTTCAGTCTTGGACCCGTGGTTTGAAATCTTGTGCATTTGTCCGTGCCGATATTCCCTGTCAGAGACTTGGTAATTTGGAATCTCCTCTCTTCGATCTTCTCTGGCTTAAAATCTCTCTACCTCATTGTGTCAAATCCATCTCTTGTCTTTACCGTTCTCCCAACTCCACTAATCACTTGGAGCTCTTTGACTTCTTCTCTTTGCAACTTGACTTTCTCCAGTCCAACTTTCCTAACAGTGAGGTAATTTTCCTTGGTGATTTTAATGTTCACAACTCCAGCTGGCTCCCATTTCCTAGTCACACCGACCTATCAGGTCGAGATGCTGAGGCTTTTGCAATTACTAATGACCTAACACAGATTGTTCATTTACCTACAAGAATACCGGACAATCCTAATCATACAGCCAATACGCTTGATCTTTTTCTCACAAACAACCCTTCTAAGTACACGGTCGAAGTGAGTGGTCCTCTAGGCACCTCAAATCACAACTTGGTGATTGTATCTTCTCCAATGGAGCCTTTATCTCATGGCTATTCCCAACCTCGTGTTGTTTGGCATTACAAGAATGCAAAATGGGATACAAATGGGGTTAATAGGATTTAAAGTTATTCGAACCTTTCATAAACTAAGTTTGGTTGATTCTTGTGCCCTTATATATTCTGGACATTTCATTTCATAAGACATTTCATCTCGATAAGAATGATCCACGGGCTTCTTCCTTAGTTTGCAGTTTGTGGAACAGCCCAGTTTCTAACGAAAGGTGATCTGTTAGATCACCTTTCGGGTTAGAAACTGGGCTGTTCCACATTCTGGAAGAAGCGTTAGCGTCCATGCACACTATCACCCTCCTTCCAGCAAGCCTATGAAGAACATTCTCCAAATAGTTTATGAAAGGTTCGATGGGTTGGTAATACTGGCTACATTGAAAGTAAGTTGAAATAAAATAAATCTGCCCGAAAGACCCTTCAAGGCAAGCACATGCCGAATGAATTGAACAAAGTCCCACAATTTTAGTTACAGTGGTGGTAGGATCCAGAACAGCCAAGGCTGCCCGGACCCTAGCCACTGCATTTCCTCCCACCCCAGTTGGCTCAGTATTAGATTGAACACTTTTAGATCTAAAAGGCAAACTCTTAATAACTCCTAAATTTACGAGTTCTTGTAAATTTAGGACCGAAATGTAACGTTTATCAATCAATTTTGAGAGATCATACATTACTGAGACACTTCTCTGACAATTTAACTGCAGAACTTTAACTTTTACACTAACACCGTTTCCATTACACTAACAGCTGTTATTATACATAACTGGTCCTAAGTTTGGTTGATTTTTGTGCCCTTATATAATAGGGACATTTCATGTCTTGATAAGAATGATCCGCGCGCTTCTTCCTTAGTTTGCAGTTTGGACAAACCGCAGGGGAATCCTTTGGAGAATCATCTATTTGATGTCCTAACTCATCACAGCGACCATATGTATGTTCCGTTTGACGACAGTTTCTTGCAGTGACTATAATTTAAACATTTGTAATAACGAGAAGCGATAAGAAGAAAGTCCTTCACACCATGGGATGACCAGCCAATATATATACGACTACTATTGTTAAAGATGATTTTCCTAATTATAGTTGGAGCTTCAAATATCAGATGCAAGTTGTTTTTGTTTTTTATCTGTATTTTTGAATTCTTCCCTGCTAATGCCATGCTCAGCAATATTTTTATCAAACGTCATCCAAAAATTCACCTTCCGAAACTTCCTTACTAACATCGTATGTAATTAGTGTGGGGTTTAACTTCCTTGGGAGGTCAATGTTTAATTTATGTTCTTTGAACTTTTGACATTCTTTTAATTTTTCTAAGTCTTCCTTTGAGGCTGTCTCAATTAAGATGCCTTTATCTGTTATTTTCCTAACAGATTTAATTTTAACCTTCTTAAACTCCTCCCTGAAATCCCTAGAGACCACCTGTTTTATTTCATCACTTGTTTTCAGGTCACAAGTCTCAGTTGCCCTTACAATGATTATATGTTTAGCCTGTACCCCCGAAGGGAAAGTATTAACTATCATCTGTCTGCCCGCATTTGAGGCAGCAACAGTAGCATAACTGGCTGCCGTTAAATCTATAGGCGTGGTTTTGCTTTCTAATTTGGTTGTAAGTTTAGTGTTTTCCATGGTAAGGTTTAATAACATTCTTTCCATGGAGTTAAATATCTTACTAATTTAAAATCATTTTAGGTGTGACTTTTGCACCAGTTTTAAGTACATCAAGCAAATTGTTCTTGAGTGCAAAAACGAAATCAAGTGAAGCAGACTCATTTGACTGAACTGAGTTGCTATAATTATGTGATATATTTAAAATTGGGGTGCTAGGCTCTACCTGAGCTTTTGGCAATGGAGAAATTGTTCGTCAGTATTTACAAGTTGAATAGAAGGTTGCAGCAAGTCTTGTAACTCAGCCACCAGGACTTCTGGGGCTAAAGTTAGGTTATTTGGCATTGTCACCGTTGAAAAGGATGAGCTTTCAGCCGACATACTTCAGTTTTTAAATACAAAATTGAGGGATAAAAAATGTGGTTATAAGTCAGTTTACCAGAAACAGTCCTCTAGCACAAATCAATATAAAAATTTTACACTGATACACTGGTAGCCAAATCAAGTTGAATTGTTTGTAGGACCCAAAATGTTTTTCAAGAATCCCATAGTCCTGCATACAATAACAGGTATCTGTGGCCAACTTAGCCGGTCTGAAACATATTGAATGTAATACAAAAATATATAAAATTTTATCTTAAAAACTAACCAATAGGTGGCGTCAAAAAAACCTCTTAAAAGTAAGTAATTGTATTTACTTACCAAAATAAAACTTTAACTTCCATATGGCTTTTTGGGAACCTAAGAGACAAAGGCAAAGTTTTGCCCAAAAGTAACCCAAAGTATGACTTGACGGTAACTTTCAAACAATTTACAAAAATTCATTTTAAAACCTGAGTAAAGGGTTACAGGACCCTAGACCCACAAAAACCACCATATGCATTATATAAAACGCATTTAGACATAGATATTTAATTATTTTCAATTTTAATACAATTTTCCAAAGTTCAGTAATTCCAATTATTTCTACGAGGAGGTAGACAAAGTGGCATCCTTAGTTTTCCTCCAAAATATTAACAACAGCTGCCATTACAGCTACGAAGGAAGAAGAAATGGCTACCATGATTTCTAAAACATATAATGGAGACAATGCCAAAGTTCTAAAGCAAATCCAGGACAGCAAGAAATTATGACCAAAATAAGCTGAGAAGTATCCCTTCGTCTGCCCAAATGTCCAAAATTACTATTATTTTTTGCCTAACCCAAAATTTTGCGTTAAACAACAAGTTAAGGCGCCTCCATAGCCAGGTGGGAAGGAGCAGCAGTGCGTAGCACACTCTTCTTGATTAGACCGGGGTTCGAGCCCGTCACCACCAAATACGGAGGATGCGGAGAGGTCAGGGTGTAAGATAAAAAAATCTTATAAATATAATTTTTTTCTGTTTATACTCCGGCACGACAACCAAGTCAGTAGAGTTTACAATAAATCGTCAATACAAATATTTATGGTATTTAGTAGTCACGGGCTTGAACCCCGGTCCACTCAAGGAACGCGTGCTATGCACTCTCCCTCCTGACCACTGGGTTACGTCATATTTTGTGGAACAGGGAGATTTATTTAAAGTAAAACTTATAATAAAGCAACATGGGGGAGCGGAACATTACAAGTTAAGAATATTACTAAGATCACTGGCAAGGATTAAATTAAACAACGTTTATGAAGGTCAGCGTTAAGCTTGACAAAGGCTAATGGCAAGGAAGGGGTACTTCGGTTCCCAGCGCACAGGAGCATCCAAAACAATGGAAACTGGTTGTAACTGTTATGAGTAAAAGGTGTCAACTCTGGTAAACAATAGCGCGGTGGACCATGTGCTGTCGGGACATTTCTTTAATCGGTTACACCTGGACAGTAAAATACGGAACAATGCTGGAAATTAGATGGAAGTCTGGCTCTGGCGGTGATGACAAGTTTTTAGATCGTGGGAAATTAGTCTGCTACAGTATAACTATTAGCGGCTGACTTCAAAGGTACTGACAGCCTGAGAAATTTTACAAATTTCTTAAAATAAGAAGTTAGATCGAGCAACAAGGAATCAGCGTGAGGAAGATAAAAATTAGCGAATAAGAAGAGAGTGGAAGTTGATAAAATGAGTAGATTGGTTAAACAGAAAGCTAGGGCATATTTGACATATGTAGGCGGTACAGAAAAGGAGATGAACAAAAAGTGAGTGAACGGGCAGAAAAAAGGGGAGAGAAACCACAGATGAGTATGTGGGTGTTTAGGAAAATGGGTTAGTGGGATTCTAAGTTGAGTTTTTTTTTTGTTGGTGCTAGGGAAAATGAAATAGTCAGCGGACACAGCAGTCGAGATAAGTAAAATGAGTTAGTAACACGGACAGTTGAGGGTTCTGTTGTGGTAGGAAATATGTGCCAGTTAACAGTTGAGTGTTTGGTCGTAGTGGGAAAGAGAAGGTTAGCGCCCTGGAAGTTTCCTTCTTGAAAGAGTTCTTAATAGGTGGAGCGGTAAAACGAGGGTAGCACCCTATGAGTTTTTCCTTGTGATAAGTTTTAATAAAGTGGAGAGGAGAAGGAGTTAGTGTGAGATGCCCTATGAGTGTTCCTTGTGATAGGTTTTAATAAGGTGGAGAAAGAACGCCAGTCCCAGTGCAGCAAAGAGTTCCTAAAAAATCATCTGTAGCAAATTCAGCTGTAGCTGATGAAAGAGATCCCCAGAAGGTACCCTGAGAGCCAGGAAAGCTCGGAACCGCCCCGGAAAGCAAAGGAAAGAAAAAGGATAATAGTAAGTACTGTATGTGAAACAGTATAGTGATTAATTAATGAAAAAGGATAGCACTAGAAGTAAATTGATTGATAAATTATCTCTTAAGTAAATTATATATACTAACAGAGTTTAATTAATTCAAAAAGGTTATTGTAAAATGGCAAGAGAAACGAAAGATAAGTAATAGATTAAATTGTTGTTCAAATGATTATAATATGTTAGAAGGATAATAAAGTTTATAGTGAGCTGTTCTAAAGATAGATAATTGAATATAGTGTTTGTATTAATGAAGAATTGTTGGTCCAACTGAAAGACTAATAACAAATAGAGACTCTAGGAAAGTTATGATTGGTCTTCAGTATATTGTAACAGAATGGCGAGAACACAGAGTATAATGATGAAAATAGCATATTGATTGTTAAAATAAGAATAATTTATGCACGGTATCCTTGATTTAACTTACATGCATATTACATGTTTTTTTATTCAATTGTATATTTTGTTGTATATATATATATATATATATATATATATATATATATATATATATATATATATATATATATATATATATATATATGTAAATAAACTTTGTTGTTATTAATCTGAGCTTGTTATTCCTGAACACCCAGCCTTTCCGAAGGGAATTATACACAATTGAGAAGTTCCCACGAATCTGGAATTCTCCTATTAAGTAAAGTCAGATGCTTAAGTGGGGGAAATAAGAATAAAGTGGACAAACCATAATAGGGAACAAAACGAAATAAAAATAAGAATAAATAAAAATAATAAATAAACCAAATATATAAATATATTATCCAAATCATCTTTAAATTCCACCCCCCACAATTGGCTTGTAGTAGTTAGAAATTTGTGAGTTTGTCATTCATGAAGCCACAGCCTTTCCGAAGGGAATTTTCATAAATTCCTAATTTTGATTTCCACCCCCCACAAGGGAATGACCACCGCATATCCCGGAGCAATATGGCCTTGTTTGCTGATGCTCCTAAGGACCAAATAACAAACAAAACAACAAGTTAAAAGTAATAAATATAGCTGACAGTTACAGGAAGCCAAATACATAGGCAGCTATTATTGCAAAATACAACGAAAATGAACAATGTAAATATAGAAACTAAATCCGTTTGTAAAGAGAGTTTCCTTTAACTGTCAGCCTAAAGAAAATTATCTCCAGACTCACCAACAATTCACAGACTTGTTGCACACATTATCTAAAACTGGGGTTGTCAAAAAACACTGAAATAAAACATATATCCAGGAGCTAACTCTGAATCTAAGCACACGTCAACCGACGATACACTCGGGGTTAATGGGATACAAACCATTGGCTTCCTTACGCAGAGTCCACCTGAATTGAGTCTTCTTAACACAGTCCGGTTGGAAATATTTTCAACTGTGGCCGCAGCAACCTCAAAAGACAGTTAATGACTGCACATGTAGGGTTCCGTCTTGCTGTCAGAGCCAGACAGCTGTCTGTTGTGGTTGATATAGACCTCGGAGGACCTTGTCCAGCTTCTTTTAATAAATCCTTTCCCTGAAACTGCTTTCGTAGTGCCGCGACGACACTGTGTGACACTTGCAGCTACGCAGCTTCAAAGTCGTCCAACGATCCTCGATCTCAAAGAATCATCTAAACGACGATAATTTGCCATCCTGAGTACTGAAGATGTGACTGTCCCAATGAGTAAGCCAAAAAACTGGAAAGAAATGATCTGGTCGCTACCCGTGTTTTTATAGGCATGTATAATGTGCGGCTCTGTAAGGTCGATTTCTATTGGATACTCGGAATTTCCATATCATTTATTATATCAAATATTCGCCGTCGCTACACTGTTTACAATACAATATTCATGAAAAACGTTTTGTTCTGTTAATTTTGTTTAGCAGTGTACAACCATCCTATGGAACCACGCACCACTGCTAGGTTACCATGGGGAGGAAAACTGCTGTATAGTAAGTTAACATAACATCTTCCTAGATAATCCGCAATCAGATCTTGAACTTGATATCGTAATTATAGAAGCAGTAAACTTTTTTTTTTTTTAATTTTCTTGCTAAATTAATCAGATGAGGATAGAAACTTAATTTATAATCAACCGACACGCCTAAATAAATATTTTCATTCACCATTCAAGTGGTATTGTCACCGTCCTACCCACACCGGGTGGAAAAGGCCCGGGTTCGAATTCCTTCGATGACGAGAGGAACTTTAATGGGCTTTTTTCACTCCGTGGCTGAGTTAGTCGGTCTCAGGCGTAGATAGCAAGGTTTTTCTCCCCAGAAACTGGGGTTTTTCGTCCAGCAAAACAGACAAATCGACCATAGAACACACGCAGTTAACAGACAGCACGGCAGATGAATTTAAATCAGTGGTTTTCGACCTTTTTTTTTTAATAACGACCCCTAAGTAATTTATTTTATTTTGCGGCACCCCTACTCAATTTTCTGCCTGTTAGATCTGGTTCTCTCTCTGTATATATCCGTGTGTGTGTGTATATGTATACTGTATATATGTAACCATAGAAATTAGAATAGGAATTAAAAATAAAAATAATGCCAGCAGCATGGCAAAACAAGAACGAAAATAACCAAAATTAAACCGCTATTCAAGTCCGCTGCATTGGCAGTTCGATCTGGGGATGGAGTGGCGGACTGATCTTTCGATCGACTCGCCTTTGCAGCGATTTGTCTAGCGATCGAAATAGAGCGATTCCCTGACCATTATTGGCCTTGTAGTCTTCTGTTGAGATGGGGCGTAATGGTCAGTCTATTTTTGTTTTATTTTATTGTAGTGTTTACACCTCTCTTAGTGATATTTCACATAAATTTGGACCTGGTGCCCGTCAGAGGGGGCGCCGTTAAATTTCTATTTAATTGGCTTTCGAAATTTAATCAATTATTATTTTATTATTCTAACATTTAGATGTTCTAAATTATCTTAGAGAGTTTCTGCTGCAATATCTTGTTACTCTTGTTACCCCTCTCTTCCCTCCCTGTTGGTTTATCGTTATGTTTAATTTTGGTTATTTTCTCTCTTGTCTTGCCATGCTGCTGGCATTATTTTTAATTCCTATGCTAATTTCTATGGTTATATTTCAAGCATCATGTAGAGGAATATGCTTTTTGCTGCCTCTGATGTTTGCTGTACCTTTTTTATTTTATTATTTTCATTATGATATAGATCTTATTATATATATAATATTAAAAAAATATATATGTTATGCGATATTTATTACAATAATATAATTATAAAAATTACATTTCATAATACAAATTATATATATATATATATATACAGTATATAATTTTATTCTTTATATAGAGGGACTAAGTAAACATCAATTATAGATCACCACAAAATTAAAAAGATACTGTACACTTTTTTTATAATGAAATAAACGTATAAATTAAAAAAATAATAAATTTAAGTAACTTAAACCCAAACTACGTGGCACCCCTGGATTGTTGTTGCGGCACCCCAGTTGAAAATCACTGATTTAAATATTCGGTGGCCTAATATATTAGTTTGATACAGATCTGATAAAACCTTATTTACACAAACTTCCAAAGCAAATTTTGATCTTTCTCTAATAATAAATATAAAATTTGGAATCATTATCCAAGTTTATAGATTTTTTCATCCTGACTATATTTTTCATCCATAAGATTGACTATGCTGATAATGAGTTTTGTGTTGATATGATTTTACGGTTGCAAAGAATTTTTTTTTCTTTCCAACACAGGGAGTAATATATATATATATATATATATATATATATATATTTGTTTTTTGTTTTATTATTATTATTTTTTGATTTTAGGCGCATTAGCAAATTAGGCCATATGATACGTCTGTAAATTGAGTGTGTTTTGTCGTCGATTTGCTGTTTGCCCGACGAAAAACCCATGGTTCAGGGAGGAAAAACCATGCTATCCTCTTCTGACTAATTAAGCCAGATTATGAAAAAAGGTCCATAAAAATTCCTTGAATCATTAATGGGATTCGAACTCAGGTCTTTTCCACTCGGTGTGGGGAAGGACAGCTGTTATACCCACTGTGTCCTACCTACGAGAGCTTCGATAATAAACACTGTACCGTGTATAGTACTTCCTCAGATATCTTCATTTATTAAAATGAGACGGACCATGTTTTATTTTATTTAGAACATGCCATTAGATGTCATTGTAACCCGCTAAATATTTAAATTGTTATGCTCGCCAAGTACTGCATTTTATATACTACTTTTTTCTATATCAGAAAGCATTATACAAAGGGTACTAGGAAAGTTTTGCAATACAGCTTTGTTTATTTAATTTTTTCAAAGTAATTTCCTCTACATTCAATACACCTCTCCATCCTCCGAAACCAATCTTTAAACCAGTTCTGCCAAGTTTCACTAGGGAGTAAAGCACACTCGTTGTCCCAAGCCCGTAGAAGGTCCTCATCACTGGAAAACCGCCTCCCTTTTAGCTTCATTTTCACATGCGGGAACAGTGCAAAGTCGCAGGGAGCAAGGTCTGGACTGTAGGGAGGGTGCTCGAGAAGTTTCAGTCCTGTCGTGGTCAAATATTCGGTGCAGGCTTTGGCGCGGTGAGCTGGAGCATTATCGTGATGGAGGTACCAGGTGTCCATTCTTGACTTTGGCCGCAGGTTCTTCATAGATCCAATGACTTTAGGCAGGCATTGTTCAGTATACCACTTAGCTGTGACTGTCTTCTGCGTGTCCAAAACGACACGTTCCACAATTCCACTCGATTTGAAAAATACAGCTATCATTTTCTTCTTTACAGATCGGGATTTTCTGACAATTACGGGTGTGTCGTCATCATCAAAGACCCAAACTTTGTTTTGAGCCTTGGTCGGCAGATCGTAATAGTACGGCCAAGTCTCGTCACCTGTCACGATGTTGTTCACATACCGAGATTGTCCCTTATCAAACTTTCTTAACATCTCCCGGCACCAAGTCACACGTCGTGTCATCTGCTCTTCAGTCAGTTGATGCGGCACCCAGAGAGAACAAAGTTTCTTCACGTGCAAATGATCTTGCAGAATCGAACGAATTGCTGGTGCATTTAGGCCCAAAGTATCCTCTATCTGTTGGTAGGTCACTCGCCTGTTTTCGTCAAGCATTTTCCTCACAGCAGTAACGTTTTCCTCCGTAACTGACGTTCGTGGCCTTCCCGGCCTCTCAGAATCCTCCAGAGTGAAATTTTCCCTTTGGAATTCTCTATACCACCCGAATATCGTTGTACGATGTGGCCAATCATCATCTAGTGCAAGAGTCATTTCTTCTAAGCACTGGTCTATGGTTAAACCACGCACGAAATTATACCGCAAAACTGTCCTTATCTCATTTCGTGACCACGATGCCATCGCAAGCACTTTACACTCTCACTACTAATGAATAACTGAGCCCATCGACTTGGCGCGGGGGCTACTATGCACGTATGAACATGTCTCAACATGCAGCAACAAGCAGCTTCCTGTGATTCATTGTTGCGTCATATTGCAAAACTTTCCTAGTACCCTTTGTAATTGAGATCCGAGCCTTATGGTAATAACAATCGGTTAAGGTAAAAAAAATAAATAAATAATATTCCCAGATGTTTTCTCTTTAGTTTTAGTTCATGTGCGTGTAGCAGTATTCATTTGGAATCTTTCCGCTAGTAGCAGCTCTGTGACCTTATGTGCCCTTCTCTAATGAGTGATGATGAAATCTGTAGCGTCGGCATCATGCCAGGAAGAGAAGAGAAAAGAAAATAGTTAGTTTCCTGACTCGTCAGGAAGTAATCTCCAAATGTGCTAACTGGTTGGTGGTTTTGAGTAATGAACGTTTAATATTTAAGTTAGCTGCCACTGCGGGATTTGATGTTATTGTGTATTAATTACCGTTCCTTTCTTTCCTTCCAAGATTTTTCCTACTTTTTCTTTGCAAGTAAGGATACATATATTCCTATGATTTTGAGGAGTGATTTTTAATTTTCTCACCGCTCCTAGTGGTTAGTTGTGGGAAATATAAAAGAAAAAGTAGTAAAGGAAAAAGTTGACGAGGATGTTTTTGGTGTTGCATTTTTAGTATACAATGTTAGAAAATAACTGAGACGTGTAAATATGTAATTCAAAGGACTTAACTTCAGGGTTATATTCACAGTGTTTCATAACTTGTGGGCGGTACTTTCAGGGCCGGAAAACAATGAAAATAGTTTATATAAACAGGTGTCTGCTTTTGAATGGTTGACAGAGTTATGGCTATCTGAATTTTAACGAAGTTTGTTTAATGCAGTATTGTTAGCTTTAGGAAGTCTGTGTACTCTTCGCGTGTATTATGTAAAACACGTGAACGAGTTTACATTATACACTTGAAACGTACACGGACTTCCTAAAGCTAACAATACTGCATTAAAACTACATTTAATCAATGAATGTACAATTTGTATTAAAAAAAAAAAAAAAAAAAAAAAGAAAGTGAGTTACAATCTTAGTAATTATTTGATAAGGAGATAAATATATTTATTTTTCACTTCTGTTAATCTCAGAAAAATAAAAATCATTTAATTTAAGTGGGGGAAATAAGCAAATGCGTCCATTAATCACACAAAAAAAGAAAAACATAGACTGTACCCGAAATGTAACGCATTTCGTACGTTACCTGACTTGTAATGGAAGCATGTTATCAAAGAAACATATCTGGAAATATACAGGGTGACGGGTTTTGAATTTATCACAAGTTCTTGACGTTCTTTCCAGGAAGCAGTCAAGGTCCTCTTCGTTGTCGAGGGGGCTCACATCTGGTGAGTATGGGCTTGGCACACCCAGGGCCCTGAGCTGGATGTCATCATTCTTTTTTTTTTCTTTTCTTGGTGATTCTCTCTCTCTCTCTCTCGGGGTAAATTCAAATTTTTTTTTTTTTTTTGGCTGGTGCAGCATAAGCCTCAAGCTTTCTTGCACGATATGGCTAATATGGCTAACTATAATAAAAGAAATGGTTATGGAAAAAGAGTCGCTTGTCCCAAATAACGCCAAGGCCACTGTTTTCTTACTTTATCATGATGCATAATTTTTTTATATATATACTGTATATACAGTGCTTTTTTTTGTAAAAAAATAGGTGCCGGTACTCATTCTTTGCTATCAGGAAAAATTGAAAATTAAAAGAATATGAAAAGTACTCTAAAAATTTTTTTTTCCTGATATTGTTATTTTCGTAGTAATGTTTTTGGAATAAGAACAACAAATTTAGTATATTAACACAGTTTATTAAAGATAAATTAATTATTCAAGTATATATAGAAAAATAAGTAAAATGTGAATAAAATAAGTAAACAAATCGGCCAACTACTGAGTGCCGGGCACTCAGGATGACACGAATGGTCGTTAGTGTAGTTATTAGTGTAGCTTGGCCTAAAACTTGGGAAATAACGAAAACGTTGTCTATTTGAGTCTTTGTGAATGCCAAGGGTGGAAGAAGCGACTCTGATTTCTTCCTGGAGAAGCAATTAAAGTCTCGGGAGAGAAGCGACTGGCAGGTGAGGGCCGTGCAAGACTCCGCGCAAGCGTCTCTCCACCACCATAATCTCTTCCATGTCCACTTTCTGTTCACTGTTGTGAATCAGTATTGTCACTACTTGTTAAATTTGAATTTTTTTTTTTTTTTTTTTTGAAACTGTCGAAAATGTCGGTGTCATCCGGATATTCAGGTATTGTGACCATGTAAACAGAGATAGGGAAAATTTACGGAAAAATGTGGACAACGCACTTCTGCGAAACGACAGATGATTATTTGTCGGGGTAAAAGAAAATCACCCTCTCCTAATTCTCGAACGGGGCGCTTACAGTTGATTCACGAAGGTGTCCAATCTACGGCCCGCCCGGAAAGTGAACTAAAACAGCATTTTAAATTTTGTTAATTATCAAAAAAAAAAACCTCTTTAATGTTTTGTTCAGTAAATGTAATTGTGCATTGTACTTCATAAAATTTTCGAATATTTTCAATTTTACATGCAACAAGATATGGAAAATGTAACACACTAAAGAAATCTAACTTTGAATTTTTTTGAATATGGCCCCTGTATGGGAAATGTTAAGACACCACTGCAGTAGAAGGTGGACCAGGTACACCTTGATCTGCTCACTGCAGACCAGCGACTTCTCCGTATGTGGGAGGTGGTCGAATAGTTTTTACCAGGTACCACTAAGTTGTAGAATGGTAATCGCTTCAGCTCTCTTAATTCGCGCACCAGCACTAATTGCCTAAATTGCCTGAAGGCCAGAAATGCGAACAATGCGTACCGAGTTAATTCTCTCATAATCCGTTCGCTATATGAAAATTTTCTTCGCTCAACGGAAACTATTTTAAATGTAACTTCCAAGGGGAATTGAAAATAATTCGCTATAAAAGGACTTCGTTATTTACTTCGATACTGAGTAATTTAGAATTATAAAAACGGTTATACAGTTTTCGTCCTTGAGGTTGTCACAGACATTCTCTCAGATATGCCAGACAAGCTGTTCTTGCTACCTGGGAGTCTAAAACGCTGATGGAACTGATATTCGGGTGACACTTAAGCCAAGTGGACCCAATTTCGGCGAAGTCCGGACGGTCTATGACAGCCAAATCCTCTGCTTGCACCTTCACGATGGTAGGACTGTTAGTAATCCTGGGTATAACCTCCATTCACAAGTACATGGTGGGTGACCACCCAGGTGTGAACCAACGTAAGCAGGGGTCGAGGTGTGGCGCCCATTCCACATGGAGGAACGCCGCTCTATGTTACCAGGCAGTACTAGGTGGTAGATGACTCTCATCAACCGGTGAAATACCACCACTTTGCTTATTGGAGGCTTGAAGTGGTGGAACCCATGTTTAGTCTCTAGAGCTAAGTTCCGGCCAACCCTTCCCTATCTCTTCCATCATGCAGTATGATTGATGATTTTTGAGGTTATGATGAATGCCGTGGCGAGATCCAATATTCCTTACATTTCGAGGGTACAGCTCTAAAACGGTGTTCGCAGGCCGGCCGGTAGATAGTACACCGGACCAAACCTATTGGTAACTCTCTAGGAGGCTTCCGGATCAGCTAGTGTATAATCTTGCTACCTCTACTCTGCCAGATAGTGACTGGAGGGAGGCCGAGTAGTGTGTATGCGGGGAGCATTGTTGAGGCCACGTTATGTCAAGGATCTGGGTATATTCTTACCACATGTACGCCATATCCAAAAATTTCATTACTTCATACAGCATGTCCCACCCACTTTTTCTTACTATTGAATACACCATGAATTGTCAAAATAATAGAGCAAGCTTATCTGCGAAAAGATCTAAACCTCCCAAGGACTTCCTAATTCATTTCACAAATATACGTGGTCTCAATTCCAATCTCAACGATGTCCATTTCCACTTGCAGTCTGCCAAACCCCATGTACTTTTTCTGACTGAATCTCAGTTATCAGTTGATTCAACTACTGCTCATCTCAGATGTCTAAATTATTTGCTGTATGATTCCTTTCGCCTTAAAGGTGGTACTTGTGAATATGTCCGTTCTGATATTCCCTGTCAGAGACTTGGCAATTTGGAATCTCCTCTCTTTGATCTTCTCTGGCTTAAAATCTCTCTACCTCATTGTGTCAAATTCATCTGTTGTCTCTACCGTTCTTCCAACTCCACTAATCACTTGGAGCTCTTTGACTTCCTCTCTTTGCAACTTGACTTTCTCCAGTCCAACTTTCCTAACAGTGAGGTAATTTTCCTTGGTGATTTCAACGTTCACAACTCCAGCTGGCTTCCGTTTTCTAGTTACACCGACCCAGCAGGTCGAGATGCTGAGGCTTTTGCAATTACTAATGACCTAGCACAGATTTGTTCATTTACCTACAAGAATACCGGACAATCCTAATCATACAGCCAATACGCTTGATCTTTTTCTCACAAACAACCCTTCTAAGTACAAGGTCGAAGTGAGAGGTCCTTTAGGAACTTCAGATCACAACTTGGTGATTGTCTCTTCTCCAATGGAACCTTTATCTCATGGCTATTCCCAACCTCGTATTGTTTGGCATTACAAGAATGCAAAATGGGATGACCTGCGAGACTTCTTTTCTTCTTTTCCTTGGTCTGATTACTGTTTCAAAACTTCTGATGTCAACGTTTGCTCAGATCGTGTCAGTGAAATTATTCTTGCAGGAATGGAATCCTTTATCCTACACTCCACTTTAAAATCTCGTCCTTTATTGCAGAACCTTGGTTCTGCAACAAATGTGCTAAGGTTGTCCAAGAGAAGAATGTTGCATATCGTAACTGGCTTGTTTCTAATTCTTCAGTTTCATTTTCTGCCTACACCAAAGCTCGCAACAATTGTAAAGCAGTTATTAATCAGTCCAAACTAGAGTTTGAACAGGCTAAGAGTAGAAAACTTGCTTCTTGCCCTAATGGTAACCGAGCATTCTGGTCTCTTGCCAAAGCTATTGGCCGCAACTTTTGCCCATCTCTGCTCCCACCTCTGCCCAAACCAGATGGTTCTGTTGTCACTTCAGCCAAGGATAAAGCTGACCTGCTAGCATCCCATTTTTCTTCCAGCTCATGTATTAATGATCTTGGTAAAACACCTCCCACCATTCCTAACACGCTCCATTCAATGCCTTCTGTGGTCTTCCGTCAAAAGGATATCAGAAGGATTTTGATGAATCGTGATGCTAAGAAAGCTCCAAGTCCTGATGGTATTTCTCCACTTGTTCTCAAAACCTGTGCTCCTGAAATTACTCCTATTCTTTGCCGCCTTTTTTCACTTTCTTATTCCAAAGGTGTTTTTCCTTCTGCTTGGAAATTTGCTCACATCCAGCCAGTTCCTAAAAAGGGTGACAAATCCCTCCCATCCAATTATCGTCCCATTGCAATTACTTCTACTCTTTCTAAAGTAATGGAGAAATCAATTAACCGGCAACTCTTAAACTACTTAGAAACCTTCCGTCCGATCAACGATCGCCAGTATGGATTCCGACAGTGTCGATCCACTGGTGATATTCTGGCTTATGTTACCCATTTATGGACTAATTCAATGGAAAGGTTTGGTGAAACACAAGTAGTTGCTCTTGACTTCTCAAAGGCTTTTGATCGTGTTTGGCATAAAGGTCTTCTAAACAAGCTTCCATCTTATGGTTTGCCAACTGTTTTTAGTAATTGGTTATCCAGTTTTCTCTCTGATCGCTCACTGAGGGTGATGGTAGATGGCTCTCTGTCTTCTAACTTCTCCACTAATGCCGGTGTCCCCCAAGGTTCAGTTCTTTCCCCCACTCTTTTCCTTTTGTATATCAATGTCCTTCTTCCATTGACTGGAAATCCTATCCATAGTTTTGCCGATGATAGCACATTGCATTCAACTTTCCATTTTGAGAAACCTTGTCCTGCTCAATGAGCTTCAAGTTCTCGAAAATCTGCTGCCAATTCCTTAAATGCCGATCTTCAGGTAATTCTCCAGTGGGGCAAAGAAACTTAGTTGATTTCAACCCTTCTAAAACTCAGTCTTGTCTTGTATCTCACAAAAAGGATTCTTCTGCTCCTATGCTTATCTTTAGTGACACTCCGATTTCTAGGCAAAATGATATATCTCTTTTGGGGATTACCCTGACTTCTAATCTCTCTTGGCACAAGCACATTACAAATATTGCTTCCTCTGCATCTAAAAAACTTGGCTTTCTCTTTCGCTCTCGGCGTTACTTTTCTTCCAAACAGCTGCTCACTCTGTATAAATCGCAAATCCGCCCTGCCATGGAATATTGTTCCCACATCTGGGGTGGTGCCCCCAAAACCTCTCTCAGGCTTCTTGATTCCATTCAGAAGAGGGCAGTTAGGTTAATTAATGATTCATCTCTAACAGAGTCTCTCCACTCGCTTTCTGATAGACGTACTGTTTCTGCTGCATGCCTCTTCTACAGATACTTCCATGGGCACTGTTCTTCTGAATTGGCTTCTATAATTCCCGCTCTCTCTTTCAAAACAGTCCGAACACGTGCCGCCACCAGCCAACATCCATTTACTGTCCAGCTTCAAACCCACAGAACCAACTTTTCATCTTCCTCATTTATTCATTCAACTGCCGTTTTCTGGAACAACCTTCCTTCATACGTATTTCCTGAAAAGTACAATCTGCAGAAGTTCAAGTCCAATGTCAACAAATATCTTCTTTCGTCTTTTCAACCTTCAACCCAAGCACGGTACTAAGTACTATAGGTTCCAATACCTCTCATGTTTGGGGTTCTCATAAAAAAAAAATATATATATATAAAATGCAAATTTAGTTAAATAATTTTAAGCTTATTTGAATTGTAGGTAAACATGTAAAAAAAAATTTACGAAATATTACAAATTTCGAAGTTCACTACATCCAAATGCCTTTGCATCTTCTTGAGGCTTGACGTAGCCCAGTAGTCAGGAGCGAGAGTGCACCAGCGTACACGCGTTCCTTGAGTGGACCGGGGTTCAAGCCCTTGACCACTAAATACGATGAATATTTGTATCGACGATTTATTGTAAACTCTACTGACTTGATTGTCGTGCCGGAGTATAAACAGTTTTTTTTTTTTTTTTTTTTTAAACCTCCAAAGTTGGTGTTTGTGTTATCGACTGAAAGTCCGATTACCTTATTATCCAACTCATAAAATGCAATTCTTTTTATGATTTCTGAAATTTCAGTTGTTTCACTTGATATTTCAACAAAAGTTAAGACTTTATTATTGATCGGAGCATGCATGTTGTATCCATCAAAATAATGCACAGTAATTGGTAGTAACTAAGTACATTTGTGATTCGAAGTATCGCAAGAAAAGATAACAAAATCAGCGTTTTTAAGTTCATTTTTTATTTCTTCCAGCGACCAAGGGTAAAATACATTTTTTTTACAATTGCTTCGCACTTTGTTCTTGTGCACGAATCAGGTGTAGTCCCCCGATGAAATACTTGATTTATGTACCAACCTTCTTTAGTTTGCATCAAACTTTTTCTTTCCCTTAGTTATTTTATCATCTTCCCACCCTTAATTCGATGCTCACTGTTTTTCATTACTTATTAATCTTATATTTTACTTTCCCTTTCAGCTTCTCTACTTCTAATTGGCTCTTTAATTCAGATTTTAAATTCCGATAATTTAATAAATTTTTTTAGGTTTTTCAAATTTATCTTCTTTTTTATTCGTTATTCTTTTCTTTTTCTTACTTTACTTCTTCTATTAGCCTCGCCACCTTGTGTTCTATTCTGCTCAATCTTTGTGCATTTTTCTATTAATTCGTTCTGAACTTAATACAGGCACTCCTCTAATTACGTGCAAACGACTTACGAACAACTCCAGATACGTACAAAGTACATAGCTGTTGCTATGTTCGGTTATAAGAATCAATTTTGAACACCTTAGTGATATTTTTCTAAAGCAGATTTCTGGAGGTCACTACCATAAAACAATAAAAACAATTTGCACTTTCCGGTTTATTGGGCTTTTCTGCTAGTGCAATGCAATTATAAACGGGTCGTAAACTCGATTTTATTGCATTTGCAATGATACCGATAGCTGGAATTCTGTGTCATTTTACGTTATTATGGTGAAATGTGGTTCTCCCTCACCGAAATCCTCAATTATATAAAAAGCATAAATACATTTTCAGAATCTTTTTTTTTTTTTCATTCATATTTTTTGAGCTTCGTAAAGTTGTTACTCCTATCTCACTTGCGCGTATTGTGTTAGTCGCAATTTGTGCGTGCGGTGTTCTTTGTTATTGATTGCTTATTTTCTTACTGTTTTTAATTTTACGACAAAAAAAAAAAATGCCAGTGAACAGATATATATCAATTAGTTAAAATATTAATTAAGCTAGTACGTAAGTGTAAATTCATTTTTTATTTTGCTAACCTGGGCGAAATATTCTTCCGATTTTCACACATCATTTAATTTTGTTAATGCTGTGAACAGCCGTAAAATGCTGTTCATGATGGAAGTTTATCGGGGGTTATAATTTCGGTGCGTTGTAGTGTACTTTGTATGTACAAGACTTACGTACATGAAAAAAAAATAATAATAAAATAAATAAAATAACCCGACTAAGTACGTAAGTCGAGGAATGTGTGTATTTATTATATGCATTTGTATCTTTTGATGCAGCAAAGCGCACTTAGGTACAATTTCCGTATTATCTTTATATTTTTGATATAGGATGCTTCTTTTCCAACCAACTCTCCAATCAAAAATAGAGGCAATCCCTGTTGATTTCATAATATAATAGAATATAGGAATTATTGAGCACTTAATAGCTCTCTATTATCAAATCTATTATATACATTCTATATATAAAGTGTATGTACAGTGCATGAAATTTTTTTTTTTTTTTCCATGTACTGTACATGTATTACATTATCTTGACAAACAAAGTGAGTTTGGTTATCAAAGCCATATTGCTGAACATTTTCTGAACGTATCATAACGTGTGGCATAAAGTTCCCCTCCCCCTTGTTATGACTGTTAGTACTGCTAAGAAATTAACGTTACAATAATTCCGAAATTCTTGTTGCTAGGTGGTCGATGAAAGTAAGCTCTGTGAATTGCGGTCGGTAATTAATTAGGGAGCGTACCCTTTATGAAAGCACGTTTCGCCGTTTAAAATGTGTACCGTCACTTGTCCGAGGCTATAAATAACTGTAATTCAGTGTTGCTAATAAGAAACTTTGTACAGTAAGTACGAAATTTTATAGACTGGATTGTAGGAAGGTGTGCTTTTAGCCGGCGAGTGGCTAATCATCGGAACAAATTGGCGTCACGACTAGTCGAAGTCGAGGGCTTGGATCAATACCTACGAGAAGTGGATAAATACATAGGCTATATGTATTCATTGATGCAGGAAAAAGCATCTGACTTCCTGTACTCTCTGGTTTATAGCTAATATACAAGTAATCTGAAGAAATCGCTTTTTATATTATAAAAAATTAAGGATTCTGCAGGTCTCTTCCGTTAATCAGTCTTATTAATATTATTGGCAAACTCAATTTCTGAATAATTTGAGGTATTTGAAACCCCATTTTTTTTCTCTTTCAGTATGCTGCAGATGTTAATAAGAATATGACCAAGGACATAATTGAATGAGTGCCGTTGTATTTTATGCCTGAAAGCATTTTGTAAGAGCTTTTGTTGTTAATTGGTGGACTGTTTGAGGGGACTATGTAACAATGTTATCTTTTAAGCATCGTTGGTTTCTTTGAATCGCACCTCTCGCCCCTTTTTCCTGGGCAAATTGCGAGATTGGTTTTGATAAGATTTCATACTTACTCCTGAGGTTCTTATTTCTTTCACAGTCTTCAAAGCGTTAATGTTCGGATCGACTACCGTTTCACTTTAACCCATTTCATTTAACAATATCAGCTGTTATGGTGAATATTCAGAACAATCCGAAGAATAGTTTATTATCATACAGTCATTTGTCTGTATGATAGGTTTGGGGTTTTCATAAAAACATGGACACACACACACGCTTTCTGAGTTACCTGTTTTAAATCTTTAAGGATTTAAGTGGATTGAGTAAACCGAATGCCGAAGTCATCCTTCTCTTTCTCAGGAACCACATGTAAGCAGAGGGACATAAATTTTAAGTGAAAAGGATAATTACAAAATAGATGTGCGGAAATTTGCCTATGGCAAGAGTGATGTGAAAGTGGCTAGTTTGAATAATTTAAGGAAGGATTAAACAAGTTTTTAGAGGGTATGTACAGATGAGGTTGGGTTTTTTTTTTTTTTGGTTCTGCTATATAAACTTACTTTTTGAATCATTTTTTTAGGTAAACTACTAATACCAAAAACAACTGTTTGAATAAAATTTCTATACTAGTCATAAATGGAATGCTTCTGGCAGGCTGTTTTCCATATCATGTGTAAAACATCTTGTGTTGTGGACTTTGATTATTCAAAGAGTGAAATGTACTGTTCTTTTTCTTCTCCACTGAATTTCATTAGTTTCATCCATGCACATCAATTACCAGCAAAACTTGTAACTACTAGTCACTAATAAAAACCTTTAAGAGCACAGCTTTCATTCATTGCTTGGTATCTGTTACTAAGTTCAACCTATAAATAAAATGCTGTGTGCTTACAAAATTGTGAATCCTACTTTTTAATTACCCTGGTTTGATCTTGCTCTTTAACTAATAGGAGCAGTATTGAGAATAGATTTTATTCGAGTGTTACAGTAATTTTTTAGTCAGACAGTGGTCTGACTAAACGTTTTAATCAGACAGTGGTCTCAGAAAGTTTTTTTAAATTCTGTACAGTGGGATCAACTGACAATGTTACCAACAGTAAATTATATGTGGGAAGCATTCAAGGAATTAATCGTGGAAGCTACTAAAAGTGGTGAAACCCATGTTTAGTCTCTAGAGCAAAGTTTCCGGCATCCCCCTTCCCCCATACTTCTCCTTCAACCCATGCACGGTACTAAGTACTGTAGGTTTTGATACCTTTTGTGTTTGGGGTTTTCATAAAAAAAAAAAAAAAAAGTTTCATACCTATTAAGAAATACTGTTCAAGGTTTAGGCCTAAATGGTTATCAAATGAACTAATGAGACTCGTAACAGAGAAGCAAAATGCATGGGATGCATATAAATTATCAAGCAACTCAGAAGCCTATGGCAGATATAAGCTAGTCTGTAATCAGGTCCCAAAGGAGGTTAGGCAGGCGAAGGAAGATTACGAGAAATCCTTGGCAAAAGATGCTAAGAAAAACAGCAAGGATTTCTTTACTTATATAAACTCTTAAAGGAAGGGGATGAATCTGATTGGTCCACTTGATATCGATGGATTGACTGTTGATGATCCTGCCCAGAGAGCAAACAAACTAAATGAGTATTTTTGCATCTGCATTCACACACGAGGAGTTATTAAGGTTTGGAAATGGCAGAAGGCTATCAAATTGTAGCAGGATACTTAATGATTTTGTAATAACTGAGAGCAAAGTGGAGGAGAAATTGTTGAAGTTAAACATAAGAAAAGCACCTGGGATGGATGGGATCTATCCAGTTATATTAAAGGAGGCAGTAAAGCAACTAAACAAACCCTGGGCCATAATTATGAGAGCATCCTTGGACTCAGAGGAGATTCCCACGGACTGGAGATGTGCAACTGTATCCCCAATTCACAAAGGGGGGTTGAAGGGTGACACAAGTAATTACAGACCAGTTAGTTTAACTTCTGTTCTGGGTAAAATAATGGAGTCACTGGTTAAAGATGCATTGCAGGATCATCTAGACAAGACTGCTGCAATAATTCAGACACGGCATGGGTTTGTTAAGGGAAAGTCTTGTCTAACAAATTTGATAGGATATTATGATGTGGTTACAAAGGAACTGGATGCAAAAAATAATTTTGATATCATCTATTTGGATTTCAGGAAAGCTTTTGACACTGTTGCGCATGAAAGACTATTGTACAAATTGGAGCAGAATGGTATTAAGGGTAAGTTGCTACAATGGATAAAAGGATGGTTAAGTGGGAGAAGACAGAGGGTGGTAATCAATGGGTGCTGCTCTTCGTGGACTAATGTTATTAGTGGAGTCCCACAGGGTTCGGTGTTGGGTCCACTGTTGTTTTGTATATTTATCAATGATATTGATGAAGGTATATCAGGCTGAATGTCGAAGTTTGCAGATGATACAAAGGTTGGCAGGGTTGTTAATGACAGCAGAGGCAGTGTGCTACTGCAACAGGATCTAGATAATTTGGGCAGATGGGCTAAGAAGTGGCAACTGAAGTTTAACCTTGACAAATGCAAAGTACTGCATATGGGTAGAAGTAACCCCAGAGAAATGACCAACTGTGTGGTACTACACTTAAGGTGGTAGAAAATGAAAAAGACCTGGGAGTAATTGTGCAGGCAGATATGAAGTTTTCTGAGCAATGCAGACAGGCTGCCAGGGCAGGTCATGGGGTTTTGTCAATGATATATAGGAATTTTGCTAGCAGGGAAAAGGAGGTGATTATCCCTCTGTATGAGGCAATGATCAGGCCACGCCTTGAGTACTGCGTACAGGTCTGGAGGCTTCATTTTAGGAAGGATGTAGATTTACTTGAGCGTGTACAGAGAAGGGCAACAAGATTGGTGAGGGGAATGAAGGGATCCTCTTACCAAGAGAGGCTTAAGTTCTGCAATTTGCAGTGGCTGGAGACTAGGCACCTGTGCAGTGATCTGATTGAGGTATATAAGGCCTTGAATGAGTTGAGCACCCTGAATTCTGATGGGATCCTTCCACTTGTTCAGATTATGAACCTAAGGCGGCATAAATTCAAATTAAGAAAAGACAGATGTAGAATAGATGTGCGGAAATTTGCCTTTTATCCAGCAGGTGGTTAATTGCTGGAACAAACTTCCATCTGTCGTTGTGGAAGCTGATAGGTTAAATAAATTTAAGGAGGAACTGGACAGCCATTTGTTGGGAATGGTTTGATTTTTTTTTTTGGCTGATGCTGCATAAGCTCATACACATGCTTTCTTGCATCACATGCCACCACTACTACTACTATTTGACTGATTGGTAAATAAGTGCCTTGTGTAATTTTCTACAAATTGTTTGTTAATTATGGAACGCCCATGATAAAGTACTGATGTTGAACAGGTCTTAGTTAAGCCTTATTTTTTGAAATATGAGATGCACAAATGCACTCAAGTTTTAGAAGGTAAATTTTTTGAATAAATATTTTTTGCATATTTTCTTCAACACGAATTCTGGAGTGCTTAATAAACAAAATGTGAGTGTAGTATGAATTTACCTGCAGAATCTCAAACTTTGCATAGTGTCACGTGTTACAGGCATTATGGTGTGAACTTTCTATATTCTTTAAAGAGTTTTTGTTCATTGACATCAAGATATGTTGATTTCATATTCCTTGAAAAAAATTGAGATTTCTTGACTGAAGTAAGTTTCTGTTGATCTTGTTCTTGGCAGTAAAGGAAAGTTCCAGTCGAAGATATGCAAGGCATTTGTTTGATTTGGCAATGCTAGGCAACAACGGTATAGCCTGATCATAAAAAAAAAAAAAAAAAAAAAAAAACAAACAAGCAAACACCACCATTACATCTTTGGATGATAAGAAGCAGGTGAATTTTAGGTAACATTTTCTAGTTAAAAAAATGCATCTTATGGTCCAGAAAATATGGTATATGTATATTTTTGGGCTTAAATCAAAATTTTTGAAGTTTTTAATCAATTGTATCAGTACCTTTTTAGAAAAAAATATTTATGTGTAATTAAAAGCAAATGTCAAGATACCAAAGCAGAATTTATTTCAGAAAACAAGAAATTTTTTTGTTTTAAAAATTACACTAAAACGGTTGATAGAACTCAGTCAGATTTAATTACATTGCATCTGTGTTTTTCTAGTCACTGGTTCCCACGTAGATTTCGATCTCATGTTGGGTCAGTGAAGAAATTGTGATTGTAATGAACCTTAACTTGTCAGGTTGAGATAAGTAGGTTTTTGAGGTTGTCACAGACATTCTCTCAGATATGCCAGACAAGCTGTACTTGCTACCTGACCTCTCGACGTGGGCACCTGTATGTGGTGAGGGACCTCCCAGTGATGCTGCTGGTTTTCCAGATTAGCATCACTGGGATCTAACGCCCATACCTTGGTTCCAGGGTTACGTCGTTGGAATCCGGCGTGTGCAGCCGTGCGCCACGACCCGTGGATTTCGGAAAGGGGGATCCTGGTGGTCGAGGGGCCCAGCCTTAATACACCACTTTGGCCCCTACTTCGACAAGACGGGAGGTCCCGGACTGGCCCGACTGGGATCAATCGGCGGGTGGTATTTTACTGCTATTTTACAACTGTGTTTCAATAAGTCTCCCTCCCTTTGGTCCTGGGACTGGATAAAGACTGATTGGTAATGTGGGTATGGTGCTCCTAAGCAAACTCGGCGTCCCATTCGTGTACACAGTACCTGCTAGTTCACGAGTGGGTGTCCCCTCGTAGGGCTCCGTGGTGGGTGAGGTACTTAGGCATCAGACACTTTTTCTTTACTCTTATGAGTAATTTAAATTCTATTTCTTCTGGGGCCCCAACAAGGCTCGTACCTAACCGATCAGATGAGAATGACACCAATTCTGCCAAAAGAGCCAGATCTGAGGATAAACCACCATCTATAACACCGCTTTTCCTCATTCTCCATTCCACCGGAGAGCAGTCAATTGGGAAGATGTCACCCTTCTTCATCCAGAAAGGATTAGAAGGGTTGGCAGGATAACCAAAATCCGTAGAACGGCTGCGTTCTGGCGATCTTTTACTCAAAGCTTTAAATACAAAGCAAGCAGAAAGAATATTAAATGCAACATCCATAGGGGGAATACCGATCAATGTAACACCCCACAAAACTTTGAACTCTTCACACGGTGTCATTTCAGAGTGGGATCTTCTTCATGTCTCTGAAGAAGAGCTCTGCTCTGAACTAAAAGACCAAGGAGTGACAGCTGTCAAGAGAATATCAATACGGAAGGAAGGGAATCTCGTCCCTACCCGAGTTCTCATCCTAACATTTAACACCCCACGGCCTCCTAGTTCCATGAAGGCAGGGTATTTAAACTGCCCAGTGAGGATCTATATTCCAAACCGACTGAGGTGTTTTAAATGCCAGAAATACGGCCACTCACAAACGGCTAGTCGTGGTAACCCTGCCTGTGCTCGATGTGGTGCGAAAGACCACGAGAGCAAGGAATGTTCAAATTCTAAGCCGATCTGTGTAAATTGCCAACAAGATCATCCTGCCTACTCCAGAGCATGCCAGCGGTGGAAGGATGAAAAAGAGATCCAAAAATTGAAAACGGAGCTGAATATCTCCTACCCAGAGGCTAGAAAACTCATTCAACCAATAAATAGCAGGAAGCCTTCATATGCGCAGAAGGTTTCTGCAAAGTGCACTATTGGTACACAAACTGAGATGACTGTACCACCAAGAGAGTCATTCACACCGACTGCCTGCTATTTATTGAGTTCACAAAAGCCCACCAAAAAAATGCAGTCAGCTGCCACCCCTATATCCGTACCTCCTAATGCTCCACCACTACCAAAACCAAGTGGTAAAGAGCCAACAGTAATAACAGAAACAATGGATGTCCAGGACAAGGAGGTACCGGATGAATCAATCTTGGAACTCTTTGCGGAGAAAGAAATGGACACGGGACAGCGTCCATTCTTCCCCAAAAAAGATAAATCCAAGATTGACAAAAGTAAGCCCTCAGCACTTCGGAAGCCGCCTGATGGACCCACCAAGCCAAAATAATGGCTAAATTCCTACAATGGAATTGTCGTGGATTCCAGCGGAATATTGATGACATCAAGGCCCTCCTGCAAAAACACGAGCCAGTTTGCTTTTGCTTGCAGGAGACTTATCTAAAGGCAAACGATGATCCCACAACGTATAACATCACAATTTTTCGTAAGGATAGAATTGTGGATGGTCCTGCTCATGGAGGAGTGGCTATCCTTGTGGGCAACCAGACCCCAGTTCAGCCCTTGCTAATTACAACTAGCATAGAAGCTGTTGCAATTCGCCTTACAGTGGGATTTTTACTAACAGTCTGCTCTATTTATTTGCCACCTGGGACTGACATCTCCCAGGAAGACCTTGATGATCTTGTAACGCAGTTGCCTCCCCCTTTCTTACTTCTCAGGGATTTTAATGGACATAATACCCTGTGGGGTAGTGCTAACATCAACGGAAGGGGACGAGTCATAGAGTGTATACTAAATGACAATGACCTTTCCCTTTTAAATACTGGAACAAACACCTTCTTCCACATGCCTACCCGTACTTTTTCTGCCATTGATCTCTCTATCTGCTTCCCCTCTCTACTCCCGTCACTCACTTGGGAAGTGGAGGAGAACCCATACAGAAGTGATCACTTCCCTATGATAACCTCTTTACATAGTGGGAGACCGTGTCTTCCTTTTAGGTTACCACAGTGGAAGATGGATCAGGCTGACTGGACTGCCTTCCAACATCAGGCAAATTTTGACTTCAGTACTGTCAGTCAGGAGCCTATCAATGATGCAGTAACGTACATCACAGAAATTATTGTCCAAGCAGCTGCGAATGCTGTTCCAAAAACATCTGCCCGGTTTCCACCATTTCCCAAACCTTGGTGGAATTCACAATGCACAACAGCAAAAAAGGCTCAAAACAAAGCGTGGGGGATATTTCGCCAATATCCTACCACGACCAACCTTATAGCCTTTAAACGCGCACGAGCCAAAGCAAAGTGCACGTTTAAACTACATCTGCCGTCAGAGTCAAAAGGAATCATGGATCCGTTTTACTTCATCAATTACTCAGTCCACTAGTACTAAGTTGGTCTGGGACAAAATCCGGAAAATGAAGGGAAAATATACATCCCACCCTTCTTCAGTCCTAGATTATAATGGATGCACTATTGCAGATCCAACTGCAATAGCCAATTCTCTTGGGGAAACATTCTCTAACATTTCTGCAACATCTTCGTATTCCCCAGAGTTCCTGGTCCTGAAAGATAAAATCGAAAAACAGGCACTTAGTTTTAAGTCTAAGAGCGTCTATCCGTACAACAGGCCATTCACTATACAGGAACTGAAAAGAGCTGTTATTCTTTCCCAAGCAAGTGCTGTTGGACCAGATGGCATCCATTATGAAATGATTAAGCATCTTTCCCCAAAATCTATGGATTATCTGCTCATTCTGTATAATAGAATCTTTATTGAAGGGCCGTTTCCGAATTCCTGGCGCAAGGCAATCGTTCTTGCCTTTGCCAAGCCAGGGAAGGATCCAAAAGTCACCACCAACTATCGTCCTATTGCTCTCTAGCTATCTGTGCAAAATCCTGGAGAGAATGGTTAATTTTCATTTAATCTGGTATTTAGAATCAAATGACCTTCTCTCCAACATCCAGTGCAGCTTCTGAAGGAACCGGTCCACTTTGGACCATCTTATTAGACTGGAAACATCCATCCGGGATGCTTTCCTAAAATGCGAACACTTGGTGTCAGTGTTCTTTGACATGGAGAAAGCATATGACACCACTTGGAGATTTGGCATCTTAAAAGATCTGCATAGCCTTGATCTTAGGGGGCAACTACTCATTTTTATTAAAAACGTTTTAGCCAATCGATCTTTCCAAGTTCGTGTGGGATCCTCACTCTCTCGTTCCTTTAGCCAAGAGGAGGGAGTACCACAGGGATCAGTTTTAAGTGTCATGCTTTTCGCCATCAAAGTAAATTCCATCACAGAGCAACTTCCTCCAACCGTAAACCGTGCACTCTGTGTTGATGACTTTAGCATATTTTGTCAATCATGCAACATGAGGGTTATTGAAAGACAACTGCAAAAAGCCATTGATCGCCTTAATTCCTGGGCACTTGCTAATGGCTTCAGGTTCTTGCTGGAGAAGACCATTTGCTTACACTTTTGTCGTAAGCGTAATCTTCATCCTGAACCTGAATTAAGGCTCAGACAAAATGCTATTCCAGTAGCGGCGGACACAAAATTTTTGGGACTCGTATTTGATAAAAATTTGACCTCTCTGGATCACATCCGTCAACTCCGCACAAAGTGCACAAGAGGGCTGAATATTCTGCACTCTCTTTCCTCTTCATCTTGAGGTGCGGATCGATGCACCCTACTACGCATCTACCATGCACTTGTACGATCCAGACTAGATTACGGGTTCCTGGTATACAATTCGGCCAGAGACAGTGTACTTCGTTGGCTGGATCCTGTCCATCATCTGGCTCTCCATACCGCTATTGGAGCATATCGAACATCTCCAGTCCAGAGCTTATACGTCGAAGGAAACGAACCGCCGTTATCGCTTCGATGTAAGCAGTTGTCTCTAAAGTATGCTTTAAAACTGAAATCCCTGCCAGACCATCCTACGTGGCCATCCGTTTTTGAGCCACGATGGGAAAATTTGTACACCCGTAAGACTGCCAATCGTCCTTTTGGTATTTGTCTCCAAGAGCTACTCAAAGAACTTAATATCAAGGTAGACAAGGTTGCCCAAACACCAAAGCAACCTCTTCCACCCTGGCATGCTCATGTTCCAACATGTGACTTGTCCCTTAGAAATTTGGGAAAGTGAGACACTCCATCATGTGTCTACCTGCAGCTTCATTCAGCACACCGAACTGAACATTCTGACTGTCCTCTGCATCTAAAAAACTTGATTTTCTCTCTCGCTCTCGCCGTTACTTTTCTTCCAAACAACTGCTCACTCTGTATAAATCGGAAATCTGCCCTGCCATGGAATATTGTTCCCACATCTCGGGTGGTGCCCCCCCCCCAAACCGCTCTCAGGCTTCTTGATTCCATTCAGAAGAGGGCAGTTCGGTTAATTAATGATTTATCTCTAACAGTCTCTCTCCACTTGCTGTCTCATAGATGTACTGTTTCTGCTGCATGTCTCTTCTACAGATACTTCCATTGGCACTGTTCTTCTGAATTGGCTTCTATAATTCCCGCTCTCTCTTTCAAAACAGTCTGAACTCGTGCCACCACCAGCAAACATCCATTTACTGTCCAACTTGAAACTCACAGAACCAACTTTTCATCTTCCTCGTTTATTCATTCAACTGCCGTTTTCTGGAACAGCCTTCCTTCATACGTATTTCCTTAAAATTACAGTCTACAGAAATTCAAGTCCAGTGTTAACAAATACATTCTTTCGTCCTCTCAACCTCCAACCCAAGCATGGTACTAAGTACTATAAGTTCTAATACCTCTCATGTTTGGGGTTTACATTAAAAAAAAAACAAAAAAAACATGATATAATCACAAAGGAACTGGATGCAAAAAATAACTTTTATGTCATATGCTTGGATTTTAGGATAGCTTTTGAAAGATTACTAGAAGACTACTGTACAAGTTAGAGCAGTATGCCATTAACGGGAAGTTGCTGCAATGGATAAAGGGATGGTTGAGTGGGAGAAGACAGAGAGTGGTAATCAATGGACATTGCTCTTCATGGACTAATGTTATTACTGGTGTCCGCAGGATTTGGTGTTGGGCCCATTGTTGTTTTCTGTGTTTATCAATGATATTGATGAAGGTATATCAGGCTTAATGTCCCAGTTTGCAAAAGATACAAATGTTGGTCGGTCATTAATGATGGTGTGCTTCAGAAACAGAAAAGTTAAGCACATAGGCTGAGAGGTAGCAACTGAAGTTTAACATTGACAAATGTAAAGACTGCATATGGGTAGTAGTAGTAACCCCAGAGTAATGTATCAACTGTGTGGTGCTACACTCAGGGTGATAGAGAAAGAAAAGGACCTGGGGGTAATTCTACAGTCAGATATCAAGTTTTTTGATCATTACAGATGGTCTGCAAGAGTAGCTCATGGTGTCTTGTCAGTGATATACAGGAATTTTTTTAGCAGGGATTAGGAGGTGATTGTCTCCTGATATCAGTGGTTTTCAATCTTTTTTTAATAACAGCACCCCTAAGTAATTTATTTTATTTGGCGGCACCCCTACTTCATTTTCTGCCTGTTAGATCTGATTCTGTGTGTGTGTGTGTGTGTGTGTGTGTGTGTGTGTATATATATATATATATATATATACATAATATTAAAATATACATGTTATATGATATTTATTATAATAATATAATTATAAAAATTACATTTCATAATACAAATTATATATATATATATATACAGGGTGTTTCAGTTAAACGTTTCAGAACTTCTAAGAGGGGTAGGGTACATCCTGACAACTCGAAATCATATAGCAATGTGGGGTCGGAAATGCTTTCCTGAAGCGGTGTTGTACACAGAAGCACCATAAAGAAAAGAGACCGTAAGTGAGAAATCGTTTTAATAATACATGAAAAGAAGCAAAAGGTACATGGATTAAAGTAAGTGTTCGAAGTTTCTTCCACGGGCTACAATGCACGCCTCACATCTCCGACGCATGGACATCCGAACATTCTGGAATACTCCAGGCGAATTTCGAATTTCTTCGGCAGCTACTGCGATTCTTGCAACCAGCTCCTCAGCATTGTCAACAGGGGTGTCATAAACTAGCGATTTCATATGACCCCAGAAATAAAAATCAAGACATGATAGATCGGATGACCGAGCAGGCCAACGCACGGGACGTTGTGGTCCCGTGCGTTTCTCACTTACGGTCTCTTTTCTTTATGGCGCTTCTGTGTACAACACCGCTTCAGGAAAGCATTTCCGACCCCACATTGCTATATGATTTCGAGTTGTCAGGCTGTACCCTACCCCTCTTAGAAGTTCTGAAACGTTTAACTGAAACAGCCTGTATATATATATATAATTTTATTCTTTATATAGAGGTACTAAATAAAAGTCAATTATAGATCATCACAAAATTAAAGATACTGTATACCTTTTTATAATGAAATAAACATATAAATTAAAAAATAATAATAAGTTTAAGTAACTTAAACCCAAATTACGTGGCACTCCTGGAATGTTCTTGCGGCACCCTAAGGTGCCACAGCATCCCGGTTGAAAACCACTGCCTGATATAAAGCAATGGTCAGGACACACCTTGAGTACTGTATACAGGTCTGGAGGTCTCATTTTAGGACGGGTGTAGAGTTGCTAACAGTGTCTGGAGACTAGGTACCTGCGAGGTGATCTGATTGAAGTGTATAAGGGCTTGTATGGTTTGAGCATGCTCAATGCTGATGGGAATCTTCCTCTAGCTCAGATTCTACACCTGAAGAGGCATAAATTCAAATTGAGGTAAAACAGTTATAGAATAGATGTGCGGAAATTTTCCTTTATTTAGCGTTGGGTGGTTGATTGTTGGAACAAACTTCTATCTGGAATTGTGGAAGTTGACAGCTTAAATAAATTGAAGGCTGAACTAGACAAACATTTGGAGTGAATGGATGGGTGAAATGGGAAAGTTTTTTTTTTTTTTTTTTTTGGCTGATGCTATATAAGCTTGTTTTCTTGCATCATATGCCTCTAATAATGCCAATGCTAAAATGAGATGTTTAATTCACAGATTAACTTAACTTGTTTAGCATTATTACAACATCATTATGCAAAGAGTTTGATATGTGTTGAAATATTTTTTATTATCTAGATAATTAGAATATAAAGACTTCTTCTTTCTTAGGAGCCACAAAGGAAATTGGAACAACATTAACTCGTTTATGTCTACGGCAACGTAGCGTTGAAGCACGTTTGAAAGCATTTGCTAGGTGAGCTTTTGTGAAATTTGTTCCATCAATAATATGGATATTTTCCATTATAATTATTATTGTCAAAGAAATGTCTGTGATATTATTATTATCATTCTGTATTAATGTTTACAAATTTTATATTTTCGGAATCAATTGTTCGTGACATAAGTTTCCACCGACTAAATTATCACTCTCAGTTTTGGGTATTGTACTTTTTTCTTTTCCCTTAATATTTTTCAATTCTTCACAATTTTTATTTGGAAGACACAGGAGTAAGTGAATTTTTTTTTTTTTTTTTTAAGAGTGATAGTGAATAAAGATTAAATATGAGTGTTAAATACAGTAGGATTTTTCATTTTCTTGCTTGCTTCTTTACATAATTTAGCCCAACTACTAATATTAATATGTGACTGATAGTGTTCTTTTTTTCCCCTGGCAGTTGTAAATCTTTCTTTTAAGTAGCTTTATTCTTTTAAAAGCTTTATGAAAACGAGCCTAGGAAGAAGAATGTATACTGTTCTTTTGTTTTGTTTAGTCAGTTGTACTAACTAATGCTTATCCACTAAGTGGCACTGCTCCTGCCTGTCTCCTTATGGTAGGGGCAGTAACCTGGGTGGAAAAGCTATCCTCTAGGGCAGGGGTGGCCAACAGATCGATCACGGCTTTAATTTCGGTCAATCACAATGAATTTTAAATATATATAAAAAATAGATTATTAAAAATCTAAATGTTATTATTATTATGCACCCCACTGCATACGCTTATTACAAATCTGTTGAACCACGTCACTACTCTTGCCGTCGTGCAGTCACCAGGCTTTTCTAGTAAAAATTCACGCAGTTATGTTGCGGAGAGTATGTGTCAAATTCTTATTTACCTTACCTAATATTAATAACTGGACAGTACTTATACATTAATTTAATACCCTTTGATCTAAAATGGATACTACAAAAAAGAGTTAAACGTATCATTTTCATCAATAGTCTGAACTAGAATACTTTTTTGTAATGATAAAAGAAAAATGTTGTTGTTTGATTTGCAATGCTTCCGTGGTTATACCCAAAAAAGGAAATTTAGAAAGGCACTTCAATGCACTCCATGGTAAATACCAACAGGATTTTCCACCTAATAGTGACCTTAGAAAAAATAAAATCACCACCATTTAAGCTCGTATCAATAACAGATGGAGCTTAAAATGCCCCGTAAAGATGACGGGGCATCTTAACGGATTCATCGCATTGTACCAAAAGGATGATGAATTCCCAAATTTTTTGAGTTACCACTGTATCATCCACCAACAAGTGGATGATACAGTGGTACTGTTAGACTGACTGGGCTAGTCGGGTGGGTAAAGTGCCTGCCTGGCAACCCAAAGGTTGTGGGTTCGAATCCCATCTCGGGCTTGGATCAGAGTAAAAAATGCAATAACTTTGGGAGGTTCATTATGACCAAAGAAGCCGATGCGCCAACAACTAACAAAAAAAAAAAAAAAAAAAACAAGTGTTAGTCAGCAAAAGATTAAATACTAAAAGTGTTATGGACATATCTTTCAAAATCGTGAATTCCATCAGAGGACAATCTCTTCATAGGAGACTTTTCAAAATGCAACTCGATGAAAATGAACCAGATCTGATATTATACACAGATGTGAGGTGGATGAGTCGGAGTAAGTTTCTACAGAGATTTTAAAATTTGCTGAATGACATTAAAAAAATTATTGATCAAAGCGTTATGATTATGAGCAGCTACAAGATATGGAGTGCTTATGTGATCTGGATTTTTTGGCAGATTTTACCAGTAAATTAAGTGATCTGAATTTGGAATTACAAGGAAAAAATAAAAATTCAGGTGACATGATTAGTAGTATTTCTACATATAGATATCAATTTTTGGCAATGACTAAGGATTTCAAAGAAAAACAAATTTGATCATTTTGCAAATATGGAAGGTCATTTGCAAAAATACCCAGTTTTTAAATTTAATAGTGAGAAATATGTTTCTGAAATTGAGAAAGTTGTGGATGATTTTGAAACCAGATTCAGTGATTTTAAAACAATTGAAGACATTGTTCAATATATTTAATGTCGACTTAGATACTAAACAAATTGCAGAAAATATTACTTGAAAATGAAATTATTACATTGCAAAACGATATCTTCCTAAAAGCCAGATCATCAAAAAAGGACTTTTGGAAATATGTGTGCTGAGAAAAGTACGTTCCTCCATTGGTTCTGGTTTGGTTGTGTCCAAATGTAAAAAAATGCAGTGAATTTCCTATTTTGGTTCCACATATTTGTGAATCGGCCTTTTCATATTTGAAACAAAAAAAGACGAAGAATCGCTCTTCTCTTACGGACTTGCATACAGAAGATTCTTTACGGTTGGCTTTATCACAGTATATCCCCAATTTTGAAAGCTTGGAAGATGACATGAAGTCACAAACTTCACATAAATTAAAAATTTAAATACGTATGAATTTAAAATAAAAATTCTTAATTGTATTTAAATTTAAAATTTATAAACAGCATATTTCAATATGTGTTGATTAACTTTTTTAACCACGTAGAATGAAATTGTTGAGATGGTAGATCGTGGCACATTTTGAAGAAAAAAAGTAGATCACATCACAAATTAAGTTGGCCACCTCTGCTGCTCTAGGGTGAAAAGGAGTTGAAATGTAAAATGAAAGATAGCCACCATTTGGGCTTTCAGGCTTGAGAACCATAAACTGGTATGAAACTGAATGTAATTGCATGAAAAATATAAACACTAACCCAAATACCTTATCATCATTATAATTCTAATCAGCTGGTGAGAAAATTCTCTCCTTTTATAGTAGTGGTGATCCCTAGTAGATGCTGTCATATCACATACATACAGTGTGGCAATTTGGAAAACGAGACTGATGCTAGAAAAAAATAATGATCCCACATATGAGTAAACTAACCTTAGTTTATTCAAAGTAACTTCATCCTGCATCCACACACTGCATGCAACAATCATGAAGTGAGGCCTGGAACGATCTAAATCAATAATTGTTATACTGTTCAATATTCTCATCACAGCTCTTTGAATGGTGCTGACATCATCAAAATAACAGTCTTTCAGTGGTGCCTTGAGCTTCAGGTACAAAAAGAAGTTGCTTGTGGCTACGTCTGGTGAATTTGGTAGGCACAACAATACGCAGACTTTTTTGTTAGAAAAAAATTCCTGAATGATGAGAGCCTTGTGGCTGGATGCTTTGTCGTGCAAGAGGAACCACCTGCTGTTCTCTCCATACTGAGGGTGCACACAACAAACTCTCTGCAACAAAAGTTTCAAAATGTTTGGATAGTAGGCAGTAGTAACACTCTGGCCATGGGCACAAACTCTTTGTGTACAATTCCCTTGCTATCATAGAAAGTGATGAGCATGGTTTTGATTTTTGACCTTTCTTGATGAACTTTTTTGGCTTTGGGAGGATTTGCCAACTTCCACTCTGCACTTCTTCGTTTTGTTTTAGAGTCCTACTGAGAGCATCATGTCTTGTCACTCCCAACGATCAAATTCAGGATGTTGAGTTTGTTTTCAGGAGCCTCAACGAGTTCTCTGCAATGTTCAACTCGTACCTGTTGTTGACTGTCTGTTAACAAATGTGGAACAAACTGCACACAGACCTTTGTCCATGGTGCCTGTGTAGCCAGGTGGGCAGGAGTGGCAGCGTGTAGCACACGCTTCTTGATTAGACCAGAGTTCGAGCCTGGGACCACCAAATACGGAGGATGCGGAAAGGTCAGGGAATGACCACCGCATATCCTCGGAGCAATATGGCCTTAGTTGCTAATGCTCCTAAAAACCAAATAACAACAACAACCTTCGCCCATTCTCATATTTTCTTGAAATCCTGGTTTATCATTTGTCAAACAGTTTCCTTATTAATGCACAGATCTTCTGATTCAGAGCTTTGCACATCAGTCATCGGTCTTTGCAGATCCACTCATGGATGTGCAAAGGATGGCCAATTATGTAACCGATGGTCAGATATTGGCTGCTATATTTTAATGCTGTAAAATGCAAGGTATTACACTTGGAAAATTACGTGACTGAAAGGAGGGCCCAGTGCTCAGTCAGTAATTTTTCAAACAATTGCTTGTAAAGATAGGGAATTTGCTAAACAACACTTAGATTATTGATTCAGGTATGGATGCAAAACCTAAAGAAAGATGAGCTTCATGAAAGGTCCAAAGGTTAGTAACCTGCTTGGTGAGATTGGCAAAGGGTCCCATTATGAGGAGAGACTTTAGTCCACAGAGTTTAATAGCTAGGTACATTACAAGGGATGCCTCCATAGCCAGGTGGGCAGGAGCAGCAGTGCGTAGCATACGCTTCTTTATTAGACTGGGTTCGAGCCCATGACCAGGAAATACGGAGAATGCGGAAAGGTCAGGAAATGACCACCGCACATCCCCCGAGCAATATGGCCTTAGTTGCTAATGCTCCAAAAACCAGATAACAAATAACAACATTACAAGGGATTTGACTGACATGAATAAGGCTCTGCAAGGGGATGGGATAGTAATGGCATTTGATGCCAAAAAAAGCAAGCTTTTATAGCATCAGCAAAAAAAAAAGAAGAAGAAAGGAAAAAAACCCAATCCCTATGCATTTCACCCATCCTTACTCTCCAAGGACCTTGTCTAGTTCTTTGTCGATTTATTCAACCCATCCACTTCCACAACAAAAGATGGAAGCCAGTTACAACAATCAACCACCTGGCTGAAGGCAAACATCCTCACATTTATCCTGCAACCATCCTTCTTCATTTTGAATTTATATCCCCTCCTGTTTTAGTCTTGGCAATAGGAAGAATGCCATCGACATTTGGCTTACTCAATTCATTCAAGGCTCTAAACACCTCAATCAGATCTTCCCTCAGGTCCCTGGTCTCGAGATACTGCAATTTGCAGAACCGAACCTTTTTGGTTCCTTCACCAATCTGTTTGCCCTTCTCTGCACCTGTTCCACCAATTCTACATCCTTCCTAAAGCGAGGCCGCTGGACCTGTATACAATATTCAAGATTCGGCCTAACCATGGCCCTATACATAGTGATTAGCATTAGCAGAGGCACATGATGCAAGAAAGCAAGCTTATATAGCATCAGCCAAAAACACAACACACAGACCCCTTCTCATTTCACCCATCCACTCGCTCCAAATGTTTGTCCAGTTCTGCCTTGAATCTATTTAAGCTATCAACTTCCACGACAGATGGAAGTTTGTTCCAGCAATCAACAACCCGCTGGCTAAAGGCAAACTTCCGCACATCTATCCTACAACTGTCTTTCCTCAATTTGAATTTATGCCTTCTCAGGCAATTATTCTGAGTAAGAGGAAGAATCCCATCAGCATTGCACATGCTCAAACCATTCAAGGCTTTATACACCTCAATAAGATCACCTCGCAGGTGCCTAGTCTTCAGACACTGCAATTTGCAAAACTTAAGCCTTTCTTTGTAACAGCAACCCTTTGTTCCATTCACTAATCTCGTTGCCCTTCTCTGTACTTGTTCCAACTCTACATCCTTTTTAAAATGAGACCTCCAGGCCTATATACTGTACTCAAGGTGTGGCCTGACCATTGCTTTATACAAGGGGATAATCACCTTCTTATCCCTGCTAGAAAAATTCCTGTTTATCATTGACAAGACAACACCGTGAGCTACTCTTGCAGACCATCTGAACTGCTCAGAAAACTTCATATCCCCCAGGTCCTTTTCACTCTCTACCATTGTCAGTGTAGTACTACATAGTTGATACATTACTCTGGGATTACTGCTTCCCATATGCAATACTTTACATTTGTCAATGTTAAACTTCAGTTGCCACCTCTCAGCTCATCTGCTCAACTTTTCTAGATCCTGTTGCAGCAGCGTACTGTCATTAGTATCATTAACAACCCTGCCGACCTTTGTATCGTCTGCAAACTTGGATATTAAGCCTGATATAGCATCATCAATATTATTGATGAATACAGAAAACAACAATGGACCCAACACTGCACCCTGGGGGACTCCACTAATAATATTAGTCCACGAAGAGCAGTGTCCATTGATTACCACTCTCTGTCTTCTCCCGCTCAACCATCCCTTTATCCATAGCAACAATTTTCCTCCAATGCCACACTGCTCCAATTTTTGCAGCAGTCTTCCATGTATAACAGTATCAAAAGCCTTTCTAAGATTCAAATATATGATATCAGAATTATTCTTTGCATCCAGTTCCTTTGTGACTACATCATAGTATCCAATCAAATTGGTCAGACAAGACTTCCCCTTAACAAACCCATGTGCTGTGTCTGAGCTATAACTGAAGTCTTGTCTAGATGATCTTGGAATGCTTCTTTAACCAGTGCCTCTATTAATTTCCCTGGAACAGAAGTTAAACTAACAGGTCTGTAATTACCTGTGTCTCCTCTTGATTCCAAGGAAGCACTCATAATTATGTTTCAAGGGTTTGCTTACTTCCTTTGCTGCCTCCTGGATAGATTCCATCCACCCCAGGTGCCTTTCTTATGTTTATCTTCAACAATTTCCATTCCACTTTACTCTCAGTTATTACAACATTATCTAGCTTACTGCCAGAGTTTAATACACCTCTGACATTCCCCTCCCTGAATAACTCCTTGTATGGGAATGTAGATACAAAATATTCATTTAGTTTGTTAGCTGTCTGAGTAGGATCATCAACAATTGAACCATCGATATCATGTGGACCAATCTGATTCATCCCCTTCCTTCTAGAGTTTACATAAATAATGAACTCTTTGCTGTTTTTCTTTGCATCCTTTGCCAAAGATTTCTTGTAATCTGCCTTTGCCTGCCTAACCTCCTTTGTGACTTGGTTACAGACCAGTTTATATCTATCATAGGCTTCTGTGTCACCTGTTAATTTATATGTATCCCATGTATTTTTTTTTCTCTGCCACGTGTCTAATTAGTTCATCTGACATCCATTTAGGCCTAAATCTTGAACAGTATTTCTTATTTGGTATGAAAAGCCTAGCAGCTTCCAAGATTAATTCTTTGAATGCTTCCCATTTTGAATTTGCTGTTGGTAACATCATCAGTTGGTCCCACCTTATAGAATTTAAATACTGTCTCAGCCCACCCTAGTCACCTTTATGAAAGCAAAAATTCTTCCCTTTATTCCTAATGGTAGTTACCTCTTTGAGTAAATCCCACTTCAGCACACTGTGATTACTGCCACATAGTGGTTCCTTTATCTGCAGATTCTTAATGCATGAAGAATCCCTACTGATAACCAGATCAAGAGTATTATTCCCTCCAGTTGCCTCCTGAACATGCTGCTGAGATAATCACCTCCTTATCCCCGCTAGCAAAGTTTCTTTATATCATTGACAAAACCCCATAAACTGAACTGGCAATATGTCTGCACTACTCAGAGAATTTCATGTCTGACTGCACAATTACCTACAAGTTTTTTTCATTCTCCATTACCATGAGTGTAGTACAACAGAGTTCATAAGTTACTCTGGGATTATTGCTACCCATATGCAGTATCTTGCATTTGTCAATGTTAAACTTCAACTTCTATTTCTCAGCTCATTGACTCAATTTTCCTAGATCTTGTTGCAGTAGCTCACCTTGATTACTGTTGTTAACCATCCTGCCAACCTTTGTGTCATGTGAAAACTTAAGACTTTAAGCCTGATATATCTTCATCAATATAATTGATAAATATTGAAAACAACAGTGGGCTCAGCACTGAACCCTGGGGAACTCTACTAATAACATTAGTCTATGAAGAGCAGTAACCCTTGATAACCACTTTCTGTCTCCTTCCACTTTAGTATCCATAGCAGTAACTTGTCATTTATGCCACATTGCTCCAGTTTGGAATAGTATCAAAAGACTTCCTGAAGTATATAATGTCAAAGTTATTTTTTGCCTCTAGTTCGTTTGTCACTGCAGCATAGTAACCTATCAGATTGGTTAGACAAGGTCACCCCTTAACGAATCTGTGCTGTGATTGCAGTATAATCACATGCCTGTGCAGGTGGTCATGTATTGCTTCATTAGCCAGTGATTCCATTATTTTCCGTGGAACAGACATTAATCTAACAGCTCTGTAATTACGCATGTTGCTTTTTGTTCCCCTTTATGAATTGGGGGATGCACTTGCATATCTCCAGTCCATAGGGACCTCCCTTGAACTCAAGAATGCTCTCATAATTATGGCTGATGGTTTGTGTACCTCCTTTGCTGCTTCCTTTAATATAATTGGATAGATTCCATCCATCCCAGGCGTCTTTTTTATGTCCATGTTCATCAATTTCTCCTCTGCTTTCCTTTCAGTTATCACAAAGTCATTTAGCTTCTCATTAGAGTTTTTGATTGACTTCTGGCATTCCTGCCTCTAAAGAATTTCTCATGTGGGAATGTAGATGCAAAATACCTAAAATACCAACCTGAGCAAGGTCATCAACAATTAACTATAGACATTAATTGGCCCAATGCGATTCTACCCCTTCCATCTACTGTTAATATAAGCATATTGACCTTCATTGGTGCCGACTGCTTCTTGTATTCACCGTTGCCACCGACAAATCTGAATTCCGTGCAATACTTGTTAATGTTTGGACATTTTCATACATCCTTATTATTTTAATTTTCTGTTCCAACTCGATCGCTTTCCTTTTCTTGATAGACTTACTAGTACTGCTGTCACTTATTCTATTAGTTGGCACCATGATAACAGTGAATTTTCTGACAAGAACTTCACAGGGGTAAGGCAAAAACTCACTATTATCACTCCACACGAGCTGACATTTTACTAAAGCACATTTCTGGAGGTCACTGCCATAAAACGATAAAAACAATTTGCATTTTCCGGGTTGCTGGGCTTTTTTGTTGGTGCAATTAATTGTAAACGGGTAGTAAGCTCGATCTTATTGCATTTGCGATAATACCAATAACTGGAATTCTGTGAGTTGTTACATTATGGTGAGGCGCCTCCGTTGCCAGGTGGGCAGGAGCAGCAGTGCGTAGCATATGCTTCTTGATTAGACCGGGGTTCGAGCCCGTGCCCACCAAATACGGAGGATGCCTAAAGGGCAGGGATGACCACCGCATATCCCCCAGAGCAATATGGCCTTAGCTGCTAATGCTCCTAAAAACCAAATAACAAACAAACAACAACATTATGGTGAAATGTGTGTCCCCTTCACTTGAAATCTTCAGTCGTATAAAAAAAATTATAAATAACCTAATGTAAGCCCGAAGCTACGTATGTCGGCAACTTGCTGTATCGATAAATGTTCAGCAATCTATGTAAAAAGTATGGCGATAGATAAAAGTTTTCCACACACTGCTCACATGTTCAATATGATGCTTCCCTTTACTTTTTACAATGTTGCATATGGTTTCATCACCAACATTATATAGTTCTTTAGAGATTTTTCCGATGCACAGTTTTCAGACTTTTGAATAATTTCAAGTTTTTCTTTAAATGTTAGCACCCTTGCGTTTGTCCATCATTTTTGCGATTTCTAAACAAAAAAAAAAAAAAAAAAAAGTTACTCTAAAAAAAAAATTACGACATCCCTGACATGCATAACGAAACAAAATTTGTCCTTTTGTGGTGCGATGGAACACAACAATCGATACGATGCACTAAAACAAACTAAACATTTGGGGTTTTTTTTTTTTTTTTTTTAGCGCCGTGTGTGAAGACAGCGGGATTTGCAAGATAATAGGCACACTAATCGCCTAATGACGATTTATAACACCGCTTCTTGTTGCTTTGTTGCTTATTTACGATTTGCAAAAATCTGTTCATACGTATTCTATTTATTACTTGAATTTTATGATTTCTAGTTTATTTTATTTTATTTTTTTATTTGGAATCTTGAAGTGTCCCGGTTAATCCGATCCTGGTAAATCGAGTCTGCTGTATAACAAACTTCATTCTACATTCACATATGAGGAATGCCAGCAGTTTATCAAACCGAAACAGCGATCTAAATGATTTTGTGAAAATTGAAAGGAAAGTAGAAGAGAATTTGTTTAAGCTAAATGCATCCTTGGATTCACAGCTGGAAATCCCTATGGGCTGGAAATGTGCAAAAGTATTCCTTATTCACAAAGGAGGATCAAATGGTGACATGAGTAATTATAAGCTTGTTAGCTTAATATCTAATCTGAAAAAATAATGGACTCACTGGTTAAAGAAGTAATGCAGGACCATCTAGGCAGAAATGCATTTATATTGTGGTCATAGCATGGATTTGTTAAAGGGTCGCCTTGTCTGACCATTCTTATTGAATACTATGATGCAGCAACCAAGAAACTGGATTTAAAAATTATTTTGATATCATGTACCAGTTATAGTGATCATGTATGCAAATTGAATTTTGATTCTGATAAGTGAAAATCGACAAATATTATCCAGAAGCTATAAAAATATAAAACACAAATTTACACTTTATTACCAAAGATTTATTACCAATTAAATGATACGTGAAAATCAGAAGAATATTATCCACAGGTTAGCAAAATAAAAATAAATTTATACTTATGTACATAGCAAAGTGTTATATTAAACATAACACTTTGTAATATGATTATAATTTAAAATAATCACTTATTTTAGATTGCTTTAAATTATCACTCCAAATCTATTTATAGATTTTTTCAATATTGTGTAACTGTCTATATTCACGAACAGTTGCACAAGTTTCTTCCAGCACTCTCTCCCCAGGACGATTACAACTTCACGAATTTGCCATTTTGTAACTGGAATTCTTTCAGGTTCATCTTCATTTTCCTCCTCCTCCTCCTTGGCAAAACTATCAATAACAGACTGGGTAATTTCTTCATCTGTTAAAGCTGCAGTAACTTATAGATGAAGCTGCTGTAACTGCAGTAACTTATGTCCATCCAGTCATTAAACTTCACCAATGTTTTCAGTGTGATTAGTATTGTGACTTAGTTGACCATCATGAATAATTAATCCACATTTTTTGAAACAGTTGCTAATACAGGTTTCGTAAACTTCATTCCAGGTACTCATTGTCATATGAAGTGCCTCTAGAACAGTTATCTGTTTTGCGATATCAGATGATGTTCCCACACCTTCATCTATAGACTGGATGATTCTTCACTTCATATCCAGTCTATAAAAGGTTTTTATTATTCCCTGGTCGAGAGGTTAAATCATTGATGTGGTATTCAAAGGTAGAAAAACTTATTCAATGTTTATAAAAGTCAACTTTGGATGAGCTGGGCAGTTGTGCAAAACCATTGCAAATTTTTTTGCAATGGTTTTGTTTTTCTTATCCAATTGCAAATCCCATTTATGAAGATAATCTTCAAATAAAGAAGAACCATCCAAGCGTTTACATATTCAACAGGCAGCTGTTTTACTCCTTTAAAACATCTAGGTGATTTACTCTTCCCTATAACTAACAACTGCATCTTGATTGTTCCCATCATGTAATCCTGTCTTTAATCTTCTTTCCTGTAGATGCAGAGGAATTTTTAAAAATCATGCAATGGTCTGGGGTAGCCCTGTATTACAACCCTGTTTCATCTGTATTAAAAATGTCTTCAGGATATAAGTGCTTAACACAGTTTGCCAAGAGGTTTACAACCAGATGTTAGTTGCAAAACCCTCAGAATCCTGTTTTTCTCTATGAAGTTTTTTTTAAACAATGTCATGCCTCACCTTCCATCGTCTTGAACTCTTCGTGTAGATTTTCAGCAAAATCATTAGCATTTTTGAAGAAAAATGATGCGATTGATTTGTGTATTAAATTAACTGGCCTGTTTGAACCAAACGAACAGAGCTTTATCTACTGTTTGACATTTCTCTTCATGCTTCCTTTTTCTGGTTTCACTAATTACATTAGCATTAGTCGAGGCATATGATGCAAGAAAGCAAGCTTATACTGCATGGGGGGTGGAAACCCATTCCCATTTCACCCATCCGGTCACTCCAAATGTTTGTCTAGTTCAGCCTTAAATTTATTTAAGCTATTAACTTCCACAACAACAGATGGAAGTCTGTTACAGCAATCAACTGCCTGCTGGCTAAAGGCAAACTTCCACACATCTATTCTGCAACTGTCTTTCTGAAAGGCGCCTCCGTAGCCAGGTGGGAAGGAGCAGCAGTGCGTAGCACGCACTTCTTGATTAAACCGGGGTTCGAGCCCGTCACCACCAAATACGGAAGATGCGGAAAAGGTCTGGGAATGACCCCCGCATATCCCGGAGCAATATGGCCTTAGTTGCTAATACTCCTAAAAACCAAATCACAAACAAACAAACTGTCTTTCTGCAATTTGAACCTGTGCCGACTCAAGTTCGTAATCTGAGCAAGCAGAAGAATCCCATCAGCATTGAGCCTGCTGTAAAACCATTCAAGGCCTTATATACATCAATCAGGTCACCTCCAGGTACCTAGTCTCCATATGGTGCAACTTGCAGAACTTAAGCCTTTCTTGGTAAGAGCACCCCTTTGTTCTTCTCACCAATCTTGTTGCCGGTCTTTGTTCTCATTCTAGCAACTCTACATCCTTCCTAAAATGAGGCTTCCAGACCTGTAGCAGTGCTCAAGGTGTGGCCTGACTGTTGCTTTATACAAGGGGATAATCATCTCTGTTAGCAAAACTCCTATCCAGCAGTACCTCTCTTAGCATGGCTTAAAACAGCACAGGTTTCACTATAACACGGCTTTCAATTAAGTTTAAGTCAAAAATATACTGTACATATGAAAACTTATTCAATAGTCTAGACACGTACTCTACATATATGCAGCATATATATATATGCATAGCCTGGGTATGTGTATATATATGCTGCGGTGCCAACTCTATTGTCTCACATGCACACGTGCCAATAGCAACGTGCAACAGTGTTCAGTATTTTTAATTCCATCCTGGCGAGACAACATGATAGCTTTTCATACTTTTCATTTCACTGTTTATGTTTTTACTCCTTTAAATTCAATTTAAAATATATTTGCATATTGGCTAGAAATAACTGCCAACAACATGCGTTCTGTTTGGCAGCATATTTTTCCCCATTTGGCAAATGATTTCACTGGTTTTGAATTGCAATTCAGACAATTACCGAAGACATTGTGAAGATCAGAAAAGATTTGGGATTCAAAACTTTGGACACTGCCAATGTATGTAACTGCATTGACTCACATGCAAATGACCTAGATAATGCAACTCTCCTTGAAATTGACGAGCAAAACTGCATAGGAAGAAGAGGAAAACAACTCCGAAGTGGATAACCCGACATGGCACCAAAGAATTTAACAGAAGAATTGGAGAAAGCTTTTCGAGAGAGTTGACATGGTCTGCGAGGTGATTATGAATGGAGATCCAGATGTTGAACGTAGCATCAAGATACGGCAATTTTACAAGATGGGATTCAATGCTACAAAGACTTTTACTCGGAGAAAAAGAAGAGACGACTTCACCCGACTTTATTATTGGAATACCTAAATAAACAATAAGGCTTTTTTCTCATCTCTCATGATGTTACCTTTTCATTAATAAAATTTTTGCAATATTATTATTTATTTTTTTTTTTTCAAATCCTTTTTTGGCTATCAAGCACAAATTGTTTATATATTTATAATTTGTTTATAGACTGTTTCTCTGGTATGCATTCAATTAACACCCATTGTAATTATACCTCAATCAGCACAGTTTTGTACCAGTTATCAGTGCTATGTGGGGTATTGCTGTATATCATTGACAAAACTCTATGACTGGCTCTGGCAGCCCATCTGCACTGCTCAGAGTACTTAATATCTGACTGCACAATTACCCCCAGGTCTTTTTCATTTTCCACTTCCCTGAGTATAGTACCACACAGTTGGTACATTTCTCTCGGATTACTGCTACCCATATGCAGTACTTTGTATTCATCAATGTTAAACTTCAGTTGCCACTTCTCAACCCATCTGTTTTAACTTTTCTAGATACTGTTGCAGTAGCGTGCTGTCTTTACTGCTATTAACAATCCTGCCAACCTTTGTATCCTCTGCAAACTTGGACATTAAGCCTGATATACCTTCATCAATATCATTGATAAATACACAAAACAATTGGGTCCAGCACCGAACCCTGAGGGACTCCAGTAATAACATTACTCCATGAAGAGCAGTGTCCATTTATTACCACTCTCTGTGGTCTCTCACTCAACCATCCCTTTAATCATTGTAGCAACATGCTCTTCATGCCATACCGCTCCTGTTTGTACAGAAGTCTTCCATGTGCAACGGTATCAAAAGCTTTCCTGAAATCCAAGTACAGTGGATTCTGGTTATATGGGCTACCGGTTAATCAGGGCAGCCGTTTATTAGGGGCAAATCTTAAAAAACAGAACCCAATCGAGAAAATAGCCAGGGTTTACTTCGCTTAATTGAGACAACATGCCATTTATCGGGACAGGAGACCTCTGTACTGGAGATTACCCTACGATTGTCTCCGACCGAACCATGTGGTACGGTCGGATTTCTGAAGGTCACAACCATAAAACAATTAGCAGTCACCTGTTTATTGGGCTTTTCTGTTAGTGCAATCTATCGTAAATGGATAGTAAACTCGATCTTATTGAATTTGCGATAATACCGACAGCTGGAATTCCGTGGGTTATTATGGTGAAATGCATTTACAGTTCCATGAAATCTTCAATCATATAAAAAAATTCATTTTCAGAATCTTCTCTTCATTCCTATTTTTAAAGCTTCATAACTTGTTACTCTGTTCTCACTTGCGCATATCGTGTTACTTGCAATTTGTGTGTGCCATGTTCTTTGTTATTGATTGCTTATCTTTTTACTGTTTTAAATTTTAACCCTCACCCACAAATGTCAGCGAACAGAAATGTCAACTAGTTAGTATGTACATATTACAGTATGTATTAATTATTCTGATTATCACGTATATTCCTCCGATTTTCACGTATCATTTAATTTTTAAATTGGTAAGGTAATAAAGGGTAAATTTGTGCTTAATATATCTTTACTTTTATAGCCTGTGGATAATATTCCTCCTATTTTCGCTAATTAGAATCGCTGTTTAATAAAATTAAAATTCAATTCACAAACGTAATCACAATGACTGGCGCTTACTACACATCGTATAGTGAATGGTATTTTACTATGATGGCTCCATCATAATGTGATTTGATTGTACAGCGAACCAATTGTAAAGTGGGGGTCCATTGTATTTTTTACTTGTTTTACATGAAACTTCGGATAATTGAGGCAGCTCCTTAATCGGGCCAAAATGCACTAGTCTCAATGTGTCCCAAATAACCGGAATCGACTGTATATGATATCAAAATTATTTTTTGCATCCAGTTTCTTTGTGACCACATCATAGTATCCAATCAAATTGGTCAGACAAGATCTCCCCTTAACAAACCCATACTGTGTCTGAAATATTACTGCAGTCTTGTCTAGATGATCCTGCAATGCTTCTTTAACCAGCAACTCCGTTATTTTCACTGGAACAGAAGTTAAACTAACAGTTTTATAACTACTTTTGTCACCCTTTGAAACCCCTTTGTGAATTGGGGACACATTTGCACATCTCCAATCCATGGGGATCTCTCCTGAATCTAAAGATGCTCTCATAATTATGGCTAAGGGTTTGCTTAGTTCCTTTGCTGCCTCCTTCAGTATAGCTGGATAGATTCCATCAACCCCAGGTGCCTTTTTTATGCTTATCTTCAATAATTTCTCCTCCACTTTGCTCTCCCCTTCCTTACAGAATTTCTCATGTGTGAATTTAGATGCATAATACTCGTTCAGTTTGTGGGCTATCTGATTAGGATCATCAACAGTTGAACCATCAATATCATGTGGACCAATCTGATTCATCCCCTTCCTTCTAGAGTTTACATAAATAAAGAAGTCTTTATCATTTTTCTTTGCATCCTTTGCCAAAAGTTTCTCGTAATCAGCCTTTGCTTGCCTAATCTCCTTTGTGACTTGATTACAGACTAGCTTCTGTGTCTCCTGATAATTTATATGCATCCTATGCATTTTTTTTCTCTGCCACGAGCCTCATTAGTTCATCTGACATCCATTTAGGTCTAAATCTTGAACAATATTTCTAAGTTGGTATGAAAAGCCTAGTAGCTTCCAAGACTGATTCCTTGAAGGCTTCCCATTTAGAAATCACTGTTTTTAACCTCATCAGTCGATCCCACTGTATAGAATTTAAAATCTCTCAGAGACCACTCTAGTCACCTTTACGAAAGCAAAAACCCTTCCTGTTACCCTTGATGGTAGTTACATCTTTAAGTAAATCCTACATGTGATCACTGTCACCTAGTGGTTCCTTTATCTGCAAATTCTTAATGATGAATAATTACTGCTGATAATTAGATCAAGAGTATTACTCCCTCTGTTTGTCCCTTGAACATGTTTCTGTAGAAAACAATTTTCCAATAAAGCCACAAAAGTCTTGCTAGCATGTGAGTGACCAATCCACAAGTTCCAGTCAATATCTGTAAAGTTAAAATCCCCCATTACAAGACATTCTGATTTACTGGCCCACTCTATTTGTCTGCATTACTGTTCTTTGTACTCATCAGAGTCATTAGGCCTATAACATACTCCTACTCTCATTTTCCTTTTCCCAGTGTTTATGTCACACCAAACAGACTCAACGTTGTTCTGTCCACCCATGTCAACTGGATGCACTTTAGATTTTAATGTGATTCTTAACTAACAGTATAACCCCTCCTCCCTTCCTTCCCTTTCTCTCCTTTCTGTACATATTGTACTCTCCAAATTCCAATTCTGCACTGCTTATATCTGTATGACACAATGTCTCTGATATCCCAACAATATCTGCCTTTGATGCCTTGATCAGCACTTCAAATTTATCAAATTTATTTACTACACTTCTAGCATTGTATAACATTGTTAGTGTTTGGTCATACAGTGCTTTTGTTAGCCTGATGATTAATTTCACTTCACTTAAAACAGCTGAGAGAAAGGAGAGGCTGAAAATGCCTGATATGTGTACAGCTGGATAAATATGCTTTATTAAATATGCTGTTAATCCTTTCATAAACAGGAAATTACTGATGCATTCAAAAAATAATTTAATTCCACACAACTAAAGTCCTTTTTCCACCCCATTCTAACTAGTCTTGCAGCTCATATGATTAGTTACGATGGGATGCATTGTAACTGAAATTGGAAAAAAATAATAAGCAGCTCAAGGTAAAATTACTCTTTACTTCCTACTCCAAACTAATGCTATGGAAGAGAAGGTGTAGTGAGCAGCCATGAGCTGTCTATTGTTTTATCGCTTTGCTATTATTATAATAGCAGCAAAATTGAAACTTAGTGATATTTTTTATTTCTTTTTTATTTACCTTTGTTAGTGAATTTCTTTCCAGTACATGTTAAAAGCAAAATATCTATTTTGTAAATTGTTAAAGATTATAAATGCTTTATTATAATTATTCTTTAAGAAGAATAGTTATTTTTTTCCCCTTATTCTCTAATACAAAATAATTTTTTTTTCTGAAGCATTTTATTGATATTCATTCTGATGCTGTGCTAAGAAAATTGACATTACAGTTCATACAACATTTATTATAACTTCGTTGTCGCTTGTTTACATTTTACAAACTTATTTACATTTGTAACAACTATCACTACCTTTTAGTTATTATAGGTGTTTACAGATGTAGAAAAGGTCAGTTTTTAGTGCTTAATATTCATTGAATAGGCTTGTGCAAACCTGTATGCAACCTGTCACTAAGTATATCTCTCTAAAATCCAGAAAATTTGAAATCTGGCACCTCTGAATTACCAAAAAATGTGGATTTTAAAAAGTTTACCATATTATTAAATAAATTGTTTAATAATGATTTAATAAAAAATTATGAAAAACAAAGGTACATTTTTGATATTCGTCCATTGATACCAATAAATGTAGTTATGCCACTGGCTGGAAAGATCACTATTACTACCAGTAGTATTATGGGGTGTGATCGAAAGATTTGTTGTTTGAGCTAATATTTGGGAAATGATCAATCTTTTTCAATGCACTTTCCTTGACACTGTATGCCCTGATTCCAATGCTTATGAAACTTCTGGAAGCATTCTTGAAAAGATTTTTTTGGAATTTCTAATCTGTTTTGTTCTGGATAATTTTCTCACTTGTTGCGAATCCATGGCTTTTCAAGGAGGCTTTAAGCTTTGGATACAGGATGGTGGAATATTTGCATGTGTACACCATAGGAAGCTTAATCCAGTGAGTATGCAGACAGAAGACTATAGTAATGGAATGTTTTGCAAGAAATTCGTATATGGAAAGTGCTGAGTTTGCAGGTGGGTGTTGTCATGATGTAGGCACCAATTCCCTGAACCCCACTTCTTTGGCTGTTTTCTCCAGCATTGCACAATTGCCACAGAATTGTTTCTAGTATTTGTGGTTCACTGTTTGATCATGCTGGACAAATTCATAATGAATGATACCCTGTGAGTCAAAGAATATGATAAGTGTGATTGAGATTGTTTTGCTCTTTGTTGGGACCTTGGAGAAGATGGAGACTTCCATTGAGAGGACTGGGCCCGTGTTTTTTGGATCACAACCATGCCCAGATTTGTCATTAGTAATGACAGAGAATATGAAGTTGGAATCAGCAGCAGCACCAGTTGACAAAGATCCTGGTATGCAAGAACTCACTGCTATATATAATCACGAGTGAGGATGGGTGGCACGAACTTGGCTCAGATTCATCACATTTGCATATCTTTTAAAACTAGTTGACATGTTCCATAAGAAATACAAATTTCACTAACAGCTTTATGGATAGGTATTTTTGTCACTGCTGATCTGATCATGAACATGAGTGATAAAATAATTGGTTTTTAAGTTAAAGGGCAACCAAAATGAGGATCATGTCTAATAAATAAATGGCCTCTTTAAACTTTGCAAACCACTGAAAACTCTTTGAACAGTGACATATAGCATCTTCTCTGAAAGCTGTTTTTAACATTTCAGAGGTTTTTATTGCAATTTTCCCTAATTTTAAACAAAATTTAATGCAAATTCACTGCTCTATAAAATCGCACATTTCAAATATATAAAAAACCTTGTATTTGATGATGCTAATGAAGACTGAGTGCAGATAAATGGGTGATTCATGCACTACTAAGTTTAGATGAGTCACAGAACATGTTGCGATAGTTGTAAATCAGTAATGCAAATATAAAGTCAGTCCTCAGACTTTTTGATTGCACATCTTACATCCTTTTTAATGTTTTTCAGTAGTGGGCTGTTAAAATTTACAGTGGGCTGTTAAAATTTATATACAGTACTAATTTTTAGTGTAAAAAAATGTTTCAGTTATTATGATGAAATTTGAAATTCTTTTTGAACTATGCAGTTCTATCATGGATTGTCTGGTACAACCATTGCAAGAAAAAATTGAAGATTGGAAAAAAATGACTAGTTCTTTAGATAAGGAACATGCAAAAGGTAAATATTTATATCTTTCAAAGGTTGCAACATATATTCTTTCTTGACCATAGCAGCATATTTGTGAAAGAATGTTTCTACAGCTGAATGATGATCATTTATAAATATATTATTATGTTATTGATTAATATATAAATGTATTATATTTACAAGTTTTTATTGTGTAACTAGATATATATATATATACAGTAAACCCCCGCTATTCGCGGGGGTTACGTTCCTGAGAAATTCCGCGAATACTGAAAACGCGAATACTGAGTTATGGCTCCCATAGTAATAAAGGGGTTCCGTTCCAAAGTATGAAATATATAACAAAAATTAGTCTAAAATTTTGTCTGTACGTATTATGTGTACAGTATTTACCTACATAATGACTATGTACATAGACAAACGTAGAAAGTACATAGAAAAATACAAGCATAAGGCATCGAAATGAAAATAAGAAACAATTTATTAAATGTAATACTGTACATATTTATTAGACATTTTAAACAAACCTTTCAAAAACATATCAAGAACATGGGTTGCTGGGCGAAAAATAACTCATAATCGAAGTTTGTTTCTTCATTTTTTTATTGAGCTCCTTTTGAATTTCCCCGTAAGGCAAGAGTAATTGTTCTAGGTCTCGTTTAAACTTGATGCTTCTTTCCAAATTAGGATCCGTTTCTACCACCTTTTCTGAAAGTTGTATAGATAGGCTAAAGATTTCTTTTAATGACTTACTATTTAACTGTGGTCTAACAAAGTCGAGATCTTCCTCCTCAGGATCATTTTGGTTTTCATTTGACCTTGTTACTAATTCATCCAACTCTTCTATTGTAAGTTCATCTGCATGAGTCTCAATAAGTTCCTGAATGTCTGTTGCATCGATGTTTTCAAAGCCCCCGCCTTCTATTCCATGTGCGATTTCTACAATATCGGCAACCAGTTCATTGACATTAGGGATTGTTTTAGCAACAACCACTTCTGGCCACAATTTTCGCCAACACGCGTTAATTGTAGATGCACTTATCTCATCAACTGATGTCTTGATGTTGATCAGGCAATCTGCAATGTTATAATTTTTCCAACTTTGGCTTACAGTTAAGTCTGACTCGCTTTCCATTTTTTCAATTAAGCCAGTAAAAGTTCTCCTAACATAGTAGGACTTAAACGCAGAAATCACACCTTGGTCTAGCGGTTGTAAAAGTGATGTGGTGTTGGGTGGCAAAAACACAATTTCAACGTTTGGGTGGTCAAATTCTAGACTGCTTGAATGTCCTGGCGCGTTGTCAATAAGAAGCAGAACTTTGAAAGGCAAAGATTTTGAAGCTAAGTAACTTTCCACCTCTTGCACAAAGCTATCATTAAACCACTCTCTAAAAAGTGTAGTTGTTACCCAGGCTTTTTTATTGGATTTCCAATAAACTGGAAGATGACCTTTATTCTTTCCCTTCAAAGCACGTGGATTCTGCGATTTATACACAAGCATTGGTTTGATCATGTGTCCACTAGCGTTTGCACAAAACAAAAGAGTAAGCCTATCTTTGGAAGCTTTGAATCCAGGAGCAGATTTTTCATTTTGTGTTAAAAGCAAGAGATGAAACCTTCTATGACAAGTGCATTACACATACTGAACAAGGATTAGCGTGAAACATCCGCGCTCGCAATTTTGTCACCCCCCCCACCCATTGAGCGCAGGACGCTTCCTTTTTACAACTTTTAAGTTATTTTTACTCATTTTTAGGGAATAAAGCACAATTACAAAATGAGGAGGCACGCTTGATACACATAAACAAAGCTGTGAGCGTATAGCAACTGAATAAACAACGCCATAAAGGCAGAGACAACTCTATTAACACCTCATTAGCTCACATTTTACTAAAGCACATTTCTGCTTTAGTAAACAATAAAACAATAAAAACAATTTCCAGTTGCTTTCCTGCTAGTGGAATCTGTTATAAACGGGTAGTAAACTCGATCTAATTGCATTTGCGATAATACCGATAGCTGGAATTTTACGTTATTATGGTGAAATGTGTTTTTCCCTGCACTGCTATAAAAAAAAATAAATACATTTTCAGAATCTTCTCTTTATTCCTATGTTGGGTTCAGTTGGGGTGATTCCTGTCCGACTGCCATTTCTTGTAATCGCAAAGGCGAATCGTGCATAAGCGAATTCGGTTCATGTTATATAAGATATCGTTCCCCTGTTTATAAATCGTGTATGATCGAATTCGGGCAGTGCAAACATGTGTTATACGACGACAGACTATACTACTCTGTGGACTAGGCAAAATGATTTTAGCCACGCCCATGTTTTGTTCATGGCGCTTTAAAATTCAAATTTTTTTAGGTTTAAATCAGCGACCGCGAATACGCGAAACCGCGAATACAGATACCGCGAATAGCGGGGGTTTACTGTATATATATTTTAACTTTTCTTACATATAGCCTTTTCTTATTTTGTAAATGAACACAAAAATATTTAATTTTTGAAACCACTTATAAAAGTATATGTTGCTTGCTGAGAGTGACCATTATCTACTTTTCAGAATGTACTTTTAACAGTACAACTGGATTTGTTAACTAGAAAGATAAGATGAAAGATAAATGATGGAATACAGTTAAACTACATGGTAAAATAGAGTATATTTGTCTCATTTTGGCAGGAATCACAAGGCACATCCAAAATAGCCAAAGGACATAGCATTTCCTCAATGAAGTCTAAATCTACAACCAAAAGAATTAAGCTGAAATGCTGTGTCATGTGCTAGGCAAACCACCAATGTACAAAGCATATACTTAAGGAGCAAAAAGTGAAGACAAAAACAAAGTCTCAGCAGAACTTATTCTGTGATAACCACCCAAAGTTATAGCATTAATTTAAATTAAATGGATAAAAATAAAATATATACACAGTAAAAATTTTTTAACAATGATCCTGTACAGGAACAGACCTGGATATTCTAAAATAACCAAAAAGAAGGGAAGATACTACTGCAGTGGTACCCATCCTTTTTGTGCCTTTATGGGTGCATTTCAAAGTTCATGAGAGAGTAGTGGGCACCAACCACTCAATTTGGAGCAAAACGTAGCACAATTAGTGCAGAGAAGAACTACAGAGTGTGTAGACTTTACTACAACTTCATGGTAGTAGAGTCCACATTCCATGCACAGTTATGCTGTTTTCTCACAGGCATACTAGTAGCCAGTGGAAAGCAGTATTCCCTCACTACCTGCATAGTGTATGTCACATATTAGTATCCCACCAGTAAGTAAACTACTGCTTACAAATTCTCTAATATGCCTTAACACACAAATAGTTTCAACTTACCTTATGAGTTCTTTAATCTTACGTACCTTCCCTACTCATATTATGGTCCCCATTATTCATTATGATTTCTTCCCATGGGCACAGAAAGCCTTTGTGGGATGTGGGCACTGCATTGAGGACTGCTGTACTACTGAATATCTAGTTTACTGTAGGAGTGGGGGAGATTTTCCTGCAGGAGGGACAAATTTTGTGAAAAGAAGACAACAGTTGGTGCTGGCCTCAAACCTACTGATGCAAGTGGTAACTTACTGAAAGATTCAACTTAAGATAAAAATAAAATTTTGCTTTAAGGAAGTATTCAGAAAAAACAGTGGATATGAGTAACAAACTAGACACTAATGACAGTACACTACTGCAACAGGATCTAGAAAAGTTGAGCATATGGGCTGAGAGGTGGCAACTGAAGTTTAACATTGACAATGTAAAGTACTGCATATGGATAGTAGTAACCTCAGAGTAATGTATCAACTGTGTTGTACTACACTCAGGGTGGTAGAGAATGAAAAGGACCTGGGGGTAATGTGCAGTCAGATATGAAGTTTTCTGAGCAGTGCAGATGTACTGCAAGAGTAGCTCATGGTGTCTTGTCAATGATATACAGGAATTTTTCTAGCAGGGATAAGGAGGTGATTATCTCCTTATATAAAGCAATGGTCAGGACACACCTTGAGTATTGTATACAGGTCTGGAGATCTAATTTTACGAATGATGTAGAGCTGCTGGAACGAGTAGAGAGAAGGGCAACAAGATTAGTGAATGGAATGAAGAGTTGCTCTTATGAAGAAAGGCTTAAGTTTTGCAAATTATGGTGTCTGGAGACTCGGCACCCACGAGGTGATCTGATTGAAGTGTATAAGACCTTGAATGGTTTGAGCATGCTCAATGCTGATGGGATTCTTCCTCTTGCTCAGATTACTTGCCTGAGGGGACATAAATTCAAATTGAGGAAAGACATTTTGTACAATAGATGTACAGAAATTTGCCTTTAGCCAGTTGATTGCTGGAACAAAATTCCATCTGTCGTTGTAGAAGTTGACAGCTTAAATAAATTCAAGGCAGAACTAGACAAATGGATGGGTGAAACGGGAAGGGTTTTTTTTTTGCTGATGCTGTAAACTTGCTTTCTTGCATCATATGCCTCTATTAATGCTAAACATATCCAAGGTTACGTCTCCGGTGATTCAGTTTTGCCCATACTGGTTACACATGGAGTGTATGAGCTATGTATACTAATGGATCCAGTACAAAAGACTTGTTGAAACAATATTTTTCTTCTACTAATAGTTGTCTTCTCTTTGAAGGCAGATCCAACTAATGTTTAGATCATCATTGTGCTTACCCACACAGACCTTGGGATTATTTTCCACAGCAAGCTCTCCTTCCTTAACTAAGGGTTGAACTTGTAAGTGTCTGCAATTCTGCCCAGACACGATAGGAGGGAGTATATGATGAGAGCCTTGTCGATCAATTCGGCCCTGGAAAGATTGTGCAAGGCTCAAGGGGTAAAATTTTTTTCAGCCTGGACTGTACTTGTTAACAGGAGAGATTGCTTCTACAGGGATGGGATACACTTAAATAGAAAGGGTGCAAGAATATTTGCTGATGCTATCGAGGCAGTGTTGGGTGGGTCGGAAAACTGATAGCTTGGGGGGATACAAAGACTAATAGATTGACAGTAGCCACTGGCAGAGGTGAAAGAGATTCTTGCACTGCTTCTATTAGAATGAGCAGAAGCCTGAAAAACAAGATGCATGATATTTCAGAGACTGCTGGGAGCCATTGCGGTACAAGTAAACACATGGGTTGTGTTAGGGTGCTAAGAATAGAAACAGGTGCAGGTATACTTGCGTGTACACCAATGCTAGGAGTTTAGTAAACAAACTTGATGAATTTGAGGTATTGCTCAAAACATCAAAGGCAGATATTGTTGGGATATCAGAGACGTGGTGTCACACAGATATAAGGGATGCAGAACTGGAATTTGAGGAGTACAACGTCTACAGAAAGGATAGACAGGATAGGAAGGGGGGAGGGGTTATGCTATTAGTTAAGAAACACAAAAACCAAGGAAGTGAAGCCAGTCGACATCGCTGGACAGTGCAGTGTTAAGTCAGTTTGGTGCGACATAAGCATTGGGAGATCAAAATTGAAAGTAGGAGTGTGCTATAGGCCTAATGACTCTGATGAGTATAATAAGAAACTGTACAGGGAAATAGAGTGGGCCAGTAAATCAGATAGTCTTATAATGGGAGATTTTAATTTCCAAGATATTGACTGGAATTTGGGGGCTGGTCACTCACACACTAGCAGGGCTTTTGTGGATTTATTGGATGATTGTTTTCTACATCAGCATGTTCGGGAAGCAACTAGAGGGAGTAATACTCTTGATTTGATTATCAGCAGTGATTCTTTATGCATTAAGAATCTGCAGATAAATGAACCACTAGGTGGCAGTGATCACAGTGTGCTGAAGTGGGATTTACTCAAAGAGGTAACTACCATTCGGGGTAAAGGGAAGGGTTATTGCTTCCGTAAAGGCGACTACGATGGACTGAGACAGTATTTAAATTCTATACAGTGGGACCAACTGATGATGTTACCAACAGCAAATTCAAAGTGGGAAGCATTCAAAGAACTTATCTTGGAAGCTACTAGGCTTTACATACCAACTAAGAAATATTGTTCAAGGTTTAGGCCAAAATGGATGTCAGATGAACTAATGAGGCATATGGCAGAGAAGAAAAATGCATGGGATACTTACAAATTAACACATGACACAGAAGCCTATGATAGATACAAGTTGATATGCAACCAAGTTACAAAGGAGGTTAGGCAGGCGAAGGCAGATTACGAGAAATCCTTGGCAAGGGATGCAAAGAAAAACAGCAAAGAGTTCTTTAGTTATGTAAACTCTAGAAGGAAGGGGATGAATCAGATTGGTCCACTTGATATTGATGGGTCAACTGTTGATGATCCTGCTCAGGTAGCTCACAAACTAAATGAATATTTTGCATTGACATTCAGACATGAGGAGTTATTCAGCGAGGGGAATGCCAGAGGGGTATTCAACTCTAGCAGTAAGCTACAGAATCTTGAAATAACTGGGAGTAAAGTGGAGGAGAAATTGTTGAAGATAAACACAAGAAAGGCACCCTGGGTGGATGGGATCTATCCAGTTATATTAAAGGAGGCAGCAAAGGAAGTAAGCAAACCCTTAGCCATAATTATGAGAGCTTCCTTGGACTCAGGGGAGGTACCCATAGACTGGAAATGTGCAAATGTGACCCCAATTCACAAAGGAGGATCAAAGGCTGAAACAAGTAATTATATACCTGTGAGCTTAATTTCTGTTCCAGGAAAATAAATGGAAGCACTGGTTAAAGAAGCACTGCAGGATCATTTAGACAAGACTTCAGTTATAGCTCGGACACAGCATGGTTTTGTTAAGGGGAAGTCTTGCCTGACCAATTTCATTGAATACTACGATGCAGTCACAAAAGAACTGGATGCAGGGAATAGCTTTGATATTATATACTTGGATCTTAGAAAGGCTTTTGATACTGTTGCACATGGAAGACTGCTACACAAATTGGAGCAGTGTGACATTGGAGACAAATTGTTGCTATGGATAAAGGGGTGGTTGAGGGGGAGAAGACAGAGAGTGGTAATCAATGGACACTGCTCATCGTGGACTAATGTTATTAGTGGAGTCCCTCGGGGCTCAGTGTTGGGTCCATTATTGTTTTCTGTATTTATTGATGATGGTATATCAAGCTTAATGTCGAAGTTTGCAGATGATACAAAGGTAGGCAGGGTTGTCAAGGACACTACTGACACTATGCTGCTGCAACAGGATCTGGAAAGGTTGAGCAGATGGGCTGAGAGGTGCAAAGAAGTTTAACATTGACAAATGTAAAGTACTACACATGGGAAACAGCAACCCCAGAGCAACGTATCAAATCTGTGGTACTACACTGACAGTGGTAGAGAATGAAAGGGACTTGGGGGTGGTTGTGCAGGCAGATATGAAGTTCTCTGAGCAGTGCAGACTGGCTGCAAGAGTAGCTCATGGAGTATTGTCAATGATATACAGGAATTTTTCCAGCAGGGATAAGGAGGTGATTATTCCTTGTATAAGGCAATGGTCAGGCCACACCTAAAGTACTGTATACAGGTCTGGAGGCCTCATTTCAAGAAGGATGTAGAGCTGCTGGAACGAGTACAGAGAAGGGCAACAAGATTAGTGAATGGAACAAAGGGGTGCTCTTACGAAGAAAGGCTTAAGTTTTGCAAATTACAGTGTCTGGAGACTAGGCACCAGTGAGGTGATCTGATAGAGGTGTATAAAGCCTTGAATGGTTTGAGCATGCTCAGTGCTGATGGGATTCTTCCTCTAGCTCAGAATAATCACCTGAGAGGGCATAAATTCAAATTGAGGAAAGACAGATGTAGGATAGACGTGCGGAAATTTGCCTTTAGCCAGCGGGTGGTTGGTTGGTGGAACAGACTTCCATCCCTTGTCGTGGAGGTTGATAGCCTAAATAAGTTTAAGGCTCAGCTGGACAGGTATTTTGAACAAACAGAGGGGTGAAGTGGAAGTGGGTTTTTTTTTTTTTTTTGGCTGATGCTGCATAAGCTTGCTTTCTTGCATCAAATGCCTCTACTAATGCTAATGCTAACTATCTAGATGCTTTGCGGTCATAGTTTGCGAAGCTCCGCTGGCTCTCAAAAATGAAACTTTTCCATTTAGGATATCTCCACAGTATACAGAATTTTATTAGTGCCACTATCTACCAGCAGTCCTCTATGGCAGTGAAATCAGTGTCCCTGCTGCTCCCACGAATGTAGAAAAAATGTACTCCTTTGGCTCCATTGAACTGGGCAATGATGCACCATGCTTATGGCCCAACAGCTTCACCTGAGTAGGTTACCCACAACTATTCAGGAGAAGAGACTCCTCTTCACAATGGAACACTATGGTCATAGTTGCCGATGCGTTCAATAAATCCTGAAACAAACAAACAAACCTCTTCACAATGAAAATGTTTATTGGTAGTATCTCCGTGCCATACAAACCATGAACTCTGCTTCAAACCTCTTCTGGGTGTAATGTTTGTGCTAGGTGCCACCACCTGGATTGAGGTTGAAACCTGTGCACTGTAATAGATAGATTCATACCAAAAAAAACTCCTTCCTATCATTCTGAAACTTGACTGAAATCCTAAAAGAATTGACATAGATAAAAAACTACAGTCAGTCCTTGTATAACACGTGTTTACACTACACAAATTCAATTATACACGATTTATAAATAGGGGAACGATATCTTATATAACACGAACTGAATTCGCTTATGCACGATTCACCTTTGTGTTTACAAGAAATGGCAGTCAAACGCAGAATCACCCCAACTGAACGCAACACGATAGGAATGAAGAGAAGATTCTGAAAATGTATTTATGTTTTTTATATCAGTGAAGGGGAAACACATTTCACCATAATAACGTAAAAACCAGCACAATTCCAGCTATCGGTATAATTGCAAATGCAATTAGATCGAGTTTACTACCAGTTTATAACAGATTCCACTAGCAGAAATGCAACTGGAGATTGTTTTTATTGTTTTATGATAGTAACCCCTAGAAATGTGCTTTAGTAAAATTTGAGGTGTTGATAGTATATCTCTGCCTTTATGGTGTTGTTTATTCAGTTGCTACACGCCCGCAGTTTTGTTTATGTGTATCAAGCATGCCTCCTCATTTTCTAATTGTAATACCATAAAAATGAGAAAAATACTTAAAAGGTGTGAAAAAGAAAAGCAATATCGATAAACAGAGCCGGACTGGGTCAAAAATTCTTACCCGTGAAAATTTGTAGTAGCCTCATACTATGGTTTATGGCCAAAATCACACCGGCCTCCGACCCACTGTGGTTTCCCTAGTAAGGTTTATGGCCAGTCCGCCTCTGTCCATAGAGAAAAAATATGAAATTGTGAAACGTTTTGAGTGAAATGAAAGACCATATGATATTGCACTTGCTACATGCCTAAATGAGGCAACACCGAGAATTATAAAGAATGCAGAGAAAATAAAAAACATCTTTCATAGCAGGAACAACTCAAAGTGTAATTAAAATCCATTAGATTAAGACACAAAGAATTGGAAGAGATGGAATGGCTGTCATCTGTTTGGGTAGAAAATCAAACAAAAAAACAAGTTTGATTACGATAGAAACAAAAGCATTAGGAATATTTTATTACGTAATAGTCGTAATAAAATACGTAAGTATTTTATTTTGATTATTTATTGTTTGGTAATGTTTTGGTTACAAATGTGTGTTCAATCCTGGGTGGTTGGCACCTAACCCTATTTTTCCCATAGGGCCTGTTGTTTACATTGCACGATTTTGCATTACACGAGGGTTTCTAGGAACACAACCATCGTGCTATACGAGGACTGACTGTATTGTGAAAAGACTTTGGTTTGGTCTGCTCCAACTTGAAATCTGAAAATTGAGCACCTAGTGTCACTCACAGGAACTTTTCTGTATTTTGTGTTGGCCGTCATATTTATTGTATAATTTTTAACCATTTTGCTTATTATCTATTAACCTGCCTTTTTATTGTTAACCCCTGGCCTACTTGACTGAAATAAATATTTATTTATTAATTAATTTATTTATTTAAAAAAAATAAATCAAGAAAGAAGGAATGAAATAACTTTCTGTATGGGGTGGAAGAAATTAATGAAATTTAAATTCCTACTTAGAGAAAATGAGAAACGAACAAAATCTGCAGAAAGTGCCAAATACAAGCAAATATCCATGACTGGTGGAAGGTTCAAGAAGGTTCCCCCCCCCCCTACATATTTTACCTATTTAATTTTTATTTAATATTATATTTTTCCATAAATTGCCCATTCTGCCTGTCCTTTTTGTGATTAATTTTAAATTATAAATAAGTACTTTCTTGTTATATGATTATTCAGCTAGGGCTTGAAGTGCTGTTAGCTTACTCACTAATTTGTTCCACAATGCTTATTATAGCAGCACTCACCTCTGAGGTGAGTGCTGCTATAATAAGCATTGCTGAACGAATTAAAGAGTACTTTGCATGTACTTCAGCCCTTTGGTTTAAAAGTTATTGGATTGTTGTCCTTGGTTGTTTTGGATGCAGTACCTTGTGGCTTCTGATGAAATGGGTTGAAATACATGATGGAATATATTTTAATTGTAGTCTATAATTTATCTTTTGTCTTTTTAGTTTGCAAATCCACAATATAAAAGCACATGCCAGTGTAGGAGTAATTTTTGTATTTTTGTTCTGTTCACATTACACTTTCTATGGCTATTATAAAGAAAACAAATACAGTCGAACTTGGTTATAACGAGCATGGAAATAACAAGATCATGGCTGTAACGAGCAAAACACCATAATGATTTTAATTTACGCGTGTTCCCATACAATCGCTCACTGTTATAACGAGCATACTACACAGATATACCGAACAAATTTTGGTAACTATGCAAACATTCTTAATTCCTCGTGTAGTTGGAGAAATCCAATTCTTGGAATAGACGAAAATGAAAAGGGCGACTTAGCTTTATGACCACCTACATCGGATTTAAACATCAAAATTGCCGGTTTATGACCTTGTTCTCCGAGGATGGGGCTATACAATAGTGCATTGCCGTTCCGCTTGTCGCATTACCCTATTTACAGATTGTCTTGTATTCATTGAACCATAAATTTATTTCGGGACTTCTAAGAACTTTGCAAACGGGATTTCTAGTAACTTTATATGCATTTTGGACTTCTAGGAATGCATTTCGAGACTTTTAGGGCTGTCTTATGCATTTTTGAGACTTCTAAGAACTTTGTAGATTATTTTATCATTTTAAAGTAAAATTAGTTAGAAACATACCCTTCTTTCGGAAACATGTCTACGAACAAAAGAAAGTGTCTCTTGATTGGTGAAAAAGTTTAAGATTATTCGTGAGTTAGAACATGGTGCAAAAAAACGTTAAAGTGGGTAAGCAGTTTCCTATGTCCTCTTCAAGTTTATCGGCATTGTGGAAGAATAAAGATGTTTACATATCGGCAATGGAAAGAACATAACTGGGGGAAAAAAAAGGTATAAATTATGTACCAGGTACATAATGAGTTTCTGCTGCTCTACTCTACTCTACTCTGAGACTGATGGTGTCACTGATAATGTCACAGCGGCAGCTGTTAAAAACGTCTTTACTGCAGGAACTCATTATGAAACTAGTACAGTAAAATAAATAAAAAAGTATTGCTACATTATTTTTATTCAAAAAATAATTTCAGTACAATGAAATACAATGAATGGAATTTTTCATTGTTCTAGTGTACAGTGAAATAATTTGTATAAAATATATTTTAACAACACTAAAATTATTGGTCTATGGTAACTGAAATAAGATATATAATTTTGACACTCGTGATTTTAATTCCCAAGTGAATACTCCATCGATTGTCGTTCCATTACATGTAGTATTTACTAAAGTATTTGATTAAAGTATCAAAATTGCAGACATCATTCATAAATTTACAAAACTTCTTTCCAGCCTCAGAATTTAATTCTAGATTGAAATCACAAGCAAGAATGATAGATATACGATCCAGTGGCTTTTCCAATAATTTTGCACCTTCAATGGAATACGGCATCAAATTCTTGTTTATGAATTTTTGAAATACAGGCATACCTCGAATAACGAATAGGATGCGTTCCACGAAATTACTTCGTTAAGCGAAACTTCGTTTTCAGAGGTAAAAATACTATGGCCAGAATAGGGATACGTTCCTACTTAAAGAAAATGAAAAGCTTTTTTTTCGGACAAAGAAAAGTTTTATTAAATAAACTGTCAACTTACATACAAAGTGAAATCACATTTTAAAATACGAGTCTAAAGTTGATTGTTTATGCTCTTTTTCTCTTTCATTTAACAATTGCCTATACGGAGTTATTGCATTTAACACTGATCGCTTAACAATAACACTTCTTCCTAAATCAGAATCATTTTCACTAAAAAAATTTAAAACGTTTTCAATGTCATTTAGCACCTTTTTAAATCTTTGGTTGTTAACACTTTTTCGGCAGGAACTTCTTTAACTTCGTCTTATTGCTAACAAGGTTTTCTAAATCTTCCACTGAAAAACCATCATCTTCTGCATTCAATAAATTTCTAACATCCTCTTCATCGACATTTTCGAAACCTATTGATTGAGCCATCTGGATAACTTCATTTCTAATTTCTTGGATGTTATTTTCTTCTTCTAGTACAACTTCTGGCCATATTTTGCGCCAAACTCCATTTAAGCATTTCTTAGTGACTTCTTTCCAAGAACTATCAATGTTTTCAATTGCGTTTTTAATGGTGTAGTTTTTCCAAAAAGTTTTAACTGTCATTTCCTCTTTAATCTCTAGTTCAGTTAAACTGCTTAATGTTCGACGCAGATAATAAGCTTTAAATGATGCTATTACTCCCTGATCCAATGGTTGAATCAGGGAAGTTGTGTTTGCTGGAAGAAACACAACTTCGACAGGAATGCATGTGTCCAACGTGTTAAGATCAGTAGGATGTCCCGGAGCATTGTCTAACAACAAAAGAGCTTTTTCTTCAAAGTTGTTTTTTTTGACAATACCGTTTTACTTCATGACAAAAGTGGTTAACAAACCAATCAGTAAATAACTCCTTGGTAACCCGCGCTTTTCTATTTGCTTTCCATATTACAGGTAAATTCATTTTTATGTTACCTTTTAACGCCCTCGAATTTTCTGAATGGTAAACTAATAACAATTTTAATTTATAATCGCCAGAGGCATTTGATCCAAAGAGTAACGTTAAACAGTCTTTGGCTGCTTTGAACCCAGCAGCTGATTTTTCTTCAATAGAAATGAAGCTTTTTGTTGGTAGCCGTTTCCAGAACAAACCACTTTCGTCAACATTGAACACCAAATTTGGAAAATTTTCACGTTCAATTATTTCCTTTATTTTCTGGAAACTTATTTGCAGCTTCTCCTGTTAATTTTACACTATGAATCCTGGCCCGTTTTTTAAATTTCTCGAACCAACCACGAGAAGCTCCAAAGGTTTCCCTAATTTCTTCAGTTTGTTTAGATTTCAGGTGATTAAACTGGAATATTTTTTTTATGTTAAATGGGGCTTGAAATTGCCGACTTCGTTATATCGAAGCTTCGTTATCAGAGGTAACGTTAACCGAGGTATGCCTGTATATCTAATGACATCCCTGGAGTGATGTATACGGCAACGATGAAAATAGATTCATTATTGAATTTGCACAAAGATCGACAAATGTCTCCAATTTCATCTGACACTGCTGTCACATTGCTATTATGTTGTGCAAAGATATGTGGTGTACTGATGATAGTTGAACCTTCAGGTTGATATATCGCAACACCACCACTACGAACATCCGACCTTTTAAATTGAGTCGCACATTGGATTGGTTTAAGTAATATATGTTCATCATTATCTCCAACCAGTTTCACTTAATATCAATATTTTGGATTGCTGTAAGATTGTGTCTGTTTCAGTATATCGATCAGGTCCGTAAACTTTGTACGTTCGTTGGTGATACAGATATACCACTTTGTGTGAAATCTTGCAGTTCATCATATAGAGACAGTAGCTTATTATTTTTCAAGCAATCTAGTTCAGCACGAAGTTGTATATTACTAGTAGCTTTGCCGTGGTGAAATGTGAAATCATCGTGGGGATTTGTAATATATAAACCTTGCAATGAGGTCACTCAAGATAACGCCACGTATACAAGTTGCAGTTGATGATCTTTCTCATAATTATATACAACACTGTCGAAGGCCCCCCACCTTGATATTTATGTATAGCCAAAGCACAAGCATATACTAAAAGAAATTGTGTACAAAATCTACATGTTAATTTCCTATTGTTCTTGAATGGAATCGTAGCTGATCATTTTATAATAGTTAATAGTTATAATAGTTGACTAGTTAAATGTTTATCTTTCACATATTGTTTATAACAAAATTGAAGGTTATGTCCTATTTTTGACTATTGATAGTTGAACCTTCTTTTTATAAACTCATTTTTTTATGTTCTTTTTATAAACTCGACGAAAGAGTTAAACTCATTTAACTGTTTCGTCGAGTAACTGTTTCGTCGTCCTCAAGTAACTGTTTACTGTTTCGTTGTCCTCAAATTCGAAATATACTAAAGTACCAATTGCACCATTTATCAATCCATTGACCACATCTATATTTGTAGTAATCATGTGCGGTTTTCCTTTCAATCATGGTAGAAGCTATGGAAGTCCTGCAGTTTCAGTCATGGACATTTTATGAATTTTATTTCACATATTTGCTAATTGTTCTTCAGAATGATATCCGTGGTATAATAGGCACCTCCGTAGCCAGGTGGGCAGGACCGGCAGTGCGTAGCACACGCTTCTTGATTAGACGGGGGTTCGAGCCCGTGACCACCAAATACGGAGGATGCGGAATGGTCAGGGAATGACCACTGCATATCTCCGGAGCAATATGGCCTTAGTTGCTAATGCTCCTTAAAAAAAAAAAAAAAAAAACCAACCAACCAATCCGTGGTATAAATCTTGTGCAACCACTTCATGGGTTTCATCTGCAACTAAAGTATTTGTAGATTTAAATGCAATTTGCAAATTTTCTGCGGTACGCATTTGCATAATTTTCATTACCATATATAGCAAATGGTGGGGGGAGTTGCTCCACGACAATCAGATCTACGAATTTCACTACGAATTTCACCATCATAAAGGGAATAATTTTCAATCCATTTTTAAATTTCTGTGCCTGTCCCAAATATAGCTGTAAAAGAAAGTTCTTCTGCATGTATATCAAATATGAAACTTGTTGGAGATGATTTCTGATCTGGTGCTATACATAAATATTTATCCTCAGACCATAATTCTGTTGTTGAATTGACAATAGTTGATCATCGTTGTTGACAGGTTCCACAATTTCATCTGAATGTTCCTATCATCTTTTGTCCCCAAAAAACATCACTCACTTTTATGCCATAGAATTTATACAAAGGTGAACTTATCAAATACTGTAACTCTAATTTCACTAATTTCTTCTGGATACATCCTTGTAGATATGATGATTTATGTATGAGTCTTTGTTTTATATATACATTAATGGCATAACATTATCTAATTCTCTAAGTTATTGATGAACCATCGTATTTACGTTAACTGGTACATTTATTACTTGTCCAATGATCCCATATTGTCCATGTTCACGAAGAATTTGCATAAAGGGTAATTGTGGTGATATCAAATACTCAGTTACAACATCCAGTGGAGGCAAATCAGTAGGATATGTTAGATATATAAATCCATTTGACATGGCCATAGTTGGTATCCGTCTCTCTTTTTAATGAAGTATGACATGTATTACACATCATGAAAGTACTCACTTCTTGTAAATGAAATTTATTTTGAATTAATTCATATGAAGTTGTTGGAAATGGTTTCAAATCTAATTGAAACCATAAACGATCACAAACATTACAACTAATCCAAATGGGCTTTTGTACACTAGTTTTTCAAACTCACTGTCAGCTCGTGTAGACACTATAGGGAGTAATCAGGAATCTCATTACAGGCTGATCTCAATTAACATGATTAATTCATCCCGCGAGCACATCACGTAAAACAAAAACGCATTAATTGAATGTAATAATCAATAGGAATAATTATTATTGACCCTTAATCTTCAGGCATGTCCATAAGGAATTTTAAAAATAACTTTAACTGTATACCATGTAAAAGATAATGAAAATAATTATGGAATTACATGTTTATTGCATAAAACAGCGGTTCCCAAACTATGCGCCGCGGAATATTTTAAATTTTCGAGGGAAACACACCGATACTAGACATCTGTCGGACACTGTTCAAACTAGTAGTTCACAGTTTCAACATTTCTTATTAAGTTGTTTGGACCTAACTAATTAATAAACGGAACTGTTAGGAAATTTTGGTCTAGGTGCGCCAAGAAAAAATTACTGAGACACTAAGGGCTCCATGAACCGAGAAAGTTTGGGAACCTTGGACATAAAAAACACAGTGAAGAAACAATTTGTTACGGAAATATTTGAACAGTGTTGACTTTTCATCAGTCAATTTCTGATAGCTGACAACAACTTTCTCCGGGCCCTGGCGAAATAATATCACAGAGAACCTCAAACCTTTTTGTTTGAGGCTCTCTGCGATATGAAAGATTTCATCTAGTTCTTTTACCGTTATCTCCTTCATGGTAAAATTTTCATCTCGTTCATTTAAAAATTACAATTTTTAAATGCGAGTCTGCATTGACTTTATTAGCGGGAGACAAACAAGTAACACGTCTTCTTCCGATGAACACACTGAGGCGGGCAGCAGGCAAACATTTGTTTTTTGCCATCTGACGCGCGGTAAGCTTAATGCACTATTCGAATCTTCAACTATCACAGCAGGTGGTAGATGACTTTCATCAACCGGTGAAATACCACCACTTTGCTTATTGGAGGCTTGAAGTGGTGAAACCCATGTTTAGCCTCTAGAGCAAAGTTTTCCGGCATCCCCCTCCCCCATACTTCTCCTTCAACCCGTGCACAGTACTAAGTACTATAGGTTTTGATACCTTTCGTGTTTGGGGTTCATAAAAAGAAAAAAAAAAAAAAAAAAAAAAGAAAAAAAAAAAGGTCGTGTTAACCGGAAATTTGCATCATGTAAAGTGAAAAGTGGTATAATTTTTTTCAAACAACAGTAACTGAAAAACGCATTAATCGAACTCGTGTTATGCAAGTCCCGACTGTATTAGCCATTTCTAATTTCACTTTTTTTCATGCACGATATTCCTTCATTTATTCTGCTCCTCAAGTATTAGATTCCTGATAAGTATCAGGCATAGTAGAACTCTGTGGTTGAATTTCATTATGATTCGGAATAGTTTGAATTTCTAATTTCCTTTTCTTCCGTTCATGATATTCCTTCATTATTTCAGTTTGAGAGTTTTTGGGTGCAGTTTGAGAACTCCCAAGCATAACGACACACTCTTGTTGAATTTCATCTGGATTCACATTTTTGTCCAACTTCCCTTTCTTTCTTTCACAATATTTCTACAAACACAGAGCTGTAGATTTTGGCACAGTTATTCGTGTTATAATCATTATGCTGATATAACGGTATAATTTAGCGCATCACTGCTCAATTGTACTTGTTGCGTACAATTGAATTCTCTTGGGTGCATGGGTTGTACATGTTGCATCACTGCACGCAAAAAGTAGAAAGCATGCGCATCGGGTTTTGTACACAATTTCTAGGTAGCGTAACACTTTTTCCCAAATAACACCGGTAAAAACGTTAAAAGCGTCAAAATTAGAAAATGCGAGGGTAGAAACTTTGAGGAAGCATTGCTTCAATGGTTCACCACTCAAACAACTGCTGGATTTTCAATAGACAGTCTGATCTTGATGGCTCAAGAGGAAAAATTTGCTAAACAATTCGGACGCGGCGATTTTGTGGGTAACAATGGTTGGCTGGACTGATTTAAAAACAAACATAACATAATTTATGCAAAAATTAGTGGAGAAGCTTGATATGCAGATCCAATAATGGCAAATGAATGTATTGACAGTGTGTGGGCAGAAATCACGAAAGATTTCAATGACGAAGACATCTTGTCTTTGAGGGTGTCGCAGACATTCTCTCAGATATGCCAGACAAGCTGTGTACTTGCTACCTGGGAGTCTAAAACGCTGATGGAACCGATATTCGGGTGACACTCAAGTCAAGTGGACCCAATTTCGACGAAGTCCGGACTGTCTCTGACAGCCAAATCCTCTGCTTGCACCTTCACAATGGTGGGAGTGTTAGTAATCCTGGGTATAATCTCTATGCACAAGGACATGGTGGGTGACTACCCAGGTGTGAACCTACATAAGTAGGGGGTCGAGGTGTGGCACCCATACCACATGGAGGAATTCCGCCCCTCTATGTTACCAGGCAGTACTAGGTGGTAGATGACTCTCGTCAACTGGTGCAATACCCCCACTTTGCTTATTGGAGGCTTGAAGTGGTGAAACCCATGTTTAGTCTCTAGAGCTAAGTTCTGGTCAACCATTCCCTATCTCTTCCATCATGCAGTATGATTGATGACTTTTGAGGTTATGTTGAACATCATGGCGAGATCCAATATTCCTTACATTTCAAGGGTACAGCTCTAAAACGGTGTTCGCAGGCCGGCCGCTAGTTAGTACACTGGACCGAGCCTGTTGATAACTCTCTAGGAGGTTTCTGGATCGGCTAGTGTATAATCTTGCTACCTCTACTCTGACAGATAGTGACTGCAGGTAGTCCGAGTAGTGTGTATGTGAGGAGCATCGTCGAGGCCACGTTATGTCAAGGATCTGGGTATATTCTTGCCACGTGTACGCCATATTCAAAAATTTCATTACTTCATACAGCATGTCCCACCCACCTTTTCTTACTGTTAAATACACCATGAATTGTCAAACTAATAGAGCAAGCTTATCTGCGAAAAGATCTAAACCTCCCAAGCAGTTACTAATTCATTAGGCGCCTCCGTAGCCAGGTGGGAAGGAGCAGCAGTGCGTAGCACACGCTTCTTGATTAGACCGGGGTTCGAGACCGTCACCACCAAATACGGAGGATGCGGAAAGGTCAGGGAATGACGACCGCATATCCCGGAGCAATATGGCCTTAGTTGCTAATGCTCCTAAAAACCAAATAACAACAACAACTAATTCATTTCAGAAATATACATAGTCTCAATTCTAATCACAATGATGTCCATTTCCACTTGCAGTCTGCCAAACCCCATGTAACTTTTCTTACAGAATCTGAGTTATTTGTTGATTCAACTACTGCTCATCTCAGATGCCCAAATTATTCACTGTATGATTCCTTTCGCCTCAAAGGTGGTGCTTGTGCATATGTCCATTCTGATATTCCCTGTCAGAGACTTGGCAATTTGGAATCTCCTCTCTTTGATCTTCTCTGGCTTAAAATCTCTCTACCTCATTGTGTCAAATTCATCTGTTATCTCTACCGTTCTCCCAACTCCACTAATCACTTGGAACTCTTTGACTTCCTCTCTTTGCAACTTGACTTTCTCCAGTCCAAATTTTCTAACAGTGAGGTAAATTTCCTTGGTGATTTTAATGTGCAGCTGGCTTCCGTTTTCTAGTCAGACCGACCCAGCTGGTCGAGATGCTGAGGCTTTTGCAATTACTAATGAACTTGAACAAATTGTTCATTTATCTACAAGAATACCAGACAATTCCAATCATACAGCCAAAAGGCTTGATCTTTTTTCACAAACAACCCTTCTAAGTACACGTTTGAAGTGAGAGGTCCTTTAGGCACTTCAGATCACAACTTGGTGATTGTCTCTTCTCCAATGGAGCCTTTATCTCGTGGCTATTTCCAACCTCGTGTTGTTTGGCATTACAAGAATGCAAAATGGGATGACTTGCGAGATTTCTTTTCTTCTTTTCCTTGGTCGGATTACTGTTTCATTTCAAAACTTCTGATGTCAATGTTTGCTCAGATCATGTCAGTGATATTATTCTTGCAGGAATGGAATCCTTTATCCCACACTCCACTTTAAAAGCTCGTCCTTTATCTAAACTTGGTTTTCCAATAAATGTGCTAAGGCTGTTCAAGAGAAGAATTTTGCATATCGTAATTGGCTTGTTTCTAATTCTTCAGTTTCATTTTCTGCCTACGCCAAAGCTTGGAACAATTGTAAGGCAGTTATTAATCAGTCTAAAGTACAGTTTGAACAGGCTAATAGTAGAAAATTTGCTTCTTGCCCTAATGGTAGCCGAGTATGTCTCTTGCCAAAACTATTGGCCGCAACTTCTGCCCATCTCTGCTCTCACCTCTGTACAAACCAGATGGTTCTGCTGTCACTTCAGCCAAGGATAAAGTGGACCTCTAGCATCCCATTTTTCTTCCAACTCATGTATTAATGATCTTGGTAAAATATCTCCCACAATTCCCAACGTGCTCCATTCATTGCCTCCTGTGGTCTTCCGTTAAAAGGATGTCAAAAGGATTTTTACGAATCTTGATGCTAAGAAAGCTCCAGGTTCCGATGGTGGACCTGGAGAAAACTCCAGGCCCACCATCGGGACCTGGAGAAGAAAAAGGATTCTTCTTCTCCTATGCTTATCTTTAGTGACACTCCGATTTCTGGGCAAAATGATATATCTTTTCTAGCAGGGACAGGGATGTGATTATTCCCTTGTATAAGGCATTGGTCAGGCCACACCTTGAGTACTGTATACAGGTCTAGAGGCCTCATTTCAAGAAGGATGTAGAGCTGCTGGAACGAGTACAGAGAAGGGCAACAAGATTAGTGAATGGAACAAAGGGTTGCTCTTACGAAGAAAGGCTTAAGTTTTGCAAATTACAGAGTCTGGAGACTAGGCATCGGCGAGGTGATCTGATAGAGGTGTATAAGGCTTTGAATGGCTTGAGCATGTTCAATGCCGATGGGATTCTTCCTCTTGCTCAGAATAATCACCTGAGAGGGCACAAATTCAAATTGAGGAAGGACGGATGTCGGATAGATGTGCGGAAATTTGCCTTTAGCCAGCGGGCAGTTGGTTTGTGGAATAGACTCCCATCGCTTGTTGTTGAAGTTGATAGCCTAAACAAATTTAAGGCTCAGCTGGACAGGTATTTCGAATGAACGGAGGGGTGAAATGGGAGTAGTGGTTGTGTTTTTTTTTTTTTTTTTTTTGGCTGATGCTGAATAAGCTTGCTTTCTTGCATCATATGCCTCTACTAATGCTAATGCTATCTCTTTTGGGGATTACCCTGACTTCTAATCTCTCTGGGCACAAGCACATTACAAATATTCCTTCCTCTGCATCTAAAAAACTTGGTTTTCTCTTTCACTCTCGGTGTTTCTTTTCTTCCAAACAACTGCTCACTCCGTATAAATCACAAATCCGCCCTGGCATGGAATATTGTTCCCACGTCTGGTGTAGTGCCCCCAAAACCTTTCTCAGGCTTCTTGATTCCATTTAGAAGAGGGCAGTTAGGTTAATTAATGATTCATCTGTAACAGAGTCTCTTCACTCGCTGTCTCATAGACATACTGTTTCTGCTGCATGCCTCTTCTACAGATACTTCCATGGGAACTGTCCTTCTGAATTGGCTTCTATAATTCCTGCTCTTTCTTTCAAAACAGTCTGAACAAGTGCTGCCACCAGCCAACATCCAATTTCTGTCCAACTTCAAACTCAGAACCAACTTTTCATCTTCTTCGTTTATTCATTCAATTGGTGTTTTCTGGAACAACTTTCCTTCATACATATTTTGTGAAAATTACAGTCTGTAGAAGTTGAAGTCCAATGTCAGCAGATATCTTCTTTCGTCTTCTCAACCTCCAACCCAAGCACGGTACTAAGCACTATAGGTTCTAATACCTCTCGTATTTGGGGTTTACATAAAAAAAAAAAAAAAAAAAAAATATCTACAGCAGTTGTACTACTGCAACAGGATCTAGAAAACTTGGGCAGATGGGCTGAGAAGTGGCAACTGAAGTTTAACAATGACAAATGCTAAGTGCTGCATATGGGTAGAAGTAACCACAGAGGAACTTACCAACTGTGTGGTACTACACTTAGGATGGTAGAAAATGAAAAAGACCTGAGAGCAATTGTGCAGCCAGATATGAAGTTTTCTGAGCAATGCAGACAGGCTGCCAGAGCAGGTCATGGGGTATTGTCATTGATATTCAGGAATTTTGCTAGCAGGAAAAGGAGGTGATTATCCCTTTTGTATAAAGCAATGATCAAACCACGCCTTGAGTACTGCGAACAGGTATGGAGGCCTCATTTAGGAAGGATGTAGAGTTGCTTGACGTGTATTGAGAAGGGCAATAAAGTTGGCAAGAAAGCGTTAAGTTCTGCAAATTGCAGCTGCTGGAAACTACGCACCTTCGAAGTGATCTGATTGTGGTGTCTAAGGCTTTGAACGGGCTGAGCATGCTGAATTTTGATAAGATTCTTCTACTTGCTGAGATTACAAACCTGAGGGGGCATAAGTTTAAAATGAGGAAAGACAGTTGTAGAAATTTGCCTTTAGCCAGCATTGGCGCCTCCGTGCCAAGTGGCCAGGAGCAGCAGTGCGTAGCTCATACTTCTTGATTAGAACGCGGTTCAAGCCCACGACCACCAAATAAGGAGGATGCGGAAAGGTCAGGGAATGACCACAGCATATCCTCGGAGCAGTATGACCTTAGTTGCTAATGCTCCTAAAAACCAAATAACGACAGCCTTTAGCCAGCGGATGTTAATTGTTGGAACAAACTTCCATCTGTCATTGTGGAAGTTCATAGCTTAAATAAATTCAAGAAGGAACTGGACAAACTTTTAGAGGGAATGGTTGTGTGAAATTGTGTTTTTTTTTTTTTTTTTTTGGCTGATGCTACATAAGCTCATATGCTTGCTTTCTTGTATTTCCTGCCTCTATTACTACTGCTGCAACGCTGACGAAACAACATTTTTGTATAATTTGACACCTGACAATACAAAGGGTACTAAGAAAGTTTTGCAATATGACGCAACAATGAATCACAGGAAGCTGCTTGTTGCTGCATGTTTAGACATGTTCATACGTGCATAGTAGCCGCCGCGCCAAGTCGATGGGCTCAGTTATTCATTAGTAGTGAGAGTGTAAAGTGCTTGCGATGGCATCGTGGTCACGAAATGAGATAAGGACAGTTTTGCGGTATAATTTCGTGCGTGGTTTAACCATAGACCAGTGCTTAGAAGAAATGACTCTTGTACTAGATGATGATTGTCCACATCGTACAACGATATTCAGGTGGTATAGAGAATTCCAAAGGGGAAATTTCACTCTGGAGGATTCTGAGAGGCCGGGAAGGCCATGAACGTTAGTTACGGAGGAAAACGTTACTGCTGTGAGGAAAATGCTTGACGAAAACAGGCGAGTGACCTACCAACAGATAGAGGATACTTTGGGCCTAAATGCACCAGCAATTCGTTTGATTCTGCAAGATCATTTGCACGTGAAGAAACTTTATTCTCTCTGGGTGCCACATCAACTGACTGAAGAGCAGATGACACGACGTGTGACTTGGTGCCGGGAGATGTTAAAAAAAGTTTGATAAGGGACAATCTCGGTATGTGAACAACATCGTGACAGGTGACGAGACTTGGCTGTACTATTACGATCTGCCGACCAAGGCTCAAAACAAAGTTTGGGTCTTTGATGATGACGACACACCCGTAATTGTCAGAAAATCCCGATCTGTAAAGAAGAAAATGATAGCTGTATTTTTCAAATGGAGTGGAATTGTGGAACGTGTCGTTTTGGACACGCAGAAGACAGTCACGGCTAAGTGGTATACTGAATAATGCCTGCCTAAAGTCATTGGATCCATGAAGAACCTGCGGCCAAAGTCAAGAATGGACACCTGGTACCTCCATCACGATAATGCCGCAGCTCACCGCGCCAAAGCCTGCACCGAATATTTGACCACGACAGGACTGAAACTTCTCGAGCACCCTCCCTACAGTCCAGACCTTGCTCCCTGCGACTTTGCACTGTTCCCGCATGTGAAAATGAAGCTAAAAGGGAGGCGGTTTTCCAGTGATGAGGACCTTCTACGGGCTTGGGACAACGAGTGTGCTTTACTCCCTAGTGAAACTTGGCAGAACTGGTTTAAAGATTGGTTTCGGAGGATGGAGAGGTGTATTGAATGTAGAAGAAATTACTTTGAAAAAATTAAATAAACAAAGCTGTATTGCAAAACTTTCCTAGTACCCTTTGTATATTTAAATTCAAAGGGGTAAAATGTGTTGGTGGGAAAAAATCAAAGGCTTGCTTGACGGTACTCATACCACAAATATGGCAGGAACTGATAAAAAAAAAAAACTGATTGTTATTGGAAAATTGTTAAAACCTCGGTGTTTCTAAAACGTAAGGAAACTTCCTGTGGATTAAACTGGAAACAAGAAAGCTTGGATGACTTCAGATATTTTTGGTAATATGTAAATGATTGGAATAAGGAGCTATTCAAAAAGAAGAAAAATATTTTATTGTTAGTTGATAACTGTCCTGCACATCCCCAGATTCAAAATTTGTTCAACATTAAGCTGGTGTTTCTTAAATAGTGGCCTTTGAGAACAATAATAAATAAAATATTTTTAAAAATGAAATTTTTTTCTTTATGAATTTTTCCCCAAAATAATTTTTGAATGGTCGAAAAAGAAGTCATTAATTTTTCTGAAAGGATTATTTACTTAAAAAAAGTTAGTTAAAACTTTTTCTCTTATAAGTTACTTTTTTTTTTTTGTATCACAGAGTATAAAAGAGCAAAACAAGAAATTAAAAAGAAGTCTTCAGATACATTAAGATTACAGAAGAAAGTTCGAAAAGGTATATTGATTCCATGTTAATTACTTTTTATATATAAGAATTGTGCTAAATATAAGGACAGTTTTAATTTTACCATTTATTTCTCTCTCTTGATTCACACCTTGCTTTTTGTATAGTTTTAATATCATTATTCAGTAATAGCAGTGTTTCAAGTCTTATTTTATCTGAAAGATATGATATAATAACATTTTCTTTGATTTACATTTGGTCAATTTTTGTCTCTCATCAAGTTGTGAACTAAAATCTAAATTTTGGATTTCATTCATTCATAAACTCTATAATAACAATCAAAATAATACATACATTAATGTTTTAATTAGCTTATGCCAAGAGAAAAAACACTCCCCTTGTGAAGGGGAGGTGTGTTCAAAATAATTTAAAACATGGTACACTAACCTCCTAGTTTATCCTTACAAAATTGTATAATATAGGAGTCAGTCTTGTGATGGTATGGTACACATTGTGGCAGGCCTTTTTAAAGTATGATGTGCTTTTAAATTATTATTGTAAAAGTAAAATTATTTTCCTTTCCTCTCCACTCCAGTTTATCTTGTCTTGCTTTACTTTATGAAAAAATTATCTTCCTGTCAGTGGTTAATATTTTTTATTGAATATCTTTAATTATTTGCAAAGTGATGCATTTGTGAGTAAGGCATTACATTAGAAAATGTTTGAATAACTTTTTCACAGTTGTATATCATTATTTAAGTGTGAGGTTAAACTTTGTGTCCTTCATAATCATTTAGTACATGACTAATAAATCAGTCAGGAAGCAGAGACCATTTTTTGTGTCTGTTAAAGACACTATGTATATATATACACACCAGCTAGGAGAGGATATAATTGAAGAGCAGAGAGAGTGAGAATTAATCATACTAATGGTGGGGTCATTGAGAAGATAATGCTAATTCTAGTGCTATTAGGTCATTAAAATTTTCCAGCCCTACATGTATATTATGAGAAGGAAGAACATGCAAAGAGAGTGTAATGAATTTAAAGGATATGAAACTGTATAAATTGTGTTATTCTTGATACAAAATATGAAGTAAAAAAAAAAAAAAAAAAAAATTGGTGTGTTTTAATTTGAATATATATATTTCCTAAAGTTAGTATAATTTAAAGTATAAAGCATTTTATTTTACACCATATATGTTAAATTTAAAAGTTTATTATATATTATCTATTTTTTTCATAGTTATATTTTTTAAAATTTTATTATTAAAGTTTTTTAAGCTTAAAGATTTAAAGTTTTATAGTTGAGAATAACCCATATTTTACTGAATTTATTACAAAAGATAATTGTCTTTTCAAATTTGCTACTGCAATAATTTTATGTACATAGTATTAGTATGAGCTGCATAGTGCAAGGAAATCATCCTTTTCTGCACTAACAAAAATAAATAAATAAAAAATAAAAATAATAATAAAATCAATAACTAAATAAAAAAAATAAATAGATCTATAAAAAAGACTACAGAAAATCATCATTCTACTCTTCTGTTTGGCATGGGTTGAGTCCCTATTTAGACTCGTTCTCCATTGTTGTTGATTGCTTGAATCTTGCATCATTTGTTGATAACTCTGAAAGCCTGTGTTTTCCTTTAGGCATTGGAGCCTTTCTCTTTTTGGGTCTTCCTGGTGGTCTCTTATCTCCAATTCTTCCTGTCAGTACTACATTAGGCAGCCTGTGTTGTTTCATCCGGTTCACACATCCCAACCACTGAAGTTGTTTTTTGTAGATTTGCTCTATTATTCTGTGTTCAAATTTAGATCTCTCCTTACTTGTTCATTAGTTTTATGTTCTCTCCAATTTGTTTTATTGATTTTCCTCAGAATCTCATTTCAAATGACATTATTTTTTGCCTTTCTTTCTTATTTATTCTCCAATTCTCTGATTCATAAGTTGCTGTGCGTATGATAACAGTTTCATATAGTTTAATTTTTGACTATTTGATATTTTATTGCTCTTCCATATGTTTTTGAGTTTGTTCATGTGTGTCCATCCGATGTTCGGTCTGTGATTAATTTGGTTAGTATTACTTAGGTTTCTGGTTATTAGAGAGCCCAGGTATACAAATTTTTATACTTGTTCTATTTGTTGATTTTGGATGTTTGTGTCTTCTGTGTTTTTTCCAATTTGCATTACTTTGGTTTTATTTATATTAATATTAATTCCATAATTGTTGCTTGCTTTATCGATGTTTGTTAATATTTCTTTTAGTTGTTCTTTGGTTACTGTTAATATCGCAATATCATCTGCATATTTTATGTGGTTTATATTTTTTCCATTTATTATCGTCTCTTTTTTCTTCAATTGATTTCATTAGTTCTTCTAGGTAGATATTAAATAGATATGGAGATAAATGGCATCCTGCACGACTCCTTTCTCTATTTCAATTTTCTCTGTTTTAAGGTTGTTGAATTTTATTATTGCTCTTGTATTTTTGTAGAAATTATTTACAAACATGATTATTTCATGATCAAGTGAGATTTTTTGTAGTTACTTCATTAAATTTTCTCTGTTTACCGAGTCAAATGCCTGCTTGAAATCGATGAAGCACAGATAAAGAGGTGGTTTCTTCTTATTCCAATATTTTTCTGTAATGATGTTTAGTGTGAATATTTGGTCTATTGTTGATCTGCCTTTTCTAAATCCTGCTTGTTCTTCCCCTATTGTTTCTTCATATGTTTTAAGTATCATATTTTGTAAGAGCCTTATAAATATTTTATATATATGATTTAAAAGAGTAATGGGTCTATAATTCTGACAATTTTCTTTATCTTTTTTTGTGTATAGGTACTATTATTGCACTTTTCCAGTCTTCTGGTATATTACCTGTAAATGAAATTAGATTAAACAATTGTGTGAGGTGTTTTAACATTGCATCGCCTCTGAATTTCTATAGTTCTGCTTGGATACCACCATTTGTGGGTGCCTTGTCATTTTGGGGTTGCTGTTCCCAGGTGTAAGACCTTGCATTTTGCTGAATTAAAGCATATAGCTGCCACTCTTCTGACCATCTCGGAAGTCTGTCTAGGTCATTCTGAAGAAGAATGCTTGGTGGCGGGGATCATTAACTACTGTACATCTCTGCTTGGCGGTGATCATTAACTACTGTACTGATCTTTACATCATCTGCAAGTTTACACTATATCCCTTCATAGATGTCATTTAAGATAGTAAAAAACAACAGTGGTCCCAATACTGATCCTTGGGGAATCCTGCTTCTTACATTTAACCCAATCTGAGGAATAATCATTTATCACAACCCCCTGCCTGGTGCCCTTAAGCCATCGTGCTATCCTTCTAAGGATTTTCCCTATGATTCCAGCCTGCTCCAACTTATAAAGCTCATGTGGGACTGAGTCAAATGCTTTGCTGATATCTAAATAAACAATGTTGAAATTATTCTTTAAATTCAGCTCACGAGTGACCTGTCAGAATGATTTCTTAAACATTATTTTCCCTTTACAAAACCATGCTGTGTATCCTACAGAATTCCATTTCCATCTAAATGATCCTGAATTCCACCCTTGATCATTGCCTCCATGATTTTCCCTACTACTGAAGTTAGACTGACCGGTCAGTAATTTCCCGTTACACTCCTAGAACTGCCTTTATGTTCTCTGGAATCTCTCCTGAGTCCAGTGATACTCTCATAACTAGCCTTAATGGTTCAATGCACTCACTTGCAGCCTCCTTTAAGATTATAGGGTACATGCCATCAATCACAGGAGCCTTACTCACCTGTGGGGGGGGAGTTTTCTCATTAAATCAACATGGAAATTTTAACATTAATTACATCTTTTTCAACATCACTCCCATAATTTCTCATTGATGTGAGGGGTTTTTCTTCTGTAAATATCGATGCAAAGTAACTGTCAAGTTCATCTGCAACATCAGTTGGGGTATCTAATACTATCCCATGCAATTACATATGCATCTGATCTGATTTGTCCTTCTCTTCTTTGTATTTATATGTGTGAAGAATTCCTTAACTGCACTCTTTGCTCTCTTTATTCCTTATCCCCACTCTTTGCTCTCTCCCAGACTCAGTAAAGATACTATAGTGAAAGTTATACTGCACTGAATAAAATGTCTTTCTCCTTCAGAAAATGATGAACATAATTCAACCATGGAAGACCAACATGGAACAGAACATCAGTGTTCCACAAATTCTTTCCAAAATAAGAAATTGCCTGACTCCAATGAGATTATAAACGATGAACTTGAGTCGGAAATTAATGAAATACTTTTAACTATTTTTGCTAAAAAAAAGTTCAAAGCTAGAAATAGAATCCAAAAAGGCGTTTTCTGCCACAAATCAAATACTATGTACCAAAATTAGATCCATTTTAAATGATCATACTATTGATTGCTTATGTTTCTTAAGAGCTCCCTTTATTCAGACAGGTAGTGTGGATGCTTAAACATAACTAAGCTTTGCAGTAACAATATGTATGTTTTTTTTGTTTTTAGAATAACTGTATTTTTAATGAATTTTTTTTCAGAATATTTATTATTGCAGTAAATGTTTATTTAGAACTTGAATTCAAGTAATTACAGTACTTGTTTTTTCCTTACTTTATTGCACCTAACTGTCATCAAAATTTATTGAGAAAAACGTTTGTTTTTGGAATACTGGTATTCTGGTTTCATAAATTAAAAATACAGAAATACCGGTATTAAAATTTTGACTGGTGTTGTAAGCCCCCCCCTCCAATCTGGACAAGTAATGCGGTATACAGAACCACTCCGTAGGAAAGGAGGAACAGGCGTTTTCACCTTAGAAATAATAAACTGTAATTTCCTCCCAAGAAATTGAACACATCATATATGATGGTTGTTGTTATTGTTATTTGGTTTTTAGGAACATTAGCAACTAAGGCCATATTGCTCCGGGGATATGCGGTGGTCATTTTCTGACCTTTCCACATCCTCCGTATTTGGTGGTCACGGGCTCGAACCCCAGTATAATCAAGAAGCGTGTTCTGTGCTCTGCCTCCTGCCCACCTGGCTACAGAGGCACCCCATATATGATGGAGATGCAAAATCCTAGCAAGATGTTCTGATACACCCAGATGATAGGGGATGTAGGCAGTAGAGTTAAATTCATTGACGTGAGGAGCGTTAGTTTGCATTACAAATTTGTGACCCTGAATCTCACATCTATCTAGAACATGAGGTGGATAACCGCAATTTGGAAGCTCCGCCCTAATTTTGGAAATCTCCAATTGCCTGTCACCAGTTGAACCAGAGTACGTCTAAATGTGGGAGAATAAAGTGCGAGCAGTGCTACGCAAATGACCAGGGGCATGCACAGACCCATAACTGGTAAATTGGCCTGCACACGTTGGCTTCCTGAAAACGGAAGTTACTAAACATGAATACACGCGTTGGACTAACACATCCAAAAAAGGAAGAATATTATCAACTTCTAGTTCAATCGCAAACTGAATGACGGGAACTTACCTGTTCCTATCACTCTGTGGTGGTGTTATGTTGACGATATCTTTGCCATTGTCCCTCGGGGATTGGAATCTCGATGGCTGCAATATCTCAATTCATTGTCGCCCATCATTCAGTTTATGATTGAACTAGAGGTTGATAATACTCTTCCTTTTTTTGGGCGTGTTAGTCCAATGCGTGGATTCGTGGATTGGCCTGTGCACATTAGCTTACTTAAAGTAAGCTAATGTGCACAGGCCAATTTACCAGTTATGGGTCTGCGCATGCCCCTGGTCATTTGCTTAGCACTGCTCACACTTTATTCTCCCATGCTTGGACGCACTCTGTTTCAACTGGTGACAGGGCATTGGAGATTTCCAAAATTAGGGCTGAGCTTTCAAATTGCTGTTATCTACCTCATGTTTTAGATAGGTGTTGAGCTTCAGGCTCACAAATTTGTTATGCAAACTAACCCTCCTCACATCAATAAATTTATTTCTACCACCTACTTCCCTATTATCCAGGTGTATCGGAACGTCTTGTTAGGATTTTGCATCTCCATCATATACGATGTGTGCAACTTCCGGGGAGGAAATTACAGTCTATTATTTCTAAGCTGAAAACACCTGTTCCTCCTTTCCTAAGGAGTGGTTCCATATACCGCATTACATGCTCGGATTGTCTGGTGGGGGATATGTTATGTAGGTGAGTCTGGTAGAAGATTGAAAGATCAGGTTTCTGAACATGAGGTGGCTCTGTGAGCCGCCAATTTTGAATGCTCCACAGTCACCGAGCATTATTGGGTTGAGCAGAACAATCTTGATCCCTGACGGGATATTGAAATCGTTGACTATTCATGTGATTACTGCCAGCGCTCATGGCTTGAAGCACTGAACATAGCTTCCCATAATAGTACTATGAATCGCACAAGGGGAGTGCACTTGCACCCTATCATGGAATGTACTATATTGCAGTTGAGTGCTGGCGGTCATCATGTGTGCATAATCCTGTTCTCTGGCACCAGAATTAGAGAGATTTACCCCAATATGATACATAAAACACTTCATAATGACACTCTCCAGCAAATAAACGAAAATAAAATTAATGCAAACATTTGCTGGAGAGTATAGATTTAACAGAAAAGACCATAAAACAATAAATGCAGTTTGCACTTTCCTGTTTATTAGTCTTTTCTGTTAAATCTATTAGAAACAGGTAGTAAACTCGATCTAATGAGATCGAGTTTACTACTGAGTTAGTTAAGATCGAGTTAATCTAATGCAGTAGCATTTGCAATAATACTGATAACTGGAATTGTGTGTTTTTACATTATTTTCGCTAAATTTGTTTACTCTTCACTGTCATATAAAAAAACTTAAATAAAATTTCAGAATCTTCTCTCCATTCCTATTTACTTATTACAATGATGAAGGGAAAGTGACCAACGGAAAGTTCAAGTGGTGGTAGTGCTAGGAAACAAAACAAAATTGATTTAGAAATGAAAATGAAAATGATTAAGAAGTAAGAAGCAGGACAAAGTTTATCTATTGCATGGAAATTAGTCTTGCTGTTTCAACAGTGAATACTATTATAAAGGACAGTGCGCATATAAAAGAATCAACGCATTGAAGATCAACAGTGATCACAAAATATAGCACATGATTTTCCATCTTTGATATAGCACATGAACACATAGTGTTCATGTGCTATATCAAAGATGGAAAAGCTATTAATAATATGAATGGAAAATCAGATTCAGAAACAAGTGCCCCCTGAGTGTAATGGCCATTCAAGCAAAAGCAAGAGGTATTTATGAAGATATTAAGAATAAGTACGGCAAACACCAAGCCAAGTTCATGACAAGCAACGGATGGTTTAATAGGTTGAAGCATCACGCTGGTTTCCACAACGTTAAAGAAAAATTTTTTTAATTACACACTTTTGTAATTTTGTACACTTTTAAAATTTTTCCTGCACATATGATAAAAATAAATTGAATAAGTAATTCTATTTACATATTCATTGAACATTTCTTTTTTGCTTCAATCAAGTTCAGTGTGCATAGTTGCAAGTGCTGCATAGGGAAATTCCGACTTACGTAAAATTCAACTTACATGGAGTTCCTTGGAACGCAACCCTTGTGTAAGTTGGGGAGTGGCTGTATATCTATTCTGCAGCCATCCTTCCTCAATTTGAATTTATGCTGCCTCATGTGCATAGTCTGAGCAAGAAGAAGAATCCCACCAGCATTGAGTTTGCTCAAGCCATTCAAAGCCTTAAACACTTTAATCAGATCACCTTGCAGCATTTGGAGCATAGCCTTTCTAGGTAAGAGCACCTTTGTTCCCTCACCAACCTTGTTGCTCTTCTCTGTACTCATTCCAGTAGCAGCTCTACATTCTTTCTAAAATGAGGCTTCCAGACTTGTATGCAGATGTGGTCCGACCATTGTCTTATATGATGGTATAATCACCTCCTTATCCCAGCTTGCAAAATTCCTGTATGCCATTGACAAAACCCTATGAGTTGTGTTAGCAGCCTCTCTGTACTGCTCAGAAAACGTCATATCAGACTGCACGATTACCCTCAGGTCCTTTTCATTTTCTACTACTCTGAGTGTAGTACCACACAACAGTTGATATATTACTCTGGGATTACTGTTTCCCATACAGTACCTTGCATTTGCCAATGTTAAACTTCAATTGCCATTTCTCAGTCCATCTGCTTAATTTTCTAGATCTTGTTGCAGCATTAACCACCCTGCCAACCTTTGTATTACCATCTGAAAACTTCAATATTAAGCCTGATATACCCTCATTGATATCATTAATAAATAGAGAAAAAGAACAATGGATCTATCACCAAATGCAGTGGGACTTCATGAAGAGCAGTACCCATTGACACTATCTCCCCCCCCACCTCTCCACCATCCCTTTATCCACAACAGTAATGCCACACTGCTCCAATTTATAAAGTGGTCTTTTTTTGTGCAACGGTGTCAAAAGCTTTCCCGAAATCCAAGTATATGATATCAAAATTATTTTTTCCATCTAGTTCTTTTGTTACTGCATCATAGTATCAAGTCACATTGGTCAGATAAGACTTCCCCTTAACAAACCATACTTTGACTGAAGTATAACTGTACTCCTGTCTAGATGGTCCTGCATTACTTCTTTAACCAGTAACTCCATTATTTTCCTGGAATAGAAGTTAAGCTAATTGAGCTGTAATTACTCATGACCCTTTTGATCTCACTTTATGAATTGGGGATACATTCGCACATCTCCAGTCCATCGGAACCTCCCCTGAATCCAAAGATGTTCTCATAATTATATATAAGTGCTTGCTTACCTCCTTTGGTGCCTCCCTTAATATAATTAGATAGATCCCATTGACCCCAGGTGCCTTTTTATGTTTAGCTTTAATATAGCTCTCCTACTTTCCTCTCAGTTATCATAAAATCATCCCCCCCCCCGTTTGAGTTTGATAAACTTGTGGCATCCTCTTCCCTAAAAGAATTCCTGATGTGTGAATTCAGATGCAAAATACCTATTCAGTTTTTATGCAGCCCGAACAGGATCATCAACAGTTAAACCATCAAAATAAAGTGGACAAATGTGATTCAACCCCTTCTTTCTACCGTTGATATGAGTAAAGTAGTCTTTGCTGCTTTTCTTGGCATTCTTTGCCTGTGGCACCTTGTAATCTGCCTTGGCTTGGCTAACCTCCTGTGTGACTTATTGAAGACTGGTTTATATCTACCATAGGCTTCTTCTGTATCAGGTGATAATTTATATTATTATCAAAACTTTAAAAAGTACTCAGCAAGTACTACAATTTATTAAGAAAAGAAAAAATATTGGCACTGTTTAAGCAGAATTCAAAAAATCCAAAACATTTTAAAAATATTAAAGAGAAAGTTTGGCATCTGTCGGGTACCAAAAGATGACTATTTTTGCTACATTTTGGGTGGCACTGCTCTTGAGTTCAACAGCATGAATGACAGGTCGCTCACACAACAGTTGGAGAGGTCTACAAGGATTGGGAAACTGATGGTAAAATATGCAGTTTATCAGAAGAACAAAATGTATTAACAGACTAGACATACAATATATGTAGACATGGTTCTGTGAACATATCTGGAAGAACAGTAAAGGCTCCATTAAGTTTACTGTAGAGTAAATGTTAGTTATTTAATTTAATCACAGTAATATTCATTGGCATGATAGCAAGAGTGACAAGAAAGGAATGGGGAATCAAAGTTAGAGCTTTTGGGCTTTTCTATGACTGTATGTGTGTGTGTCCTTGCCAGCGCCTCCATAGCCAGGTGGGCAGGAGCAGCAGTGCATAGCACACGCTTCTTGATTAGACCGTGGTTCAAGCCCATTCCCACCAAATACAGAGGATGCGGAAAGGTCAGGGAATGACCACCGCATATCCCCGGAGCAATATGGCCTTAGTTGCTAATACTCCTAAAAGAGGGAAAAAAAAAAAAAAATACCAAATCCTTGCCAGTTGTGAGCTGTGGAGTGCTGGACACTGCCCTACAAAAGGCAAATGTTAGAAAAATATTTGTGATATGAGCAATGCTATTGTGAATGACAAGATCATCTAGAACAGTATCAAATGATGCCTTGCAGGTGCTGAGTGGTTGGCTGTTATGGGGTTTGAATCTTGTCTCTTGGTCCATTTACTTCCATGTCAGGTGAGATTTACCATATTGAAAGGTTGGCAATTGCAAATAAACCTAACTGTAGTTATAAATAACAAAAGAAGTGTGTTTGTGGTCTCCTAGTTAACATTTGGCAAGATAGATGGCACATTTCTAAAATAGGGATGATAACTAGACAGTTCTTCCCAATTGTGAATCTGATATGTAAGGGTATGCCTGCCTGTTTTAATCCAAGTTTGCAAACAATGTTTTTACTGACAGGACATGGCACTTTCTACAGAAAATTGAGTGAGTTGGGTATAAGTGATTGGTCTACATGTACATTTGTCAAGAGTATGATGACCCAAGATCGACTTTGAAGGAACAATCACAAAATTTGCATTCTTTGACTTTGAGATGCAAGAAGAATATAATTGTGACAAAATAAAATTTTGCAGCATTTCAGAGGCTTGCACAGGATCTATTTGGTAGAAGACGTGTATCATTACAGATGAAGTAATGCTGGTATGCTGGATTTATGTTGTTTTGGAAGAGGGTAGTTGGTGTAAATTCAAGACAGAACTAGATGAACTATTGGAGGGGATGGACAAGTGAAGGGGGAAGTTTTTTTTTATTTTTCTGATGCTGTATAGGCTTGCTTTTTTTGCATCATTTCCCACTACTAATTCTAGAAATGGAAACTGTATGCTTTATGTATATTATTATTTATTAGCCATATGGTACAAGGAAGCCTGAGGCTTATGCTGCACCAGCCAAAAAAGTGTGTGTGTGTGTGTGAGAGAGAGAGAGAGAGAGAGAGAGAGAGAGAGAGAGAGAGAGAGAGAGAGAGAGAGAAGTAGAAGGGAATCACCAAGAAAGAGAAGAATGATAATATTCAGCTCAGGAACCTGGCTGTCCCCTGGGGTAAATTTCTGTGAATGCTTAAAAGAACAAAATGGTAAAAGAAAATTTTAAAGGTATATCCTAATCTAACATATTTTCATTAAATTTTTAAAATTTGCTACTTGATCCACTAATGTCTTAGTATCTTTATTACTTTTTTATAGTAGGTATGAGTGACTTTCAGCGAACCCTTGACTATGCTTTGCAAGATGTTAGTGATAAGTATATTTTGCTTGAAGAAACTGAAAAGCAGTCAGTCAGAAAAGCACTTATCGAGGAAAGAAGTCGCTTTTGTCTTTTTGTTACATATCTTAGACCTGTTGTTGTAAGTAAAATGAAAGCAAATTTTTTTTAATTGGAAAATTATTTATCTTTCCATCATTTAAATGTTAAAATTATTTTTTGTATCTAGTTCCTTTGTTACTGCATCTTATTATCCAGTCAGATTGTTCATATAATCTCATCCCTTATCAAATTAGTGCTCTGACAACAATATAATTGCATTCTGTGTAGATGGTCCTACATTACTTCTTTAACTAGTGACCCATTAACACATATGCTTCGTGAATGTAAATTTGCATCCAAAAGGACTGCAATTTTTGTGTTTCAATACAGATATGCATCCATTCAGTTGCAGTCAATAATTGAGCACTGTAAAAGGAATAGCACATGAAATGAACAACGGAATGATATCTGCTCACTGATTGAATCCTGGGCTATTGCATTACAGCTGGGATTTTGCTTAGTATCAATTGCACTGTCTAGAGAGCACTATAAAGGCTATATACTAGTTTCATATATTCTTTGCCTATGTTGAAGTTATTTTGTCTAGTTTAGTATTTTCCACAAGAAAAGGTAAAATTTTTAGATTATGCTTGCTGAATTTTCATTCTTTAGTTTGTGACAATCAGAACATCCTTAGTGTGTGCCTGCTAATAGAATTTTGTGTAAAGTGTGTGCCTGCTAATAGAATTTTGTGTAAAGTGTTTTCCTATAAAATAATATTTTAATGGGCTGGTATAATGAATCTGCAGCCTGGGATATCAGGACTGAAAAGGAACAGTGATGGACAGCATGTTAAAGCTGATGACATTAATTCTGCTCTTTATAGTATGTTGTTTATACTGAAATAGAATTTTATTCAAGTGATGCAGATTCTGAATCTTGTTCAAATGCATCTGGTGATGTTAGAACCCTAGAGACAACAGATTCACTGACTGCATAATATTAGGCATATTGGGCCTGGCATTGTCTTGATGGAGAAACCACTTTACACCTGAAAGTTGTTGATGTTTTTCACAAATGGCATAACGAAGTTTGACTCTGAGAACCTCAGAGTATGCTTCCTTTTTTATAGTTGTTCTATGAGGCACAAAATGTGTAACAAGAATGCCTTTTATGCCAAAAAATACAAGAACTATTTGTTTGTCAGCTGAACGAGAAGCTCAAATTTTCTTAGGTCTTGGTGAATCAGAATGCTTCCGCTCACTCGATGGTGTTTTGTTTCTGGATCATAGTGAAGAATCCAAGTTTCATCACATCACTATTGGATTTAAAAAGTTTTGACCCTATGTTTCAAAATGAAGCATTTCTTTGCACAAGTCTATTTTTTGCTGTTGTTGTTCTGGAGTCAATTTGTGTAGAACCCAGCAGGTACAGATTCACAACATTTTAAGGTGATCTTTCACAATATTGTGAGCACTGCTGTATGAAATGGATATACTGACATGGCTAATTCACAGTGTAATTTGCCTCTCTTCATCCGGCGCCTCCATAGCCAGGTGGGAAGGAGCAGCAGTGCGTAGCACACGCTTCTTGATTAGACCGGGGTTCGAGCCCGTCACCACCAAATATGGAGGATGTGGAAAGGTCAGGGAATGACCACCGCATATCCCGGAGCAATATGGCCTTAATTGCTAATGCTCCTAAAAACCAAATAACAGGCAAACTATCTTCATCCAAGATTTTCTGGGCTTTCGTGATTTGCTCAGGTGCTGTTGAAGACGAAGGCTGCCCAGGTCTTGGGTCATCTGCAGTAGACTCGCGGCCTTCACTGAATCACTTGTGCCATTTAACTACGGCCATCCTACCAAGACTCTCAATACCATATGCGACATTCATATCTTTAACTGTTTCCGATGCATTTAAGCTCTGTCTAACACAATAACGAATCATATATTGCTGTTCAATCTGTATGTCCAACATGATACTTGCTTCAAAACGATTGTCAGTAACACACAGCTAAAAAACTCTCTTCATGCAACACTAGCTTGACGAGCACTGGCACACACACACATTCTGGTCAGTAGCAATCAGGGAGAGCACCTCTAGTGGCAGTAAACATAAAATCTTGCCCCAGTCCACCAATTAAATGATCACCCCCTCATAGGTTTTTCAAAATGAAATACGATTAAATTATTATTGTCTTATACTTTCTATTTTATTGGTTGCGACATAGTTTATCTTAGTTCACAGCCAAAATTTCAATTTTACTGTTGCTATTACCTGATTTTCCTAGTTTTATGGGATGCTCAAATAACTGAAATGTCCTAAACCACCATGCATGTTAGATAACAATGCTTTTGTTGTAGCACCAAAAATATGAAATACTGTAAATAAAAAATAAAGTAATGTAAATAGAAGAAAAGAATTAATCAAATGTCAAGCAAGCTGAATAGAATTTGTTGTGCAAGTAGTTATGTAACAGCATGGTTAATCGGCAAATGATAGATAGTCCACCCACATCAAGATAATTTAGAGCTGATGTAATTGTATTAATAATTTTATAAATATTAAGTTCTCGTGTTTGTATATACTCCAGCATGACCACTAGGTCAGATGAGTTCACATTTAATTATTTTGGCATTGAATACAATCATTAATCATATTTATTAGTTACATGGGCTTGGTCCACTCAAATGCTTGTGTTTCTTAATATTGTGACATGACCACTAGGTCAGATGAGTTTACAGTTAATTATTTTGACGATAAATATGATCATTAACCATATTTATCAATCACATGGGATTGCAGAACTTTGCTATGAAGTTCTGCAATCCCATGATTTGATTAACTTGTTACAGTAGGAATAATACCACTCAATTGCATTGTAGGAGATACTATCTCTTTCATCTGGATTTATGATTCTTTCAAATTTTTCTAGAATTTGAATGTTTCAGTGAAAATGACTCAATTGATATGTTACAGGAATCGGAATTGCAAATGCTGCAGGAAGTTACTCACCTGCAAGAAGTACTGGATGTTTTATCACAGTTAACAGAAAATCCACATTTACTGCCTTCTTCAAGTGAACAAGTTATTACTGACATAAAAGGTTCAGAAAGTACATGGTCTTTTCAGGTAAGAAAATTATTTAGTTATATTTCATTGGTCCATAACTAAAATGGGGGAAAAAATTAAATTCTTTTGATCTGTTTTAATATTCAATGACAGTATCTGAAAATAATCTGACCCACTTTATATTTCATTATTTGAAAATGAAGTAAACATTATTTTTGGAGTAATATCTTTGAAATGTATATGTTCTTGTTTCTGTTTAACCTGAAACCACAGTGGAAAACTGAGAAGATGAACTGACTAAGAAACCATTGGTTCATTCCCCATTATTCAGATTCTTGAATTAACCAGACTGAGACCATTCAAAAACACAAAGTTTATTTTATATAAAGTCATATCTTTACAGTTTATATAACTGTTGTTTTCTTTACCCAGGTGATTCTTTTTTAACATATAATAAAGAACTCAATGTCACAAGAGAATTTTCTTCAAGGAAAGGAACTAAAAATATCTTGTATTAATGACTAACAGATTTGCAACATGCATCTCAAGTTCAAAAGGAATACAGGTTCTCAAACTGCATCAGTTCTTACAGCACTGTTAGACTATTATTATTCATTTATGTTTAGTGCTATTAATTTCATATTATAATATAACTTCAACAATTAAACAGCTATGTTATTGTTATTTGTTTGGTTTTTAGGAGCATTAGCAACTAAGGCCATATTGCTCCGGGGATATGCGGTGGTCATTCCCTGACCTTTCTTCATCCTCCGTATTCGGTGGTCACGGGCTCGAACCCCAGTCTAATCAAGAAGCGGGTGCTATGCACTGCTGCTCCTGCCCACCTGGCTACAGAGGTTCCTAAACAACTATGTTAATATAATATAAACAAATAAAATACTGGAACATGTAACAATGTTTTCCTTTTTTTTAACTTGTGGAAGAAATCGTTTTTAGCTTCCAGTATTACTGAACTTAGGAATTTATTTCCTCCACATTTCTCCCATCTTACACAAAAATAAAATAAAATAAAATAACTCAAAAAGTTTTATTTATTTTTTTGAAAATTTCTTTACATAGCTAACAAGTTATCACTAAACAAGCATGAGTACATACATTATAACCTTCGTTCCCTAAACTGCAATAAACAAATTACTGTATATGTCACCTAGTTGTCCCTCAACTTAATGTCAGACAAAGACAGCTTATTTTTGGACTCATCCTTGGACTCAGGGGAGGTTCCCACGGACTGGAGATGTGCAAATGTATCCCCAATTCACAAAGGGGAATCGAAGGGTGACACGAGTAATTACAGACCAGTTAGTTTAACTTCTGTTCCGGGTAAAATAATGGAGTCGCTGGTTAAAGATGCATTGCAAGATCATCTAGACAAGACTGAAGCAATAATTCAGACACAGCATGGGTTTGTTAAGGGAAGGTCTTGTCTGACAAATTTGATAGGATATTATGATGTGGTTACAAAGGAACTGGATACAAAAAATAATTTTGATATCATATATTTGGATTTCAGGAAAGCTTTTGACACTGTTGCACATGGAAGACTATTGTACAAATTGGAGCAGAATGGTATTAAGGGTAAGTTGCTACAATGGATAAAAGGATGGTTAAGTGGGAGAAGACAGAGGGTGGTAATCAATGGGTGCTGCTCTTCGTGGACTAATGTTATTAGTGGTGTCCCACAGGGTTCGTTGTTAGGTCCACTGTTGTTTTGTATATTTATCAATGATATTGATGAAGGTATATCAGGCTTAATGTCGAAGTTTGCATGATACAAAGGTTGGCAGGTTTGTTAGTGACAGTAATGGCAGTGTGCTATTGCAACAGGATCTAGATAATTTGGGCAGATGGGCTAAGAAGTGGCAACTGAAGTTTAACCTTGACAAATGCAAAGTACTGCATATGGGTAGAAGTAACCCCAGAGAAACGTACCAACTGTGTGGTACTACACTTAAGGTGGTAGAAAATGAAAAAGACCTGAGTGTAATTGTGCAGGCAGATATGAAGTTTTCTGAGCAATGCAGACAGGCTGCCAGGGCAGGTCATGGGGTTTTGTCAATGATATATAGGAATTTTGCTAGCAGGGAAAAGGAGGTGATTATCCCTCTGTATAAGGCAATGGTCAGGCCACGCCTTGAGTACTGCGTACAGGTCTGGAGGCCTCATTTTAGGAAGGATGTAGATTTACTTGAGCGTGTACAGAGAAGGGCAACAAGATTGGTGAGGGGAATGAAGGGATCCTCTTACCAAGAGAGGCTTAAGTTCTGCAAATTGCAGTGGCTAGAGACTAGGCACCTGCGCGGTGATCTGATTGAGGTATATAAGGCCTTGAATGGGTTGAGCATGCTGAATTCTGATGGGATCCTTCCACTTGTTCAGATTACGAACCTAAGGGGGCATAAATTCAAATTAAGAAAAGACAGATGTAGAATAGATGTGTGGAAATTTGCCTTTAGCCAGCGGGTGGTTAATTGCTGGAACAAATTTCCATCTGTCGTTGTGGAAGTTGATAGGTTGAATAAATTTAAGGAGGAACTGGACAGGCATTTGGAGAGAATGGTGTGATTTTTTTTTTTTTTTTTTTGTTGACTGATGCATAAGCTCATACATTTGCTTTCTTGCATCACATGTGGCGCCTCCGTAGCCAGGTGGGAAGGAGCAGCAGTGCGTAGCACACGCTTCTTGATTAGACCGGGGTTCGAGCCCGTCACCACCAAATACAGAGGATGCGGAAAGGTCAAGGAATGACCACCGCATTTCCCTGAGCAATATGGCCTTAGTTGCTAATGCTCCTAAAAAAACCAAACCAAAGCATCACATGCCACCACCACCACCACTACTACTATTTTATATAGAGACATTTATTACAGTTTGCATACCTGTTGTTTTCTTTTAAGTAGATTTAATAAAGTGTCTTTATTAAATTTAATTAAAACTACCCATGAAGTATTTAATTAGTTTATTGGAATGAGAGGAGAGTTATTACAATAGACCCAAACCACCGCAAAAACTAATATTGGCTATTTTTTGGATTTCTGTGTTTAAATGGTAAAGTTGTAGAGGTATAAACTTGTTGATGAAGACTGATCTCAACACTCAAATCTGAAACTTAGCCAGTTTATTAGGTTGGGACTGGTTTGGTCCATTGTAATAAATTATCTCATTCCATTAAATTAATAAAATACTTCACGTAATAAAGTGTCTTTTTTACATCTACTTAGTAGCAGTTTCCATGTATATCCTTCTCAATTTTAATTATTGTTTTCTTTACTCAGTTGATTCTTTTTTGATATTTAACTAGGGGGCTTTTCCCCCTGCTTGCTGCGCTCGCTCCTTTTCATTAAAAAAAAACCTTACAAAAGCTTTCGACACTGTATGTGTCTCTTCTTCAGCTGTGAATACATAAATATGTTACATATGGAAATCAAGAATGGTACTGCATGGTCATCTAGATAAACAAAGCACATGCACGAGGTTTATCTAGTATGACCTGTTTAAACAGTAAAACAAGCTTCTGTTACATATTTTAGTATTTGTTACGTATTATCACATAACCCGCATCCCTCTTATCTCATTGGCTGAATAAATATCACTAGGAGGAAAATTATTTTAATGTATAGAAAGATAAAGAATTCAATGTCACAAGAGAATTTGCTACAAGGAAAGGAACTGCAAATATTTTGTATCAGAAAAGGAATACAGGCTTTCAAACTCATCAGTTCTTGCAGCAAGGAAAAGGTTCTTCCATAAGAAAATGACTTCAATCAGATGTTTAGTCTTTCTTTGCTTAACTCTTCAGAAAATTCTTCTGTAGATCAGCAAAACATAAATAATAAAAGGTTACATACGTTTCCTTTGTTTCCTTTGTTTCCTTTTTTTTTTGGTAGTTGGTGGCGCATAGGCTTCTGCGGCCATAATGCACCTCCCAAGGTTTTTGCAGTACATTGATCCAAGCCCAAGGCGCGAATCGAACCCGCGACCTTTTGGTTGCCAGGCAGGCACTTTACCCACCTGGTCGGCCCTTTGTTTCTTGATTATGAAGCAATAGTTACATTTATGAGGACTTGATGTAATTATCTATGGTTTATCTCACTTTGCACTGTTCTATGGTTCATTTGAATGATCACCATTCCTTCAAATCAATTGCATTCTTTAATAATGAAATAGTTTTATATTTTCAATGTTTCACCATGTTGCAAGCATAAATTACAAATTAAAAACTCAGCATTAATCTTTGCACAAAAGAAAAAAAATATGTACTTTGGCAAAAAAATTGCCACTACTACAAAGTTGTTTTTCACACAACTTTTTGTTTTTTTTATTTACACTTCACTATAAACCCACAGTTAGAACTACCTCTTAATTTCACTGTGTTCTTTTTCTATGGCACACAAACCATACTCTTGCTTTAATGAAAATCATGCATGTGTGACACACACACACACACACACACACACACACACACACACACACACACACACACACACACACACACACACACACACACACACACAGTAGATGTTGCCTTTCACTTTTTATATTTTATCACCTACTGTTATTTAGGTTAACTTTATATTTCCTTAGGCCTCTGACTGCTTAACAGAATCCAGTATCCAATTTTAACTAGAGTAAAGTGATACAATCTAGGCATAAATATTTCAGTAAAAACTTATTAAAAGCATAAAATCATACATACTTTTCCTGAGTAAAGTTTAATTCCCCTTTTTGTATACCTTTAATTACACAAAGGGAAATTTTCATAACAAACAGCACCTTTGCTTCAGCTCACTAATGCTACAATAGATTTCATTCTCAAAATTATTCCTTATAATCTCATAGGCATGGTCTCTTTCAGTGGTCAAGTAATCTTATATCATTACATTACAAATTCACTATAAGCATACTTAGTTTGTAAGAACACAGAATGCCTTTTTATGGAATTCTTAATTATTACTTATTGTGCTCCTCAGGGCCAAAATTTTGGGAGACTAATCACAAACAAACAAACAAAATCCTACTTACAGGTTTTCACCAGGTCGGGTCACCTCACTTAATGACGACAAGTTCTCCATTTCTAGACATCATTTCAGGGGTCCTGTCTCGTTTTTCCTTCCTCTGCCTTTCTCTGGATCTCTAACTCGGTGCATGTACTAGTAGATTTCATTCCCTTTTTGTAACCTGGATTATTGCTCGTTGAAATCCATTCCCAAATTTGGTTATTAGCGATCGTCTGCTAAAACTAATTTCTGTCCGGAACCTCTTCCATCCTACTTATGTACTGTCACTACTACCTTACCCTCAGACACCACCAAGGCCTTACCCGAAAGAACGAACCTATATTCCGCCACTCAGCTCCTTATATATCAATTTATGCTACCATTTCCCTTCCCCTTATTTTTCTCTAATTCCCATTAATCCTGTCCCCCTTGATTATCTAATACCCTTTCTGTCCGCTTCGCTGTATAATTCCCTTGTCTCGGCCTTTTCTAGGAAATTGGTTTTGATCTTCTCTGGGTCAAAGTTTCCTTTCTTTTCTGTTAAATTTGCCTCGCTTTTTAGGCACTTTCTTAAACAATTAATTACCCGTTTCCTTTTTAATTATTTAGCATATTCAAATAAATATTTGCTAAATTAAGCTAAGCTATGACTATAGTATCCAACTAAAAATTATATATAGTCGAACTTGGTTATAATGAACACGGAAATAGCAAGATCACAGCTGTAATGAGCAAAAAGCCATAATGAATTTTTAATTTACGTGTATTCCCATGCAGTCGCTAACTGTTATAATGAGTGTACTACACAGATACACCAAATAAATTTTGGTAACTATGAAAACATTCTTAATTGCTTGGGCAATTGAAAAAACTCAATTCTTGGAATAGACGAAAATAAAAAGGGCAACAGCTTTATGACCCTGCATCGTATTAGTTGCCAGTTTATGACCTTGTCCTTCTGAGGACGAGAGCTATACAATAGTGCATTGATGTTCCACTTGTCTCATTATTTAATATGTTTATATAATTTATTATATATTTACAGACTGCCTTGTATTCACTGAATCATAAATTAATTATGGGACTTCTAAGAATTTTGTATGCATTTCCAGACTTTAAGAACATTGTATGCATTGCGGGATATCTAAGAACTTTGTATGCAGATCACTTTATCATTCTTAAAGTAAAATCAGTTAGAAATGAACCCTTCATTCGGAAATATGTCTACTAGCAAAAGAAAGCATCTCTCAGTTAGCGAAAAAGTGGAAATTATTCATGAGTTAGAACGTGATGCCAAAAATGTTGACGTGTGTAAAAAGTTTTCACTGTCCTGTTCAAGTGTATTGACATTGTGGAAGAATAAAGATGTTTACATACAGTCAGTCCTCGTATAACACGTAATTTCACTACACGAATTCGATCATACACGATTTATAAATAGGGGAATGATATCTTATATAACACGAACCGAATTCGCTTATGCACGATTCGCCTTTGTGTTTACAAGAAATGGCATTGAGGTTATTCGGTTGAGGTGATTCTGCGTTCGACTGCCAAGAAATGGCAGTCGAACGCAGAATCACCTCAACCGAACACAACATGATAGGAATGAAGAGAAGATTCTGAAATTTTATTTGTTTTTTATATCAGTGAAGAGGAAACACATTTCACCATAATAAGGTAAAAACCCACGCAATTACAGCTATCAATAATATCGCAAATGCCATTAGATCGAGTTTACTACCAGTTTATAACAGATTCCACTAGCAGAAATGCAACTGGAAATTGTTTTTATTGTTTTATGGTAGAAATGTGCTTTAGTAAAATGTCAGGTGTTAATAGTGTATCTCTGCCTTTACGGTGTTGTTTATTCAGTTGCTACACGTGCACAGCTTTGTTTATGTGTATCAAGCCTGCCTCCTCGTTTTGTAATTGTGCTTTATTCCCTAAAAATGAGAAAAATACTTAAAAGGTGTGAAAAGGAAGCGTCCTGGTGAAGGCACTGCAGAGAGAAAAAGGAAAGCAATATCGATAAACAGAGACGGACTGGGTCAAAAATTCTTACCCGAGAAAATTTATAGTGGCCTCATACTATGGTTTATGGCCAAAATCACACCGGCCTCCTGTCCGCCGTGGTTTCCCTGGTAAGGCTTATGGCCAGTCCGCCTCTGTCGATAGAGAAAAAATATGAAATTGTGAAATGCTTCGAGCGAAATGAAAGACCATGTGATATTGCACATGCTACAAGCCTAAATGAGGCAATGCCGAGAATTGCAAAGAATGCAGAGAAAATAAAAACAACTTTCACAGCAGGAACAACTCAAAGTGTAATTAAAATCCTTTAGATTAAGACACAAAGAATTGGAAGAGATGGAACGGCTGTCATCTGTTTGGATAGAAAATCAAACAAAAAACAAGTTTGCTTACGATAGAAGCAAAAGCATTAGTAATATTTTATTACGTAATAGTCGTAATAAAATACGTAAGTATTTTATTATGATTATTTATTGTGTTTGGTAATGTTTTGGTTACAAATGTGTGTTCAATCTTGGGTGGTCGGCACCTAACCCTATTTTTCCCATAGGGCCTGTTGTTTATATTGCACGATTTTGCATTGCATGAGGGTTTCTAGGAACACAACTATCGTGCTATACGAGGACTTGACTGTATTGGTACTGGAAAAGAACATAACCGGAAAAAAAAAAAAAAAAAAAAAAAAGAAATTAGAAAGTGCGAGGGTACAAACTTTGAGGAAGCATTGCTTTAACGGTTCACCACACAAAGAAGTGCTGGATTTTCAATAGACGGTCCGATCTTGAAGGCTCAAGTGGAAAAATTTGCTAAACAATTTGGACACAACGATTTTGTGTGTAACAACAGTTTGCTGGATTGATTTAAAAACTGACATAACATCGTTTATGCAAAAATTATTGGAGAAGATCGATCTTCTGATCCAATTATGGCAAATAAATGGATTGACTGTGTTTGGCCAGAAATCAGGAGAGATTTCAATGACGAAGACGTGCACAATGGTGATGAAACAGAACTGTTTTATAATTTGATGCCTCGCAATACATTTAAATTCAAAGGAGAAAAATGTGTTGGTTGAAAAAAACCAAAGGCTCGCTTGATGGTGCTTGTATGTGCAAATATGACAGGAACTAATTAAAAAAACAAAAAAAAAACGGTTTGTTATTGGAAAATCGTTAAAACCTCATTGTTTCAAAAAAGTGTTTCAGGCATAGCAAAAAAAATCTTTACAGTCAGGGCAGGCATAGCAAAAAAAAATCTTTACAGTCAAGTAAATAATGGTAAATATGTAACTGTAGGACCTGTAACTGCAAGGAGTAGCTTAAGATTTATGATACTTTCATGATAAAAGGAAGGTTTTAAAAGGGGGGGGGGGCATAGCAAAAAAATTCTTTACAGTCAAGTAAATAATGGTAAATATGTAACTGTAGGACCTGTAACTGCAAGGAGTAGCTTAAGATTTATGATACTTTCATGATAAAAGGAAGGTTTCATGAAAATTGAAAAGTTTCTTAGGGGATAAAACCCACCGTTATTACCATTTGTATTGTTGGGGGAGCACAGCACTTATCCATACTACAGCTTTCAGGATGTGGGAAGGTTATTATAATGATGGTAATGTAAATTCATTGGTTCTCAATAGGGCAGAGACTTTGTATGTAGCTTTAGCGGGTTGCTTATGTATATGAAGTCCCTGCCAAAAGGATCATGCCTAGTAGGTGCCCAATATCTCAAACAGGTTTTGGGGTGGCTTTTTTCTAAGTGAATGCCAGTTGTTGACAGCCTGCATGTACCCCTGCTGCCAAGAAACATGCTCACAATTTACAGCATTCATGTAAATTTCTCTTTAGTTGCAAATTCTTCCACCCTCGAACATAAGCATTTTATTTATATAAAAATAAAACCTGAGGATACTGTCACTTGATAGCAGGAGATATTTAAAAAAACATACAGTAAAACGTCGATTATCCATAGTAATTCAGGGATGCTAGATAATTGAAACACATGGTAAATCAAAATTATGTTTTTTATTTGTTTAAATAACTTCCAGAACACAAAAATATAAAATATTACATGTGTATAACAACAGCAATAATATTTTATTCATTTTGATAGAAAGTCTGTGATTTTTTTTTTTTTTTTTTTTTTTTGTCCATGAATTTGTAAAATTTCAATATAACTTACATCGTAAGTAATGTCTTTCAGCTGTTACTATTGGCACCTCTGTAGCCAGGTGGGCAGGAGCAGCAGTGCGTAACACACGCATCTTGATTAGACCGGGGTTCGAGCCCGTGGATGCGGAAAGGTCAGGGAATGACCACTGCATACCCCGGAGCAATATTATGGCCTTAGTTACTAATGCTCCTAAAAACCAAATAACAAAAACATAACAACAGCTGTTACTACTTCATTACAACTTACTTTGCAAGCTGACTGTAATTCCTCATTGTCATCTTCGTCAGGTCCTGCCGTAGGTTTTTGCACACTTTGGATTAAGTTATCATCATTTTTTCGTAGCTAGATTCATTTTTGTCTATATTTAACCATTGATTAACACTTTCCTCCTCTAAGTCTTCGCATCCTTCAATATTTTGAACTGAGTTTAAAATATCGGGAACTATTTCTATAGTGTTATTTGAGTAGCAGTCAAATAATCCCTACACCACCCAGATTAGTGTAACACACCCTCACCTATACGGTCCGAGGGAACGGAATCTGACCATAACGATCCCTCTCATCAATCTGCCTAAGGCCACCCTCCATCCCAATCTCTCTCCCCCTCAGTTGTTGTTTGTGTTGTACTGTACATGTTGGTTATAGTGAATATACTTTTTCTTAATGTACAAAAAAGAGAGAGAGAGAGAGAGAGAGAGAGAGAGAGAGAGAGAGAGAGAGAGAGAGAGAGAGAGAAGTAAATCTATAAAGATGAATGAATCTCTTTGTTTGCTCATCATTTTCTTTAGGATGCCCAGTCATCCAACCAAAGAAAATGAATGGTATGTACCTGTAGGGGTAACAGCCAAATGAGAGAGTTACTCTCATAGGCCTGTTATTGCATTTTTTTTGCGATTATTTACATTACACTTAAATTTAAATTGCATGAGACATTCTGGAATGTAACCCTCGTGTAAATTAAGAAGTCATTGTATATTGTCCTTCAAATGGATGTTTTACTGATATATTTCCAAACCATAAGATCCATCAAAAACAAATGACACGTTTCATTAGTGTTTTTTTCCTACACATGTGCAATAGGAATTTGTGCTTTTAATGAGATTTCTCCATAACAAACTGATTTCCTACTTGGGAAATTAATTTGTTATGGAGCATTGATACTTTCAATATCGTATTTCATGCTTACAGTGGTTGTTTGAAAGTAAGCTCATTGTTACAATGCATTGTAATTTTGGTGAAATTTTCAAATCACATAAACGTGATTAAACATCAGTAAATTCACAATTTTGATATACTTTGCATGGCTCTTGAGTGCCTTTTTTCTACTTAATATTTAAGAGTTAATTTATATCATGTGTCCTTTCACACAATTCCTTGCTACTTTTTTGTTTTTTTTTTGTTTTTTTGCTGTCATAGCCAGAGACGACTTATAAGCTATCTTAGCATACAAATCCTCTGAATAACTTGTCAACCAACTAATTTATATTTACTGTAGGTGTTCTATTTCCTGATAATTTATAATTATCCCATGCAATTTGTTCTCTACCACTGAACTCATCATTTCATCTGACCTCTATTTTGGTATCACCTTGAAAGGTAGCTCTTAGTTTTTATAAAAAGCTTCTAGGATTATGTCCCTGCATTGGTCCCAAAGAAAAGAATTTAAAAATGTATAAGGCTGTAATCACCTTTGCAAAAAAAAAGAAAAAAAATCCCTTCCCTTTACCCTTGATGGTGGGCATTTCTTGGAATATATCCCACATTGATACATTGTAATAAGTGCTGTCTAGCGTTTCCATTGCTTTAAGATTATTAATACATGAGTCACTTTTGATAACACTAGCCAACACAATTTTTACCTCCAAGAACTTAAATGCTGTTTTTAACCAATTTTTATGCATATATTTCAAAAATCACCATGATAGTTTCACATCACGTCACATTTAATAAATATAGAGGGAGTTACATTTTACCAAAATATGCCAGTTTCTCATAAATGATTTATTTTAATAGATATAAGTTAATTCTCTTAATATTAGCAATCGAATCTGGCCTCGGTTTTCTTGTGATAAACATAATCAGACTTCTAACTATGGTTCTTGGGTTCAAATTCCGATGCAACAATTTACAAATTGAAGAGAGCACACTTAGCGTTTTTGGTGAGGATTTTTGTAGGCTGTGCCATGGTTTTCCAAGTATTAACTGGAAAACTTTGGCTCCAGTACCAGTGTCCCTAGAACTTGGGTTAACAATAGTGGGGAAAATAATATTGATGAAGTTCAAGTTGAGGATTCTCCGGAAGCCTCCACTTCAGAAGATATCAACTATCAGCCAGTAAGTTCAGGTAGTGAGGTACATTTAATCAAACAAGATGAGTCGAATGATTTGGTTTGAGACTTAAATTTGCTGAAAGAACAAGCTGAACTGTTAGGTTCTGGGTTACAGCAGTGGAATATACACGCAGCAGGAACAAAGATTTCAGTGTTTTGAAAAAGACATGAAAAGTTGTCGAAATATTTTGCTACGAAGGACAGTATGTGTTGTACGTGTCAGATGAATGCGTTTATTCATAGATGCCTCAAAATTAAGTTTAAAAGCAGTTTTGCTTCACAATGGCAATGAATTTCCATCAGTTCCTGTGTTTCATTCAGTTGGACTTAAAGAAAGTCATGAAAGCATGTCTAAGGTTCTACATGCTATAAAATACCAGGATTATAGTTGGAACACATGCAATGATCTTGAGGTTAGTGGTTTTTTCAAAGGGGGTTTCACAAAATATTGTTGTTTTTTGTGTTTGTGGGACAGCCGTGCGACAGAAGAACATTATATTGGGCAACATTGGGACAAGCGGGACAATTCTATGAATACCAGGACAATGTAATGTAAAATATATTCCTTTAGTGCAATCTAACAAGGTGGTTCTTCTTCAACCCCTGCACATCAAACTTGGATTGATGAAAAATTTTGTGAAGGGGCTAGATAAAGAAGGTAAGGGATTTGCATACTTGAGAAGTATGTTTCCTAATTTAACATATTCGAAACTTAAGGAAGGAAGGAATTTTTGTAGGAACCCAAATTAGGAAACTTCTGAAAGACAATGTGATTGAAACCCAGCTAAAAGAGGTTGAATTGGCAGCTTGGTGATCATTTAAGGTGGTAGTACATGGTTTTTTGGGTAACTGTAAAGAAGAAAACTATGAAATGTTGGTGTCTAATTTACTCGAGTGCTACAAAAACATGGGCTGTCGAATATCATTTAAAATTCATTTTTTCCATTCCCATCTCGAATTTTCTCCCGAAAATCTGGGAGACGTGAGTGATAAATAAGGGGAGCAGTTTCTTCAAGGTATTTCTATGATGGAAAAGTGGTACCAAGGTCGCTGGGATCCTGTAATGATGGGGGGATTACTGCTGGTTCCGTGTGAGAGAGAATAAGCAGGAATAAAGAAAATCCTTTAGTAGCATACATTACATTTTTAAGGACAATTAAAGGTATGCCGATTATATTATTGAAATATAACTATTTCGCAATGATTTATGATATTTTTTCCAAAAATAAACGGGGTATAGAGAATGTATAATATTTTTTTACATTTTTGCATCACCCTATATTAAATTATACAGGGTGGCACAAAAAAAGTTGAACAGTTTGTTTTCTCTGTAACTTTAGAACAAAATGTAATAAATGAACTATCTAAATGGTGAATGAAAGCTTTATTCTTATTGGAAATATTTTACATCATATGTGAAAAATAATATTAGCCAAATGACCACCCCCTTCTTGCTCACAACCATGTGCTCTTTTCACAGCATTTCTTAAAATTCTCATAATTTTTTGCTAGGTTTATGAAGGCCCGTGTATTCCAGATACACTTGCTTGTCTTCGGGGTGAACAGCTTTCACTAATTGAATCTTGTATGGAAAGTGATGCAAGTCCTTATGCAAAATTTGCTGCAGAAAATGAAGAGAGATTGTCAATTGAGTAGAGCATCTTCTGGTCGATGTTTGGGGTTGATCTGCAGCACTCTCCCATACACGTGCAATGTTTTCCATTGATCGACCACTACAAGGTCTTCCAGTGTGTCTGGCATCAGCAGCAGTTCCCCTTTCTTCAAAATTTCAAACCGCAGTATAAATTGTGTTCCTAGTTGGTGCCTCACGAACGTCATAAAATTGTCTACTAACAATTTTATGACGTTCTACTTAGAACTACTGACCGATTGTTTTCCAAGAATATTATGACTATTTTGGTCTGCTGAGTGATTGTGTACCTCTCCATAATTAAATACTCCAAGGGTTGGTTACCTGTAGGATAAACACAAAATTCAACAAGAACTAAAAAAGTTATAATTTTTTTTAAAATGGTCAGTTTATTTTGCACCACCCTGTACTTATATATCCCTTTATATTAACATTAAATGTTGGTACATCTTTTGATGTATACATGATAGAGACTTTTATGGTGATTTTTGGAATCAGCACATTTATTTCCTCCAGAATCACAATATTTTCATTGCGGCATTATGACAAAAAATATTTTTTGTTGCCTAGTGTAACGATTAGTCTTGGTAACTGATTTGACATTAGTGAACATGATAACAACTGCTTTCTGCGACTGTTAAGGCAGTCGCAAATACAGGAACTCCCTGACTTATGCAAATTCGACTTTACGTAAGTTTTTGCCGGCCGGTGCTTACTGAAAAAAAAAAAATATAGAACCGTATTTTGCATCTGTAGGAATAAATGGTGGTATTGTGAAAATACAGGTGGGAAGGAGCAGCAGTCCGTAGTACACGCTTCTTGATTAGACCGGGGTTCGAGCCCGTCACCACCAAATACGGAGGATGCGGAAAGGTCAGGGAATGACCACTGCATATCCCGGAGCAATATGGCCTTAGTTGCTAATGCTCCTAAAAACCAAATAACAACAACATTGTGAAAATATTGTAATGTGAACCCAATAACATTGTTTTTTTTTTTTTTTTTTTTTTTTGTAATTTGTTCCACGTCCTTGGAAGTTGAAAATTTTGCTTTATTACTAAGCTATTTATCTTTCTAAAAGGTCATATTTATAATAGAAATTTCACTACACTTTCATCGATATCATATGTTCCTGTTATAAGAATCAATTTTGAATGCCTTTGTGATATTTTTCTTAAGCACTTTTCTGAAGGTCACGACAAAAAACAATTTTCACTATCCGGTTTATTGGGCTTTTCTGTTAGTACAATCTATTATAAACGGGTAGTAAACTCGATCTTATTTAATTTGCAATAGTACCGATAACTGGAATTCTGTGGATTTTTACGTTATGGTATTATGGTGAAATGAGTTCTCCTTCACTGAAATCTTCAATCATATAAAAAACATAAATAAATTTTCAGAATCTTCTCTTCATTCCTATTTACTTATTACAGTGGCGAAGGGAAAGGGACCAACGGAAAGTGCAAGTGCTGGCAGTGCTAAGAAACGAAACAAAATTGATTTAGAAATGAAGATGAAAATGATTAAGAAGTATGAAGCAGGACAAAGTATGTCATCTATTGCAAGGGAATTAAGTCTCGCTGCTTCAACAGTGAATACTATTTTAAAGGACTGTGTGTATGAAAGAACTTGTCAAAGGATCAACGCACTTAAGATCAACAGTGATCACAAAACAGTGTTCAGGTGATATATCGAAGATGAAACAGCTATTAATAATATGGATGGAAAATCAGATTCAGAAGTAAGTTCCCCTGAGTCCAATGGCCATTCAAGCAAAAGCAAGAAGTATTTATGAAGATATTAAAAATAAGTACGGCGAACCCCAAGCCAAGTTAATGGCAAGCACCTGGTTGTTTAAGAGGTTCAAGCTGGTTTCCAAAACATTAAAGTATGTGGTGAAGTCACTAGTGCCGATTCTGCAGCTGCAGAGAAATTTTGTGATGTGTTGGAAAAAATTATTGATGAAGGCGGCTATTCAACGCAGCAAATTTTTAACGCTGACGAGACTGCTCTGTATTGGAAAAAAATGCCGGATCGAACATACATTGCCAAAGAGGAAAAGACAATGCCAGGTTTCAAGGCTTCAAAAGATAGGGCCATGCTCTTGCTTGGGACTAATGCAGCGGGTGATTACAAATTAATACCACTGCTTGTGTACCATTCTTGAAATCCTTGTGCATTTAAGGGCATCAATAAAGCCACCCACCCGTGCATTTCCAATTGAACCAGAGAAAGCATGGATAACAATATCTCTCTTTGAAGATTGGTTTAAATGCTGCTTCATTCCCAGGGTTGAAAAATATTGTAAAGATAACGACGTTCCTTTTAAGATTTTGCTTCTATTAGATAATGCTCCTGGATATCCTACGCATCTAGATGATTTCAGTTCGAATGTGGAGTCATATTTCTGCCGCCAAACACGACTTCACTCATCCAACCTATGGATCAGGGTGTTATTTCGAATTTAAAAGCATACTATTTATGCTCAGCATTTTCTCAGGCATTGTCTGCAGTAGACGGTGAGAAAAATTTTACGTTAAGAGACGTTTGGAAACATTACAGTATTTACCATGCCATATTAAACGGCCCCGAGTGCCAAGCGATATTAGTGACCACAGCGCCTTTCCAGAGTGATTATCTAGTACGCTTAATTGTAAATACGTTTCTCCTGAGTTTCGAAAGTCCGATAACTCCTGAAGATTATAATTAAATAGATATATTCAAATACTATAACCTAGAAAGGAAAGCCACCTTTCTTTAATCCCTCTTTTTATTTTTAGTTATTACTAACCCTTTTCTTCGCTTGGGTCACTAGGCGGCACCGCTCTTGCCTCCACGTGGCGGGGCTGGTAACCTGGGAGAAAAAGACAATCTCCCGGGGCCAAAAAGAGCATACCATGAGTAAATCAAACTCAGACTTATCTGGGCTGCCAGACGCAACCCAGATATCAAAAAAGAAAGACAGTTCCACAGCAGGAACGGCAAAGCGCCAAAAAACTGAGCCAGAGACATATCCAATTCCAACCTACCTAATCATCCATTCAACTGGTGAGAATGCAGTTGGCAAACTCTCTCCCTTTAGAATTCAAAAGGAATTGGAAAGTAAAGCAGGATCTCCGAAATCCGTAAAAAGACTCAGATCAGGAGATATTCTCATTGAGACATCTAATACCAAACATTCTGAGCGACTTCTGAAAACAAATTACTTTGCAGGTCTCCCAGTAACTGTAACACCCCACAGATCACTAAACACCTCTAAAGGAGTGATCTCAAACTGGGACTTACTAGATGTAACTGAAGAAGAAATGCTAGAAGAACTGAAAGAACAAGGAGTTATTCATGTCAAGAGAATCTCCACGAGAAAAGATGGTAATCTGATCCCTACCCGCAATCTGATCTTGACCTTTAACACACCGAATCGTCCATCATCCATTAAGGCCGGATATCTGGTATGTAATGTGAGACCATACGTCCCAAACCCGCTACGGTGTTTCCGATGCCAGAAGTATGGACATTCCCAAACAGCTTGCCGGGGAACCCCTACTTGCGCAAAGTGTGGTTCAATCGAACACGATTGCGAAAACTGTAATGCTCCTCAATCAGTATGTCCAAATTGCAAAAAGGATCATCCCGCTTATGCCAGAATATGCGAGCGCTGGAAAAGTGAGAAACTTATCCAAAAATATAAAACTGAGCATAATGTTTCTTACCAAGAAGCAAAAAGAATCATCTCACCACCAATTCATTCAGACAGACCTACGTATGCCCAAGCCACCAAAAAATTCCAATCAACCGGATCGCAAACTGAAATAACAGTATCTCCAAAGCAGTCTTTCTCAAATTACGTAAAATCTTTGTACAGTGCAACTCAAACCCAAGCAGTCAATACACCAATTACCATACCACAAGAAAACATACACACTCCGGACGAAGGATTTAAAGAAAAACATATCCTAACTTCTAGTCACCAACAACAAATGGACACTAAAGAAAAATCAGCAGATGACCCTGTTCTTCAAATCTTTGTTGAAGAAGATATGGACACCGAAAGGCCTTCCTTCCCAAAAAAAGATAAAAACAAAAGTGAAAAACAGAAAACATCAACAACCCGAAAACGCTCAGAAAGTCTAATAAGAGATAAACAATGAACAGAATAATACAATGGAACTGTCGTGGATTCCGCGCCAATATCGATGACCTATACGATCTTTCCTGTAAATACTCACCAATATGTATCTGCCTTCAAGAAACTTATTTAAAACCCCAAAATACACCAAAACTGTCTCATTATAACATTATTAGAAAAGACAGAACCAATCAGAATATCGCACATGGTGGCGTAGCTATTTTAACAAACCCACATATTCCTACCAAACAGGTCTCACTGAACACTCCCCTCGAGGCAATAGCAGTCCGTATAGCTGCTGACATCCATATGACAATCTGCTCCTTATACATTCCACCAAGCTATACCTTCCAGCAAAATGATCTCAACAATCTTATAGCTCAACTCCCAACACCTTTCCTCATTCTGGGAGACTTAAATGGTCATCACACTCTTTGGGGTAACAACAGCATCGACCAAAGAGGAAAACTAATTGAACAGTGTCTTGACAATAACAACCTCCTTCTTCTAAATGACGGTTCACCTACATACGTTCACCTTCCTTCAGGAACAAGCACTGCAATAGATTTGTCTATCTGTTCTGCAACCTTATATCCTATTCTAAAGTGGACGGTAAACAACGATCCGCTACATAGCGATCATTTCCCCATAATAATTGAATTACTTAATAAGCCCCCTCATCATCCTATTAAAATTCCGCACTGGCTTACTGATAAAGCAGATTGGCAGTCCTATAAAAAATTAACCAAGCTTGATCCCGAAATAATCCAAAATTCCACAACTGACGAAGCAGTTGGCTATGTCACCAAAATGATATTACATGCAGCAGAACAAACCGTACCGAAATCCTCATCAAAATTACCGATTCATCCAAAAACCTGGTGGAGCGATGAATGCCTTGTGGCTAAAAAAATGCAAAGTAAAGCTTGGAATTCTTTTCGCCGGAGTCCAACTACAACCAATCTCATTCAATATAAGCGTGCTAGAGCAAGAGCGAGATATGTTAGACGCTGCAATAAAAAGGCTGCTTGGATCCGCTTCACTTCGACTATTAATCAAGCAATGCCTACACATAAAATTTGGAAAGCAATCAGAAAAATGAGTGGCAAATATAAACCGATACCCCTACCCATCATGGAATGGAGAGGGCAGAATGTAAATGATCCTGCTGGAATTGCCAATATACTAGGTGAAACCTTTGCAAAAACATCAGCAATAGAAAGTTATACACCGACCTTCAGAAGATTAAAAACAAGTTTAGAAAAACATAAGTTAAACTTCTCTTCAAAAGGAGATGAACAATATAATTTACCTTTTACCATTCACGAATTACATAGAGCTTTGTCAACATCTAGACGCAGTGCTGTAGGACCAGATAACATTCACTATTCCATGATTCAGGAACTAAGTACCGAATCATTACAGTTACTTCTTCATCTATTCAACAGACTCTTCCTGGAAGATAAATTTCCTAATCAATGGCATCACGCTACGGTCCTTGCCTTCCCTAAACCAGGTAAAGACCCTACAAATCCCACTCATTATAGACCAATCGCCTTGACCAGTTGCATTTGCAAAATTCTCGAAAAGATGGTGAACCATCGACTGATCTGGTACTTTGAAAATCTCAATCTGCTACATTCTGCACAATACGGTGTCCGACAAAACAGATCTACACTAGATATACTAGTCAGACTAGAGAATTCCATCCGTAATGCATTCCTCAGATCGGAACACCATGTGTTAGTCTGCTTTGACATCAGTAAGGCCTATGATTCCACGTGGAAGTATGGAATACTCCGTGAATTACATCGTCATGGACTTCGGGGTCACCTCCCGATTTTCATACAGAATTTCCTATGCAAGCGTACATTCCAGGTTCGATTCAAAACCTCACTGTCCCAAGTATTTTCCCAAGAAGAAGGAGTTCCTCAAGGCTCTGTACTCAGTGCTTCACTTTTTATAATTGCAATAAACTCCATTGCCGGACAAATTCCAGACACTGTTGATAAAGCACTGTTTGTAGACGATCTTAGTATTTGGTGTCATGCTAAAAATATGAATACTATTGAGAGACAGTTGCAAGTGGCAATAAATAAGATCAGTTCATGGGCTCAGACTAATGGATTTCAACTTTGTCCAGAAAAAACGTTTTGCATCCATTTTTGCCGCCAACGCAAACTCCATCCCAATCCGGAGCTACAACTGAATCGCCAACAAATAACAGTTCATCCCAGCATACGTTTCTTAGGAATCACTTTAGACCATAAACTCACTTTCGTTGAGCACATCAAAAGACTAAGAACATCATGTCAACAAAAACTAAATATCATCCGGGTTCTCTCTGCAACCAAATGGGGAGCTGATCGCCTTACTTTATTACGGTTATATAGAGCATTAATAAGATCGAAACTTGACTACGGAGCACCAGTCTATAGTTCAGCAAGACCTAGTGCCCTTCGCTGGCTTGACCCTATCCATCATAGTGGAATACGCGTTGCTTTAGGGGCATATCGCACGTCACCAATACATAGCTTATATGCTGAAGCACACGAACCACCTCTCTCAATCAGGCGACAACAACTGATACTACGTTATGCCTATAAAATTAGATCTATGCCAGAACACCCGAACTGGCCTATACTTTTCACATCACAGCACAGTAGGTTATACCAAAACCGCCCTAATGCTAATCGTCCTTTGGGTATGAGAATAGAACACCTCTTAGAAGAACTAAATCTAACCTTAGACAATGTGGCACATAGCCTCCCATCCTCTCTTGCTCCTTGGAATATCATTCCACCCTCATGTGACTTACATCTGCATGAATGGAATAAATCTACTTTGCATAGAGAAAACTTCTCGCAACTATACCATGCAGTAGTAGACCAGTTTCCCAGCTTTTCCATAGTACATACGGATGGATCAAAGAATGATGTCCACGTTGGAATCGCCGCAGTTTTTCCAAACATCACATTAGCTTATCAGTTATCACCTGAGTTCGGTATATTTTCCGCCGAACTAATAGCAATTCAGGTTGCACTGAACCATATCGAGTCCTCTGATATTAACAACAGTATAATTTTCACAGATTCTTTAAGTGCACTCCAAGCACTAAAAAACACCATGAACATCACCCACCCAGTCGTGAAAAGAATAGTCAGCTCTTTACATAGCTTATCAGAACTTGGAAAAAACATACATTTCTGCTGGGTCCCAGGACATATTGGAATTCCTGGAAACGAACTAGCGGACAATGCTGCCAAATCAGCTCACCTACCACCCGAGAAAAAATGGAAAGTGCCTCATCAAGACTATCGACCAATAATCCAGGAAAAATGCATGTGCCAATGGCAGTTATCATGGGAAAATCAACCTAATAATAAACTTCGAAGTATCAAGCCAAACCTCGAGCGATGGCCTTCCAGCTTTAATTCAATCCGACATCAAGAGGTAATATTGGCTCGACTGCGAATAGGGCACACAAATATCACTCATGGTTATCTTTTAAGAGGAGAAATACCCCCTCAATGTCATCACTGTAATACACTGCTCTCAGTGAAACACATTCTGGTCGAATGCACAAAATATACAAGAGAACGCCAGATTCTTTGCACTTCAGCCACGACAAAAGATCTTACACTTACCTCACTTTTAAACAATGAAACAAATGTCTCAAGCATATATAACTTTCTGAAGATGATTAAAGTATATCACCTCCTTTAGTTAGGGAAAAAAAATTATTTTCTGATTTCTTTTTCCATTTTCTGTAAGTGAAAAGAAATAGCATGCATAATTATCATATGTATGGCGCACTATGGTCATAGTTGCCGATGCGCCCAATAAATCCCGAAACAAACAAACAAACAAACAAGCCATATTAAACATTAATGAGTCCTTGGCAAAAATTACTAAAAGTTTTTTTAAATGGCGCATGGAAGAAAATATGCCCACGGCACGTAAAAGGCTTCTTAGGATTTGAAAAAGACGAATCATATGAAGCAGTTACAGATAAGATTGTATAGGTTGCAGAGCTACTTCAGTTGAAGGTTGATGCAAAAGATGTTGAGGAGTTAATAGAGGAAGAAGAGAAGGAATCATTTAACAAGAACTTATTGACTTACAGGCAGCGATAAGCAGTTGAGGCTCATGATGAACCAATGAGGAGCTGAGATGCTTCATCACCAGGGAGATGGCAATGGCATTTCGTGAAATTGCATTAGCAATGGCGAGGTTTGAGAAGATGGATTCTGATAGCAAATGATTCTTAAAAGTTAACAGAGGGGGGAATGATATACTTGCTTGCTACAAAGAAATCTACGATGAAAAGAAAAAAGCCACAGTCCAGTCATTCATTAATATGTTCTTTCGTAATGTCGAGCTGCCGACCCCTTCTAAATCTCCACGGCACTCGGCCCCAGGTGCCAAGCAATTTTGTGATCAAATGTCTTTGCCTGTAACTTAGTGATCTTTCTTGGTGAAATAAAATCGTTTCCTTATTTTCAGCATTATATTAACACTCAATTTATTCAGTAAAAAAAAACACTTTACTAGATCAGAAGGAAAAGTAACCTTTTTTCTTCCTTTCTTCTCTTAATTTTTTGTTTTATTACTAACCCACTACTGCTTGGTCACAAAGTTGGCACTGCTCATGCACACATGTGGTGGGGTCGGTAACCTGGAAGGGGGAAGCTCTCCCTTCCGGGGTGAAATGGAGCAAACCATTCCTGAAACCCAGAAATCCACTGGGTGCATAGATGAGACCCTTACAGAGCGAGAACAATTGGAGACTGATTTTGTAGCAGCTAAATGTCAAAAGACTGACGTAGCCAGAATCAAAACTCCAACTTTCCTTATTATTCACTTGACCCAAGAACAACTTTTTGGCAAACTCTCGCCGTTTTTAGTGCAGAAATGCCTCGAAAGCATAATAGGTACTCCAAAGACAGTTCATCACTTAAGATCAGGTGACTTGCTGATTGAAGTTGCAACTGCTCGACAATCTGAGCAACTACTGAAACTAAAAACGTTTGGTGGAACTTCTGTTACAGTTTCACCACATGTCTCCCTGAACATGTCAAGAGGTGTCATCACCGAATGGGACCTCTTGAACATGTCAGATGAAAAGCTAAAATAGGAACTACAAGACCAAGGAGGAGTCATAAATGTCAGAAGAATAATGACAAAGAAGAATGGCATACTATTTCCTACTCAAAACATAATACTCACTTTTGATAACAATGTCAGAAGAATAATGACAAAGAAGAATGGCATACTATTTCCTACTCAAAACATAATACTCACTTTTGATAACCCTAAACTACCAACAGCGATCAAAGCAGGTTATCTTAATTGCTGTGTTAAAGCTTACATTCCAAACTCTTATGCTGCTACAAGTGCCAGAAGTTTGGACACTCACAAGACAGTCTGCAGAGGAGCAGCTGCCTGTGCCACATGCAGATCCACTACACACATGAATACCGATTACCCAGCTACAACACCAATTGTCCTAACTGCCGAGAAGCTCATCTGGCATTTTCCAAGGAGTGTCCCTTTTGGAAAAGGGGAAAAAAAAATGTACAATGGTACAAAATTGAACACAATGTCACCTACCAAGAGGCCAAAAAGTCCTTTCCAGCCCTGAATGCTAATAAAGCAACCTATGCTCAAGTAACCAAAAAACAAATATCAATTGCAACCCAAACAGTGGTAATCATACCACCAAATGAATCACTATGTGATTGGGCAAGGTCAGTATTGGCCATGGTTCCACTAAACCAAACAGCAAGCAAAAAAAAGCAAAGCAATAAATACACCAATTACTGTATACCAGATGCCATCCCTCAGGAAAACCTACAGTACATACTTCTCCTGATGCAAACCAAACAGATAGCATGGATTTAGAAGATAGCTCACAGCAAGATGAGCAAGTATTAAAACTATTCACTGATGAAGATATGGACATGGGAAAACCATATACTTTCCAAAGAAGGGGAAAGGGAAACCTGAGCGAAGCAAACTTTCAGCCCCTCGAAAACAAATCGAGGGTTCTACTAAACCCAGATAAGGCTTACATTTCTGCAGTGGAACTGTAGAGGATATCGCAGCAATTTAAATGACATCCAAGATCTCCTCACACAATATGATCCTATTGCCTTCTGCCTACAGGAAACCAATCTAACCTCACATATAACCATTTCTCTCTGGAACTATATTATTCATCGGAAAGATCGTTGTTGACAACATGAACAATCTGGTACATGGAGGTGTTGCGTTGATAATCAACACTCAAGTACCCTCTAAACCACTACCATTGAAAACAAACCTTGAGGCAGTTGCAGTATGAGTCAATGTTAATTTTGACTTGACTATCATCTCGCTATACTGCCCCCTAATCAAAATATAAGCTACGCTGACCTAGAAGAACTAGTGGTACAACTTCCTCAACCCTACTTCATCCTAGGAGACCTCAGTAGTCGTCATCCTTTATGGGGAGATCAAAACATGGACAAATTATAGAAAAATTACTTGACCAGCACAATTTGATTACTCTCAGTAATGGCGCACACACTTATACGCATTTACCTACAGGATATACTTCAGCTATTGATGTGTCTATATGCTCAGTATCCATATATCCTCTATTTGGATGAACTATTCATGGCAATCCACTGGGTAGTGACCATTACCCAGTGATAAGTTGGATTGAAACAGATATCCCCCACTTTTCAAACGGAACTGTCAAATGGAACTTTTTCAAAGCAAAATGGGATACATACAAGCAACTAGCAATACTGGAAGAAAAGCAGGTCCAGCAAACATTTGTAAACCTGGCCACCTAATATATATCTAACCAAATACTACAGGCAGCTGACCAAGCGATTCCAAAGCAATCCATCAAAATATTAGCACACTCAAAATCGTGGTGGAGTAATGAATGCAACACAGCCAAAAAAGAAAAGAACAGAGCATGGAACATCTTCAGGAAGTTTCCAACAACTGCAAATCTCATCTGCTTTAAACAGGCTCGGGCAAAAGCAAAACGTATTAAGCAGACTAACAAAAGGGAAGCATGGAGACGTTTCACCTTCACAATTACAAGAACTACAAAAACGCAAATGATATGGGCAAAAATATGATGTATGTACTCAAAACATCCATGCATCAACCTTCCCATACTAACTGTAAACAGTTGTGATGTTACAACAGCAGTCAAGATTGCGAATGCATTTGGCGAATCGTTCATGAAAATCTCAGCCACAACATCTTACACACCTCTTTTTCAGGTACACAAGGCACAGGCTGAGAAACATATCATCAACTTCGAATCAGCATCTAGTGCTGCATACAATCTCCCCTTTATAATGTCTGAATTGCACTATGCTTTAGCCACCACTAAACTCAGTGTAGCAGGACCAGATGGAATACATTACATCATGATAACACAACTTACTGAACCCACCCTTAAGATACTGTTACTTCTTTAACGCAGAATTTTCAAAGAGAATACAAGTTTTGGCTTTTCCGAAACCAGGAAAAGACCCTACAAATCCACAACATTACCAACCCATTGTGCTCACCAGCTGTATGAGCAAGGTCCTGGAAAAAAAGATCAGTGCCCGCCTGACCTGGTTTCTAGTCCGAAACAACCTTCTTAACCCAATACAGTGTGGTTTCCGTGAAGGCAGATACACTCTTGACTTGACTCATCTGGTTATTTCTGCCCTGATGAGTACAAAAACCGGATGATGGTTTTGTACGAAAAGAACACAATGTCATGGTTCTCTTTGACATAGAAAAAGCATTTGACACAGCTTGGAGGTATGGTATAAAGCGAAACCTATATGATCTAGGACTATGTGGACACCTGCCAAAATTTATCAGAAACTTCCTCCATCATCGCTCATTTCAAGTTAGAGTCAACAACCAGTTATCTTCCATTTTTATCCAGGAAGAAGGGGTCCCACAAGGTTCAGTTCTAAGTGCCACTCTATTTAATATAACAATGAACTCCATAACATAGGATCTACCACAGACAGTGTCCACTACTCTGTATACTGATGACTTCAGTATCTTCTGCCATTTGCCTAATATGCAAATGGTAGAAAGACAGTTGTAAGGTGCTATCAACAAAGTTGTAAAGTGGTCGCAAAACAATGGTTTTTACCTCTCGCCACAAAAGACTGTCGGGATACAATTCTGTAGGAAGCATACCCTACATTCAGACCCAGAACTTCACCTAGAAAATCAAATGATTTTCTAGGTGAAGTTCTATGATTTGGTCCTTGAGGTTTCCACAGACATTCTCTCAGATATGCCAGACAAGCTGCACTTTCTACCTGGGAGTCTAAAATGCTGATGGAACTGATATTCGAGTGACACTCAAGTCAAGTGGACCCAATTTCGGCGAAGTCCGGACGGTCTGTGACAGCCAAATCCTCTGCTTGCACCTTCACAATGGTGGTACTGTTAGTAATCATGGGTATAACCTCCATGCACAAGTACATGGTGGGTGATCACCCAGGTGTGAACCTACGTAAGCAGGGGTTCGAGGTGTGGCACCCACACCACATGGAGGAATTCCGCCCCTCTATGTTACCAGGCAGTACTAGGTGGTAGATGACTCTCGTCAACTGGTGCAATACCACCACTTTGCTTTTTGGAGGCTTGAAGTGGTGAAACCCATGTTTAGTCTCTAGAGCTAAGTTCCAGTCAACCCTTCCCTATCTCTTCCATCATGCAGTATGATTGATGACTTTTGAGGTTATGATGAACATCGTGGAGAGATCCAATATTCCTTACATTTCGAGGGTACAGCTCTAAAACGGTGTTCGTAGGCCGGCCGCTAGTTAGTACACCAGACTGAACCTATTGGTAATTCTCTAGGAGGCTTCCAGATCAGCTAGTGTATAATCTTGCTATCTCTACTCTGCCAGATAGTGGCTGGAGGGAGTCCGAGTAGTGTGTATGCGGGGAGCATTGTAGAGGCCACGTTAAATCAAGTATCTGGGTATATTCTTACCATGTGTACGCCATATCCAAAAATTTCATTACTTCATACAGCATGTCCCCCCCCCACTTTTTCTTACTATTGAATACACCACGAATTGTCAAATTAACCTTGCTTAGGCAAAGAAGGTTAGGCACACTGTCACTTGCCTAACCTCCTTTGTGACTTGATTACAGACTGTCTTGTATCTACCATAGACTTCTGTGTCGCCTGACAATTTATGTGCATTCCATGCATTTTTCTTCTCTGCCATGAGTCTCATTAGTTCATCTGACATCCATTTGGGCCTAAATCTAGAACAGTATTTCTTAGTTGGAACAAAAAGCTAGTAGCTTCCAACATTTACTTCCTTGAATGCTTCCCATTTAGAATTTGCTGTTGGTAACATCATCTGTTGATCCCACTGTATAGAACTAAAAAAAATTTTTTGAGACCACTGTAGTCATCTTTGCGAAAGCAAAAACCGTTCCCTTTATCCCTGATGTTAGTTATATCTTTAAGTGAATCCCACATCAGTACCTTGTGATCACTGCTACCTAGTGGTTCCTTTATCTGTAAATTCTTAGTCCATGAATAATCACTGCTGATAATCAGATCAAGACTGTTACTCTCTATTGTTGCCTCTCTAACATGCTGCTGTAGAAAACAGTCATGCAATAAATCCACAAAAGCCTTGCTAGTGTGTGTGATTAACCAACCCACAAGTACTAGTCTTTATCTGGGAAGGTAAAATCCCCCATTATAAGACACTGATTTACTGGCCCACTCTATTGCTCTGCATAATTGTTGATTGTACTCATCAGAGTTATTAAGCTTATAACAATCTCCTACCCTCATTTTTGCTTTCCCAGTGCTTATGTCACACCAAACTGACTCAGCATTGCACTGTCCATCTATGTCAACTGGATGCACTTCCTTACATTTTATTTGTTTCTTAACTGTATACCCCCTCCTCCCTTCCCATCCTGTCTATCTTTTCTGTACATATTTTGCTCCCCAAATTCCAATTCTGCATCCCTTATATCTGAGTGACACCATGTCTCTGATATCCCAACAGTATCTGCTTTGGATGTCTTAACCAGCAGTTGAAATTCATCAAATTTATTTACTATGCTCCTAGCATTGGTGTAAATTCGAGTATACATGCACCTGTTCTTACTCTTAGTTACTCTAACACAGCCCATGTATTTACTTGTTTCATGATTCCCAGAAGTTCCGAAAATCCCCAGCAACTTACTTTCTGGGCTGCTGCTCATTCCTATAGAAGCAGTGAAAGAATCATTTTCACCTCTGCTTGCAGCTACTGTTAGCCGCAGGCAGAATTGACAACTATTGTTGACGTATGATGTATGTAACATATGAAGACTACTGTACAAATTGACAAGAATAGAATTGAGAACTATTGCACTGTTACTTAAAGATGCATTTTCTTGATATGATCCTGTTACTTTGATACTAATCATCCTGCTGCAAATAGTGGTATGAATACATGTCAGGGTAAAAGATATAAATCATGTCTTTAGGTGAACCTGTTGACGCAACAGAGTAACAAAGAGGAAACGAATGAAACTACATGCAAATTAATCCTAGCTCATAGTAGAATTGAAATACATACAGTGTTGTTTGAGTGTTTATCATACTATTACAGGGCTCTTATGTGTAATTGCATGTATAAAATATTATTAAAATTAATTTTTTATTGTCTTATATATGCCAAATAATACATGCATTATTTTATAGACACCTCCTAGTTCTCCAAGTTCTTTAGGGTCCAGGAAATCAAGTGTCTGCAGCATCAGTAGTCTCAACAGCTCTTCAAGTGGTAGCAGTAAATCTCATTCCCCTTCTCACTATTACAGTAGACAGTGGTCATATACACAGGTATTTTAGGAATTCATTAAACTAAACAGTTTATGTTTTTGAATTTTTTTTATTTATTTTAATTTTTACATTTCAGTATGTTGTAAAAGCCTTTTGGAGATTTCCAGATCTGTGAACCAAACATATCAAATGAATAATGAATAGTTTCGCAGTTGTATTTATAAGTTTTTCACTGAAAGGACAGCTGCATGTTATAAATATTAATGACATAGCAAATCTTATATATTAATAGCACTGTTGAAATTTTCAAACAGTGCTATTAATATATAAAATTTGATATGTCATTAATATTTATAACAGAAGACAAAATATGTTATCAGTGGGCACTGTTATTTTTGGACTGCTGGTATTAGTAGAATATAAAAAATGTTGAAGATAAGCACTTTTTACAAAATCCTTTCCTCTTGCCCTGGACAGCAGTTACATCTTTAAATATATCCTACATCAATATATAATGTAATTTCCACCTAGTGGTTGCTTTATCTTGATTTCTTAATGCATGATGGATGAGTCACTACTGATAATCCAGCCAAGGGTATTGCCTCTCTGATATGCTGGTGTTGATATGATAATGATGAAGATCATAATGATGGTTGTAAATATAAATTTGAAAGTGAATGGACCCAAGTCACTACATGCTGTTTTGCTCTATAACAACTAGCAAAATGTAAGTCACTACATTTTGCTAATTGTTATAGAGCAAATGTGATTGGTGGTCATCATGATATATTTATTTTTTTTCTTTTTGAATTTATATTTTCTTAGTTTCTTGAGTTTTAGATTGCTTGGGTTTCAATTGGAGTGTTTTCAGAAACTTTCCATTTTTAGCTGACTTTCTGAAAACTGAAAGCACATTTACAAGATTTCGGACATCATATGCTCGTGGTACGTGCGATAATGACAGATAATGAACAACACATTATACCGGTAGATTAATCTATCCAGGATTACATAGTTTGCTCTGAACTTTATTTAATAAAATTAAAACTAAATGCACTTTGGGTTAATGATATTGTACTACAAATATGACATTGCCAAAAAAAGGTTAATTTTGCCATTTATTTAAAATGATGACACCGTGATTAAATAAGCAGATTAACATTATGCTGATTTAATGTTGTCACTGAAAAGTAATCTGCTAATGGCAATACTTTAACAAATATATTTGAAAGCAGTGGAATACCAGAGCAACTCATTTTGAAGGCAAAGTTTTTTCTGCTATGAGCCACTGGCAACAAAAAAAAAAATAAAATAAATAAATTAAAATAAAATGACTAAGAGAGGAAAGGACAGTCCTCCTAACTCCACATAACTTCAATATGGTCTTTATGAACTTCAATATGGTCATTATGAACTACTTGCATAATTGTTAAATTATTATCCAAAAGTGTGGTTTTTTATAAAAACTACAGGCTTTTGAATAATAATTTTTATAAAATAAAAGGTATAGACTTTTATAATAAAATAGACTTAATAGTCTATTTCATAGACTTAAATAATAAAAATATAGTCATATTTTTAAAATAAATCATAAATTTAGTTATCCTAAGTGTTCCTTTAACTCTATTTGTTTCCTGCCTATGATAGGGGCCACATTTGTCATTCCTTGGGTACACTATTGACATTTGCACTCATACAGCCATAGTAGTAATAAGTGAATATGTCATCATTGACTATTTCGAGAGTTATGATGCGCAATATGATGCGCAGAACATTAACCTTATTATGTGTGGCTGGAAAACGAGTAGTCTCAAGTTTGTGACAATTTGTAGCTTTTGTGAGTCTTTTCAGAAATCCAGTCAAATAAGCAGGATAAATTTTGTTTTAATTTAATCTGCATTTATTTGAAAATAGTGCCATTGGGAGATAAACTTTTTTATTGATGTAATTACATTTCTAAAAGGTTAATATGCCATTTAGCAATTTCTCATATTTTAAATAAATGGCAGATTAAACTTTTGGCAATCTCGTTTAAAACTAGTGCATATTTGGGCAACTGCTGAAGGAAAAGTTTGTTCTTTTGCAAGCAGGAAGACCACTGCATGAACTAAGCACTTTAAATTAGTTTACCAGACATCACCAGAATTAATTACTTGTCCCCCAAAAATTATTTAGGTGACAAGTAGTTAATTTCATGGGATGGTTAAATGTTTTCAAAAATGTAGAAAAATGAATTAAATCATATTCCCTCTGAATGTGCATGGGAATTGAAATAATGACATCATTATTTTTTGTATTTGTTTCCCCAACTTTTTCATGCTAATGTTTTTAAAGTTGTTTTTTCCCTGGGATTTGGCCTTCTAGACAGTGCTTAACTCACCTATGTGGACTGACTTCCTCAGGTACTGCTGCATCCAAGCAGTTCATTAACCTAATCAAATTAAATAATAAATGAAATTACAAAATGAAAATCAAATTTGTTTAAAAAGGAACCGTTTATTTTAGTTCAGGGATCAAAATGGAACACGTGAAATAAAATGTCTTATTTTTAGTAATATGTACGTGAAGTGGAAAGGCACTCCATTCAGAGCCATGGTTCATTTCTTTTTTAAATGAATTGGAACTTATTAAATTTTATTATTGTTTTATTTTTGCTTTTGAGCAGAACTAGAATTTGAAATAGTTCATATTTTGAGCACTGAACTGAACTAGCTCAGTATTTTGGAAACTTTCCAAACTCTGCAGTATATTGATTGCCGAAAAACAGCTATAATGAGATGCGAATTCCTCTAGACACCTTGGGACTGTATCAGAGTGTATAAAAAAATATTTTATTATTGATTTTATAGTTGATACTTATGTAAAATAAAGTTAAAATTGCTGTCTCTGTATGTCAGAAAAGAGCAACAGAACTTAGTGAATAAATAATTAAATTAATTAATTGTTAATTAAATTAATTTTGAGTAATTTTCTTTAGAATGAAATTTATGTGGTGAAATGATTTATGCACCCACAGGAAGTAATCTGATTTTACTGTGTTTATACAACAATTTCAAGATTACTACCCATGATAACTTTGTAGTGTGTGCCTTGATATATGACAAGATGCATGCTGTGAAGTCTTCTGCCAGTTAGAATCACCATGTGAAGTAACCTTGAAATCATCATATAATTATCTCTGTTTTATCCAGTGAAGTACCATATTTAATTACAAGTTAGCCTATGTATGTTTACAGCTTTTAAATACATATTAGAACTTATTGATTAATTTCAGAAACTTATATGTTATTTCATATGCTTTTATGAAGTAATGTTTGATTTAAAATAACACTCAGAATTTTACTGTATTAATAACACTACTTCATATTTCACAACTGAAGTGCAGAAATAATTTTTTAATATAAATATTGTTACAAATAACATTATCAAGTAAGACAAGCAGCTGCTTTCACAATAATTCTTTCTTCTGTGATGACAACTGCAAATGGCTATCCTTTGTTAAAATGATTATTTTTGTTATAAATAATCAATGTGTAATATTAGTTTTACAACTTAAAACTAATGTTACCAGATTTCAGATCGTTAATGGTGAAGCACCTTCCTCTTTGTTTATAGTCAATGCATTAGCAAGGATTTCCAGCAAATTGTTCCCCTTTAACAGTAGTAGAGTGATATATATATATATATATATATATAGGAGTTTTCAAAAGGCAGGAAAAACAATAATAAATTGAAACACACCACAGCACTATGTGAATTCTGAAAAGCTGATATTCATTACTATATAGAATTAATGAACATCAATATGGTCATTATGAAAAGGAAGCTGGCTGAAATTAGATAACTATGCCCCAGACTTCGGGCATAGTTATCTAATTTCAGCCAGCTTTGTTGACTGTTATGCTGATTTCAGTTTATCCACTTAACAATTGGGTTCTCCCCCCTTAAAAAGTTACAAAAACTGTCTTTTTTTTTTTTTTGTCTGCATTCTAAATGAGATTGTCGTAAGTCTGTCCCTAACCAATAGCTTTTGTTTACAGTTTGATCAAAACTGAATTTATCACCCACATGATCCTCCTCCTTCCCCTCCCCTCAAGCTACTTGAGTACCCAATTGGTGTGGGGAAGATCAATTTTATTTGAAACGAGATTATCATTTGTCATTTTGAAACTTGTTTTTTGTAGTTTGATTGAAACCAAATTTACAGTAGTGTTGGGGGGGGCGGTAATAAGAGTGCACCCTGATGGGGATTCTTCTGTTTCAATTTGCTGTCTTAAAACAAGGTGGCCACTATTAAAAATACAGTCCAATTGGAACAAAATTTTCAATATTTGATTTACAATACAAAAATTATCTAGCATTAAAATCATCTTCATCACCACCTTCTGAAATTTTATCATCCAATAAATTGAGACCGTTTGTTGATTCAGAATCAAAATGAAGTTTTTATTTCTGAATCATTTTTATTTACCAGTTTTCATTTATGAAAATCTGTGTGTAATTTAAAAGTAACTACTCTCAGAAGAAACATTTTATTATTTTATTTTGTTATTATATAAATATAATGGGGGAAAAAAATGTTCTAGCTTTTCTTCTGGGAGTAGGTAGCAAACATCTCAATGTTAGTCAGAGAAATCTTCATCTTCTACATTCATATGAAATCTTCATCTCTGCGTTCATATGAAAAAGCAACATGCATGTTAATGTAATTAAATTGATGTAATATAATAATGTAACTGAATTGAAATAACACCGTCTAGTGTACAGTAGCCATATTGTGATTATAGAAAAACAGTTCATTTTGGGCAAATCATATAATGTCATTATAGTTGAGCAAATGATGCATCTGTCTGTCTGTCTGTCCGTCTGTCTGTCTGTCTGTATACATACAGACAAATCAGCCAAGTGGTTATTGTTTTGGTCACTGCTACATGTTTAAGATTTTATAACAGTGGTACACTGATGTACTGGCAGGACAAAAGAAAATATGCTATATATAAATGTAGTGTACATAAACCTTCTTTGGTTGTAATTTTAGTTATTAAATGAAAATATAAAACATATATGTTAAAATACAGTTGGACCTCTGTATAATGAAATCAACCGTTCGCTTGAAAAAATTTGTTGAACAGAAATTTCATTATAAAGAAATATGACCTTTCCAACAATGAAAACTACTGTAATTCAACATTCAGAAATATAGTAAAAGATGGGAAATAAATCAGTAATAAGGGGGAATGAATAACTTTTCTAACATTTTAAAACAATTAATTTATTAATACATACATATTAAGAAATGACTACCTACCTAGTGCACAATATATTAGTACACTTTTAAGAATTATTTCATAAAATATTTGGTTATTTTTTGTTGTACACTGGATTTTACTGTATATCATTCATAAAAATTTTTGCATTTGTTTAAACACTCAAATATATTTTCTTCACACTGACTGAAGGCCTTGACATAAAGTTTCAAATGCTGCCAACATTTCATGTTTGGAAGGTTTAATATTGCCCTCATTGTCGATATTGTCACTAGTTCTTTGAATACTTTCCAAAATGGAGTCACTTGGATATTCAGCTACTATGACATCATTATCAACTCAAAAATTCGCCAAGAACAATTTTTCCAGCCTCTTGCTTGGAGTTCTTCCCAAGATTGCTCAATATTTTGTAGTAGTTCATCCCTCTTATTGTTGTTAATTGGTGTTTTAGCAAAACCTGCTTTTGCAAAACGTCATTGTTCCCATCACATATTGACTCCACTTTTGCCAACTATAATATGCACATCCACAAATCTATACGCTGGTTGGTTTCTATTCTCAGTATAATTTTTTTCAGATGCGCCTTCTGTAGTGCATTTTCAAATTCTTGGCTCATTGGCTGCAGTTTAGATGAGGGAAGAAAACAAGCTTCCACTTTTAAGTTTCAACATTACCGAGTGAAGGTGGGCAGGGCAGTTGTCGACAATCAACGCGATTTTTCTGTTTTCTTTCATCTTTCTATCAAAATTTAAAATCCACTGTTCAAAAATTTCACTTTTCATCCAAGTTTTTTGTTGTAATTATAGTCCAAATCTAATGACTTTACTCCTTTGAAACATTGGGGTTGTTTACTTTTGTCTATTACTAAAAGCTTCAGTTTTTCATTAACAGCCATATTTGCACCAACCAGTAGTGTAATTCTCTCCTTACTATTTTTACCACCTAAACATTTATCACCTTTAAAAGTCAGAGCCTTGTTCTTCAAACATTTGTTAAATAGACCTGTTTCATCATTGTTGAATATGTCTTTGGGCTCGTAGTCCATAATATTTTTCAAAACTCTTTCTTTCCAATGGATACCGGCTTCTTCGATTACAACTACGCTTTCGCTAAATAACTTTTTCAAGTAAGACCTGGTGCTTTTTAAATTTGTCCAGCCAACCAGAACTGGCTTGGAATGTTTTATGCCTCAGAAAAGATGTGTACTCCATAGCCTTTTCTTTTATTAATGGCCTTGATATTAGCATGTTTTGGTCTTGAATCAACTTAGCATTAGCAGGGGCATACGATGCAAGAAAGCAAGCTTATGCCCCCCTACCATTTCACTCATCTTTTCACTCCAAATGCTTGTCCAACTCAGCCTTAAATTTATTTAAGCTATCAAATTTCACAGCAAGAGATGGAAGTCTGTTCCAGCAATCAACTACCCACTGGCAAAAGGCAAATTTCCACACATCCGTTCTACAACTGTCTTTCTTCAATTTGAATTTATGTCCCCTCAGGTTCTTAATCTGAACAAGAGGAAGAATCCCATCAGCATTAAGCTTGCTCAACCTGTTCAAGGCCTTATACACCTCAATCAGATCACCTCGCATGTGCCTAGTCTCCAGGTGCTGCAATTTGCAGAACTTAAGCCTGTCTTGGTAAGAGCATCCCTTTATTCCACTCACCACTCTTGTTACTCCTCTTTGTACTCATTCTAGCAACTCTACATCCTTCCTAAAATGAGGCCTCCAGACCTGTACACAGTATTGAAGGTGTGGCCTGACCTGACCATTGCCTTGTACAATGGGATAATCTCCTCATTTTCCCTGCTAGCAAAATTCCTATATATATCATTGACAAGACTCCATGACCTTCTCTGGCAGCCCGTCTGCACTGCTCAGCAAACTTCATATCTGACTGTACAGTTACCCCAGTTCTTTTTCACTCTCCACTTCCCTGAGTATAGTACCACACAGTTGGTACTACACTCATGGTTTCTCTTGGGTTACGCTACCCATATGCAGTACTTTGCATTTGTCAATGTTAAACTTCAGTTGCCACTTCTCAGCCCATCTGCCCAAATTTTCTAGGTCCTGTTGCAGTAGCACACTGCCATTACTGTCATCAACAACCGTGCCAACCTTTGTATCATCTGCAAACTTGTACATTAAGCCTGATATATCTTCATCAATATCATTGATGAATACACAAAACAACAATGGGCCCAGCACTGAACCCTAGGGAACTCCACTAATAACATTAGTCCACAAAGAGCAGTGTCCATTGATTACTACTCTCTGTCATCTCCCACTCAACCATCCCTTTATCCATTGTAGCCACTTGCCCTTAATGCCATAAAGGGAGATCTTGTCTGACCAATCAAATTGGTCAGACAAGATCTCCCTTTAACACACCTATGCTGTGTCTTAACTACTACTGCAGCCTTGTCTAGATGATCCTCCAATGCATCTTTAACTTCACCCACTTAAAAACGGCTTCGTCTACATCTTCATACATGTATAGTTTTGCGTGCTTCCGACTAGATTCCATTTCCTCAAACAGTTTGAGAATTGAAACAGTTTTTCAGAATGGTTGATGCACTACTGGCAGGAATACCAAATTTTAAAGTGATTTCTTTTTTTTTTTTTTTAATGCCTCGATCTACACTATTAAGTACTTCCACATTTTCCACTACACTCAAGGATTTTCTCTTAGACATTGTAAGATTGCTTGCACAGCAGTTAAAATAAAACTGGTGTAGGGACCACATGTACCTACCATGTAAACAGAGACAGGTCAAATTTAGTGAAAGTATGGATGACTCATTTCCATGAAAAAGCAGATGAATTTCCATTGAAATGAACAACAGATGAAGTTTCTCTACCAATTCTCTAATAGGGTGCTTACAGTAGAAAACAGGGTGACCAGAGCCAACATCCATATTGGGAATATAATGTTTGCCAATGGCTATAGACACAGATAGCAGTTGACCAGTGCGATTTCTCGATACAGTAGAGGCGTCTGTTTGGGTTTTAGTGGCACCACTAAATTATGGAATGTTTAACTCTTAATTCTTAAGCCTTCTAGCTCTTAATTTGTGCTTTCTACAGCATCAGTTCTATTGCCTAAAGGCCAGAAGTGCAAACAATGCCTACCCAGGTCTCCCGAAATCAATTCGTTATATGAAAATTTTTTTCATTATAAGGAAATTATTTTCAATGTAATGACTAAGGGGAAATTAAAAAAAAATTCATTAAATAGAAAAATTCGCTATATTCTTCTCCTTTGGAAGTTTGTTAAAGAGAGGTCCGACTGTATTTGTTTTAGATTTTCAAATATTAAACAAATATTTTTTCATGTCAAAGCCTGGAAAGAAATTTTAATATAAATATGTTAATAATCATTTTGTATGATACTTTAGATTACTTTTGACTGTGCGAACATTTTAACATTTATTAAAAATTAACCGACTTGTGTTTCGCACCATTTCCAAAGATTTTTATTTGGAATGATTCAAAATTTTTTTTTGCACGAAGAGTCTAAAAATTTTAATTCCTTGTATATTTAGTACCCTTTTTTCATTTAATTAATTCAGTTCAATTCATTTTGATTCTTTGCATGAAATTTATAATTTTATTGCATGTGTATAAGTTGAGTTATGATTTATTTTAATGTTATTTTTTATTTTTATGCATGAATATTAATATGTTTTTTAAGTTTTTATTATTTGGCCTTTCACTTATGTGTCACTATATGTAGCAGACTATGATGGGTGGCAAACATCTCATGAGTGTATCTTCTCAAGATTCTGGGTTTACTTCCCAAGATACATTGATTTTATGCCCATCAGCTTCTTCTCCTTTGGAAGTTTCTCATCAGGTTAGTTATTTTAAATTGAACCAGTGGAATACTTTGGTCTCTTCAGCCTAAAATTCATTTCATGTAGTTAATAATTTCAATTAGTTAAATTATGATTTTTAAAATTTCATAATTTTTTCTTTTATTGTCATAAGGTGGAATACATAAGTGAATCCTCCAATGCCTAATTGTTTTGTAAATTGTGGCATCTGGAAACTAGGCACCAGAAAACTGATGCCAACTATAGTTTTCTCATTTTCCACTACCCTTAGTATAGTACCACACAGTTGATAAGTTACTCTAGGATTACTACTACCCATATGCAGTACTTTGCATTTGTTAAAGTTAAACTTCAACTGCCATTTCTTAGCCCATCAATCCAATTTTCCTCGATCTTTTTGCAGTAGCTCACCCTGATTACTGTTGTTAACCACCCTGCCAATCTTTGTATCATCTGCAGACTTAAAAATTATGCCTGATGTACCTTCATTAATGTCACTAATAAGTATCGAAAATAGCAATGGGTCCAGCACTGAACTGTGGGGGACTCCACTAATAACATTAGTCCACGAAGAGCAGTGCCCATTGATAGCCACTCACTGTCTTTTTCCACTTAATCATCCCTTAATGCCACATTTGCTCCAGTTTCTAGATTATTACTTCATTCATCATACCACTTGGTTATATGGTATAATTATTGTTACTTTCCTTCTAAATGTTTATTGTTTGTTTGTGTAGAGTAAGTCAATTGTGAGCGAAAGCTGCACCCTGTCCCTTGGCATTCTACTTTTTTTTTCATCCAGAAAAACAGGCAAGCCAGCCATAGAATAGATGAAATTTACATGCACAAATCAGGGTTCCTTATAATAGCCTTAATTGATCCTGCACAGAAGCAGCAATATTTTTCATAAATTTGCGCCGATTGTTATTTTGCACCTTGATGCTTATATCTTTACAACAACAATGGCAACAACAACTTATTCTTTTTTTTTTAAATTCTTTTTAAGCAAATTAAATTTGTTTTAAGTTTTAACAAATTATTCTGTCTGAGATGCTCTTTTTGTAGATACAGTGGCATCTCTGTAGCCAGGTGGGCAGGAGCAGCAGCGTGTAGCACACGCTTCTTGATAAGACTGGGGTTCGAGCCCGTGACCACCAAATACGGAGGATGTGGAAAGGTCAGGGAATGACCACCGCACATCCCCGGAGCAATGTGGCCTTAGTTGCTAATGTTCCTAAAAAAAACCATATAACATAATAATAATCTAGATACAGTATCACTTTAAAATATGTTAAAATGACTACTAAAAAACTATAAAATTGATAAAATGTTTTGATAGATCAAACTTCATGCCTTGAAATTATCATTAGAAAAGAAAAGAAAAATAAGGTTTCCTTATAGAAAATAAAGGTTTTTGTTAAATATTGTGAATTAAAAAAATTTTTTTTTTCCATCTTGATGCTTATATGTGTGTCTGCCAACCGGCCTAGCCAAGTTGGTAAAGTGCCTGTCTGGTAACCCAAAGGTTGCTGGTTCGAATCCCGCCTCGGGCTTGGATCACAGTAAAATACAAAAACTTTGGGAGGTGCATTATGGCCACAGAAGCTGATGCGCCAACAATTAACAAAAAAAAAAATGTATCAGTTCACTTTAAGAACTATTTTTGTCCAGTTTTCTCAAAGAGAAACTCTTGTTTTTCACCCAGCAACCCTAACCCAAACCAATCAACTAGTTCATGATGGTGAGAAAAATGCCCATAAAAGTCTCAGCCTTTTTCCACGTAGACAACAGTCAACTCTAGGCTGTTTTTTTGCATTTGGTGTGGAAGAACAGCAACTTTTGAGAACTTTTGAAAGTGTTATGCTATTGCATGACACTTTCAAAAGTTGTGACACTATTTGACTGTGCAGTGTCATGATGTAGTTTAGCATGTTCACTGCTGTCTATGATTACTATCTCCTTCCATTCCAAATAACGAAAAAAAAAAAAAAAAAAAAAAACCAACAACAACTGTGGATGAAGTTGTCATCTGGATGGGTGGGGGGGCGGGTTAGAGACTTCTATTGGCTTTCTTTTCACTATGGTCTAGTCAGTTTCAGATGAGAGTTTCTGAATGAAAAACTGTAGCTTTTTTGTTTAGCAAACTGAATGAAAATGGTTGATAATGTAAATGAAAATTGTTCTTAGAGTCAGCATCCAGATTGGAGAAAAATTACCCACTACCTTCTTGTGTCAAGCAGCAGTGAATGTATTAATCTTTCACTCAGATAATGAACAAAAACATACAAAGGATATTTAAAAAGGTTTACACTTAGTAATAAATAGGGGAGTTACAAAAAAATAGTTTCATAAATTTTTGTAACACTCACAAAAGATGTGGGAGGGGACATACAACAATACGTAGTTAATGATTGATTTGGGAATATCCGCTCAGTCGATTTTTTTTTTTTTTTTTTTTTTTAGAAACCAGAAAAGTTAAAAATGTGTTTATACTCTTAATTGGAGTGGATAAGTTTCTAAAATAAATGGCATCCCTTTTAACTCCCACCACCACCCACTCATCCAATATCTGGCACAAGCTATTCATCCTCCTCAGGACGAAATAGCTCCTGAAAGATGCAGGTTCATTTTTCAAAAATGGTATAATGTGAAGGCAGTGAGAGAAGCTTTAGAGGAGAGACCTATATGTCTCTTTTCCAACAGTAGTATTTCTGCTGGAATTTATTTTGAAATTGAATCTGTGGAAATTCTCCATGAAAAATTATCGGAATAATCATAATAAAAAATAATCAATTATAGCATTTTCATAATTGATTATTAGTATTAGTAGTGGCAAATGATGCAAGAAAGCAAGCTTATACAGCATAAGCCAAAAAAATAAAAAAAACTTTAACTTTTCCCATTTCACCTGCCATCTCCTCCAGTAGTTTGTCTTGTTCTTCTTTGAATTTATTCAAGCTATACACTTCCATAACATCAGATGGAAATCTGTTCCATCAATCAACCACATGATGGCTAAAGGCAAACTACCACACATCTGTTCTGCAACCATCCATCCTCAGTTTGAATTTATGTCTCCTCATGTACATAGTCTGAGCAAGAGGAAGAATCCATTCAGCATTGATCTTGCTTAGTCCATTCAAAAGCCTTAAATGCCTCAATCAGATCACCTCACAGGTGCCTAGTTTCCAGATGCTGCAATTTGCAGAACTGAAAGCTTTCTTGCCAATTTCGTTGCCCTTCTTTGTACCCATTCCAGCAGCTCTACAGCTGTCCTACAATGAGGCCTCCATCCCTGTCTACTGAAGATGTGGCCTGACCATTGCTTTGTACAATGGGATAATCACCTTCTTATCCCTGCTACCAAAATTCCTGTATATCATTTACAAAACCCCATGTGCTATCCTGGCAGTCTATCTGCACTGCCCAGAGAACTTCATATCTGATTGCACAGTAACCCCCAAGTCTTTTTCATTTTCCACTAACCTGTGTGTAGTACCACTCAGTTGGTACATTAATCTGGGATTACTGCTACCATGTGCAATACTTTGCATTTCTCAATCTTAAACTTCAATTGCCATTTCTCAGCTCAACTGCCTGATTTTTCTAGACCTTGTTGCAGTAGTATACTGTCGTTACTGTCATTAACCACATTGCTAACTTTCGTATCATCTGCAAATTTAGACACTAAGCCTGATATACCATCATTAATAATTATAGAAAAAAAACAACAGTCCCAACACCAAACCCTGCGGGACTTTCCACGAAAAGCAGTGTCCATTTACCACCAATCTCTGGCTTCTTCCACTCAACCATTCCTTTATTCGTAGCAGCAACCTGCCCTTAATGCTACACTGCTCCAATTTATACAGCAGTCTTTTATGTGAAAACAATATCAAAAGCTTTCCTGAAATCCAAGTATATGGTATCAGAATTATTTTTTGCTTCCAGTTCCTTTGTTATTGCACATTGTATCCATTCACATTGGTCAGACATTCACATTGGACTTCTCCTGAATCCAAGGATGCTCTCAATATTATGACTAAGAATTTGCTTACCTTCTTTGCTGCCTCCCTTAATATAATTGGATAGATCCCATCCAACCCAGGTGCCTTTCTTACATTTAACTTCAGCAATTTCTGTTCCTCTTTATTTATTTATTTTTTTTTTATGAGAACCCCAAACACTAGAGGTATTAGAACCTATAGTACTTAGTACCGTGCTTGGGTTGGAGGTTGAGAAGACGAAAGAAGATATTTGTTGATATTGGACTTGAACTTCTGTAGATTGTAATTTTCAGGAAATACGTATGAAGGAAGGTTGTTCCAGAAAACGGCAGTTGAATGAATAAATGAGGAAGATGAAAAGTTGGTTCTGTGGGTTTGAAGTTGGACAGTAAATGGATGTTGGCTGGTGGCGGCACGTGTTCGGACTGTTTTGAAAGAGAGAGTGGGAATTATAAAAGCCAATTCAGAAGAACAGTGCCCATGGAAGTATCTGTAGAAGAGGCATGCAGCAGAAACAGTGAGTCTATGAGAAAGCGAGTGGAGAGACTCTGTTAGAGATGAATCATTAATTAACCTAACTGCCCTCTTCTAAATGGAATCAAGAAGCCTGAGAGAGGTTTTGGGGGCACCACCCCAGATGTGGGAACAATATTCCATGGCAGGGCGGATTTGCGATTTATACAGAGTGAGCAGCTGTTTGGATTCCATGGTAGAGTTTGATAAACTTCTAGCATTTGCACCCCTAAAGAGTTCCTCATGTGTGAATGTAGATGCAAAATAATTATTCAGCTTGTCAGCAACCTGAGTAGGATCATCAACAGTTGAACCATCGATATCAAGTGGACCTATGTAATTAATCCCGTCCTTCTAGTGTTTACATAAGTAAAGAAGTCTTTGATATTTTTCTTTGCATCTTTTACTAAAGATTTCTCATAATCTGTCTTAGCTTGCCTAACAGCCTTAGTTATTTGATTGCAGACTACCGTATTTCCCCATGTATAAGACGCTCCCATGTATAAGACGCACCTTAATTTTGGGGCCCGAAATTTGAAAAAAATGTATTACATAAAGTTATTGAACTCAAGCTTTATTCATCATAAAATTCATACAACTCCTCATTACTTGAATTCAGCACTGTACGAAAATCTTTTCTGAGCCATTTCTGGGCAGAACGTGGCAAAACGTAACCTAATATACCGGTAACAAGTGCGAAACAATGAGCTCAACGACAACAAGCACGAAAAAGCGGGAAATGCAAGTAAAAAAAATCTACAATCACTGTATAAGATGCACCCAGTTTTTAGACCCCAAATTTTTCGAAAAAAGGTGCGTCTTATACATGGGGAAATACGGTAATTTATATTTATCATAGGCTTCTGTATCACCTGATAATTTATAGGTTCCCATGCATTTTTGTTCTCTACAACAGTCTCATTAGTTCAAGTGACATCCATTTAGATGAAAGTCTTGAACGGTATTTCTTAGTTGATATGAAAATCCTAGCTGCTTCTGTGATTATTTCCTTGAATGTTTTCCATTTAGAATTTGTTGATGGCAGTGTTGTCAGTTTTTCCCACTGTATAGAATTTAAACTGTCTGAGACTACTCTAGTCACCTTTACAAAAGCAAAAACCCTTCTCTTTATCTTTGATGGTAGTTATATCTTTAAGTAAATTCCACATCAATACACTGTGATCATGCCACCCAGTGGGTCTTTTGCCTGCAGTTTATTAATGCATGTAGAATCACTGGTGACAACCAGATGAAGAGTATTGCTTCCTCTTTTTGCCTTTCTAACATGCTGCTATAGAAAAGATCCATCCAAGAAATCTACAAAAGTCTTGCTAGTGCATGAGTGACCAATCCACAAGTTTCAGTTAATATCTGGAAAGTAAAATCCCCCATTATAAGGCATTTATTACTGTATTTATTACTATTTCTCTGTAAAGTTGATTGTTGTACTCATCAGAGTCATTAGGCCTATAACACTTTCCTACTCTGATATTTGCTTTCCCAGTGCTTATGTCACATCAAACTGCCTCAACATTTCACTTGCTACCCATGTGTGAACTGGATCAGTGTCTTAGATTTTATGTACATCTTAACTAAGGGGTATAACACTTCTCCTAGCTTTGTTCTTTCTGTACACATTCTACTCTCCCTATTGAAATTATGCATCCCTTATATCTGAGAGATTCCATTTCCCTGATATCTCCACAATGTCTGCATTTGATGAATTGACCAGCATTTCAAACTCATCAAATTTATTTAATATGCTCATAGCATTGGTGTACATGCAAGTATACATGCACCTATTCTTACTCCTAGTTACTCTAACACATGCCACATATATACCTGTTTCATGATGCATATTCTTAATGCATGAATGACTCACAGCAGACCTTGAAATCTCTAGTACCTTTGTTTCCAGGTCCCTGCATGTTCCAGTAGAAGCAGTGCAAGAATCACTTTCATCTCTGCCTGCAGCTATTGTTAATCTATTAGTCTGTGTATCCCTCCAGCCCCAACTAGCAATTTTCCAAGCCAATTAGAATATTCTTGCACCATTTATATTTATGTGTATCCCATCCCTGTAGAAACAGCCTCTTCTGTTTGCAAGCACAGATCATGTTTAGAAAAATTCTATCATACCTGGGCAGAATTGCAGACCCTTTCAGATTTAACTCTGACTTGCTACTTTTCCTGAACATTGTCCTGTACTTTTTAAGTAGGTGAGCAGATCTTCTACTCCTAATGTAATTTTTGCCAACATGTATCACCCTTTGTGATATTAAAAGATGATATCTGCTGTATGTCTTCAACTTTTGCCCCTTGCAAACATATCCCGGTCCTATTCCACATACCCCTTTTGCACAATATATTTTACATTTCTCTAAGAGTTATATGCAAATTTAATGATTATGAAATAAACAAAAATAAAATGGGGGAGGGGGTTAACAACAGAGTAGGATTTGATACAATGGTAGTTATACTAAAATACAGTGCTATTACCACTTGGCCACTAGTTCTATTGTTGATTTCATAATCAACTAATTAATTTGCATATAATAAATTATTTTGATTATTGAAATAATTGATTATTAATCAAATAACTTTTCACATAAACATACATGTGTTTGTATGGATATGTTTGTCAGGCATAACATTTTACACATAAATGTGTTTGTATGGGTTTTTTTTTGCTAAAATTGAAAAGCTTTTGTAGATACAAGATTAGCTCAAGAAACGTATGTCTATACAATATGTGTAGTTATAGCAGGTGTGTTTAGTCCACAGGCTGCATGCAGCCCATTAGGTAGCTTTGAGTATTATGCTGTCTCCCCTCCTTCCTTACTACTAGATCATGGCCTTCTGCCCTCCTTCCTTAATACTAGTTTAATACTGTCACAAAATTGTTTCTTACTGGCTTTTGAAAATATCCATTCTTAGTAATATTCAGTTTTTTCTGTATTGCTTTCTTCCACATAATTAAGAATGTTAATAATGTGTTTTAATGATTGTGTGGGACTTATATTATTGTGTTCAAAAAATTAAACTAATAAATATAAACATTTTTAAATGTATATAAATGTTTATTAACAAAGATTACATCCTGTAAACTGAAAAATGCATTATTAATGGTAAAGAACCATTCTTGTGGCCTGTGAGAAACCATGCAGCAGCCTGCGATATGTTCAGCGTTATGTCCTGTACACATTCTAGCCAGAAGACATTGGGTACTTCTGAGTTATTGCAGAAAAAAATCTTTAAATTAACTAGGACTAATTAAAAGATTAGAATGAAGAGGATTAAAGTGAAAATATAGAAAACAATTATCTGCTATTAAAGTGTATCTCTTTATTGTAGCACTATTTCAGTGTGTTGTTTTCTAATTTCCTTTAGCTTTCCAGCTTAGCAGAACATGGAAGTTCTGTGGTGAGTACACCATCATCTCCACTGCCTCCATGTGGTACATCAACATGGCCCAATTTACAGGACACTTTACAGTTTGATAGGAATACGAATTCATTCTTGAAATATCAAAGACCTCATACAATATCATCTGGTTAGTATTCCACATCAGACAGAATTAAATATAAAATGACTTAAATTTTGCTGTACATTTCTATAACATACTACATAATAACATTTCTGTGCATATACCATTTTGTTTATCTTTATTAATAGTTGAATAATTCTGTGATTTGACTTAGTGATTTAATTTTCAGCTACTTATTGTTATATTTTCAGTGGTTTAAATTTACAGAAATTTGGTAAAAAAGAGGGGGAGGAGAGAAATATAAGTTTCAATTTGTTCATATAAGTTCAATTTTAAATTCTTTCTCAGGCTGTGGGTATGTGAAGGACAATTAATATTTAAAATAAGAATTTAAAAAAACTGAAGATAAATAAAATATTGTTAATTTTACTTTGTCAACTTTAGTAACTCATATTTGAAAAAAATATAGTCTGGCATTTACTTTTTACAACTGGATCACCAACTGCAAAAGGCAGAAGCTAGATCATGTCTTGGTTATGAAATTACTGAAATTTAACAGCAGTAGATGAATTTATGCTCTGCTGCCGAAGACAAATTCAATTTTTTTTTATAATCTCTTTTGTTATTATTTCCATCATTTTCACACATATTTTCTACTTCATGAGCTTAAAGCCATCTTATCCATCTTCTTTTTTTGACATGGGTGAGCCATGTCAAAAGACCCTATACTACCACCAACCTGGAGGATTAATCCAAAGAACATTTTATCTAATGTTTTCATAGCTCTTTAGAGACTTTCATAGCCTAACATACCAATCTAGTGTACTTTGTGAGAATACAGGTTGGGGTTGGGTTTTAAAGAGGATTGAAATTAAAGCTGTTCTTTCCCCATTGGAAAATAGTCTAGGGATCAGCATTTAAGACACTAGTGATAGCTATCTGAGAAGTTGTTTTATGTACAGTGGAAGGTTTATGGAATAAGAATCAACAGCATAGCATATTGTTATTAGCAGAATTGTGGATGAAATTAGTAGTTAGTCGAAGAATGAAGTCATAAGTGAGAGAAAATAGTAGGCAGAAGAACAGAATCCAGAGATACTTCAGAACTTGTTCAGAAGGTTTAAGATAAAGATCTGGCCACCACAAGCAGTGGGTAGTCTGAAAGGATACTGGTGACCCAGTTACAAAGGTATAAGGGGGGGGTATAACCCCCACGTGCAACACACACTGTGGCTGATGCAGAATCCAGTTAAATTCCTTTTAAATTAAACAATTTAATTAGAAGCTTAAAATATTTCTACTTCTGCTTTCAAAACAAAGTGGTTACTATTTCAGTTTGATGTTTAGGGTAGTGATCCTCCATCTCTATGCTATACCAATTAAAGAAACCTAGACAACAGATTACAATTAAAATATTTTAAACTTTTATTACGTGTATTCTATTATGAAATTTAAAATATAATAAATAATTTGTATTCTCCCACTTTTTCCGTTGAATTTGTGCATATGCAGGTGATCTTTTGTTGATTAGCTGTGATGAAATCCACACTGACAATCATTGTGACATTAAATTTCAGCATAGTATAAAAGTTGGTTGTTACTGGTTTTCTCTATTATTTTATAAAGGGTTGAAGTATTGCATATATTTGTCTACCTTTTTTTTTTTTTTTTTTTTTTTTAATTAATTTCACAATGGCCATGCAGTAGGAAAAAATTCAGTGGTACAAAACTGAAATCAGCTCTCAATAGAGGTTTTAAGACCCACTGGATAATTTACATCAGAGACTTGTTTGTGTTAAGATTACACATGATTATTCTAGTCTGATTCTGGTAAAAGAATAAAAGGTGTTGATTGGGATGGATCTGGTGTTAAAGTGATTTTCTAGTCAGGCGGACCCTGCTGGAGCTTTCGAACTTAAAAATGACCTCGCACAGATTATTCAATTTACCTATTAGAATATCTGATAATCCAGACCCCCCCCCCCAAACACTTTATCTTTTTTCTCAAGAACAACACTTCAAAGTATATGGTAGAGGTGAGTGCTCCTGTAGGCTACTAGCCCACTTCAAATCAGAACTTGGTGATGGTCTTACCTCTAAGGAGCCTTTCAGTCATGGTCATTCTCAGTCTTGTGTTGTTTGGCATTACAAGAATGCAAAGTGGAATGATCCGCAAGATTTCTATTCTTGTTTTCCTTGGTTGGATTACTGTTTTAAATATTGTGATCTCAATGTTTGCTCATATTGTGCCAGCAGTGAAATTATCATTGTAGGAATGAAATCCTGTATTCCACATTCCATCCTAAAATCTTGTCCCTGATCTAAATCTTAGTTTTCTAATAAATGTGTTAAAGCTATTTGCACGTTATTTTTAATAAAGAACGTCTTAAAGAAATATAAAGTAATATATTATGAGTCTAGGAAAATTTACTGCCAGCAATTGATCGCCAGCAATTTACCGCCGCGTCAGTTTATCGCACAAACAATTTACCGCCAGCAATTTACCACGGCGTCAGTTTATCGCATTTTACCGCCTAGAAGCAATGAGATGTGTTTGGTCAAAATCATAAAAAAATATTTTTATTTAAGTTTCTGCCTTAAGCTATGATTAGCATATTTTTGGAATTCTATGAACTATGAGGGAATAGTACGGAAATAAAAAAAAAACACATGTATGGAAATATGTAATTTAATAGGTAGATTATGTATTTTAATAGTTACATGCATCACAAAAATAGTAAAAAATCCATTATTTGAACAATATAACAATTGGTTAATTTTAAACTAAACTAATTATAACATTAGGTATGTCATAGTACACTACAAAAATTCAAAATGAATGTTTATGCAATCTTCAGAATCAGTCATGTTGGGATAATTAATTACTGAGAAACTGTAATATTTACAACACAGTATGTACATTATTAATAAAAAATATTATGTGCTATAACTCTTAGATAATTAACAATATCACCCCGTATATCGTATGCACTAACAAGCCTTTTAATTCGTTCATCACAATCGCGATACTTTCGATAAATTTTCAAATGTTGGGATGATAAGCAGCGACTTGTTCCTCAAATCCTCTATGCTACCTTTCAATAGTATTATTCGTTCTTGGTAATCCTTCAACAGCAAGCTGACGTACGTTCCACATTTCATGGGAATACTTTGGTGGTCGACGAAGATGTCGTCTTGTTGGGCACCCAATCCACGTATGCACAAAATAATCAACTTCTTGTGATTCTGGAGGAAAAACACCATTTTCACACAAATGTTCAAAAACGACCATCACAATTGGAATGTGCACAAGTGCAATTGCTGCCAAAATTCGCATATTTAAAGCAAAATTAGCATCAGTTTCATAACGTTGTTTCAATCCATTATTCTGAATGGAACGAAAAATACATTGTGAAAAGTGGAAAAAAACAACCCCGTTGCGAAGCGTCAGGAAAAACTCTTCTGCAAGCATTCATCATTGCCGTCTCAAAATCTATAGTTATTGATTGCAGGAACATAGCCAGTTCCAATACTTTCAGCTGCTGTAGTAGAGATACATACGTTTCTCAGACTTGTTAGGCAATAATGCATAAACTAATGGAAGCAATATTTTGTCCTTGAATCCATGTATCGTATACAGCTGATAAAAAAAGTAAGGGAACAGTTTTGAAAGTCCCATTGGCATAACAGTGTTCGCTTCGCACTAACAACTGCAAATTTCTTTTCATACTTAAAATTAACATACGATTGTCCTCGGGTCCAGAATCAAATTGTAGAAACAATTCTCCATTGCATGATGTTTTATATTCTTCTGTAAAAACTATGTATGTCTCTGCGATGCGTTGGAAGAATTTGGCCATCAAAATTTCGATTTCTTATATTTCGGATCATTCGTTTCATTGTATCTACACTTGGAAGCTTAGGGGCTGCTGCTTGGCTACAGATTCTCGAAACATTTGAAATAATACTATGAGGCGTATTATTTGTTGTTTCTGCATAAGTTTGAATGGTATCAAGAAGTTGTGCTGCCTCAACTCCTGCTGCGTCTCCATAATGATTGTGCTCCTTCCATGTTTTAACGATGGTGTTATCTACCGTAGTAACTCGAGCAGCACATTTGGTTTTTCGGTAATTTTGACACTTCAGTGAATTTTTGTTTCATTTTGCCTGTCTTTATAAAACAAATGTCCACTAAAGCACAATTTCGGTTTTCCTTTTTCTGATTTCAAAAATTCCACCGACATGATACGTTCACAAACTCAAAAGGATGAAAAGTAAACTCAAAATAAGAAAATGTTGTGATTGTAAGAGATTATAAATATATAAGTACCTCCCTAATTAGCATGCCCTACCCCCACTCCCCTAAAACATGCTACTTAAGTTAAAAATAAATGGCGCCTCCGTAGCCAGGTGGGAAGGAGCAGCAGTGCGTAGCACACGCTTCTTGATTAGACCGGGGTTCGAGCCCGTCACCACCAAATACGGAGGATGCGGAAAGGTCAGGGAATGACCACCGCACCGGAGCAATATGGCCTTAGTTGCTAATGCTCCTAAAAACCAAACAACAACAACAACATTAAAAATAAATTTATATAAATTATATGTATTGCCTGGTGATATTTGTAGGTTATAAATTGTTTATGCAATAAACTGACGCGGCGGTAAACTGCTAGCGATTAATTGCGAGCGATAAACTTTCCTAGACTTCGTCTAGGAAATTCTTAGTCTAGGAAAGTTTTTCGCTGAAAGTTTAAGAAAATTTAAGTTTATAAACAATTTATAGCCTACAAATGATTGCTAGCATATTTTATCGCCAGGCAATACATATAATTTATATAAATTTATTGGTCATTTTAAATTGAAAATAAGGCTTTTCTATAGGTGTTATTTAAGAATTAAGTGCAGTTAAAAATGGAAGTTATATGCTAGGTATACATTTCCTGGAAATACATACCATTGCAGGTGCTTTAATTTAATTGCCTGTTATTTTCCAAAATTAGGTAGGTAGGTACTTACTTAATACCTTTAACTTAAGTAGCATGTTTTTAAGTCAGAATATGTATTTTAACAGCAATTAAAAAAGAACAAAGTATTAATGAAATGCGAATTGAACAATATTTAAGTGGAAGTGATTCGGGCAACAAAAAAAAGAAGTATTGCGATTGTGATGAATGAATTAAAAGGCTTGTTAGTGCATATGATATATGGGGTGATATTGTTGATTATCTAAGAGGTATAGTGCATAATATTTCTTATTAATAATGTACATATTTTAATTATTATATTAATAATGGCTAGGAATTCCTCCATCTGCTACCTGTTTATAGAGCCTCTACGCTTCTAGGTCTCGCTGTGCTACAGAGGTGAACGACAGTTCAGTTCGGCAGATATGAGGATCTTAGCTCCTGTTAGTTTAGTTTGCACTTTGTGTAGATATTGGATGCATGGGAGGATGTCCGCCTCCGGACGACAGTACAAGGAGATGACGTAAAGTTCTCCTAGGGAACTAACAATGTGTGCACAAGATGCCCACTCGTGGCACAGGTGTGAGATCCTCGTGATGGTTATGTTCGGGTTTCTTACGACAGCAGCCCATGGGGTTTTTCCATCCACCTGAACAATCTTATAGCTGAGTGGGTACCCCTGGACAGCCCCAGTGCAGGTGTAGGGTTCTTGCAGCAGGAGGATGTCTTGGTTTTCTTCTTCAGCCTTTTGCCTTATCTGTCCCACTACCACAATTGCTTGCTGAGCATTGAGTTGGAGGAATTTAATGCAAGTGGTGTTATAACTTTTAGGCAGAGTCCCCATAATGAATTCTTAATTGTTGGGTGCTTCTTACTTTAATATATACCGGGCATTTGTTATCTCTGACTGTGTGTGTGTGTGTGGGGATCCTCCTCTTCGTCCTGGGGTTCCACAATAACAGGGTCATCACTCTGGCCCTGGGGATCATTGTGTTTACCTGTTCTTCCTTCCATTTGATGAATTCCAGATGACAGGTACAGTTCGGATAATCGGGTATTTGGTAAGATAATGGGATAGGTCACTGAAAATGATGCCCACCCCAAGTTGTGGCTTAATTTGAAGGCACACAGTTGGTTAGGGGAATTTTGGGCTATCACCTCTGTCAGATTGGGGGGGGGGGGAGAGAAACACCTAGGTATGAAAATTCTCCTGGAAAGACGGGGTTACTTTTCCTTATGGTTTTCAGAGGCACTAATCACTCTGGTGAAGTCGGTTTTACTCCGGGAACAATAATTAGAGAGATCTGTCTCTTCCATGGAATGTTTATGGAGGCGGGGGGGGAAACACTGAGCACAATGTGAGCATATGGTACATTTAATTCCGCAGAGATAGAAATAACACAAAATGGTGGGGCACTCTTGCAGCCCAGAGAGCACTAATTGGTGGATCCTCCCAAGTCAAGAATCGGATTTGAACTTGCCAGCCATGTTATATCTGAGCACTCTCCATTACCTTGTTGTGGGCAGCATGGTGACCTGTCACACAACAAAGGAAATAGATAAAGAACGTAAAAATCTGATTATATTTCCCTAGATAGTTAGAAAAGTCTCGCCCTATGAGTCCACTGTTGGTTGATCTTCAACTAGAACCAATGATTTTTAACTCTATTACATTTAAAACACATAATTCAAACAAATTATTGCAGAGCGATAAACGACACATCCGTACTGTAAGGCAGCCATATTGGTGATCCCGGGTGAATGCAGTGGATAAGGTGCCTCCGTAGCCAGGTGGGCAGGAGCAGCAGTGCGTAGCACATGCTTCTTGATTAGACTGGGGTTCGAGCCTGTCACCACCAAATAGGGAGGATGCGGAAAGGTCAGGAAATGACCACCGCATATCTCGGAGCAATATGGCCTTAGTTGCTAATGCTCCTAAAAACCAAAAAACAAAAACAAACAAACAAGCAGTGGATAATCGGTACATTCATCTCCCAATCACAACTTACACCGAGTGGACAGAAATCATGGGGGTAACAAAAGTTAAAGGTAAACTGCAGCCATTATCAACCCACTGCAGGATGGAAGCCTCCTGAACAATTCATGCTGAGGGAAATGGATCATAATCTGTCATGCTGGTCTAGTGCGGGTTGGCAGATCGACCCTATTTAGCAGTCAGGGGCTTGAACCCCAGTCTAGTTAAAGAGCGTGTACTACTGCACTCCTGCTTCTGACCACTTCGCTATCATGGGGGTACCTACCTAGTAACAGGTAGGCCCACCTTTCGCTCGGATAAGGGCAGTCACAAGGTGAGGCATTGAGTCCACTAGTTCACAAATTTGTTCTACAGGTATTTCCATCCATGCTTGCTGCACCTCTGTCCATAATTCCGTTGCATTCCTGGGTGGAGAATCCGTAGCTCGAACGGACCTTTCCACAGCATCCCAAAGCTGCTCCACAGGGTTCATGTCCGGTGAATAGGGAGGCCATTCCATGGTGATCTGCAGAATGCTGTTCTAGCCATGTTCTAGTCACCACAGCTCTGTGGGGAGGTGCATTGTCCTGTTGGAAGAATCCATAGTCCTGTGGGTGAATGATGGCCATGAAAGGATGCAGATGAACAAGGATGGACACGTAACCTGGACCGTTCAGAGATGCATCTAGATGTAACACGCTTAAGACCATTACTGACTGTCCACCTGTTTGAATAGTTCCTTGTTGATATGACTGGTGCATAGCTTCGCGCAGTTTCCCCCCAGATGTGCACCATCCCGACCACTCAAAATAACTGGATATGTGACTTATCAGACCAGGAGACCAGTCTTCAATCATCCAAAGTCCGGTGCCAACGTTCTTTCACCCAGTTAAGGCATAGAGTCCTGTATCATGGTGTTAGCAATGAGACTCTGGTGGGTTGGTAGCTCCCATAACATATTGCAGCTAATGATCGCCAGATGATCTTGGTGGAGACATTTCTGGCACTTCCCTTGTTGATGTCTCTGGTGATTTGCACTCTCCAGTTGGCTGAAACAATGCGAGATAGACGTTGACAGCCACGTTCATCCACCACCATTCTCCATCCGTATTGCTGGCCATGATGATTCATTATTCGAGAAATGGCTTATTCTCGATACACTTTTGATACTGTCAAACAGGGATAGTGCAATTTCTGTACCACTTCCACGATAGCGTGACCCACGAATTGGGTACCCATTATCGTCCATCTTTCAAAGTCGGTTTACTCACTACATTTATCCATACTGGCATTGAATTACTATCTAATGCAGTGATGCCATGTTACCTATATACCTGCCTAGCGGTTGGTTCGTCCACTACAGACAGGGGTGACAGAATTGTATTGCCCAGGAACCAGGTATCCCACGAATTCTGTCCTTTTAGTATATAATGCCACTGCTTGTTGCTTATTTTTGACTTGCAAAAGGTCTTTTATACCTATTCCATTTATTACTTGAATTTTATGATTTCTGGTGTATATATATTTTTTTACTTTGGAGTTTTGAAGTGTCCCAGTAAATTGAGAGTTTGCTGTACATATATTTCAGTATCGAGCCTACAGTATATGTATTTCACATCTCTTACCAAATTTATGTTATATGAATTCCATATCTGCCATCAAGATTAACTTGTATGTATTACACTGTAATGTTACGTTTGTAAATTCTAAGTAATTATAATCGATAATAAATTTAACTATCTATTACTAACTTACGTGATTCAAACTGTTGGGTGACCTATTTGTGAATTGACAATGTACCGAGCACCTGAAGAGAAATATTGAAACATTTGGGTTGAAACATGCTTGATACAGGTGGAAGAGTGTATAGTAATCAGCCCATCCGTATCCTCGATGAGATGACTTTCATTATGTTCAGCTTTTTCATACAGATAGTTATTTCATTATGTTCAGCTTTTTCATACCAAAAAGAATTGCATGTTGTTGATAAGTAATATCAGCTGAGTTGCAGTAGTTTTTCTGTATGGTACTGATGCTTTCTGAAAAAAGTGATGCTGATTGTAATGAACTTCATGTAATCATTACATGAAGACAGTGACACTTATTTGTTATGAGCTACAATTGTCATTCAGATGCATAGAGACAGACGTTAAAATTAGTTGGAATGTTCTGTGCTGTAAAGTTCCAACTGCATATAGTGTAGCACCGAGGACCAATCCCTATGTTATTTCTTCTCCCTGGACAACAGATTGTGAAACAGCAGTTCATTGCAGTTTTTATGAAAACTCTGTATAATCATCCATGGTTGACCCGAAAATCCGATGTCATATAAATTTTGGAGAATGCCATAGCATTAGGTAGTATCAAAGCCTTTTTCGATATCTAAGGCACACCATAACACATTCTTTTTGACTAAAAGTATTCCATATATAGAGGATTCCGGTTATTTGGGCCACCGGTTAATCGGGGCAGCCGTTTATTTGTGGAAAATCTTAAAAAACAGAACCCAATTGAGAAAATAGCCAGTGTTTACTTCGCTTAATTGGGACAACATGCCGTTTAATCGGGGCAGGAGACTGCGGCACTGGTGATCACCAGATTGTCTCCGACCGAACCACGTGGTTCGGTCCGATTTCTGGAGGTCACAACCATAAAACAATAAAAACAATTAGTGGTCACCTGTTTATTGGGCTTTTCTGTTAGTGAAATATATCGTAAACGGATAGTAAACTCTATCTTACTGAATTTGAGATAATACCGACAGCTGGAATTCTGTGAGTTATTATGGTGAAATGTGTTTACACTTCTATGAAATCTTCAATCATATAAAAAATTAATTTTCAGATTTTCTCTTCATTCCTATTTTTAAAGCTTTGTAACTCGTTACTCCGTTTTCACTTGTGCGTATTGTGTTACTTGCAATTTGTGTGTGTGCCATGTTCTTTGTTATTGATTGCTTATCTTTTTACTGTTTTAAATATTAACCCCCACCCACAAATGACATTGAACAGAAATGTCAACTAGTTTAGTTAGTATGTACATATTACAGTACGTATTATTATTCCGATTATCACGTATATTTTTCCGAATTTCACGTATCATTTAATTTTTTAATTGGTAAGGCAATAAAGAGTAAATTTGTACTTAATATATCTTTACTTTTATAGCGTATGGATAATATTCCTTCTATTTTCGCTAATTAGAATCGCTGTTTAATAGAATTAAAATTCAATTTACAAACGTGATCACAGTGACTGGCACTTATTACACATCGTATAGTAAACGGTACTTTACAATGTTGACTCCATCGTAACGTGATTTGATTGAACAGTGAACCAATTGTAGCGGGGGGGGAGTACATTGTATTTTTAACTATTTACGTGAACGGATAATTGGGGCAGCCGCTCAATCGGGCCAAAATGCACTAGTCCTGATGTGTCCCAAATAAACGGAATCGACTGTATTATATATCAGATATAGTCAGCCCTCTTATAACACGTATTTATACTACACAAATTCGATCATACATGATTTATAAATAGGGGAACGATGTTGTATATAACACGAACCGAATTCGCTTATGCATGATTCGCCTTTGTGTTTACAAGAAATGGCAGTCAAACATGGCTAATGTTTGTGACCCAACTGAATGCAGCACAATAGGAATGAATAGAAGATTCTGAAAATGTATATATATGTTTTTTTTATATGATTGAAGATTTCAGTGAAGAGGAAACACAATTCATCATAATAATGTAAAAATCCACAATTCTAGCTATCGGTATTATCGCAAATGCAATTAGATCAAGTTTACTACCTGTTTATAACAGATTCCACTAGCAGGAACGCAACTGGAAATTGTTTCTATTGTTTTATGGTAGTGACCTCCAGAAATGTGCTTTAGTAAAATGTGAGCTAGTGTGAAGTGATAGTGTGTTTCTGCCTTTATGGTGTTGTTTATCGAGTTGCTACGCATGCACAGCTTTGTTTATGTATACTAAGCGTGCCTCCTCATTTTTGTCCTTTTAATACTGTAATTGTGCTTTATTCCCAAAAAAAGGAGTAAAATACTTAAAAAAAAAAAAAAGTGTGAAAAGAAAGCATCCTGGTGAAGATACTACAGATTCAGAGAGAAAAAGAAAAGTAATAGTGATAGACAGAGGCGGACTGGGTCAAAAATTCTTATCAGGGAAAACTTGTAGTGGCCTCGTACTAGTGTTTATGGCCAAAATCACACTGGCCTCTGGCCCACTGGGGTTCCTCCTGGTAAGGCTTATGGCCAGTCTGTCGATAGAGGAAAACCACGAGATTATGAAACTTTTTGAGCGATTTAAAAACATATGATATTGCACGTGCTACAGGCCTAAATGAGACAACACCGAGAACAATTAGAAAGAATGCAGAGAAAATAAAAGCAACTTTCATAGCAGGAACAACTCAAAGTGTAACAAAATCCATTAGATCAAGACAAAGAATTGGAAGAGATGGAATGTCTGTCATCTGTTTGATGGAAGATCAAACAAAGATCAAGTTTGCTTATGATAGAAGCAAAAGCATTAGCGATATTTTATGTAAAAATCATAATAGAATATGTAACTATTTTATTACGATTATTTATTGTGTTTGGTTACAAATGTGTGTTGAATCTTGGGTGGTTGGCACCTAACCCTTAACGCCTGCTATTTATATTGCATGAGGGTTTCTAGGAACACAACTGTCATGTTATATGAGGACTGGCTGTACTGACAGTGGCTTGTATTGCTATACCAGTCTTCCTCCCAAAATCATGCATGTTTAAAGAGTAGTGAAACAAAGTGTACAAGGGTGCATTTTGAATATTTTAAAGCTGTAAAATTTTGAAACATTATTAGAATATTCACTGAGAATGTCAATTGCAGTTTCTGGCAACACAACTTTTGTAGCCTTCCAAAACTAGAAAAGATCATTCTAATCCTCATGATTACCAACCAGTTTCCCTTAACTAGTTGCCAAGGGAAAATACGACACATTATACTGAACAACAAATTTTGGGTCATATCTTGTTACGGACATGAAAGTAAGTTTAATTTATAGATTTTGTGGTGCTAAACACGGAAATTAAAATGGCAGATTGGCTCTTGTTTTTGAAAAAAGTAGTTTTTTATATTTATACAAGGTATTTTTTATTTAAATGGCAGTAAGATGCAGCTACAAACATGCCTGTATCAAACACGGGACCTTTTCGCCTTTCGCTTGTATTCAACTTTGGGAGCAACCCTTTTCATCACCCAACAATAATCGGGTAACACAGTGGCACTCCATTTACTTTTGTATCTTTATTCCCTTGCTGTGATGTCTTGATGGAAGCACTCACCATGTTCGTTGTTGATGACATCACTGTTTCGCAGGAGGAAATCCAGGTGTGAGTGCAAGAAATGCATCTTCAATGACATGTTTCGCCCCAGTTTGATCTAGATTTAGATGATCTCACAATGATCTAGAACAGCGTTTCCCAAACTGGGGTCTGCAGACTCCTGGGAGGGCCTCAAAATATCAAGTAATATGTGTTTCTCTATATATATATATATATTGGGGTTTGTAGATCTCAGTGGTTTGGGAGCTGCTGATCTAGAAGATTCTGCTGTTGTAGCCTCAAGGCCAAAAGTGCTCTATCTTATTCTTCAGCAGTTCGAGATCCCCGATGAGGTCATTAAGTTCACTTTCTGTGACCTTATGTTGTTCAGAAGGATAAAGGTTTGAACAAAATGGTGGATCCCTTGACGTAGACCGTTGCTGTACTTCTTCGTGTATATCAAGTTGATGTTCTTCACAGTGTACAGAAAAATGGTTGGGTGGTTCAGGAATAGTTAGTACTTCACTGTGAGGCATGGGACAAATTGTAGGTGGTATATTTGGGTACATCACTGTCCACGTTTTCTTCATTATCATCCCCTTTTCTAATAGGAGACACCATTCAGAAGTAACATTCTGTGACGTTATTTGTTGGCTCCCTCCATATCATGGGCACTGTGAAAGGCATAAAATGTCCCTTTAGATTCACCCATATGGTGAGTTTTGATGAACAGGTAGTGCAGCATATGTGTGGAGCCCAGTTCTACTTTATACCCAAAGTACAAGAATTAGGCCTTTTTTATGGCTTCAGTTAAGGTATGCTTTCTTGAAGCTAACTTGACTTCTCCACATACATAACAGACAGAAGTCATCCAGGCTATTCACACAATTATGGGGCATATTGATCTCACACAACACAAATACTGCACAGAAAGTAGGAATCTCACAGAGAACCATTAACTGAGAACAGATCACCCAGGGTCTAGCCATATATTCGAGGATTACTGCAACAGAGTTGAAGATCCATTTGAGGTGACAACAGTTTATCATGGGATGCAGAGCGAGGTGACAGTTGCCGACCACAAAATACATTCTCCTTAGATCATATTAATATAGAAGAACAAATATATGAAATGCATATATATAACAAATAAACATTTAACAATAGTATGAATAGCCGACTGGGCTAGCCGGGTGGGTAAAGTGCCTGCCTGGCAACCCAAAGGTTGCGGGTTCGATTCCCGCCTCGCAACTACCAAAAAAAAAAATAAATAAATAAAATAAAATAGTATGAATAACCATTGGGAAAGCTTTCAATACTACCTGGAACTTCAGTTTCCTTTGAGGCCTGTAACTACATAATACTGAAATACTTTTGGATTACTTTGGTATTCTCTTGTGCCTAATTCAAAACATAGCCTATCTAGTTTACTATTAAGATTCCCTCTCTGAGTCCTTTATTTGGTTAGAAGGAGTTCAGCGGGGATCATTACTTAGTACAATGCTGCTGAAATTAGAATTAATCACACGAACATGATTAATTTTTAAATCATAAATAAATGTTAATCACATGAAAATGATTATTAGGTGATCTTACTATTTTATTTCACTCAAAATGTGAGCTTGAGGTTTCAATAAATAAAATGTTTTTATGGATGAAGCAAAATGGATATAAATTATCTGACCAAAAAAAAAAAAAAAAAACATTGCAATACGTTTTTGCAAGAAGCATAAAATGTATCCTGAACTTTAACTGCAGTTGGTAAATTGTGCTCTGTGGTACTACTTCTCAAATAGCATTCAATCTGTGGGCCTGATTATTGATAACAAACTTAGCTTTCAAAAACATATTAAAAATATATGACATAACTGCTTAAAGAACATTAATTTGCTCAGAACTATCTTTGCTATCAAGGGGTTCTGGGGTGTTGACCATGTTACCCTTGCCAGCACTGAGTGCTAATTAGATCCTGTCTAGATGATGGGTTACGTGCGTGCGTGCGTGCGTGCGTGCGTGCGCGTGTGTGCGCGTGTGTGTGTGTGTGTGTGTGTGTGTGTGTGTGTGTGTGTGTGTGTGTGTGTGTGTGTGTGTGTGTGTGTGTGTGTGTGTGTGTGTGTGAGAGAGAGAGAGAGAGAGAGAGAGAGAGAGAGAGAGAGAGTTGGCTTAATTGTACTCAGCAATTCAAAGTTTATATATTGAAATCTTAGACATATTGAACTTGAATAAGTAAAAATAGGTAAAAGGGAAAAAAAAAATTGAGTTATTAATATTGTTGATAATTTGGCAGTCAAAGAGAGCAGATATTTCTTTACACTTATAGGTAGGTGAATTAAAGTCTAAAGTAATAGCAGTTTAGATGAAGAATTCAGTAGAGCATTCAATAATTCTGCTTAATTTCTTTAATATATATATTACATATTTAATTTTTATTACATAATAAATTTAATTTTGAAAATTTTTGGAGTTGCTTTCTGTGATAATTTGTAAATTTAATTCTTATCTTTTGTAAAGCTAATTCTGGTAATTTGTTACATTGTTTTAGATTTATTGCAATTATGCCATTTATCAAATTCTTAAATTTTTAGTTATCAGTCAGTCCCTAATCTTGTTCACACATAGCAGTAGACAATCTCATGACCTTTTAATAAATTTTCCCATGCAGTAGGTGCACATTAAAAACTTAAAAACTTTATGGCTCTAAAGTGAAATTGTCACTGTGCACAATCTGTTCTGACACTCTGCTTAGGCAAATAATGAATTTTTTAAAAATTTGCCAGTTCTTAGGTTTTTGCTGCATTCTCCCATTTTCCTACAATTAGCCAGAAAAATAGTTGGTGCTTGGTGTTGGTTCAGTGGTCCAGATATAGGAGGTTCTTCTGTATTAGGTTTTTGAATTAAAAACCCTTTTTACTTCTGTATGTATCTGAATACTTTTAGTCTTGTAGTGTATATATGTTTACTACACAATAATATCACAATAATTGTTTAGCACATTCTCAGCTTCAGTATTGAAGCTGAGAATGTGCTAAACAATATTGTTACTTATTGTGCTTCAGTATTGTTATTTTGATTTAATACTGATTAATCATTTAGTGATTAATGATTAAATCAATGCTCATTAATGATTAATCAATCAGTATGATTAATAATGATTAAATAATCATTTAAATCATTATTTATTATTAAAATATTTAAATAATGATCAATATTAATGATTAAATCAAATTAAATGCAGTGAGTTGGTAAAAATTCTGTCTGGTCTCTCTGTTGCTTACTATTTAAATTTATAAATATTTAACATTAATTAAAACTGCTTCATTAATATTGTTAATTATTACAAAATTAAAATTTATAAAGAGATAAAATAGTTTATAATTTATTTAGAATAAAAAATAACAAAAGGTATAATAGCTAATTCTCCTCAGCTTATGAACGGGCAGGACATGCCAGGCCAGCTTTAACATCTCATACTTTTCAACCTCCTGTACATGATAATTCTGCAGGCATCATTGGTAATACTAATAATGCAACCAATGGACATTTAGGAGATCCAAAAAGGCCTGCAGTTCCAGAAAGGTAAGCTGATGAATGCTTTGGAATTTTTATAAAATTTACTTATTACACTCCTCCTTCAAATGTCACAAGTAATATGATCCTGGAAAAAGGTCACATTAACCAAATTCATGCTAGTTGAGTAATTTTTTTCCCCTATAAGCATAATGTTATAATAGGGGTTGAATTTCTGATGGATCACAAAAAAGCACTTTTTTTTTTTTTTTTATAGAAAATGGACTTGAATGATAAACTATTATGTAAATATAAAATAATGTGTAAATAAGATTTAGCAATGTGAAATGCTTGAGTAAATGAATATTTTACATGTTATATCCAAAGATGTAAAATATTCATTTCATTCCTTGTCCCACCATTTATCATTTGCTGATCTGTGACTGGTATTTCCAGTATGTATTAATGTCCCAAAACCAGATATTGAAAAATAACTGAAAAGGAACTTTTTACTAATTAGTTAAAAGAAATTTATTATTATTTTTTTGTTGCTGATCAACAGAAAATAATAATAAAATTTCATTGTAGTCTATAAATTTAAAGGTTTTGTTGTTGTTTTTAACTTCATGGTTATTCATTAAGAAAGGATAATAATAATAATATCTTAAAATATATGCACAAAAATTTTACCAGTCTTTGTGAAAATATTCGGAATATTAACCATGTTAAGTTTCAGTTGAGAACCACTACCTAAGCTTGTGCTTGTTAAAATTTAAGAATCATTTAATTTGCTAAGTACTGAAGTACTTATATTTCAGCAACTGTTTATTTAAGGCTAATAAACGCTATATAAATTTCCTGGATTATCCATAGAAAAGACTGGTATACACAACGTTTTGCTGACTGAAAAAAAACAAAAAAAAAACTGTGAACACAATTTTAATCTCTATAACTGATGGAATTATCAAAAACCACTGTCATTTTTTCCCCCTAAGTGTCAGAATTTTTTAAAAATGGCAATACAGTATTTACTGCAGTACACCTAATTGGCAAATAGAATATATCACTAATTGCACTTTCTAGTAAAGAAAGAACGGAGGTGTTGTTATTATAATTGTTAATTTACTATTAATATGCACTATTATTATTATCAATGCATGTGTCATCAGGGTGTCAGCAATTTTGATTTGTCGTGCTCCACCTGGGAATATTTTATGCCACTAAATCAGAGATGAAGAATCACTCACTTTTGCAAAAAAAAAAAGAAGCATATTATGTTTTGGTGTTAGAAATGCTGACCAAGGCAGATCATAGACCTCACATCATGTCTGTGATTTGTGTGTTGAAAATATGACAGTTGGTTAATGGAAGGTGAAAATCCCTTTAATTTTATGTAATAATATGACATAAAACCAGAGACTACACATCAAATTGCTGTTTTTGTATGTGTTATCATATTACAGGATGCATCAAGAACAAAGCTATGATACAATATCCAGAACTACCAGCTATTCATCCTGTCCCCTACATTGAAGATGCCAATTCCAGCCAAATCTCAGATCATTGATACTTCCAGCATTCTGATTGTTCCCCAAATTAATGTATTGAATTTGAGTATTGGTGAAGTTGAAGCTATGCAAAAAGAAGCATCAACAATTTACACAAGGTGAACTGAATGATTTGGTATGAGACTTAGATCTACCAAACAATTCAGGAGGGCTCTTAGAATATGGGTTGAATGAAAAGATCACTGGCTTGACACCTCATTTTCTTGGTATAGTTACAGAAAAAAATTCATCATCTTCTTCTCCTCCAAGGAAGGGGGTGTTCCTTATATTCTTTACTGACATAAATGGTTTAATCTATTTACCCAATGTTATTTATGATCAATCAGAATGGAGGTTCTTCACCGACAGCTTTAATAAGCTAGGCATGACATGGTTCAATGGCCAATATGCAAGTGCAGTAGTACCTATGCATTTTAGTTTGCTCTGGTTTGAGCCCATGTAAATGCTAAATAGAGGTAATGGTTGTATACTTGTTAAGATGATTAGTTGTAAACTCTTTTAACCTATATGGTTATGCCAGAGTATAAACAGAACTTTTTTTTTTTTTTAACTCAGCAATGGTGGTGCCTCCATTTGTAGCAGAGCCAATAGCTGGGCACCCCTGACAGGTCCCCATTTTCTTTTTAATTTTTGGAAACCATTTTAGGTTTTAATTTTGTTTTGAACAATACCAGTACAGTGGACACTGCTTATTGTGATTACTTTGGAACACAGTTTAATTGATAAGAGTAACCAATGAAACAAGAATGCAGCTGTTCAGTACTGTTATTGATGCAGAGCAGAAATATGTACATAAAAAGGTGAATATGGGCAGAAAGAAATCATTAAAATCAAGCAATATAAAAAGTACTTTAATTTGGAAGAAACAAAATTTGTAAATCTAAATGATTGCCATCTTCTAGATTATACCTGTCTAACTTATTTAAAAAAAAACCTATAACGTTGATGATGTTCTTTTCAAAATCATTTTTATTTAAAATGAAGTTGTAGTGTGACACGACATGGGATCTGTACTCAGCAAAAAGAGCACATCCTTCCTCAATTTTTGAACAAGAGGCTTGTTGGAGAAAAATTTCATCTAAGATTAATCTCAGTTAAAATAGTTTGAATTATTATTAAACAGATTTTTTAATAAGAGGAGAGGCCTGCAAAAGCCCTTTCCAATGCACTCTTTGTTACACCACAAAACAGTTTGTCAATTTTTTTTTTTTTTTTTTTTTGCACCTAGGGTTACCACCAGATGACCTCTTCCGAAAAAATAAGGCTTTTTAAAATATCATTTCTGCTAAATAAATGTGAGATATTTGAGAAATTAATCGAATTGTTCTGGTGTAAGTAATGCTCAAAAAAGAAGGAAAAAAATTTTATTGCAAAACATTCAATGAGCAGCCTGTTGATGAGCCCAAAAAAATAATAATAATAAATAAATATATATTTTTTTCATGACCATAGAACATAAAACTAAACTGGTAATACACCTCTCATGTCATCTCACTGAAAGATTTCAGTTGTTAAAATAACACCGTGAAATATTTATCATTATTTATAATGTAAATAAATTACAAGAGTGGGAAAAAATACTTCAGAAATTTGCATTTACAATTGACTGATAATAAAAATCAAAATGAAAGTGATATTCACAGTGTAGCTCTGTTTCATACAATAAGATATGAGTTCAAGGAAAGTTTTGAAATTTATTTGCAAAAATAATCTGACCGCTTCGTTTCCAAATACAACAGTGATTTGATGAATTTATTTAATGCTGCCTGTGTTAGTAGATTCAACAGAATAAAACTTTTTTGAAATTGAAAATTATCAAAAACTGTTTCAAGATCCACCACATTTCATGAATGTATGTCAAATCTGGCAATAATATCAATAGAAAATGATAAACCACACATATGTATTATTGTTGTCTATAAATTGCCTGTATTCTCTGTAAGTTTGTCTGTTTTGCCAGCCCTAAAACTTGAATTTCCAGGGAGGAGAAACCTTACTGTTCTCTCTCTCCTGAGACCAGCTAATTCTGCTAAAGAATGAAAATAGTCTTTAAAAGATCATCATATCATTGACAGAATTTGAATTTAGACTTTTTCCACTAGAGCACTACATATGAGAGCAATATGATAATGATTATTTGTAGTGCAAAAAAAAAAAAAAAATAAATAAATAAATAAAATTTTGTTATTCCAAAACTATGTTTTTTAATTGTTGTGAGATACATTATTAATAAAATTAAGAATACCAGTGCTTTTTTTGTAAAAAAAATATGTACGGTACTCATTCTTTGCTATCAGGAAAAATTGAAAATTAAAAGGACAAGAAAAATACAGTACTCTAAAAAATTATTTCCTGATATTGTTACTTAGTAGTAATGTTTTTGGAATAAGAACAGCAAATTAAGTATATTAACACAGTTTATTAAGCATAAAATTATTATTCAAGTATATAAAAAATAAGTAAAAATTAGTAAAAAATAAGTAAGAATAATTTCATAATAAAGTTTTTATAGAATATTCCAAATTTTTATTGAGTTCTCTTTCGACACACATGCCGACTTCTTTTCATCTGTTTGTGTGTGTTGCTGAATGACGTTTCCAAAGCAGCTGTTTTGTTTGTTTCTTTGTTATTTAGTTTTTGGGAGCATTAGCAACTAAGGCCATATTGCTCCGGGGATAGTCATTCCCTGACCTTTCCACATCCTCCGTATTTGGTGTTCATGGGCTCGAACCCTGGTCTAATCAAGAAGCGTGTGCTACACACTGCTGCTCCTGGCTATGGAGGCGCCTTCAAAGCAGCCACGAATCGACATATTTGCTGGATCGAAGTGTATCACTGGTGGGCCTACAATTTTAATTAAGAAATAGTAGTGAAGAAACTGTTTTTGTCATTAATGAAGCTGTGGTTGGACTAACGATCAGATTCATTTGTGAAAATCCTCATTCACATTCACTTGATGAAATTTGTATCGTACTCAGAGCATTCATCAAATGCGCTTCAATTTTTCCATAAACTGTCTTTTCGATTAGGTATTCCCAAAATGGAGAAATTGTATCTCTTTCATTTAACTGAAGCCTAATTGGCAATTTTCTAAATTCATTCTCATCAAATGCCAACATTTCATGTTTAGGTTTAATACCTTTGTTATTCTCATTTTCCTTCTATTGTCACTAGTTCTTTGAACTAGTTCTTAAAATTTTAATTTTTTCTTTTTTTTTTTTTTTTTTTTTTTGAAACTGTCCAAAATGTTGGTGTCATTCGGATATTCAGCTACTGCAACCGAACAGATAGGGAAAATTTGAACAGGACGCTTACAGTTGATTCTCAGCAGTGTCCAACCTTTTCTTCGCTCAACTGAAACAATTTTAAATGCAACTCCCAAGGGAATTCAAAAAAAAATTTGCAATAAAAGGAGTTCGTTAAACAGAGGTATGACTGAGTCATTTAGAATTCTAAAAATGGTTATAAAGTTTTATATAGAAGATATCTTAACAATAGACAGTGAGATGCAAATTTAGTTAAATAGCTTTAAGCTTAATTGAAAAGTAGATAAACATACAAAAAAATTTAGGGAATATTACAAATTTCAAAGTGTACAGCCATCCAAACGTTACACGTCACTGTTAATAAAGGTGCTGGTATGCTGGTACGTTGCGTACTGTCTCAAAAAAAAAAAAAAAAAAAAAAAACCACTGAAGAATACTAAACCTAAATATATTTTTTTTGGCATTTTATTTCTTCTATTTATGTTAAAACAAAATTTATTTGATTATGTTTCTGCTATTATCCTATTAAAATTTATCTAGTAATGTGTAGTATGATAAACAATCTCATAAAAGCCCTTTTTTGTTGCCAAGTGTTAGAATATAGTTTAGTTTTTTAAATTCCAAAATGGATTTTATGTGTTTGTTGATCATTAGAAATATACTACAATATTAAAATAACTGTATGCAATTATTTATTAGTCTTTGGGGGAAGTTCCAATAAGGCATTTGCACAAAGGTGCCTCATAGGCATTTGCACAATTGGTGGCTCTGTATATTGGTCTGATAAGAGTATTTGGCAAGGTCTCTGACCTATTACCTCTGTATCAAATTTAGTATAATTAGGTCACAAGCACTTACTCAACTAACATTGAACTATTCATGTGGTATCAGATCATTTAATTACATTATTTTATCTATAAAATGACTATGCCAAAACATTTGTATGCCTCCAATTCCTGAAATTACCAATCAACAGCAATCAAACAGAAGTGAAAATCTCCCCAGACATCTCAGTTGCAGAATGAACTCAATCAATACTCTTGACCCATAATTTTTCTAAACCATGTCTAGTAAACCAAACTGATAATACATCTCCCATGTCATCTTACATTCCTTCCATTGTCAACTATCAAAGAAATCACATAAGCCAGATCTTCCAAAGTGAAACAGTTATACCTAGCAAGTGTGGATACAGATGATATGACCAACCAAGAACTACTTGAAACAATGATATGTTAACTTGATGTCCTGATTAAGAAACGGTTCAGGATACTCCATTTCTGTTAGAAAAGAAAAATCAAAACGTGATTTCCATAAATAACCCATGTAAGTAATTTATTCCAGTGATTTATAACTCTCTGGCTAAAATAAAACTTCCTGCAGTCCCAGTCTAAACGTATTTCCCTTAACCTGAAATTATGCCCCCTAGTTCTAGAATCATTTATAACCTTGAAAATTTCGCCTTTATTCATTTTACTTATGTTTGTTTGTTTGTGATCATTAACTACTCTACCAGTCTTTACATCATCTGCAAATTTAGATGTCACGCTCTATCCCTTCATCGATGTCATTTATGAAAATCAAAAACAACAGTGGTCCTAACACTGATCCTTGGGGAACCCCACTACCCAATCTGAAGAATAACCATTTATCACAATCCTCTGCCTCATGTCCTGAAGCCATCCTGCTATCCATCTGTGATTCCAACCTGTACCGCCGACCGGGCTAGCCGAGTGGGTAAAGTACCTGCCCGGCAACCCAAAGGTCGCGGGTTCGATTCCCGCCTCGGGCTTGGATCAAAGTACTGCAAAAAACCTTGGGAGGTGCAATATGGCCACAGAAGCCGATGCGCCAACAACTACCAAATCAAAAAAAAAAAAAAAAAAAAAACCAACCTGTACCAGCTTATAAAGTAACTGCTGATGTGGGACTGAGTCAAATGCTTTGCTAAATAAATGATGTCAAAAAAAAAGGTAAAGTGCAGCCATTATCAACCCACTGCAGGATGGAAGCCTCCCCAACAATTCATGCTGAGGGAAATGGACCATAATCTGCCACGCTTGTCCAGTGCGGGTTGGCAGATCAACCGTATTCAGCAGTCAGGGGCTTGAACCCCGGTCTACTCAAAGAGCGTGTGCTACTGCACTCCCGCTCCTGACCACTTGGCTACGGAGGCTCCCTAAGTCCAGCTCTTGAGTGATCCTGTTAAAATAGCTGACTAAGTTAGTTAAACATGATTTTCCCATTACAAAACCATGCTGAGTATCCTTCAGAATTTCATTTCTATCTAAATGATCCTGAATTCCACCCTTGATTATTGTCTCCATGATTTTCCCTACTACTGAAGGTAGACTGACCTGCCAGTAATTTCCTACTTCATTCTTAGAACTGCCCTTATATATTGGAGATATATTGGCAATTTTCCAATCCAACGGAATCACTCCCGAGTCCAGTGATGCTCTCAACTAGCCTCAGTGGTTCAGTGCAGTCACTTATGCAGTCACCCCCTTAAGATTATAGGGTATGTGCCGTCAACCTCAGGAACCTTACTGGCCTGTAGGTTCAAAGTGTTTTCATTAAATAAACATGTGAAATTTCAACATCATCAATTACATTGTTTTCAAATTCACTCCCATAATTTCCAATTGACACAAAGGGTTTTCTTCTGTAAATATCGATGCAAAGTAACTGTTGAGTTCATCTGCAACTTCAGCTGGTTTATCTAATACTATCCCATGTCCATTTCCCATAGGGGTCTGATGTGGTTTGTCCTTCTCTTCTTTGCATTTATATGTATGGGAAGAATTCCTTACGCCTACTCTTTGCTCTCTTTGCCAGCGATTTTTCAGCCTTTGCCAGCCTAATCTTTTCTGTGGCACTATTCAGATCGCTTTGTAGCTGTTATAGGTTTTTGTACTTTTTATTGCTCTGTAACTTTTCCATGTCATCTTTTTTCTGCTCAAGTAATCTGGCAACTTCCTTATTCATTCAACTTGGAATCTTCCTCATTGAGTATTTAATGCTATACACTGGGGCCTCAACATCTGATGGTAATTTGTTCCACAAAACCCATTGTATGTTGAAACTATTGTAAGTTGAAACCAGTGGTGAGCTATAGTGGGCTCACATGGGCTTGTGAGAGCCCATTGTTATTTTTTTTGAAAATTTGCGAGCTCATTGTTGAGACAATCATTTATTTTACAAATGAAATTCTGAATGCAATTATTGAGTATCCAGAGCCGAAACTATGGTGGGGCGAGTGGGGCCCCATTCCCAGCATTTTAATGGTGCAATCGATCAGTTATGTATTTTAAAATTGCTTAATTTTTGATTTAATTACAGTTGGACCTCTGTTTAACAAACTTCTTTATAGCGAATTTTTTTTTATTCCCCTTAGTAATTACATTTAAAATAGTTTCCATTGAACGAAGAAAATTTCCATCTAATGAACGGGTTAGGAGAGACAACTTTGTATGCATTGTTCTCACCTCTGGCCTTTAGGCAATTTAGGTAATTAGAAAGTGCAAATTAAGGGTGAAAGGGATTACCGTTTCACAGTGTTAGTGGTGTCTATAATACCTATGCAGTCACATACCGAGAAGTTGCGCTAGTCAGTATGCTTTCCATAGCCAGTCAGAGGATTAAGAAGATTCTCGACATGGATTATACCCGGTGGTCAACCTGTGTTGTGGTTCCCCTTTACTCCAACAAACGGGCATATGTTTTTTGGAGAAGTGAGTGATCTATGTTTACATGGTCACGGTAGCTGAATATCCGTGTGATTCCAACTTTTCGCACTGTATTCAAAGAACTAGTGAGAGTAGCAACATAGAGGGGAGGGCAATTGAGGCAACTAAGATATTATATAAACTTTACGAAGATGAAATGTTGGCAGATTTGAAACTTTGTCGAGCCTTTCACTGTGTAGAAAATGTTCTAAAATATAATGGCATACAGGCAATAATAAAAAAAAAAAAAAAAAAACTGTATTACCAATCTCCACAAAACTAGCATGAATTAAGGATGATTGAAGAAGAACTTGATGTGGAAACTATAAAGATCGGTCGTGTGTTTGGGCCACGATGAGCAGCTTGTAGCTTGCGGACGGCAATTGTGGGCTGGAGGAATTATCCCACTTTGTGCAAACATTTTGAATCAGAAGTAAAATATTCCGGATTATTAAATCGACTTTTAAATTTGGAATTTCTTAACCATTTAGCACTAATGATCAACATCCTGCAGGAGCTCTCTTACCTTTCAGAAGCTTTACAGAATCACAATGGTAAAAGCATATAAATTAATTGTTCGAACTATCAATGCTATTGCTAATTTGAAAAATTCTGAAGAAAATTATGAAGCTAAAATTGAGAGCATGTTGAAGTGGAAAGAATTTGAAGGAATCAAAATCGAAAGTAAAAAAATTACCTTGTGACAAGTTATTAAATGCATTATTTTATCCTTAAAGGATAAGTTATTAGTGCAACAGGGTGATTTTAAATTAAATAAAGAAAATAGTGATACCATTGAAAGAAATTTTAAACATATGCTACCCAAAATCGTGGAATATGAAAGAACTTTCGTCTCGGTAGCAAGGCGGTGAAAACGGAATAAGAAATTTAAGTTTTCTGATAATGATAAACTGTCTTCGACAAAACCTCTAAAATTAATGATTTTAGAGATTTTGCCGAAGACAGTTTATCTTTAAAATAGAGTGGAATTATCTTTTCAATTAAGAAAGCCAGAAAATATCATTGAAACCATTGCGATTAGCAGTGCCGAAACTGAGTTCAGCTTTCAGCGTAATGAATAATATTGTGATAATTAAACACGTTGCAGATTATGAAGACCATACATCTAAATGGAAAACCATTGCTTCAATTTGGTCTGGATCATTACGTGAAATCATCGCTCAGCTATTGAGCAAAACAGAAGATCGACAACAAATATTAATAAAGAAGTAAATTCTATATGGCAATTTTTAGAATAAAATTTTCTTGAATATTTGTGAAATAATTTTTTTTTCATATAATCTGTGATTTTTTTTGTACACTTTTCTAGAAAGTTTGCTTTTTATGTAATATTTGTTTTTATATTGTGGAATGTTTTGTGATAGTTTTTATGTTATTTGTGATAGGAAATATTTCATGTTAATTTTTATTCACAGTATTAAAATATTATCATGAAAAAAATGTATCCATTGTATTTCCATAGTTTTTTTTAAAAAAAAAAAGACAAATAAAAAAGTTGCGTGTGTGCCGAGCACGCGTGGTAGATGGTTTATGCAAAACATCCTTCATGTTTCTTTTAGGTATTTTGGTTTGTATATTATGAAATAAGAGTTTTTTTTGTTGTAAATATTTTATTGATCATTCACAGATATTCATAATTTCTGGAAGACAAGATACAATGGATTTATGATAACTAAAGTAAGAGATGTATACTTGCAAGTGCAACGTATCTAAATATCTCTATAAAACAGCACGGATTGATGTACTGATCTTGTAGTTGAAGCGACATACACAGCTGGTTTGGGGAAACCTAATAATTGAATGTAGCGAAAATGTGAGACGAAAAAAGAAATTGTTGCAATCATACTTACTGCAGTAATAACTTCAGGAAGCATGATTGTGATATCATACCATTCAAAAATTCTAAAAAGTTAGAACTCCAGACACTGTAGTATCCAGTTATCATCATAAGGCGAGGCATGGTGACCAGGTTTTTAAGTGTGTGTTTTTTTTTTTTTTTTTTTTAGATAGACCTAGGAACCTTTTACACATTCACTTATACGCATGGTTAAGGGAGTAATAAGCCACATATGTCCACCCCCGAAATCCACTCCTGACTTGAGATATCATACCGGTCACAAAAAATGCGTCACATGCTCTGGTATCACACTACTGGTAATGCACCTCTCGTGGAAGCCGGGGATGACGTCACTTCCATGACCGATCAAATTTACTCAGTAGAAAGTCGGAAAAACTGCAAGCCCATTGTTAAAATATACACAGCTCACCACTAGTTGAAACCAATAATACAGTACATTGATTTCCTGTAATTCGTTAAAAACTCTTCGCAGACGACCCCCAACAATGCATGAAATAGGTATTTCTTATGTTATACTTGATTTTTACATTAAAAATGAGTGTTTTATAAAGATCATGTAATAAATACTTATAAAACATATTAAAATAAAAACTAAACAATAAATTAGCATTACCTTAGACTCGAAGTGCAGGGATGATGAAATCAGTGATGACATAGTGGTGGTGGGATTAGATCAGACATCATGTGTCTTTTCAGTCTTTTGTGTTTTGCTGCTACTGGCAAACAAACTGTCCAAAATGGACTGTTTTTTATGACTTTTTGGTAGTCTCCTGAAGTAAGAAATGACTTTGTCTTCCATTTTACACATCATGAGTTTGGTGTTTTCAGTGTTGGAGTGTTGTTTTTTTTTTTTTTTTTTTAGCACTTCTCTTAAACACTTCCAACAAGAAATGGCAGTCTTCAGCTGACACTTTTTGGGTGTCCTCTTCCTGTTCCTCTCCAGGCCGACCAGGCTAGCCAGGTGGGTAAAGTGCCTGTCTGGCAACCCAAAGGTTGTGGGTTCGAATCCCGCCTCGGGCTTGGATCAGAGTAAAATGCAAAAACTTTGGGAGTTGCATTATGGCCACAGAAGCTGATGCGCCAACAACTAACAAAAAAAAAAAAAAAAAAAGTTGTTGGCGCATCAGCTTCTGTGGCCATAATGCACCTCTCAAAGTTTTTGCATTTTACTCTGATCCAAGCCCAAGGCAGGATTTGAACCTGCGACCTTTGGGTTGCAGTCCAGGATGTTGACCTTCGACCTCCAAAAATCTTTGAGTGTGATAGTACAGGTAGTTCTTGACTTTACGAGTTAATTCGTTTCTAGCGCATGCTCGTAAAGCGGAAATTAAATCCCATAGACATAATGTTAAAAATAGGGGTTATGTTTAAACAATTATTGATTTATCCAAAGAAATTAAACTTAGCCTGTAAAGTCAAGCATATTATAATAATAAAGAAATTATTTATGACTTAAAAATTTTAAAGAATGTTTATTCTTCATCATCGACTAAATGCACACTCGTTGATCACTTATTATTGGTTCGGCACATCTTGGTTTGTCGCACAAGGAGTAAAATGTACTCCTTGTGCAACAAACCAATGAAATGTCTTCTTCAGAAATGCTTCAAGAGGCATTTGTTTCCAAGATAATTTTCTATTTTCTTTATAAATTTCAATAGCATGCATAAGAATTTTTTAATGGAACGCACAAATTGCAACTAACACGATAAGAGTAACAAGTTTATGAAGCTTAAAAAAAAAGGAATGGTGAAGATTCTAAAAATTAATTTATGTTTTTTATACGATCGAAGATTTCAGTGAAGGGGAAACACATTTCACCATAAGGCACCTCCATAGCCAGGTGGGCAGGAGCAGCAGTATGTAGCACACACTTCTTGATTAGATCGGGGTTCGAGCCCGTGACCACCAAATACGGAGGATGTGGAAAGGTCAGGGAATGACCACCGCATATCCCTGGAGCAATATGGCCTTAGTTGCTAATGCTCCTAAAAAAACAAATAATAACAGCAACAACAACAAATTTCACCATAATAACGCAAAAAACCACACAATTCCAGCTATCGGTATTTTCGCAAATGCAATAACGTCGAGTTTACTACCCATTTATAATTGCTTGCAGTAACACAAAAGCCCAATAAACTGAAAAGTGCAAATTGTTTTATTGTCGTGACCTCCAGAAATGTGCTTTAGAAAACTATCACGAAGGCGTTCAAAATTGGTTCTTATAACAGAACATATGTTAGTAAATTAATAAGAGGAGTTTACCTCAATATAGTACGTGGAACACTTCCGTATGATACCCTCCAGAAATAAAAACGAAAAAATCGACAACTTACTGGTACATTAAAGTAAAATATAAATAATTAAATAATTAAAGTAAAATATAAATAATTAAATAATCAATTTAACACAATTCAAAATCAATTCAAAACAATAAAATTCAAATTAACGCAATTAAAAGAATCTAACGAAAATATTCAAAACGATTTTCCTTCCTGAAGCTGACAATGCTTTTCGACCGACTGTCGTGATCACAGGAATGAAAATTACCGAATCAGGCTAAACCTGCTACTTAAATAGTGATTATATGTCTTCGTGCATGCGCGTAAAGGTCCACGCATCGGAGATCAAATATGGCCGCCGAACATTAACAGAATTCTCGTGTAATTTAATTTCAACGGTTTCTGCAATTAATAGTCGCGTATAATTACGTTGAACGTTAAGTATTTTGGCCTCGTTAAATAAAAAAGTATGTTTTTCGTTAATGGCATGAAAGGCTAATTCTGACGCTGCTGAACGAGAAGCACGAACCGAGGCTTCATGTTGATTTACACGAATATTAAGAGAAAACCGCGTCGAACCCTGGTAAGACGAGTCGCAATCACCGCAAGAAATGTTGTATACTAGATCATTAATATTTATTTATGTTTAAATAATTTTATTTATTCATAAAATTATTTATATTTTACTTTAATGTACCGGTAAGTTGTCGATTTTTTCGTTTTTATTTCTGGAGGGTATCATACGGAAGTGTTCCATGTACTATATTGAGGTAAACTCCTCTTATTAATTTACTAATATTATTATCAACGTAGAACATATTGATTATTACAGCTCTGATTCATACTATCTAACAGAACATATGATAACGATGAAAGTGTAGGGCATTTTAGTGATTTGAATTGGTAACTAATACAATTTGCACTATAAAAACGACCATTTAGAGAGTTATATAGAGAAAATTTCAACTTTCGAGGTCATGGAACGAATCACCAAAAAACAATGTGTTATTGTTCACATTACGATATTTTAATGAAGCGATGGTGTCTCTGGAACTGATTAATATCATAAAGCTAGGTACACTGTATCATATAGCTACACGCATGGTTTGAAATGCAGTATTTATGAATGCTTAACATTCATTGTTTGCAATTAATGTTCTTATTTTCGATTTTGTTGATACTTGATACTTTGAAAAAAAAAAAAAACTCATAAACCTGGGAACTCGTGAAGCAAGAACTGCCTGTATTTTCAAAAGAGGTCACAGCAAAGCAACTTGCAGACATTTTTTTTTTGGTATAGCTTTTCTTGAAGTTTGTAATCATTTGCTTTGTCCATTGGTTGAAGAAGAGGAGTGGTAATTGGTGGCAAAAATTTGTCTTTAACAAAGTCAAATTGTGCCTCAAGAGATTGAACAAAGTCAGGATCATGGCTGGTGCATTAGCCAGCAAGAGCAGTGCCTTCGCAGGAAGCTTATTTTTCTCAAGAGTTACTGAAGGACAGAAAACTTCAAGCATCCATTCATTAATAGGTTACGTATCTTGTAACCCAGGCCTTCTTATTACTACACCAAAACATTCCCAGCAAAGGCTTCAGCATAAAATCTCCAGAAGCATTGGCACCCAAAGGGAGAGCGGGCCTATCTTCCAAGGCTTATGTCCAGGTAAACTAGTCTCATCCTTAGTGAGGTACATTCTTCTGAGCATTCTCTTCCAGAAGAGGCCGGTTTCATATAATTAACAAAAATACACTCTGCTTACATACCAGACAAGCGCATCAAACAGAAGATAAAGAAACTGTTCGAAGTACTGTAACACGCAGGAATGCTGTGTTGAGCAATAACAAAAATGCTAATTGGTTGAGAATAATTGTATGAATGATGTTCTGTGTGCCACACATCTGAAAATTTCCGTCAGTGCATCATTCCAGCTATATCAGAAGGCTGTTGGTTCTTGCAATTATCATCGGTCCTTAAAATAAAATTTTATTTTAAGAAAGTATTGTATGTAAATACAATACTTTCTTAATTTTAAAATTTTATTGTGTGGAAGGTTCTTGAGAATATCGGATGTCGATGTCATCGGAAGTCGAAGCCTCATTGTATAAGCATTTAAGGCATCTGTGATAAGTGTTTTAAAGGTATACCATAATTCAATTGTATTCACTCTCGCTGAGATTTCTACTCAGTTAATAGAGGCCATGTAGCATCTTAAGCCATCTTAATTTCCTTTCCTGAAATTATAGCCCATTCCTTTGCCTTTAACTACTGCTACCTCTCTCTCTCTCTCTCTCTCTCTCTCTCTCTCTCTCTCTCTCTCTCTCTCTCTCTCTCTCTCTCTCTTCATCGTCCCCCGTAAAACTCCATAATCACTTCCTGCTACTGGTTCCTGTGCTGTCAGTCCTATTATGTCATCTGGTTCATGGGCAATGACAAGGTCTAGAATATTCTTTTCCCTAATACTTTCCCTGACATGTTGATATAAATAACAATTATCTAGTTGATTTAAAAATTTTGTCCCCCATGTGGAGTTTCCTTCCCATTTGTTCCAATAAATTAGAGGCAAGTTAAAATCACCCATAATAAGACAGTGATGCTTACTTTCCTATTACATTTGCATGTAGAGGCTCTCATCATAATCTTCACAATCACCTGGCCCGTAGATTACTTCCATTCTCATTATACCTTTGCTTCCAACTATCTCACACCATACAGATTCTATACTAACATGTGAAACGTCTGAATCCGGGAAAGCTTTTGTTGCACCCAGGCTGCTTTTGATAAGAAGCATGTTATATAAGGAAACAGAGTAAAAGCAAATCCTGGATTTAATATGCTTCCACAGTCCAGGCTTGGATCAGAGACTAATCTGACAGCTCAGTGGTAAGTTCCCTCAATTTTCTCTTCCATTGTAAACTGGAATAAACAGGAACTCTCCTCTATAACAATATTGCAAATGCCCTTGGAGAAGTATTCTCCCAAGTGATAGCTACACATGATCACATAAGGCAATGGTCAGGCTACGCCTTGAGTACTGCGTACAGGTCTGGAGGCCTCATTTTAGGAAGGATGTAGATTTACTTGAGCGTGTACAGAGAAGGGCAACAAGATTGGTGATGGAAATGAAGGGATCCTCTTACCAAGAGAGGCTTAAGTTCTGCAAATTGCAGTGGCTGGAGACTAGGCACCTGTGCGGTGATCTGATTGAGGTGTATAAGGCCTTAAATGGGTTGAGTATGCCGAATTCTGATGGGATCCTTCCACTTGTTCAGATTATGAACCTAAGGGGGCATAAATTCAAATTAAGAAAGGACAGATGTAGAACAGATGTGCGGAAATTTGCCTTTAGCCAGTGGGTGGTTAATTGCTGGAACAAACTTCCATCTGTTGTTGTGGAAGTTGATAGGTTGAATAAATTTAAGGAGGAACTGGACAGGCATTTGGAGGGAATGGTGTGATTTTTTTTTTTTTTTTTTTTTGGCTGATGCTGCATAAGCTCATACACTTGCTTTCTTGCATCACATGCCACTACTACTACTACATCTTTCAAAATATTAAATCTGTAACAGAAAAAAATAAAGTAAATGTTAACACTCAACTTTTATAATCAGCTATAAAATTTATATAGGAAAAATTTGTCTGAAAGGTGAAACCATCTTACTGACAATATGTAGTTATCCTTCTTTCTGCAATCAGGTGGTAGATGACTCTCATAAACCAGTTCAATACCACCACTTTGCTTATTGGAGGCTTTAAGTCGTGGAACCCATGTTTAGTCTCCAGAGCTAAGTTCCGGTCAATGCTTCCCCATCTCATCCATCATGCAGCACGACTGATGACTTTTGAAGTTATGATGGACGTCATGGCAAGATTCAATCTTCCTTACATTTCGAGGGTACATCTCTAAAAAAGTGTTCACAGACCAGCTGCTAGTTAGTACACCGGACCGAACCTATTGGTAACTCTCTAAGAGGCTTCCGGATCAGCTAGTGTATATTCTTGCTACCTCTACTCTGCCAGATAGCGACTGGAGGAAGTCCGAATAGTGTGTATGGGGAGGGCATTGTCGAGGACACGTTATGTCAAGGATCTGGGTATATTCTTACCATGTGTACGCCATATCCAAAACTTTCATTACTTCATGCAGCATGTCCCCCCCCCCCCACCCTTTCTTACTATTGAATATACGATGAAATGTCAAACTAATAGAGTAAGCTTATCTGCAAAAAGATCTACATCTCCCAAACACTTCCTAGTTCCTTTCACAAATATACGGGGTCTCAATTCTAATCTCGATGTCCATTTCCACTTGCTGTCTGCCAAAATCCATGTACTTTTTCTGGCAGAATCTCAGTTATCAGTTGATTTAATCACTACTCATCTCAGTTGCCCACATTATTCGCTGTATGATTTTTTTCTCCTCAAAGGTGGTACTTGTGCATATGTCCGTTCTGATATTCCCTGTCAGAGACTTGGTAATTTGGAATCTCCTCTTTTCGATCTTCTGTGGCTTAAAATCTCTCTACCTTATTCTACCTAATAATTCATTGAATATTACATCTGCCATTTTATGAACTCGATTTGAAACTGTATCATTACTCAAAGAAATATTTTTGACGGAGCTAATCAAGGTAGCTTTCTGTTTTTCTGGTATGATGCTAGCAAGTACTTCTAATGATGCACTACACAATTTTTTTTATTTCTCGCCTAGTGTAAGGCAATGAATTCTTTGCAATTATATTTGATAAAATAAATGAAACATCATTTGCTAACACTTTACTACTATTAGCTTGACCTAAATTTAAAATATTTTTCTGCCTTTCAAGTTTCTTTTTTTCTTCTTGAAGTTTAGCTTTCCTAATATCACTAAATTTGCTAAAAGCTTCATGAAAATTTCTATGGCATGTTTGGTAATGTCTTTCACAATTCGACTTCTGATAGCCAGCCAAACACGCCTGACATAATAAGCAAATTACACCAGTTAAACTACTGTTATCTATTAAAAAATAGTCATATTCCCAAGAGGAGTGAAATGCATACTTTTTAATTTTTTGTTTCTCTGCATGTGAAACATGTAGGTCTAAATCAGACGACTGCAAAGGTAGTGTTAATGCATAATTTTTTCCCTCATCATGGTCGTTTTGGTTTCTTTTTAAAAACATCCATTTTGAAAAGGTTTAGTAATTTTTGTTAAATCTGTTAAAAGAAAATACATTTAAGCATTTGCACACGAAATCAAAATTTTTTACTATAAGACTTTCATTACGTTTAAAGTCAGCACTATACACATATGGTACCTACTGCCGCAGCACAACTGAGTGAAACCTGGACGAAACCTGTTCTAACCTGTTAAAACTAGAAACTGAGAATCGCATGAGGCACTATTTTCGGTCTGTAACGACACTACTGCAAAAATGGTCGTACTCTCAAAGTATTTTGTAAAAAATTTTCTTACTAAATAAATGTCAAATTAACAATAATTAATATGAAAAAAATTTTTAAGAATACTGTCAAAGTGTCAAACCTTTTACATCACAAAATATATATAATTCCCCTCCAATCACTAAGAAAAGAAAGGATTTTCTAGTGAAGAATGACATGGATTTTTGTAGATTGTTGCAGAAAGTCGAGAAATATAAAGCACCTTTTTTAAATACAAAGATTTAGCTATAAATTTTTTAGCTTAAGCAAAGGTGCTTGTGAGCATCAATTTTAGGATTGGTTGTGAACAAAATTTACTTTTTAAAGAGCATAATGGTGCTTGAGAGCACCAGGTTAAGAACCCCTGCTATAGAGAATGTAATGTCCCTTGATAATCTTACCTTACTATCATCAAGTGACACTACATTCTCTATAGGACAGGAAGGGGAGGAAAGCTATAGTCGGGAAAGTAGTATGAATAGAATTCTTGACACACAACAAACGGAAGTTTGTTCCAACAATCAACCACCTGTCATAGGCATTCTAGACCTATTGTACAGTACTTGCTAACACATTTTAACTGAAAATTTAAACATGAGGCAGACTGAAGCAAAATTAGTTCCCTGTTTGTTGAGGGACAAATGGGACCACTTTCTTTGTTCAGAGATCTGGAAACACAGGCTGAAAAGAAAAGAAACATCTTTTCCAAGGTCATAACAGGGGAAGAAAGCTGGGTTTATGGTTATAGCATAGAAACAATGCCACACTCCTCCCAGTGAAAAAGTCCATTATCTCCACATCCAAAAAAAGGGAAGGCATGTCAGATCAAACATCAAGAGCTTGCTGATTTCGACAGTGAGGGAATTGTTCTTTAGACATTCCTTCCAGCAAGCCAAACAGTAAAACACCAGTTTTGCATTGGAATCCCAGGACATTTGAGGGTGGATGTCAGGAGAAAAATTGCCCAACAAATGTTGCAATCAGGATTGGCCGTCTGCATCACAACAATGCACCAGTCCACACAGATTTGTCAGTTTAGCAGTTTTTAGCCAAGAACAAAACGGTGATGGTTCCCACACACTTCCTATTCTCCCAGCCTGATCCCTTGGGACTTTTTCCTGTTCCCCAAAATGAAGCTTTGTGAGATTTAAGCTGAATTGCAGAAATTGTTGGACAGTATCATGAAACGAGTTCCAGAGATACTTCAAACAGTGGGAAAAGTGCTGGGATCAATGTATTTGCTTTGGAGGGACTACTTTGAAGGGAACAATGCCAGCATATAACTAATAACACAAGTCTTAAATTAGTTTTATTGTCCCAATCCAAAAACTTTTGGCTTGCACCTCATATCTTGACTCACAGAATCTCATGATATAAACATGATATAAAAATCTCATGATAGATATTGATAAAGTGTTTAATGCTACCATATGTTTCAGCATTCTTACAGACCATGTACTATTTTGAATTACATGGCAATCTCACAACTAAGAACTTTTGATGTGAAAACATCAATGGCGGCACTAGAGTAAAATTGATTGGTAATGAAATTTCTTGTAACAGAAATGACGTAATTGATTAGTAATGAAATTTTCTTGTAACAGAAATGATGCAATTGATTGGTAATGAAGAAAGCTGACCATTTAGATTTTAAATTATGCAAATTACGTCACTTCCTATTAGGTGGCTGTTAGATTTTAAACGATGCAAATGACATCACTTCCTAAATGGCGCTAACAATGCTAACTCAGTCACTAATGTTGATTCGGTAGGGTAAGTAGTTGATTCAGTAGAGTAAGTTCATGCTAAGGTATGGAAATGATGTCACTTCCTAAAGGCCGCTAACTCAGTCACTAACGTTGATTCGGTGTTGATAAGGAATGCGTTCAAAAACATGGAGAACAAAAACAGTGCAGATTTTTATTAAAGAATATTCTTTCACACAAGACCATTTCATTGCTTAAAATTTTAATGGCTTTGATTCAAGAATGCAATGATAAAACAAACACTTCAACAAACAATAACTTTCTTGCCGTAGTTTTTGGTTATGATGTCATACTAGTCTACAAACGGATTTCGAAGATGGCTAAAACTCCATCTGAGGGAAATTGAGAGAAGTATGCAAGAATAAAAGCTTCAAAGCCACCAAAGAAGCTTCCCACGTTGACAAAAGAGCGAGTTCAGAAACACAGAGAATGAAAATAAATGGAGTTTAATAAAATCTGCTTCTCACGATTTTGATCAACATCGACTTCTCATCAAGAAGCTGGACCATGGGCATCACAAAATTATATTCAAGAACTTCCTGAAGATTTGAGTTCAAATGAATTACTTGAGGATTTTCAATTAATTCCTGAACCGGGTAGACAGAGTATACTACAACAACCAGCTTTGACTTTGAGGGACCTGCTAGAACGAAGGCTCGTTGGTTTGCTATGTCTGGAGAAATTGATTTAGAAGCCATACCAATTTCAAGAAGTATGAGTGTTTTGTTGAATATTAACAGAACGATCTCGGCTAAATGAAATCATTTTCCACTAATACTGGCTTGTGCTGTTACCATCCATAAATCTCGGGGAGGGACTTTCGATCCCGTAGTTTATGAATACGAGAAATGTCACGAACAACAACTAGTTAGTGTTGCATTATCTTGAGTTACAAATATCAATGATCTTTGCATTATTGCTGCAAATAGAGAAAAGAAATTTTATCATGGACTGAGAAATGCTACATCCACTCTTGTACTTCAAGAGTGGATGTAGCACTGAAATGACCAGGTTGCCAAGTAATCCTCTGTTTACCATGTAAGATACTTTATATGAGTTCATCAGTAAACAATAAGATCTTTCCATTCTAACATTAAATTGTCAAAGTTTACGTGCTCACAGTGACGATCTCACTGATACAGTCACACAACAATCCAATTTACTTCTACTTTTTGAATTGTGACTAACTAACAAAAAAGTAAGCATACCTAACTTTGATTGTGTCATTCATTTCAAACGAGAAGCTCAACAAGCTGGTGGTGTAGCGGTTTATCATAAGAGAGAAAATCGTACTCATGTTGTTACTTCTCACATGGAAGTAATTTATCAACAAACTGTTGGCAAATCTGTGAGTGTTAGACCTGTTGGAGACATTTGTGCAGCTGAATGCCTTTTTCCTGATGGTCAAATAATATTGTTGGTAGTCATTTACATTTCAGTTAACCAAAATATCGAACACATGATTGAAGGAGCTGCATTGCCACAACAATTTTCTCACAAGAAATGCAACCAAATACCAATGATACTTAGTGTAGATTTCAACATTAATTTTGCAGATACTCAATCCAAACCTTTGACTGATTTCTTAGAAAATAAATTTGGACTAATGTTAAATATTTCTAGATATGTATCGCCTACTAATCATGGAACTATAATTTATGCTGTGTTTCAAAGACATTTACACTCTTCACACTCTCAAATGTATGTATCATATTTTAGCTCTCACAAACTCATTTTAAGTAAATTACCTATTGAATGTGTATTGCAACCTCAAATTCATGAAACTGTCAAAAAAAAAAATAAATGCTTTAAAATGTTAAACGTGTTCAGATTCTTTTCATACTAAACTCCTTTAAACCTTGTCCAAGCCAAGGATGCTTTCACATAAAATAAAACATCTTTCATGAATTCAGGGTACACAGCATTTTTTTGATGATAAATAAAATTTTCTTATGATTGATGCAGAACAGATGCAAATTGTCAAAGCAAAATGGAAAAACACTTAGATGACACTGCCTTATGTTTATTACCAACCTTCTATAATAGCAAGAATTCTGTATTCAGCAAGATTGTTTACCCTTGCAATACATTTTTGTAGAAGGTGCATCTTGAACTTGAACTGCAATTGGATAATTCTCTGATATTACTCTCAAATAGAAATTGATTTATGGGTCTAATTCTCAATAACAAACTGAATTTTCTTGAACGTAACACCAACTATTTAAAGAAAAACAAATTTACTAGGAACTGTCTTTGCCACATCTTGGAATACTGACTATTAGGCTTTACTTCATCTGTATTGAGCCTAATCAGATCTGTTTAGATTATGGTACACTAGTATATGACTCTACTAGAGAAAGCACCTTGATATAGTTGAAACTGAAACTGCACCTTGATATAGTTGAAACCCTGAAACTACTAGAAAGGACCCTTCTTCCAACTCGAACAGCTCACACACTTCCAGATGCTCGCTCCACCACAAATTCATTCATCACTACCAAACAGGTCCACCATTACCAATCTCCTTGACACTATTCACAGCATCCTTACAGTATTTGAGAGAAAAGAATAACTCCTCATAACCTACCTTGTCATCAAAGCAGCATTTAATGCTGTTCAAGCACATGCCCTCCTATGACTGCTCGAAGACCAATACTCCATACCCCGGGATACATTGCACTTCCTTTCATTACTCCTTCAGAACCATACAGTCATACTCCATAATTCTGACAAAAATCTATACCAAGGAAATATCTACGGGAGTACCACAAGGGGGAGGAGTCCTCTCTAGCCTCCTCTTTACTGCCATCATCTCCCCTTTTATAAGCCAGAGACCAGATATATTGTTTTATGCTGATGATTTAAAAATACTGACCTCCATCCAAACAAATGTGGACGCCAATATGATTACGGAGGAAATTAACAGTGTTCTCCTTGCACTAGCAGGCTACCTCAAACAATTTGGCTTTAATATCAACCCAGCACTCCTTGAAGAAAGAGCCAACAACCATCTAATCAAAGAGCAGTGGAGCTTCCATACTTCCTGTTTCATATCATTTAGATTTGGGGCTTGTTTTTGACACAAAACTGAGATTTAACCATCTCATTAACAAACTCATCAGGTGGGTGGTGAACCTGAAATGGAGAGCGAAACAACACATTCATTAAGCCTCAAACAAGATCACAGCAACAAAATATGCCAGGACAATCATATACCCCCTGCTACTTTATGCAGCAGAAATCTGGGCATCAGAAGCATCCACAAACACAAAACCTATCTGAGAAGCAGAATACTGGTTCCTCAAGTGGGTAATCTACAAACACAGGATATCACCTCAAGCCCATACGACTGAAATGGCCCTGGTAATTCCCAGGCAGCCCTCTCTCTGATGATTACCAGAAGTCTGGTAATCATGGTAAACATGCTGAGTGGACCCATCACATTTCCTTCATTCTGGGATCTCTGTGGCTGGATAATTCCATCTACCCAGTTCAGAGCCACCCCAACAATTTGCCCTCTTCACTCACACCTCCACTATCTGATGCTATAGACATGGGATGCCGGGTCTTACACATCCCATGCTCCCCAAATCACTCACCTTAGGCTGCAGATGTAGTAGTAGTAGTGGCATGTGATGCAAGAAAGCAAGTGTATGAGCTTATGCAGCATCAGCCAAAAAAAAAAATTACAAAACAATTCCCTCTAAATGTTTGTCCAGTTCCTCCTTAAATTTATTTAACCTATCAACTTCCACAATGACAGATGGAAGTTTGTTCCTGCAATTAATCACCCGCTGGCTAAAGGCAAATTTTTGCCTTTAGCCAGCGGGTGATTAATTTTTGAATTTATGCCCTCTTAGGTTTGTAATCTGAACAAGTGGAAGAATCCCATCAGAATTCAGCATGTTGTTGTTATTTGGTTTTTAGGAGCATTAGCAACTAAGGCCATATTGCTCTGGGGATATGCAGTGGTCATTCCCTGACCTTTCCACATCCTCCGTATTTGGTGGTCACTGGCTCGAACCCCGGTCTAATCAAGAAGCGTGTGCTACGCACTGCTACTCCTGCCCACCTGGCTACGGAGGCGCCAGGAGAATTCAGCGTACTCAACCCATTCAAGGCCTTATACACCTCAATCAGATCAGCTCACAGGTGCCTAGTCTCCAACTACTGAAATTTGCAGAAGTTAAGCCTCTCTTGATAAGAGGATCCCTTCATTCTCCTCACCAATCTTGTTGCCCTTCTCTGTACATGCTCAAGCAAATCTACATCCTTCCTAAAATTAGGCCTCTAGACCTGTACACAGTACTCAAGGCGTGGCCTGACCATTGCCTTATGCAGAGAGACAATCACCTCCTTTTCCCTGCTAGCAATATTCCTGTATATCATTCACAAAACCCCATGATCTGCCCTGGCAGCCTGTCTGCATTGCTCAGAAAACTTCATATCTGACTGCACAATTACTCCCAGGTCTTTTTAATTTTCTACCACCTTCCTCTCCTCTGGGTTACTTCTACCCATATGCAATACTTTGCATTTGTCAATGTTAAACTTCAGTTGCCACTTCTCAGCCCATTTGCCCAAATTTTCTAGATCATGTTGCAGTAGCACACTGCCATTATTGTCATTAACAACCCTGCCAACCTTTGTATCATCTGCAAACTTCAAGAACATTAAGCCTGATATGCCTTCAGCAATATCATTGATAAATATACAAAATAACAATGGACCCAACGCCAAACTCTGTGGCACTCCAGTAATAACATTAGTCCACGAAGAGCAGCACCCATTGATTACCACCCTATGTCTTTTCCCACTCAACCATCCTTTTATCCATTATAGCAACTTACCCTTAATACCAATCTGCTCCAATTTGTGCAGTAGTCTTCCACATGCAACAGTGTCAAAAGCTTTCCTGAAATTCAAGTATATGATATCAAAATTATTTTTTGCATCCAGTTCCTTTGTAACCACATCATAATATTCAATAAAATTTGTCAGACAAGACTTTCCCTTAACAAACCTATGCTGTGTCTGAATTATTGCTGCAGTCTTGTCTAGATGATCCCACAATTCATCTTTAACCAGTGACTCCATTATTTTACCCGGAACAGAAGTTAAACTAACTGATCTGTAATTACTCGTGTCACCTTTCGATCCCCCTTTGTGAATTGGGGATACATTTGCATATCTCCAGTCTGTGGGGCCTCCCCTGAATCCAAGTATGTTCTCATAATTATGGCTAAGGATTTGCTTATTTCCTTTGCCACCTCCTTTAATATAACTGAATAGATCCCATTCACCCCAGGTGCCTTTCTTATGTTTAACTTCAACAGTTTCTCCTACACTTTGCTCTCAGTTATTAGAAAATCATTAAGCACCCTGCTACAATTTGATAATCTTCTGGCATTTTCAAACCTTAATTACTCCTCATGTGTGAATGTATATGCGAAATACTCATTGTTTGTTTGTTTGCTATCTGAGCAGGATTATCAATAGTCGAACCAACAATATCATTGCAACCATCTAGTCACATGCAAATTCACCGCAGGTTGGCTCCAGTAAGAAATAGTCAACAATGGTCTGGGACAGTCTGCACAATGAAAAGCCTTCTCTTCGATGCATCCAAGCCAACATGCCTTCAATCACCACTTTGATGATCCTGTTAATTATTGAGCATATTGTGACCAGGGGTATGTGCATCAACTGCCTCTGTTCATGCTATTCTCTCCCATGAACTGTGAGGAAAAAAATCAGGACTTTAAAGTGTATATGTATCTAAGACAACATTTTTTATTTAATATAATTGTTTAATGTCATTGTGATGATGTACATCTATGTCATTGTATTCATTTAATATCTTATTTAATTCTTATGTCATTTGATGCTATTTTATTTAATTATTTAATGTCCTATAAACACCTCTTATCTGTAAACCCCTAGCTTTTTGGCTGTGAAGGAACATTGCAACACTATCCAAACTTGTAACAGCTTACACTTGAAGGTGGTGCAATAAAAGGTTCTCTGTCTCCCTCTACTATTCAGCAGAATGCTCTCATGATTACTCTGAGTGCATTTAAAACTTTCCTTAGTTAAGAGTTTATATATTGAAGTGTGTATACCTCTTCTTCATCTTAGGAGGAAAATGTTACTGCTCAGCTATGCCATTAGAATTTGGAGCTGTCCTTCTCATCCTGTCATAAGGGATCAATTTACCCCTGGTTGGTCACTTGCTCTTTTATGATGTCTTCTCCCTTCTCTTACTTGCCTGGACATTCTGACCACCAAGAGACGTTGTATGTGTTATCAAGGGATCAGTGTAGGTCCCAGAACACCATGTTTTTAATACAGGTAATTGAAAGTCAGCATCAGTGTGATGTTAGCAGTGCTGTAAATTGTAGTTATCTCTTAATGGAAATTGGCTGTGAAGATAACAACCCATTTAAAGCCATAATTATGGATAATGACAGATTTTGGATCATAAATTATGATCTGCAGTTTGTCATTATGTGAAATGGTTATGACAGTGATTGATCTTTTCTTGCTAATTAAATATGGATTAGGGATGTGGCTACTAAACCTCCTGTTACTGATTGGAAGCCTGCAATTAGTGTCTGAATTGGCCAGAAATTGTCATAGAGACACAGGTATCTGTGTGACAATTTCTGGACTTTAGATAAAATAGTTTCTTCTTAGGAGAAACATATCTGTGTGTTTCTGACATTGTTTAATAAAATAAAATTTTATTCCGTCTCTTTTCAGTTTGATCATTTTAAAGAATTGCAAAGCAAATTGTACGTCTTCACTGAACAACTTCATATACATGACAGAATGGTGTACAGCATTGCATTCGTCAAAGGCTGTTGTTAGTAATGTGCTGTGTGTTTTTGATGCTGTTTTATCAACTTTAAAACAAACTTGAGTCGGTCTCTTTATCTTATTGAAATGAGCAACTCAAAAGAGCTGTCCTCTCATCTCATGTCCTTCACACTAATGTCTTCAATGAAAAATTTCACATATGTGACTATTCATCATAAAATATATACGACAATGCAAACTATCACAAAAGTATGCTTTACCTAGATAGGAAAATTTATGTTATTACCCAAGTGTTGTTACATTATCATTCTCATAACTTTTTTGTCAGCACCTTCTACAGCAAGAGGAATGCCAATAATTTTGCTGTTATGACACTAATTTATCAGTGAACCACCTATTTTATTGTATTTATTGTATTATACAAATTATTACACAATTCCGTACAGAACTTGAGAAAGCAGTGAGAAGTATGCTTTTCATACAACTACTGTTAGCCATTTTTAAATGAAAACAATGAAATTTAGGTGTAATTATTCTTATATATACTCAATGGTCAGCAGTAATTATGAGCATTATAATTAATCTACAAATAAATGTGTTATAATTCAGAATAAGAAACCTTTTTTGATTAAAATGATTTAGAATGGTGATCCTTGGAAATCTGACCTCCCCATTTCCAATAAATTATAGTATTTCATTTAAATGCACTTCGTTCAGTCCTTACATTAAATTTGCAAGTTGCATTTCATATCCTGCAAATTACTTTTACTAATTATTTATTTATTTATATTTTTTAACATTTGGGTTTTTCATTTATTTTCCAGAAATGGTAATATACCTAAAACAAAGCCATCGGTTCCTGAGAAGTCAGCATCAGTGAAAGCAAGACATATTAGAAATTTATTGGAGTATGGCGCTCCAAACAAGACAGTTCCGGACTTCAATAGAACCCCTCCAGATCAAGGTAAATTTTAGCTGCTTGGTTGGCATACCATTTAATCTCATCTCAGCACACACTTAACCATTCTGTCTCTAGAAGAAAGGGAAGAAGGAGAATAGTCTTTCATGGCTTATACATAATATGAAGACTCATTTCCAGTGAAAAATTGAATAATTTTCACTGTCTGTTCCCTGATAAAAGTAAAAAAATATATATATATATTTTTACTAGTAGTAATTAGCAATAATATTATAATGGCAAATAATTCAAAGAAGTGAGCTTTTTCTGTACCTGCACCAAAAAAAAAAAAAAAAATCTCAACCAAAGTGACCATCCATTTTTCTCTTGAAGTGTACCAAACTTGTCATCTAAACCAATTTGGGAAGTAACTTATTGCATTCATTTAGAATACAGCAGAGAGACATTTAGCAGACATTTAGAGAAGAGGGGATCATGAAAGTAAACATCGTGATCCAGCCTTCACCATGACTTTATATTTGTGTTCCTTTCATTTTATTTCTTTCTTACCAGTAAAAGCATCTCTCCCTTTTCATTTTGTCCATCTTTTATATCATAGGTTTCAAACTGCTTTCTGCAGAACCATAACATTCTATAAATCAGAGAGAGAGAGAGAGAGAGAGAGAGAGAGAGAAAGAGAAATGAGAGGGGTGGGGACATAATACAAATTAAGAAATATCCAAGATTCAAAATTTACTAGCACAGTTGTTTTCAGAGCATGTTCTTTGGAACTCTCGATTTCTGTAAAGGTATCCCAGAAGTTCTACATATGTTAATGTGTTGTTTATTTTTTATTCATTTAGTATTAGTAGTGGCAAATGATACAAGAATGCAAGCTTATACAGCATCAGCCAAAAAAAAATCCCATTTAACATATTCAACTCCTCCAATAGTTTCTCTAGTTCTTCCTTAAATTTATCCACTTCCAAAAGAAGGCAAAAGTGGATAAGTAGATGACATTGTAAAGCAGATATCATCTTTAAGGACAATAAGGGTGATATTCTGGTACATGGTTGCATTAATAATATTAAGAGTAGGAGATCTGAGTACTTATTTAATAAGTACAGGGTGGGAAAAAGTCATCTGTTAGGATTGAATTTGATAGTGTCTGCAATTCTGTGTAGATGCGATAGGGGGAGCACATGATCAGGGGGCCCCCCTAGAGAGAGAATGTGCAAAGCTCGTGGGGGTAGAATTTTTCTCACCGTGGTCTATGCTTGTTAACAGGATACACTTAAATAGACAGGGTGCAAGAATATTTGCTGTTACCATCAAGGAAGGCAGTGATATGTGGATTAAAACTGCTAGCTTTGGGGAATACCCACACTAATAGATTAACTAGAGCTGCAGACAGAGATGAAAGTGATTCTTGCCCTGCTTCTATTGGAACATGCAGCAATCTGGAAAGCAAGGGAATTTCAGGCCATGCCATGGTTCATCGTGGAACAAGTAAATACATGGTTATGTTAGGGTAACTACAAGTAAGTACACATGCATGAAAACTTACATGTACACTAATGCTAGGAACACTGTAAATAAATTTGATGAATTTGAAGTGCTGGTCAAGATGTCTTACGCAGACGTTGTTGGAATATCAGAGACATGGTGTCACTCAGTTATAGGGGATGGAGAATTTGAATATGGGGAAATGTATACAGAAAGGACAGACAGGATAGGAAGGGGAGAGGGGTTACTCTTAATTAAGAAACAAATAAAATCTAAGGCAGTGCAGTGTTGAGTCAGTTTGGTGAAGCATAAGCACTGGGAAAGCCAAAATGAGAGAGTAGCAGTGTGTTATAGGCCTAATGACTATGATCAGTACAAAGAACAACTGTACAGAAAAATAGAGTGGACCAGTAAACCAGAATGTATTATAATGGGGTATTTTAACTTTCTAGACGTTGACTGGAATTTGTGGGATGGTCAGTCACTAGCAAGACTTTTGTAGATTTCTTGAATTACTGTTTTCTACAGCAGCGTAGCCTCTCTAACGAGAGGATTACTGGATTAAAGAGAGGATTCTTGGATTATTGTTTTCTACAGCAACTTAGCTTCTCTGATGAGAGGCTACAAGAGGAAGCAGTAATCTTGGTCTGGTTATCAGCAGTGATTCTTCATGCATTAAGAATCTGCAGTTAAAAGATCCACTGGGTGACAGCAATCACAGCATACTAATGTGTTAAGATCTAACTACTCTCGAGAATAAAGGGAAAGGCTTTTGCTTTTCATAAGGGCGACTATAGTGGTCTCGGACAGTTTTTAAATTCTATACAGTGGGACTAACTTTTCATACCAAAGAAGAAATACTGTTAAGGCTTAGACCTAAATGGATGTCAGATGAACTATTGAGATATGTGTGATGGGAAAGAAAAGTGCAAGGATGCATATAAATTATCAGGTGACACAGAAGCCAGTGATATTTATAAATTAATCTGTAATCAAATCACAAGGGAGGTTAGACAAACTAACACAGATTATGAGAAGTCTCTAGCAAAGAATGCAAAGACTTCTATGCTTTTATTAACAGTAGAAGGTTGGGATTGAATCATATTGGGTCACTTGATGTCAGAGGGCTAACTCTTGATGACCCTTTGTTGGTCTTGTCTAACCAATCTGACAGGTTTTTTATGATGCAGTAACCAGGGAATTGGATGCAAAAAAAATAATTTTGATATCATATACTAATATTATGATATGCTACTAAGAATATTTAATCTATTTGTAAAACACAAATTAATATGTTAATTAATCAAAAATATGATACAATTTCTAAGAAAACATCCGTTTGCAGGAGCTCAAGAAGTCTCCATCTCCACACCTATAGTCTCATTCCCACTATGGGTAAGTTAGGTTAGGTTATGTTAAGTTATAATTTGTTGTTGGTAACCTCATTAATTGGTACCATTATATAGAATTTAAAAACTTAATTTAAAATCTGAGACACTGTGGTCTCCTTTATGAGAGCAAAAACACTTTCCTTTACTTGAGAGTAGTTACTTCTTTGAATTAATCACACATCAATACACTGATACTGATCACTGCTGAATATTGCTCTCTTATGTTGCCTCTCCAACATGCTGCTGTGGAAAACGGTCATCCAACAAATCTACAAAAGTCTTGCTAGTGTGTGAGTGACCAACCCACAAGTTCCAATCAACATCTGGAAAGTTAAAATTCTCCATTATAAAGCATTCAGATTTACTGGCGTGCTCTATTTCTGTATAGTTGTTCATTGCAATCATCAGAGTCATTAGTCCTATAACATATTCCTACTCTTATTTTTGCTTTCCCAGTGCTTATATCGCCGAACTGACTCAACCTTGCACTGTCCACCTATGTCAACTGGATGCACTGGCTTAGATTTTATGTGCTTCTTAACTAAGAGTGAGTGGTATTATATGCATTGATTGTTAGTTGATGATCATTGAACTGGATCTTTTAAATGATTCTGTGCAGGAAGAAATGTAATTGTAGGAGTTGCTAATGGTTAAATGTCAGGACTGTTGGACTGAAATGGACAAAATCGTAATATAATACCCCTCTCTCCTCTTCCCATCCTGTCTCTCCTTTCTGTACAATGTACTCCCTGTATTCAAATCTGTATTCCTGCATCCCTTATATCTGAGTGAAATCACATATCTGATATTCCCACAATGTGTGTATTTGATGACTTGACTAGGTACCTTAGGATTGATATGTGTATCTCATTGGCAGCCAATTTGGCACACGAAAATAATAGCTAATAATAGTTGCTTGTCCTTCAAGAAATTTCAGGAAGGAGTTTGTTTCATCCCTGAAACAACTGCCTTCATGATTGATCTTTGTGAATTGGACACAGTGCACCTCACTCATGCTTACCTACTAAAGGCAGATCTATCAATGTGTCTTATTTAATACAAGGGCCACTCCAAAATTAATGCTTTCAAACTTTTTCCTGCTCATGTAATATTGCATACGAAATGGAATGGTGCCAGGTAAGAATTTAAACATTGCTGCCAATATCCAGATTCAACAAGACTCATCATTGCAAACTAGGTGGGAGGGCTGTAGTAGTCTCTGAAAATGGAGGGTGAGACATTGATATATATATATATATATGACTCAGTGGTGTATAATTGAGTGCCTGAACATTGTACCCATTGAGATTCATCAATATTTGAAGAACAATTATGAGGACATGACAGCCAGTGTGAGTAGGTTAGGTTACGTTAGGTGCATCTGTGATAGTGCAGTGTTAGTGTGATGGTGCTGGTAGTGATTTGAAGAACATGCCAAGGTCAGGTTGTCCTTGCAATGCAGTAATGGCATAAAATGAAGAAATAGTGAGTAATAATTTGTGAAGACCAATCCATTAAGCACCAAGAAATATGTACAAGTGTGGGAATAGGCTTTAATGCCTTGAAAACAATTGTGGACAGTCTGGAATATGGAAAATTATGTGCTAGGTGGGTTTCATGAATGATAATATGAGATCAAAAGGAGTAGAGAGTGCAGGTTTGTGCCAGTCTTGTAGAATGATATGAACCCACGAGTGATGATTTTCTTTATAGCATCAGCAAAGATGACACCTGGATACAGGTGTCATCTTTGAACCAGAATCAAAGCGACAGTCTGAGGGGTAAAGCAAGGATTACTGATAAAAAAAGAAATACAAGGCGCTTAATTATCTTCCGGGAAAAATCATGTCTTCCATTTTTGGGAGCAAGGGAGGCCAACTTGTAAATTTCTTGGAATGGGTAGACAGGTCAATTCTGCTTGATATATGAAGATACTGAAGAAACCATCAATGTGTCTTATTTAATACAAGGGCCACTCCAAAACTAATGCTTTCAAACTTTTTCCTGCTCATGTAATATTGCATATGAAATAGAATGGTGCCAGAAATGGAATGGACTGCAAAGATGTGAATTGTAAGAGTGAGGCCAGAGAAGAGGGTAAATTTCTCTTTCAGTACAGCACTGGCATAGCCAGTTGGTCAATCACAAAAGTGTAGTTGTTGTTGTTATTTGGTTTTTAGGAGCATTAGCAACTAAGGCTATATTGCTATGAGGATATGCGGTGGTCGTTCCCTGACCTTTCCGCATCCCCTGTATTTGGTGGTCACTGGGCTCGAACCCCAGTCTAATCAAGAAGTGTGTGCTACACACTGCTGCTCCTGTCCACCTAGCTACGGAGACACCACAAAAGTGTAGTAGCACTTGTATTTGAGTTGACTGCTTCAAGCTCATTTAACTGCTAAAATACAGTTAATGATTGTATTCATTATCAAAGTTATGTGTTGTATACTTCTCTGACCTGCTATTCATGTTAAAGTACAACAGAATAATGCCAGACCCCATGAATAGGGATACCCTTGTGGAATTTGGTTGGATTCAAATCAAAATTTGTACGTGTTACCCATTTTTGATTCTGTATCATTGTTCTGCACATATCCCCCCCATAGTGTTGACCTTGCACTGTCAGAGTTTCATCACCTACCCTATTAAGGTTAGGTTGGCCTTTATGGGAACACTCTGCTAATGATTCTTCTGCCACTGTAGCTTTCAAGAAGTAGCTCTTGGAAGTGGACATAAACTTTTACAAAATATTAATCCTTGGAATCTAATGATGATTTTATTAAGATTACTAATGATTCTATACATGCACATGCTACCTTTTTTTAGCATAATTGGATGCATACCATCCAGGGATCTTGTTCCCCACCTTCAATCTCATCAAATTTTCTGACAGTTGCGTCTTAGAGATAATTTTATTCCTAATTTTACACCGAACCGCCTCCCCTTCACTGTGTTTTTTGTGGTTCAAAAGCACTTTTTTATAATGATCATTGCAGAGTACCTGTTCCACTCATCTCTTCCATTCTTTGAATTTTCTATTTCATTGTTTGGATTTCTTTTAAAGGGATTGCCTGATTGATTCTCTTCTTTCTTGTACTCACATATGAATAGAACTCCTTGTTCCCATTTTTTTTTATTTACCAGAGATTTCTCTTACCGAACTTTCTCCTGTTTTACCCTATTAGTGACTTGCAAATGTGCTTATAATTATCATACAAAAAACAGTCTTGTAATAATCTAATGGCCCCATTATTTTTCGTTTCCTCAATTTGATAGCATATAACAGAGCTATGGTGCTCAATACGTGCCCTTTTCCTCAATTAAACCTTTCAGCTCTCTTTTCACTTTGGTTCCTTTCTTCTGTGGTACTTCTGTTGTACTGTACTATACTATACTATACTGGAATGAATTTATTAGTGGCTTCCCGGATAATTTCTTAAACACTCCCCAAAATGTATTTGTGTTCCATTGCACATAGGTGTTTCTCCAGTAATAGAGCTCAAGAAATATTTTAAACCACTATAATCTTCCAAAAGTGAAGCCCTAAAGTTTCCTTTGACAACTGAGATTTTTATGGACATTACTTATTTTGTAGTATTATAATCACTGCCTGCTATTGGTTCCTGCATGTCACATCCTTGAAAACCAGCTCAAGGCGCCTCCGTAGCCAGGTGGGCAGGAGCAGCAGTGCGTAGCACACACTTCTTGATTAGACCGGGATTCGAGCCCGTGACCACCAAATACGGAGAATGCGGAAAGGTCAGGGAATGACCACCGCATATCCCTGAAGCAATATGGCCTTAGTTGCTAATGCTCCTAAAAACCAAATAACAACGTAACAACAACCAGCTCAAGAGCATTTGAGCCCCAATTCAGTTAACAAGTGGTAAATTAAAACCACCCATTAATGAGGAAGTCATTTGCTTGTTCATTTAAGTTGCCTAAATAGCTTTTTATCATCCTCCTTGGAGTCATTTGTTCTATAATGCATTCCCACTATTCATCTTGAACCATACAGGCTCAAATTTCACGTGGACTTAACCAGATTGTAGAAATGAACTGGTTATTATTATTTAATCTAATATACACTACAGGCATGTGTCCAGTTAAAGTGTAACATGCAGAGTATGTATCTGCATGTACAGTATACATTAAGTTGTAAATAAATAAATTATACAATAAAAAAATAATAAAATATGCACACTGATGGTATAGTTTCATCAGGTGATTAGCCCAAGACTAGGTACTGTTATTGTTATTTCTGGCTCAAGGGCTTCTTAGACCATATTGCTCCCCAAGACTAGGAAAAGAATATAAATTGTTCATTGCTTTCATATAATCCCTTATCATCAAAAAGTCTTAAGAAATATCACAAATAAGCGATCCATCAACCAGATAACCAGTTCCATGTGTAATCCTGTGAAACACTTTCCTGTTGAAAGAAAGATAAAAGTCATGATGGTTTTAAAATGCCAAAGTTCTTTTAAAGAGAGAGTTCTTGGATATCTGTAATCTTGATCTACCAATATGGAAGGTAATTTTTGGTTATGCTGCTGCTGCCAGTGCATGAAAGTTAACAGGGCATAGGAGATCTGGAAGATAACTTGATCCAGAGAAAAATTCAGTTTTTGCTTTAAATAGAAGCACAGAGAACGAAGGATCTTTGAACCTGTATGTCTGACATTTGATGAAGCCAATTTGTTTTTTTTTTTTTTTTGCATGGTTGAATGTATTCCAGATATATTTATCAAAATTGCATCCTAATGTAAATGTGACTCCCAGATCTTTAGCATCAGAATCTCTGGGAACTGTTTTGACTTACATGGAGTATTGGTTTTCCAAGAAATCTCCTTGAATCTACAAATGCATCTACAAAATCCTTTTGGAAAAACTTTAGATGGGAAGAACTCTCTCGAGATTTCCTGTCCAGTGATATGCTACATTTGGAATGGGAGATGTAACTCATCAGCCAGGATAGTAGAAGGTCTAATGGTCCATACTGACTTAATTATTACAGAGTTGATAGTGTGGGACACTGTCAAATGCCTTGGTAATGTCCATGTAGATAACATCAACCTACCTATATCAGTGAATCTAAAACCTGCTGCCAGATAGAAGATTAGAAAAGGTAGTATTAGTAGTGGCAAATGATGCAAGAATGCAAGCTTATACAGTATTGGCAAAAAAACCCAAAAAACTTCCAATTTCAACTATTCATTCCCTCCAATAGTTTGCCTAGTTCTTCCTTGAATTTATTTAGGCTATCAACTTCCACTTCTTGGCTAAAGGCAAACTTCCTCACATCTATTCTGCAACTGTCCTTCCTCAATTTGAATTTGTGCCCCCATGTGTGTGCAGTCAGAGCAAGAGGAAGAATCCCATCAGCATTCAGAGCTTTAAACACATCAATCAGATCACGTCATAGGTGGCTAGTCTTCAGACACCGCAATTTGCAGAACTGAATATTTCTTAGTAAGACCACTCCCTTTTTCCTCCCTCACCAATCTCATTGCCTTTCTTTATATTTGTTCCAATTGCTCTGCATCCTTCCAAAAATTAGTCCTCTAGACTTGTATGCACTACGCAAGATGTTGCCTGATCATTGCCTTGTACAGTGGAATAATCACCTTATCCATGATAGCAGAATTCCTGTATATTATTGACAAAACCCCGTAGACTGCCATGGCAGCCTGTCTGCATTGCTCAGAGAACTTGACATCTGACACAATTACCTGCAGGCTTTTTTCGTTTTCCAGTACCCTGAGTGTAGTACTACACAGTTGGTATGTTACTTTGCATTTGTCAATGTTAAACTTCAATTGCCATTTCTCATCCCATCTGCCTAACTTTTATAGATCCAGTTAGCATTAGCATTAGTAGAGGCATATGATGCAAGAAAGCAAGCTTATTCAGCATCAGCCAAAAAAAAACCCTCTCCCATTTCACCCCTCCGTTCGTTCGAAATACCTGTCCAGTTGAGCTTTAAATTTGTTTAGGCTATCAACTTCAACAACAAGTGATGGAAGTCGGTTCCACCAACCAACCACCCGCTGGCCAAAGGCAAATTTCCGCACATCTATCCGACATCCGTCCTTCCTCAATTTGAATTTATGCCCTCTCAGGTGATTATTCTGAGAAAGATGAAGAATCCCATTGGCATTGAGCATGCTCAAACCATTCAAAGCCTTATACACCTCTATCAGATCACCTCGCTGGTGCCTAGTCTCCAGACTCTGTAATTTGCAAAACTTAAGCCTTTCTTCGTAAGAGCAACCCTTTGTTCCATTTACTAATCTTGTTGCCCTTCTCTGTACCCGTTCCAGCAGCTCTACATCCTTCTTGAAATGAGGCCTCCAGACCTGTATACAGTACTCAAGATGTGGCCTAACCATTGCCTTATACAAGGGAATAATCACCTCCTTATCCCTGCTAGAAAAATTCCTGTATATCATTGACAAGACACCATGAGCTACTCTTGCAGCTCGTCTGCACTGCTCAGAGAACTTCATATCTGCCTGCACAATTACCCCCAGGTCCTTTTCATTCTCCACCACTGTCAGTGTAGTACCGCAGAGTTGATACATTGCTCTGGGGTTACTGTTACCCATATGTAGTACTTTATATTTGTCAATGTTAAACTTCATTTGCCACCTCTCAGCCCATCTGTTCAACCTTTCCAGATCCTGTTGCAGCAGCATAGCGTCAGTAGTGTCCTTAACGACCCTGCCAACCTTTGTATCATCTGCAAACTTAGACATTAAACTTGATATCCCATCATCAATATCATTCATAAACACCGAAAACAACAATGGACCCAACACTGAACCTTGAGGAACTCCACTAATAACATTAGTCCACGTTGAGCAGTGTCCATTGATTACCACTCTCTGTCTTCTGCCACTCAACCATCCCCTTATCCATAGCAGCAATTTGCCTCCAATGCCACACTGCTCCAATTTGTGCAGCAGTCTTCCATGTGCAACAGTATCAAAAGCCTTTCTAAGATCCAAATATATAATATCAAAGTTATTCCCTGCATCCAGTTCTTTTGTGACTACATCATAGTATCCAATCAAATTGGTCAGGCAAGACCTGCCCTTAACAAAACCATGCTGCGTCTGAGCTATAACTGAATTCTTGTCTAGATGATCCTGCAGTGCTTCTTTAACCAGTGCCTCCATTAATTTACCTGGAACAGAAGTTAAACTAACAGGTCTATAATTACTTGTGTCAGCCTTTGATCCTCCTTTGTGAATTGGGGTTACATTTGCACATCTCCAGTCTATGGGTACCTCCCTTGAGTCCAAAGAAGCTCTCATAATTATGGCTAGGGGTTTGCATACTTCCTTTGCTGCCTCCTTTAATATAACTGGATAGATCCCATCCACCCCAGGTGCCTTTTTTATGTTTATCCTCAACAATTTCTCCTCCACTTTCCTCTCAGTTATTACAAAATCATCCAGCTCACTGCCAATGTTTACTTTACCTACATCATTCTCCTTCCTGAATAACTCCTCATGCGTGAATGTAGATGCAAAATACTCGTTTAGATTGTTAGCCACCTGAGCAGGATCCTCAACTGTTGAACCATCCAGTGGACCAATCTGATTCATCCCTTTCCTTCTCGAGTTCAAGTATGTAAAGAACTCCTTTCTGTTTTTCTTTGCATCCTTTGCCAAGGATTTTTCGTAGTCTGCCTTTGCCTGCCTAATCTCCTTTGTGACTTGGTTACAGACCAACTTATATCTATCATAGGCTTCCATGTCACCCATTAATTTGTATGTATCCCATGCATTTTTCTTCTCTGCCACATGTCTCACTAGTCCATCTGACAACCATTTAGGCCTAAACCTTGAACAATATTTCTTAGTTGGTATGTAAAGCCTGGTAGCCACCAAGATTAGTTCCTTGAATGCTTCCCATTTTGAGTTTGCTGTTGGTAACATCATCAGTTGGTCCCACTGTATAGAATTTAAATACTGTCTCAGACCATCATAGTCGCCTTTACGAAAACAAAAACCCTTCCCTTTACCTCTGATGGTAGTTACCTCCTTGAGTAAATCCCACTTCAGCACACTGTGATCACTGCCACCTAGTGGTTCATTTATCTGCAGGTTCTTAATGCATGAAGAATCACTACTGATAATCAGATCAAGAGTATTGCTCCCTCTTGTTGCCTCACGAACATGCTGATGTAGAAAACAATCATCCAATAAATCCACAAAAGCCTTGCTAGTGTGCGAGTGACCAACCCACAAATTCCAGTCAATATCTGGGAAATTAAAATCCCCCATTATAAGACTCTCTGATTTACTGGCCCATTCTATTTCCCTGTACAATATATTATTATACTCATCAGAGTCATTAGGCCTATAGCACACTCCTACTCTCAATTTTGATTTCCCTATGCTTATGTCACACCAAACTGACTCGACACTGCCCTGTCCATCGATGTCAACTGGCTTCACTTCCTTTGACTTTATGTGTTTCTTAATTAATAGCATAACCCCTCCTCCCCTCCTGTCCTGTCTATCCTTTCTATATACATTGTATTCCCCAAATTCCAGTTCCGCATTACTTATATCTGTGTGACACCACGTCTCTGATATCCCAACAATATCTGCCTTTGATGTTTTGAGCAATACCTCAAATTCATCAAATTTATTTACCAAACTCGTAGCATTGGTGTACACGCAGGTATACATGCACCTGTTTCTATTCTTAGCTACCCTAACACAACCCATGTGTTTACTTGTAACGCAATGACTACCAGCAGTCTCTGAAATATCCTGCATCTTGTTTTTCAGACTTCTGCTCATTTGAATAGAAGCAGTGCAAGAATCACTTCCACCTCTGCTAGTGGCTACTGTTAATCTATTAGTCCTTGTATCCCCCCCCAACTAGCAGTTTTCCGACCCACCTAACACTGCCTCGACAGCATCAGCAAAAATTCTTGCACCCTTTCTATTTAAGTGTATCCCATCCCTGTAGAAGCAATCTCTCCTGTTAACAAGTACAGTCCAGGCTGAAAAAAATTCTACCCCTTGAGCCTTGCACAATCCCTCCAGGGCCGAATTGATCGACAAGGCTCTCATCATATACTCCCTCCTATCATGTCTGGGCAGAATTGCAGACACTTTCAAGTTCAACCCTAATTTACGGCTTTTTTTCAACAGTGACCTGTACTTGCTAAGTAATTCCGCCGGTCTCCTACTCTTAATATCATTAGTGCCAACGTGTACAACTATATCACCTTTTGTGCCCTTAAAAGATGATATCCGCTCTACAACGTCATCAACCTTTGCCCCTGGCACACATACCCTGGTCCTATTCCACCTATCCTTTTTACAAAGCATGTTCCCCGTTTCCCTGACAATAGAGTCACCAACAACTACTAGTTCCTGTGGGACCAGCGCATTCTACCTAGGGGGCTGCCCCTGTGTTGCCTAATGACCAAGTGCAAGCTCTGGCGTTGATGTGGGCAGCTGAGAGCTTGATGGGCCCCTCAATTTATTTCCTTCGAGGGCATCCACCCTGTCCTTCAAGGTCTCATAAAGGCCCATAACAACGCTGAGTTGTCGCCTAATTTCCTTGCACTCCTTACATCGTGCACACACAAAGACATCCCCCTTGGCAGTATCATGTCCCGTACCCGACTGCTCCGCAAACATCAAGCAAACAGTGCATTTTAATAGACTGTGATTCAGAGGGCAACTGCCCCCCCTCAGTTCTCCCCTGAACCACAGCACTCCCATTAGCTTGAGCCTTTTGCTTTGCTGCTCTGGTCAGAGTCATGATTCCAATTTAATTCAATAAAATTTAAAACAAAAATTAAATCCTTAAGTTATATCCCAAAACAGTTATGTTATATATATATATATATATATATATATTTTTTTTTTTTTTTTTTTCGGTATCTAGTGTTCCCTTTATACAACTTCCGTATCACGTGTACCACTATAGTTATGTATTAATTATTTGTTACGATTAAGTCGTTATATATATTTATAGAGTTAAAAATACAATTTAATTGACAATAAAGTTTATCAAGATTAATAGATTTACTGATTAATTGACAATATTATATTATGCAGTATACTACACACTAAGCTTATGCTATCGTGTAAAAATGGCGGGAATTCACGAACGGTATTTCTACGGACTCGTAAGTATTGATTAGCTTCGAAATCTCGCTATCTCAATTTAGAATAAACTAAGGATCCTGACTAGGTCTATAATCTACTTATGGAAGATAATTTGATATAACAATTGGTTAATAAATCGACTAAATTTGGTTAAAAGACCTCTCGTTCAATTCAATTTGTGACACGTGGATTTGATACCGTTACCGATACTAAGTAATATCTACGAAATCTCTGTCTAAGTTAAACTTTAAACTAAGTATCGTAACTAGGAATATAAAGCTACTCTAGAAAATAAGTTAATATGACAATTTAAACTAATAAAGCAGAAAATAAATCAGGAAAAACTTCTCTGTTTGAAGAGCTTTAAGGAGCAATGTCTGCACAGGCTATCCTCGCACCCAGACTCTTTTTATAAATATTATGCGCACGACGTTCGTTCGATCTGAAAGAGTGACCGTTGCAATAGCATACCATCATTTCTGTTATTAACCACCCTGACAATCTTTCTATCATCTGAAAACTTGGACATTAAGTCTGATATGCCTTCATCAATATCATTGATAAATATAGAAAATAACAATAGGCCCAACACCGAACTCTGGGGAATTCCATTAATAACATTAGTCCACGTAGAGCGGTGACCATTGATTACCACTCTCTGTCTCCTCCCACTCAACCATCCCTTTATCCATTGTAGCAACTTGCCTTTAATGCTTCACTACTCCAATTCGTGCAGCAGTCTTTTATGCACAGCAATATCAAAATAATTTTTTTAATCTAATTCTATTGTGACCACATCGTAATATCCAATCAAATTGGTCAGACAAGATTTTCTCTTAACAAACCTATGCTGTGTCTGAAGTATAATTGCAGCCTTATCTAGATGATCCTGCATTACTTCAGTTACCAGTGACTTCATTATTTTCCCCAGAACAGAAATTAAACTAACAGATCTGTAATTACTCATGTCACTCTTTTATCCCCTTTTGTAAATTGGGAATAATTTGCACATCTCCAGTCTGTGGGGACCTCTCCTGAATCCAAGGATGCTCTCATAAGTATGGCTAATGGTTTGCTTATTTCCTTTGCTGCCTCCCTTAATATAATCAGATAGACCTCATTATCCAAGGTGCCTTTTTTGTGTTTAACTTCAACAATTTTTTTCCACTTTCCTCGCAATTATTACAAAGTCATTTAGCTCTCTGTTAGAGTTTGATAAACTTCTGGCATCCCCTTTCCTAAAGAATTCCTCATGTGTGAATGTAGATGGAAAATACTCATTCGGTTTGTCAGCAACCTGAGCAGGATCATTAACAGTCGAACCATCAATATCAAGTGGACCACTTTGATTCATCTCCTTCTAGAATTTACATAAGTGAAGAAGTCTTTGCTGTTTTTCTTTGCATCCTTTGCTATAGGTTTTTTGTAATCTGCCTTTGCTTACCTAACCTCCTTTGTGACTTAGTTACAGACTAGTTTATATCTACCATAGATCTCTGTGTCACCTGATAATTTATATGAATCACGTGAATTTTTTCTTCTCTGTCATGAGCTTCATCGTTTCATCTGACATCCATTTAGGCCTGTACCTTGAAGACTATTTTCTTAGTTGGTATGAAAATCCTATTTGCTTTTATGATTAATTCCTTGAATGCTTTCCATTTTGAATTGGCTGATCATCGTCAGAATTTGCTGATCATCATCAGTTTGCTAATATCATCACTTGGTCTCACTGTACAGAATTTAAAATCTGTCTGAAACCATTGTAGTCACCTTTACAAATGCAAAAATCCTTTCCTTTACCCTTGATGGTAGTTATATCTTTAAGTAAATCCCAAATGAATACACTGCGATCAGTGCCACCTAGTGGTTCTTTTATCTGCAAATTCTTAATGCATGAATAATCACTCTTGATAATTCAATCAAGAGTAGAACTCCCTCTTGTTACCTCTCTGCTGCTGTAGAAAACAGTCATCCAATAGATCCACAAAAGTCTTGTTAGTCTGTGAGTGACCAACCCAGGAGTTCTTGTGAATATCTGATGAGTTAAAATCCCTCATTATAAGACATACTGATTTACCGGCGCACTCTATTTCTCTGTATAATTGTTCATTGTATTCATCATAGTCATTTGGCCTATAACACAAACACCTACTCTCATTTTTGCTTTCCCAGTGCTTATTCACCAAACTGACTCAATATTGCACTGGTCACTCATGCCAACTGGATGCACTACCTTAAGCTTTTATGTGCTTCTTAAATAAGAGCATAATCCCTTCCTATCCATCCTGGTTACCCTTTCTGTAATACATCGTACTCCCCCATATTCAAATTCTTCATCCCTTATATCTAGGGCTTACAATACCAGGATCCTGGTCATTTTTTTCGGTATTAATTTTAAAAATAATTGTTTATAATTTAATCATATAAAGGTTATAAAATCACCTTTATGTGATTTTATAACCACCAACCAAAAATGATAAATATTTACAAAAGTACATTGCACCAGAATTTGGCAAATAAATTGTCATGCAGTTAGATTCCAAGACACATTGGAACAGTTTATCGTCCATGCTTGAAAGCTTTTTTGAATTGAGATATTGTGTGCAGAAAGCTTTAATTGATTTAGATTCAAGTATTTATTTCTGTGAGGATAAATTAACTTTATTATCTGCGGCTATATCTACCTTAATGCCTATAGAGTTAGCGGTAGATGCACTATGCAGCAGAGAAACAAATCTTTTAACTGCAGATGCTGCCATAAAATTTATGATGGAACTCTTGGCAATTAAAATTCTGAAATAGCTACAGAATTGGATGCAGCATTGAAACTCGTATTTCACAGAGGCATACAATTTTTTCACGTTCTTCAGTATTTGCAAAGCAGTACACAATACCATAGCAAATTATTTAGTATTAGTAATGGCCATATGGTGCAAGGAAGTCATATCAACGGGGGGGAAATGCTTTGGGTGATGTTCTGCTGGGATACCCTGAGTCCAGTCATCCATGTGCCAGGCACTCTGATGTCTCCTATCTACCTAAACATCATTGCTAACCTGGTACACCCTTTCATGGCAGCTGTCTTCTCCTCTGGCGGTACCATCTTTCAGCAGGATAATGCACCATGCCACACTGCTCGAATTGTTCGAGACTGGTTCACGGAACATGAGGAAGACTTCCAGGTATTGCCCTGGCCTCCAAATTCCCTAGGCACCAATCCCATCAAGCATCTCTGGTTTGTGTTGGAACAGCAACTCCGATCTGTGGCATCTCAACCACAGACCTTACAGGAGTTAGAGGATCCTGTGGTTACATGTTGGTACCAGATACCACAAGACACGTTTAGAAATCTTGTAGCATCCATGGCTCGCCGGGTACAAGCTGTTTTGGCTGCACATGGAGAACCAACATCATATTAGGTAGGTGGTCGTAATGTTTTGGCTCATCGGTGTATAAGCTTCAGTACTGTTCCTGCTTCATGTGGCAGGACTGGAAACCTTCTTGGAGAAAACTACTTGTGTCTGCTCTATTTGCTTTAATTGAACTTACTAATTATATGCTTTAATGCCACTCTTGCTGCCATGCTGCAGGGTTGGCAAAAACTACTCAAGAGGAACTCTCACTCACTAGTCAACATTATAGATAAATCAGAATCCACCTTTCAGAAAGACAAAGATTGAGATGGACCCACCAAAAGCACAAATGCCCCAGCTAGGGGACAAAAGAGCTGACATGAATAGTAGAAGCACTGCTCTCATACCACCTCAAGAGAAATCCTCATTCATGAATTCACATTATTGATAATTCAGAGGCCACCATCCAGAAAGACAAAGATAAGCACGGTCTCAACAAAAGCACTGATGAAGCACTGAATTTGATAATTCAGGGGACAGCAAATGGTCGATCACAATCAACTGATTCACTGCAAAGCATACCGCTTCAATGTTAGTGGTAAGCACAGTGACAATGTTTGCTGATGGCTCATCACTTTGGGGACAATCCTGTTTCGAATCTTGTTTCCTCAAGCCTCTTAACCACTTGGGATAACCTAGATGTAAAATGTGAAGTGTGTTAGTTGTCTTACAGCACCAGGGGGTTTCCCCGCATCTCCACATTGTAGTCTTTGTAAGTGACACAGCGTTCTGTTTCTGTGTCACTTACAAAGTGTGTGGGGAGTGATCTGTTGTATAGCCCACACTTTGCCACGAGGAGGCAGGTCAGGCACCCAGTAGATTATTTAAGTACTCTGGCAGGCTCCACCACCTAATTTCCAAGGATTTCAGCGGCAAGGGCTTAAAAAAAAAAAAAAAGAGGGGGGTGAACACTATAATTAGGCCAAAAGAGATTTACAAGAAAGCAGTAGAATTTAGATGTTGATTAGAATTTGGCAGCGTTATCAGGGGTGTACTTGGTCGATTTAGTGGGGGCGAGAAACTGAAGACCGGGGGGAAAAAGTAATGGGAATGATAGAGTAGGCATCTCCAAAGAACCCAAAGGTCGCAGGTTCGATTCACGCCTCGGGCTTGGATCAAAGTACTGCAAAAACCTTGGGAGGTGCATTATGGCCACAGAAGCCTATGCGCCAACAACTACCAAAAAAAAAAAAAAAAAAAAAAATCTCCAAAGAGGTCAGTGGAGAAGAGCCCCAACAGGTGAAGTATGGGGGAGGAAGAGGAGGCAGGAAAGGGAGGAGACAGAGACCTGTCTCCTCCCTCCCTTCCCCTGCCCTGGGATGGGGTTTTAAAGGGAATCAGGTTAGAGTACCCAGTTCAGATCGCCAAATGGCATGTTGGCAGCAAAGCCGTAGTGTGTCTTCATCAGTGATGGTTGTCCTATCCATGTAGTGTCAAATCCAGTAGGAAGGTCAAACTGCCCATCCCGCTCTGGGGGTGGGATATGTTAGATGGCAATGGGGAACCCACCAAGCAAAGGGGGTGGAAGAGACACACATTTACTCTATCTACTTGCATTCTATTTTTATACTTTTTTTTTCTTATACAGTGGATTCCGGTTATTTGGGCCACTGGTTAATCGTATGATTAACCAGTGGCCCATTATTTGAGGCAAATCTTAAAACACAGAACCCAATCGAGAAAATAGCCAGGGATTAATTGGGAGAACATGCTGCTTAATCGGGGCAGGAGACTGCAGCACTGGAGATTACCCTACAATTGTTTCTGACCGTACCACGTGGTTCAGTCGGATTTCTGGGGGTCACAACCATAAAACAAAAACAATTAGCAGTCACCTGTTTATTGGACTTTTCTGTTAGTGCAATCTGTCATAAATGGATAGTAAACTCGATCTTATTGAATTTGTGATAATACCAACAGCTGGAATTCTGTGAGTTATTATGGTTGAAATGTGTTTACACTTCCATGAAATCTTCAATCATATAAAAAAATTAATTTTCAGAATCTTCTCTTCATTCCTGTTTTTAAAGCTTCGTAACTTGTTACTCTGTTCTCACTTGCGTGTATCGTGTTACTTGCAATTTGTGTGTGCGTGTTCTGTTATTGATTGCTTATCTTTTTACTGTTTCAAATTTTAACCCCCACCCACAAATGTCAGTGAACAGAAATGGCAACTAGTTAGTATGTACATATTACAGTACATATTAATTATTCCGATTATCATGTATATTCTTCTGATTTTCACATATAATTTAATTTTTTAATTGGTAAGGTAATAAAGGGTAAATTTGTGCCTTAATATATCTTAACTTTTATAGCCTTTGAATAATATTTCTCCTATTTTTACTGATTAGGATTGCTGTGTAATAGAATTAAAATTCAATTCACAAATGTGATCACAATGACCTGCGCTTACTACACATCATATAGTGAATGGTACTTTACTATGGTTACTCCATTGTAACGTGATTTGATTGTACAGTGAACCAATTGTATTTTTAACTATTTATGTGAAACTTTAGATAAATTGGGGCAGCCGCTTAATCGGGCCAATATGCACTAGTCCCGATGTGTCCCAAATAACTGGAATCGACTGTATATATATATATATTATATTTTTTTTTTTTTTTTTTTTTTCACTTACTCATTCATCTTTTTCTCACACACTAGGGGGATACAATGATGTGTAGTGTAAATTGCTGTGAAGAAAGACATCGAGCTTCTTGAAAGGGTGCAAAGAAGGGTAACTCGCCTGGTGAGATTGGCAAAAGGGCGTCCTTATGAAGAAAGACTTCGAACATGTGGGTTGCAGAGTTTGGAAACTAGATACCTTAGAGGAGATTTGACTGAGGTGTTTAAGGTTCTGAGAGGCATCAGTAAAATGAATGAGGACAAAATTTTCAAGATTATAAATGATGCTAGAACTAGGGGACATAAATTCAAGTTACGGGGGGAAATGTTTAGATTGGACTGCAGGAAGTTTTATTTTAGCCAGCGAGTTATAAATTACTGGAATAAGTTGCCTTCATGGGTGGTAGAGGCCGACAGTTTGGGGAAATTCAAAGTTCATCTGGATAGTACTTTCGGGTAAGGGAAGCGCATAGGATGATAGGTTTAATTTCCTTTTTATTTATTTTTTATTATTTTTTTTTATTTATTAATTATTATTATTCAGTTATTTATTTATTTTTTGTGTTTATCATTGTTTTGTTCGGATTTTTTTTTTTTTTTTGGCTGGTGCAGCATAAGCCATAGGCTTATAGGCTTTCTTGCACCATACGGCTGTTACTAATACTAATTTAAATACTAATTAAAACTATAGTCAGTGTGTACTTAACTGTAGCATTTATGGTTTGTGTTCTTTTCTCACACACTTACACCTTCATTCCTTTTTCTGGCTTTGATTTCATTTATTGGACTCTTGCTTTCAGCACTGCACTCTCTGGGCACCTCAACTTACTGTTATTTTTCCTTTGTGGTGCAGACCAGGGGAGAATGCAGTGATAGTATTTGTGATGTTAGTAAATGTTTGTTAGTAGTATATATAAAGTTATGTAAGTTATTATTAACTTTGTATTCTTTTGGCCAATTACATTTGCTCTTCCATTCATTCCCATTCACTCTCTCTCTTTCCCTCATGCTAGGTCACTTTTTCTTTCACCAAAACTGCCATTTATACCCTTTTACCATCATTCCTAGTTCACTCAGTGCCTAGCCTACTCATTCTGTCTTTTCATTCTCATTCATTCTTTCATTCTACCTTGCATCCCTTTGCTATTAGCTAATCTGCTTCCCTGGCTGCCTGTACATCTCCCTCCCCTACATGGTTACTTATTTGGCATGGGGCCCCAAGTTGATACACATGGAAGGGTAGTCCTGGGGGGTTTTGCCATGTCAAGTTTCTCTCATGCCACAGAATACTGCTATCCTGACATTTTTAAGTCATCATCTGGGCATGGTGGGAAACGTCGGCAATTTTAACTATTGATTATTGTTTAATTGGGGGGGGGCTATGCCATTCTTTGGATAGTTCTATGCATTTTGAATTCTTTCTGTGTGAAGGATGTAAAGGCTTTATAATTTTCATCTTCTGTGATGAGCTGATGTTCTTCTCCTCTGGGAAGGGGGGCCAATCTGTACTATTAGCTCTGTTCTGGGAATGTCATTTATTATACATTATTATAGAATGTGTGCCCAGTCTTCACTCTCACCACAGGTGCAGTTTGGGTCATCAGTCAGCCCTAAGGAGGTTAGTTTTGCTTTTAGGGAGCCATGACCAATGTTCCCTCTAATTTTTCTTATAGCTGCACAGTGCAGAAATGCACCTGAGTAAAAAATTTTCAGACAAGATTAAATATGTGCAATATTTTTACAAATTGTTTTAATTATAAGTAGGGACATACATAATAATAATAAAAAAAAAATGCTAACAATACATTTACACTTTACAGTTAGTTATTTATTTATTTTTTTTTTTTTTGGAATTTTTCTCTTCTGTTCTTTATAGAAGTCCATACTTTGTAGACATCATCTACATTTATTGTTGCACCATTAGCTAAATGCAATTTGATTCTCATAAGGTCACTTAAATTGTCTTCATGTATTCTATTTCGATTTTTTGTTTTAATTGAATTCATAGTGCTAAATCCTCGCTAGCAGTCTGCATTTGATGCTTGAAATGTTCCCATAATATCATAGAGAATGGATATGTTACAAAAAAGTATGAAATTTAAAGTGTCACTGAAAGTTTTAAATGTTCCAGTTTTAGTTTTTTTGCAATTATAAATTTTAATTCCGAATATTCTTCTGATATTTTAGAAATAACATCACTTTTGTTATTTGTAATAAATCGTGATAATTTTTTTGCAAAGTGTATCACATTAAGTTTCCCAAAGTCAAAATTATTGCTTTCATTTATGATAACATTAATATCAAATACTTTCCAATCGTTTAATTCATCATCAGTAAATCTGTTATCTAAGTGATCACATACATGTTTGATAAAGCAAATTATAGCTGCAGTGTCAACATCACTTTGAATTTTTGATAATACTTCTTTCACATTTTCACTCCAGAACATATTTTTTCCAATTATTGGCTTAATTTGTTTATTTTAGCTTTAACATATTGATGTTCATCAATAATGTTTAAATAATTTTTTTGTAGATATTTGCAAAGCGATGCAAGCTCTCCTAATGCATCATTGAGCACAATTAATGCAAAATGATATTGTGAATTTGTAAACAGTATTTACTAATAGGATCATTACGTTTGTTAACCTGCTCATTGCAATATTCGATTAATATTTCATAATTTTTTACTAAAGCATCAACTGCAAAATGTCTGGATAACCATCTGACTCCATTTAATGGTCTAAAACAGTGGTCTCAAACTGGCGGCCCACGAGCCGCATCCGCCCCCTAAGCAATTTTACATGGCCCGCAAATATACTTCAATTATGTATTTGTTGTAAATACAGTGCTTATATTCACTCTCATTTTGTTAAAAAAAAATTCTGGCCCGTCAGCTGCTTTCAGATCGTGCATTTGGCCCGCATGCAATTTGAGTTTGAGACCACTGGTCTAAAAGATACAACATTGTGTTTTCTGTAACCTGAGCTAGTTCTTCTAATTTTCCTTTTTTATGCTAGACCTACTAAATATTGTGTATACAACAGTTCTAAGCAACGTCTCTATATCTTGAATGATAGATAGATTTTTCCATGCGTCATCCAATCATAATATTGTGAATTTGTAAACAGTATTTACTAATAGGATCATTACGTTTGTTAACCTGCTCATTGCAATATTCGATTAATATTTCATAATTTTTCATAATATTTCATAATTTTAAATCTTCTCGGTGTGCAATACAGTGTTGTTCAGATAGATGTCATGTTTCCTTTTTTTAAGAATTGCTGCTACTCCATTTTTTCTTCCAAGCATAACACTTGCTCCACCTAACGTGAACATTACCATCTTTTGAATATCAAGATTATATTTGTCATAAAAAAAATTTATCTTTTCTAAAATGGACATACTGTCACAGTTTGTAAGCTTCAAAATACCTCCAAATACTATTTTTTTTATGTTTCATTTTACACTTGAAATTTAAAATGTTAAATTAATACTTTTTGTACTGAAATATCAGTACTTTCGTCTACAATTAACGTGTGGAAAGTAGATTCTCTTATTTTGTTCAGGATATTTTTTATGAGAGCAGAATTTATACATTCAACAAATTCCAATGAATAAAAAAAATCTGGATCAGTAGATTCTCTGACATTCCGCCCACATATTTATACATATTAATTAGTAAAAATTAATACGTAAAAAACTCTACTTCCAAAAATTTCATGATCACAATACATTCTACCTCGACACATACTGTGCATGTGTGTGGTTGAGTGGCCAGAATGTAAAAATGCTGACCTTCCCTATTATTATATGGTATTTATATTATTTTTATAACAATAAACTCATCTTAAAAACATACAATATAAACTACAACCGCTACAGTTCTTTATATATTCGTAATGTAATAATTTTTTTTATATAAATAAAAATCAACATAACTTTTCACTATGCACTATGTATTTCTAAATAAAAGATGTGGGAACATGTCATGCAATAGCAGATCTTATGGCATGAGCTATTCCCCCCTTCCTATATATCCATTCTTCCACTAATACTCCTGTTGCCATCTAGTATGTCGGCTGTGTGCACGGGAAGTAAAAGCACCTGAGCAACTTCATAGAAATCAGTGTGCAGCCACACACACGTGCAACTTAGAGGGGACCATGGCCATGACCTGTCAATATAAATGTTGCAAAAAGTCCAGGGGCATACTATTTAGGTGGCTTTGGGCTAACCATTGCCACCTGTGGCAGAAACCTTTTGGTAACCAGACCTCTGATTTCCTGCTTCCACTTTGTTTGCCATAGCTCATGGAGCTTTGTGGCTATTCTTTTTCTTTCAGCATTGAAGGCATTTCTTGTATCAAGGGCTATCCCCAGAAATTCTGTGGGTATGCCCTTTTTAAATCTATAATATAAGTCTCTTTTGGCTACTTCCAGGTAAAGTGGGAGAGCTCCGGCCAGCAACTGTAGCGCAGGTGTGTTTACTGTGCAACACACTCTGGTAATAATGAGTAGTATTGTCCTTTGTATTGATTCTAATTTATTCCTATTTCTTATTAAGCCCGAGCTGGTGAACCATGCACTGGCTCCATAGGTGATAACAGGTGAAAACATTGCATGGTATATGATTGCCAGGGTCTTTCTTTTGAGCCCCCAGTCTGCTCAACTGATCCTGGCAATCATACCTGCATAATTTCTCACTTCCTTTGCCAAGTAGATCAAATGGGTGGTAAAAGTTAATTTAATTAAGTTAATTTTGATTTGTGGACATCTTCTTATGTTCAAATTGCCTTTTAGAAGTACAGTAACCCCCCACCCCACCCCCCGCTATTTGCGGGGGTTATGTTCCTGAGAAATGCCACGAATACCAAAAAGGCAAATACTGAGTTATGGCTCCCATAGTAATAAAAGGGTTCTGTTCCAAAGTATAAAATATATAAGAAAAAAAATTAGTCTAAAATTTTGTTTATGTATGTATTATATGTACCTTCATAATATGACTATGTACATAGACAGTACATAATGAAATACAAGCATAAGGCATCGAAATGAAAATAAGAAACAATTTAATATTAAATGTAATATTTATTAGAAATTTCAAACAAATCTTTCAAACCAGCACCTTTGCTAGTTAAAAAACTTATCCTGCCAGTGCAATCACCGGTTTTGCTAAAGTGTTGATTAAGGTGTTTTGCCTTTTCACAAATGATGAGTGAACTTAACGGAATTTTATTTTGAATTCGGTCTTCTATCCACAGATTTAAAGTTTTTTCCATTAATTTAACATCATGAGTTACAGAGCAAATTTTTGAAGCAAATATCGCGTTTTCACGGACACTACGGCGGATTTTTTCTTCTGATTTCTTGATTGATCGTACTGTTGACTCATTGATTTTATAATGTTTTGCCACTGACGAGATACTTTCACCATTAGAAATTTTGTCTAATAACTCAATTTTACTCGCTAATGTCATCACAATTTTCACAATTCCCTTGTTATTCGTAGCTATATTTTTGTAGGGGTAAGAAAAGAACTTGTCCACAATAAAGTCACTTTCTTTTAACCATAAACAGACTTTTTCAAGTTTGTTAATACTAACACATTGCAAAATGGTAGATTTTTCACTTTTTTAAGCATATCAATTTATAAGCATTTAAAAGCAAATGACGAAACCTTCCTTGACGAGCGCATAACACATACTGAACAAGGATTAGCGGGAAATATCCACGCTCACGATTTTGTCACCCCTCTCCCCCTCCACCCACTGAGCACTGTTTTGACCAGAAAAGATGATTTTAGCACGCCCATGTTTTTTTATGGCGGAAAATATTCACGGTGCTTTAAAATTCAATTTTTTTAGGTATTAATTTTATATTAAATTAGCGACCGCGAATATAGATACCGCAAGTAGGCGGGGGTTTACTGTATTTGTTTGTTTTCGGGAAATATTTTGAGCATGTGCTTTTGTGTCCACTCCCGCAGCTGCAAGAAGACGACATTTGATCTTTGCTCTACAACCATTCGCATGTTACCTTTTACAAGGAAAATCATGTCATCTGCAAAAACCAGGGTTTCCACGGGGCCCAGATCCAAGGGCAGAAATTCGTCCAGAACAATGTTCCTGAAGAAAGGGCCAAGGATTGAATCCTGCAGGTAGCCTTTATTCACAGGGTGTGTGAATTACTGGAACCTTGTGCTTACTGAGACACTCCTCTCCTGTCTGTAAGGTAGCTGTTTATTACCTTATAGAGGTTTTGTGGGGCATTTGCATGGCGAGTCTCCTAAGGGCCACCAGAATGAGTCAAATGCCCCAGCAAAGTCAATAATGATGGCCAGCATATATTTCTCCGCTGAGTTTTTAACTGTTGTCAGTAGGTGGTGCATGGCACCCTCCGTAGAATTGCCCTGCTTAAAACCATACTAATTGTTGCAATGTAAACCTGCTTCTGTGTAGTATTGAGCTATTCTAGTATATATTAGTCTTTCATATATTTTCCCTAGTACAGGGAGCAGGGCTATTGGTCTATATCAGTGGTTCCTAACCTTTTTTTTTTTTTTGACTCAAGAACCACCCTTTCAACGTAATATTTTTGTTGTGAACCCCGAAGCCTATATTCTCTGAAATCGTATAATAGTTCTGAATTTTTATTATAAAATATTTCCAGTACTATGTTTTTATAAGTAACATTGCATAATAATAAAATTTATTATTAAGTATTATTTATACTTTGTAAAGCAGTTATTAATCAGTCCAAACTAGATTTCGAACAGGCTAAGAGTAGAAAACCTGCTTCTTATCCAAATGGTCGCCAAGCATTCTGCTCTCTTGCCAAAGCTATTGGCCGCAATTTTTGTCCATCTCTGTTCTCAACTCTGTCAAAACCAGATGGTTCTGTTGTCACATCAACCAAAAATAAAGCTAACCTGCTAGCATCCTATTTTTCTTCCAACTCATGTATTGATGATCTTGGTAAATCACCTCAAACCATTTCCAGTACACTCCATTCAATGAATCCTGTGGTTTTCCATCAAAAGGATGTTGATCGTTTTGATAAATCTGATGCTACGAAAGTTCCAGAACCTGGAGCTTTTGTAGTTATTTCTCCACTTTTTCTCAAAACCTGTGCCCCTGAACTTACTCCTATTTTGTGTCTTTTTGTTTCGCTTTCTTATTCCAAAGGTATTTTTCCTTCTGCTTAAAAATTTGCTCATATCCAGCCAGTTCCTAAAAAGGGTGACAATTCCTTTCCATCCAATTATCGTCCCATTGCGATTACTTCTACTCTTTACAAAGTAATAGAGAAATCAATTAACTGCCAACTCTTAAACTATCTGGAAATCTTTCATCTGATCAACGATCGCCAGTATGGATTCCATCAGTGTCGTCCCACTGGTGATAATTCTGTCTCATATTACCCATCTATGGACAAATTAAATGGAAAAGGTTGGTGAAACTTAAGCCATTGCTCTTGACATTTCAAAGGCATTTGATCATGTTTGGCATAAAGGTCTTCTAAACAAGCCTCCATCCTGTGGTTTGCCAGCTGCTCTTTGTAATTGGATATCCAGTTTTCTCTCTGACTGCTCACTGCGGGTGATGGTAGATGGCTTGCTGTCTTCAGACTTCTCCATTAATGCTGGAATTCCCCAAGGTTCAGTTCTTTCTCACACTCTTTTCCTCTGGTACATTAATGGCATTCTTCCATTGACCGGATATCCTATCCATAGTTTTGCTGATGATAGCACATTACATTCGACTTTTCAGTTTGAGAAATCTCGCCCTGCTCAATCAGCTTCAACTTCTCAAATATCCACTACCAATTCTTTAAATGCTGATCTCCAGATAATTCTCCAGTAGGGCAAAGACAACTTAGTGGATTTCAATCCTTCTAAAACTCAGTCCTGTCTTATATCTCGCAAAAAAGGATTCTTCTCCTCCTGTGCTTATCTTCGATGACACTCCAATTTCTAGGCAAGATCTTGGGGATTACCCCAACTTCTAATCTCTCTTGGCATAAAGCACATTACAAATATTGCTTCCTCTGCATCTTAAAAAACTGGGTTTTCTCTTTCTCTCTGGGCATTACTTTTAATCCATACAGTTGCTTACTCTCTACAAATCGCAAATCCGCCCTACCATGGAATATTGTTCCCACATCTGGGGCGGTGCCCTCAAAACCTCTCGCAGGCTCCTAGATTCCATTCAGAAGAGGACAGTTTGGTTAATTAATGTCTCATCTGTAACAATCTCTCCACTCTGTCTTATAGACATTGTTTCTGTTGCATGCCTTTTCTGTAGTTACTTGCAAGGTACTATTCTTCTGAATTGGTTTCTATCATTCCCGCTCTCTCTTTCAAAGCAGTCCGAACCTGTGTCGCAACCAGTCAATATACTTTTACTGTTGAGGTTCAGTTCCACCTTCAACCCATGCATGCTACTAAGCACTATAGGTTCTAAAAAAAAAAAAAAGGACCTATACATAACAATGATCCTTGAGAATGAAGAGAAAAAAAATATATAGTATTGGAAAACATATTTATTTAAAAAAGGTTGTTTGGCATGGGTAATGTGCTTCCATCATTTCTACTACCCAGGTAGTATGCATACATCATTTGATTACATCTCATATTGTGAATACCTTCACAATGAGGTGCCGAGGTATTGAACAGTTTTGATGAGTAACTTCACTAGTGGAGAAGATTAATGTTACTTATTCTCGGCGGATACCACCACCCATATGGCACCGTTACGAAGCTTGTTGGCTTACTCATTTTGATCATGTTTGGCATAAAGGTCTTCTAAAGAAACTTCCATCCTGTGGTTTGCCAGCTGTTCTTTAATAAATAAATAAATAAATATTCATTTATTGCAAATACAGCAAGCCCATCACAGCACATGGCTAAGGGCAGATAATATAATACAAAGGAATAAAATAAAATAATCGAATGCATAGCAGATTTCATATAAAAATTAACAATGAATAGAAATTTACTTATGAATTAATAAAAAAATTTTCAGAACAGCAAATTTGGCTTTCAGTTGCAGTTACTGGGTTGAAGGCAGGTATTGTTTTTATTTCTCTTCATTTATCGGATAGCTGACTTTTGTAGGCTTTAGAGTTGACTTACCTTTTTCAATCAATGTTGTGAGATTTAGGAGGTAAAGGAATGCATTGGGGGACATTGTCCATTTGAGGTTGGATTTGAATTGTTGGTTTCTTGAATTTTCTCTGTTGGGAGCAGCAATTATATTGGCTAAGTTTGATGAATCGCATGCAGAAGTAATTAACTTTGCAAGAAGCATGACTCCAGAGTTGTTGATCATTGCTTTTAAGTTTTCATAAAGCTGTTGCCTGGCTATTGTATGGGGAAAACGAAGCTTACTATTGAACCATCTAAGAACCCAATATTCTAGGGCAAGGAATTTCTTGACAGTTACTTGAGGAGCACCAGACCAGATTTCAGAAGCATAGGACAGAATGGGAAAGAGAATCTCTAAACATGCTTAACGACTTTTTTTTTTTTTTTTTTTTTTTTGGTCTTGAATCGCTGCTGTTTCTTGTTTGATTAACCTTTTTGCTTTTAGAATTTTTTGAGAAACATATAAATAGTGGGCATTAAAGGAGAGATTTTTTATCAAAAGCAACTCCAAGGTCTTTGTGGGCATAGACATTTGGGATATCTGCAATTTTTATTTCTATGTGGTTGGGTTGTTTCTGAAGGGAATAAGTAATTTGAGCAGAATTCGTTTGCATTTATAGTCAGATTGAGATCTTTTAGATACTTGAAGATTTTACAGATCTGTAAATTTGCATCATGGATAATTTTGCAAATGTAATTGGGTATCCAGTTTTCCTCTCTGTCTTCTAACTTTTTGTGGTGTTCCCCAAGGTTCAGTTCTTTCTCTCACTCTTTTATTCTTGTATATGAATGTGACCATCTTCCATTGACTGGAAATCCTATCCATAGTTTTGCTGAGGATAGCACATTGCATTCCACCTTCCAGTTTGAGAAACCTTGTCCTGCTCAAACAGCTTCAACTTCTCGAGTATCCACTGCCAAATCCTGTCTTATATATCGCAATAAGGATTATTCTGCTCCTATGCTTATCTTCGATGACACTCTGATTTCTAGGCAAGATCTTGGGGATTACCCTGACTTCTAATCTCCCTTGGCATAAAACACATTGCAAATATTGCTTTCTCTGCATCTAAAAAACTGGGTTTTCTCTTTCGCTCTCAGCATTACTTTTCTTCCAAACAGTTTTTGACTCTATAGAAATCGCAAATCCGGCCTACCATAGAAATATTGTTTCCACACCTGGGGCGGTGCCCCCAAAACCTCTCTCAGGTTTCTAGATTTCATTCAAATGAGGGCAGTTAGGTTAATTAACGAATTCTCATCTCTAACAGAGTCTCTCCACTTTGTCTCATAGACTTTGTTTTTCTGCTGCATGCCTTTTCTGTACATACTTGCGTGCATTGTTCTTCTGAATTGGCTTCTATAATTCCCATTCTCTCTTTCAAAGCAGTCCGAACACATGCTGAAATCAGTCAACATCCTTTTACTGTTAATAATATATTCTGTAAGTTAGTAAACTAATTATAAGGAATTGTGGGAGATGTGGTTTCTTTCTTTGGCAATTCTTTACTTTTTATTTAATTTTATTTTACTTTATTGTTTATTATTAGTTATATCTTATAGTTTACAATAATATACCTTTGTAAATCTAAGCAGATGCCATTACACAATTTTTAGTGCGAACCCCCTGGAACAAACCACCTTTTGGGATCAGTAGACAGTTTTTCGAGGTTTTTTTGAGAATTAATCTTAGCACAGCTTTTTTCCATATTTTTGGGAATATACCTTCTGTCATACAGTTATTCGAGCTCATGCCCACCAAATACGGAGGATGTGGAAAGGTCAGTGAATGACCACCGCATATCCCTGGAGCGATATGGCCTTAGTTGCTAATGCTCCTAAAAAAAAAAAAAAAACAACAGTTATTATATAGTGCTGTTAATTTGTCTGGTGCTATTTCTGCTAATTTTTTGATAATCTCAACCTCTAAGAGGTCAAAACCTGGGCATTTATTGTTTTTGGTTTTTAGATAGTGCTATTTCTAAGTCTTGTAAAGATATTCAATATTGGCATTGTCATATTCAGTGTTTTCTTTTATAATGTCTAGCTGGGTGGCAGAATGATCCCTCGTTTCACTCTAAATAGGCGCCTCCGTGGGCAGGAACGGCAGTGCGTAGCACACGCTTCTTGATTAGACCTGGGTTCGAGCCCGTGACCACCAAATACGAAGGATGCGGAAAGGTCAGGGAATGACCACCACATATCCCCGGAGCAATATGGCCTTAGTTGCTAATGCTCCTGAAAACCATATAACAACAACAACAGTCTAAATAATACTGTCTAGGAAGTTATTTACAGAATCCGCCGAACACAGGGTTGGGGGTTCCAACTGGTTTGACAGTAGTTTCCAAGACATCTCCTCTTGGCAGCTTGTTGGTCACTATTCTGTAGACAGCTCCCCAAGGGTTATTGCTTCCAGTAGTTCCTTCAAAGTGCCTCCAGCATTCCTTTTTCTTGTCTCTTATGAGGGCTGTATACTGATTCCTGAGAGTTCTATAAGAATCTCTCAGTGCATCCACCTCATTTTGTGGCCAAGATGTTCTGGCTCTTTGAGAATTTCTCCTCACCTGGTGCACCCTTCTCCTGAGTATAGTCAGTTCAGTGCACCACCAGGGGACTGCCTGCTTCCTCGGTTTTTTCCGTGGGATAGACAGGTTTGCTGTTTTTGTTAAAATGTTTGCCATAGTCAGTGCTTGTTCATCCGGGCTACAGCTATCTGATCTAGACCACTCATTTTCCTGTTTTTGCAGCTCAGCTGCTGTATGTTCTGTGAAAATCTGCCAGTTTGCCTTTTTAAGGTTATACCTTTTGATATTCAACGAGTGTTGGGTTATTTGTAATCGCCTGTTTAGTTTGAAGGTGATGGCTCTGTGACCTGATGTGGTCCAGGCTGGCTGGACACACCAGTCTGTAATTTTATAGGCTATTGAATTGGTGGCATGAGTGACATAAATGTCACTCTCCCACTTGGTACTGCTAAAAGTTGGTAAGTTATTAGGTTAAGTTATCACTTGAAAGAGTGAGGTGGCTATAAATTCTGGCAATACCTGGCTGTTTTGTGTCCCTGCTCTGTATTCTGTACGGCTATACCGTAAGGGTGACTGGCAGTTGACGTCAGCACACACTATGATATTTGCTGTAGGTAGCAGGTCTGTGACTGCTTGTAAATATTCTATTGTAGGATTTATATCTTCACTATGTCTGAAATAAAGTGAGATAAAATAGAATTGTCCCAATTGTGCGGTTCTTGGAGTACCACAATGTCTATGTCATTTTCTTCTCATTTGAGGGCGCCTCCGTAGCCAAGTGGGAAGGAGCAGCAGTGCGTAGCACACGCTTCTTGATTAGACCAGGGTTCGAGCCCGTCACCACCAAATACGGAGGATGTGGAAAGGTTTTAATAGTTTCAGGGAATGACCACCCTGGAGCAATATGGCCTTAGTTGCTAATGCTCCTAAAAACCAAATAACAAACAAACATCTCATTTGAGCTTGATCTGATCTACAACAGCTCTTGCTCATTCAGTTGGACAAGATTTAGAGCCCTAGTCATGTTTATATTTTCAGTCTGGCTCATAATTGGTCCTAGATTGTATAAGTGTTACCATTTTTTTTTTTATAGCAGGGGCATTTGTCATCCCTGATGCTGTGTGCATAGTCAGTCAGCTGTGCTGCCTTGCAGGTAGCACATTTTGGCTGCTGAGACTTTTGCAACTTTTGTAATCGTGGCCAATGACTGCACAGTGACCACAGAGAAGTTCTTTTTGACTGCAATTCCTGGCAGTATGACCATACTTATGAAATTTAAAACATTTTTGTATGGGGAAATGTTCCCTGAATCTATGGCTGGTCCAGCAGCATAGATTCTATGTTGTTCCTGCAGTGCCTTCCATATTTTAGGTGTAATTTCTGCTATTATGTTAAATAATCCATTTCTTTTGCTTTTGGTTCCTCTTTTTAGAAGGAATTCAGCAGCAAATTCATCTATTGTCATTATGCTACTGAAGTTTTTATAATATATATCCACCATTAGGTCTTTTTCTATTGCCTCTGGTACATCAAAAATTAAGATGAGGATTTTTTACTTTTGGCTTTTCTGTTTTAAGCCCAAGTTTCGTGATTTTAGGTATTGCCTCCACCTTTTTAAATCCTTTTTATTTGCTACTTCCAATAGCATCCCATTTTCTTTTACTTTTCTCATACTGTTAATTTTTATGTCCTTTAAGTTTTTATTATAAAAACTTTAGTTGTGTCATTTGTTGTGTTTCAAACTTTAGTTGTGTTTCTTTCACAGCCTCACTGGTTTTGTGGGCTGAGTCAGGCATTGCTTTTAGTATGACAATGTTTGTCTCTTTATTTCTGGGTGTTGCTTTTGGTTGCGTAGCCACTGTTTTATTTGCCCTTGCTACTTGGGCATAGCTCAATGTGTTGATCTCTTTATAGTCATTTTTTTCTTCTTTTACAGTTTCCACTTTGGTTTTTAAAACTTAGTTTTCTGTGTTCAACTCTATGACTCTCTGCTACTCCAAGACTGTCCAGCAGTTTACTATCTGTAGTCTTGTTGCAGATGTTATTGTTTGTTTGCTTGTGGAGGAAGTCTTCTAAGTAAAGTTTTAACTCTAATTTGTTTGATTGTGTCTTGAATCTGTTTAACACTCCGTCGGGCGCAATATGTTGTAGAACACGATCGGGCGCATTGAGCCTGGGAAGCACACTTTGATCTACTGATCTTTTCTACGCATGTTCACATTTTCTTACGAAAAAATTGTCAACTACAAACACCAAAGAAGAGAAATAAAACAGTTTGTCATGATTTTCGAAAATAACATAAGTTTATTTGAGAAAATGAATATACATTTTTCCATGAGCTATAATAATGAAAATTGCATTGAATTAGAACAAGAATATAAGGAACTGGAAAATTGGTCATTAATCTGATTCATCATCGATATGTCCTTCTACCTCTCTTTTATAGCATTGAGGACACATGAAAACAGCATGTGAGAGGCAGGTAGCAGTATGGCACTTTTTGCATTCATATTGACTTAATCTCCTGTGATTAGTTTCTGAGGTGCAAGTTTCACATCTGCGTCTTTTCGGAGGTAATTGTTGTTCTGTTTCATTCAGTTGTTCTTGAGTCGGAGCGAATCTCTTCAATTTTTGTTGAAGGTTTGACGGCATCCCAATTGACTTGAGACTTCGTCGAGCAAGTTGACCAAGCACAAGTTCGTTAGAGAGTTGTTTTTTGAACAGTCTCCTTCTCAGATCTGCAAAACCATTGCCGACATATATGATCTGGGAATTGATTGAAGCAATATTTAGCATTGTGAAAAAAATTACCATGGGCCACCGTTTTGTGTTTCGAGACACATTGTATGCACCACACATTTTGTCTACAATATCTACTCCCAACTTAGTTGAATTATAGAAAGTGATTACTTCTGGTTTTTGTTTTTCGCCAGTAGAAACATCAATTGAGTCGTCTTCATGCAATGATGATACAAGGAGGACATTTTTGTTCTTTCTTGGGACATAGGATACCAATGTATCACCATCACTACTGAAACCAAAAATACTAGAGTGTTGTGTTCTGGCTTTGGTGGCTATGAAATCATTTGGTAGCTCTTTCCTGTTTTTCCTGATGGTTCCAACGTAGGAGAGTTTCTTTAGTTTCAATTCATTTAGAAACTCACTTGTGTGAACCAGTTGTCGGCCGTTATGTTTCTTCCCGAGCCAAACAAAGGTTCCGCCAACCTTTTCACAACATCTGGTGCCTTGTTGCTTACACAAAAGGGTCCTTCGTTCTGCTTTCCCGCGTATATTTCCATGTTGAGCAAATAGAACATTTTCGCATCTACTAGGGAGAAAATTTTAATCCCATATTTACTTGGCTTTGAAGGGATGTATTGCCGGAAAGGACAATTGCCACGAAATGCTGGGAGCATTTCATCTATCGTGACGTTTTCACCAATACAGTAGCTAACTTTACAATTAGTCACAAATTTTGTGAATATATCACGTATTGGTGCGAGCCGATCCAGTTCCTTTCTAGCGGATCTTGTTTCTCGATCATCAAATCGAAGACACCGTATGAGACATTTGAATCTCTTGATACTCATGACAAGACTGAACTTGGCAATGCCGTCGCCATCTGTTACCCATAATTCCTCGAGGGATAGTCTATTCGCTTTATAAACACCAGCCAAGTAGAGTAAACCAATAAATGCTCGTATTTCAACTAAATCTGTATGTTTTGCATCCCGTTCTCTGGAAAATGCTTCTTTGATATTATCTATGTACTGATTAGTATACTTTACGATATCATTTAGAATGTCCTCTGTAAATAAGCAGTTCCAACATTCCACAGGAGTTTTTGCTGTTTTTGCTGCTCCAATAACCCCAGGTAAGCGAGTCTTGATGTTTTGAGGTCTCCTACGAACTTTGCTTTGTCGATGAGTCTTATACCACTTTGTGACTTTATCTTTTCCCATATAAAAGTCACGATTTTCTTCAATTTCGTCTTCATCTTCACTGCTACCCTCTTGTTCAGTTTCCGATCCCTCTTCACGCTCCTCAATATTATCTTCTGAATCAATGTCGCTTTCGTTTTCAAAATTTTCATCCCTGAATTCGTCATCGTCTTCATCAGACGCCTCCAATAAACGGTAAATTTCTGCAAGGTCTTCGGGTTTATTTAGATTGTACATTTTCTTCGACATTTTTATGTCTGGAACAAACAAAAAATCATGAATGTTTATTGTGTGTATGTCTGTAAATAATTTCTGGCAAAAATATTGAAACATTTCGCAACAAATCACATGATCGGGCGCAATGTGCTTGAGAGAACACAGCCAAAAAACACACTCCTATGTATCGATAATCATGAGATATTTCATAAAATGAAATTACTGATGTAAATATGTGATACAGTATTCCAAATGAATGAGAAAACTTACTTGTCAAACTGCAACGTAATCAGGCGCAATGAGCCTATTAGATCTTTTCACTTGTCTGCCGTAAACGAAGAAAGAGAATCACTAACTGACCTTGCCACTGTGAGTAACACTCGAAGTGAGAAAGCTACCAGGCTGGAGAAGGGGACATGACGTATTGAGGGGGCGTGGCAAACTAAAGAATTCGAGGTGTGCCTAATAGATCAGTTGCGCCCGACGGAGTGTTAATAGTTTCAAAGCTCATTTCCTCTTCTGTTTTGTTCTCTGTATTTTCATTACTATCTTTTTTTTTTTTTTTTTGTACTCTTTATTTTCTGTTTGATTTCTCCCATTTTTTGCCCTTTTCATACCAAGGGAGCCTGAGGGACATGCTTCAGAGTCTTCATTATTTATTTTCTCATTATTGTGGAGGTTCTTTCTCTTAAAACTCTGATATCTGAGTCTGAGATATCCTCTATATTTAAGTCAGGGTTGTCTCCTGGTTTCTGCATTTTTTTGTCCATATTTAAATCCTTTTCAGTTGTTCTGCCCATGTTATATTGTTTCTTCCATTGGGAGAAATAATTTGATGTGTCTGTTCAAAATTAGACCTGTTATAATCCAAGGAATGGGATTTCCCGGTTTTGGCGGGAAAATCATTTTGAACAAAGGAAACTATCTTAAAAACTAAAAATATCATAAATCTATTACTAGATCTAAGTTCCCCATTAACGAACCGTGATATAACTAGTTTTCAGTCTAAAGTAGTTAAGAATTTTGGGCCCTTGAGGCATAGGCAAGTCAAGGATTCTGACAGTAAGATCACTAGCGCTATAGCAATAGCACTGTGCAGAAATATGCTCAAAATCACAAAAATATAATGAACTATCAAGAACAAAACTCTTACCTCAAATAAATTACTTCTATTCGTCTATGGTTACTTTAAGAATCAAGAGATCCAACTTAACCCCAGGGGCTCACATCTGGTGAGTATGGGCTTGGCACACCCCGGGTCCTGAGCTGGATACCATCATTCTTCTCTTCTTGGTGATTCCCTTCTACTTCTCTCTCTCTCTCTCTCTCTCTCTCTCTGGGTAACTTGGAAATTTTTTTTTTTTAGCTGGTGCAGCATAAGCCTCAGGCTTCCTTGCACTATATGGCTAGTAATAATAATAATAATAATAATGTTAAGTGCTTGAACAAAATACACAATCTAGCTGAGTCGTCCAACGATCACCATCCGCCGTCTAAATCAAGTGGAGCATCGTGCAGATGCGACTGTTCACCTCTGTGACCACAGCACTCTCGGGATAACCTAGATGGTGATATTAGTCTAGTTTAACTTTCCATGTATCTTTCCAATTTAAACTTCTCTAGAGCAGCTTTTACAGATTCAGAATTCTTATAGCTCAGTTTAATTATCAGACATTGGTTGGTCAAATCTAGCCTGTTGATTAAGGGAAAATGAATGGCTGATATGCCTTTGAGGACATTGTGTGCAACAGCTCCTGCTTCTGGTCCCAGAAAAAATTCTGGAATCTTTTTATCTCAGAAAAAATTCCACTGCTTAGAGTATTTACTGTAAAAATAGTGTTCCTCTGTGACAAATAGTTCTTCCGTAATCAGTTTTTAATTTCTTGTCAGCCTTTTGGAAGATCAATTACTATGACTGATATTGATTGTGCTACACCAGTTCTCAAATTATTGGCCTTGACCACCCCTCCCTTCCAGTATATTGTTTGAGATCATTTTCTAATAAAAATTTTTTGTCTAATTAACATTTTGATATGGAATTTTGCTATTATTATTAAAATAAATTATAAACACAAAACACGCTCTGAAAAGAAGGAATCTAAGCATTTTATGACAACTAAGCATGAAAGGGGTAACAGAAAGCTATGAAGTACCATGGTGCACAAATAAATATTGCTTTGGACCAAACATGTAAAAGGAATCCATTTTCCTCATCTACTATGTATTTAAAAATGTTAAGGACAAATTGCTTATGCTTTTGAGAGAATATGAAGCTCTTGGACCTGGAGTAGTTTAATTTTAGCAACGTGCACAATCTGCTCTGTGAAGTTCAATTCACTGTTAAGGCTTATTAGAGATAGTAATATTATTTGCAGTGGCAGATGATGCAAGGGGAAAGCTTACACAGCATCAACAAAAAAACCAAAAAAAAAAAAAAAAAAAAAAAACCCTTCATCTGTGCATCTCCCATAACAGTGTGTCTAATCCTTCCTTAAATTTATAAAAACTACCTACATGGAAACAAAACCATATGGAAGTTTGTTCTAGCAATTAATTACTCTTTTGCTAAAAGCAATTCACACACCTGTGCTGCAACTATCCTTTCTCAGTTTAAATTTATGTCTCTTACAAGATAGAGTAAGGATGCCATTAGCATTTAGTTTACTCAATCCATTTAAAGCCTTAAACACTTCAATCAGGTCTCTTCACAGATGCCTAGTTTCTGGGTGTTGCATTTTGCAGAACTGATATCTTTCTTTATAGTAGTGCCCTTGACTGTTGTTCTTCTCTGCACCTGTTCCAAAACATCCACATCCTTCTTAAAATGAGACTTTGCTTATGCAGTACTGAAGGTGCAGCCTAACCATTTCCTTAGACAACAGAATAGTCACCTCCTTGTCTCTGCTTGCAGAATTCTCGTATATCATTGACAGAGCCAGTAAGCTGTCATAGCAGCCTGTCTGTACTGCTCAGATCACTCATGTTGGACTGTAAATACACGAATGATAGCATATGCAGACAACCTGATCATATTTGTGGAGGGAAACTCACAATTGGAACTAGAAGAATGCTCAAAATTTGTGTTATCAGAACTGCATGGTTGGTGTCTTCTTCATAGGTGAGAATATCAACTACTAAGAGCAAGTCTATTCTCTTGAAAGGACATCTTTCTGTCATGAGGAACACAGTCACTGGGATAGGAGGCATAAGCCTATATAAGGCTGAAAACAAACAGTAACATATTTAGGGTAAAAATAGAGAGGTCTAAGGTTTGTGTTGCACATCAATCACATTATGAAGCTCTAGGGTTATTCTACAACTGCCTTTTTACAGATTGCTGGTTATGGTGCTCATGTTTAGAGAGACTGTGCATTGCAAAGGGCAAACGATTCAGAGAGCAATGCCGTTATGGTTCAATATGGCATGCTGGCCAGTATCAAATGATGCACTGCAGGTATTAATGGAAAGAATATCTCTTGATTTGAGTCTACTTTTTAGGTCAATGTGCTTTTACATTAGAAAGGATGAATGTATGAGAGAATGTCCGTTGCAGTGCAATGTGACCATGGCTATAAGGAGGAAAAGAAACAGATATAGGCTTGCCTGATACAGTTATGGCAGAAACAGTTGGATAGCAGCATCAAGGGACTGGTAACAAAAATGTTTCTTCCATATGTCCACAAAGGCTGCAGAGGTATGCCTACCTGTTTCAATCCAAATTTGCAGTCCACATACTTTATTACTGGATTTGTTTCATTTTTGCTAAATTAAATGCCTTGGGGGGGGTGAGCACACAATGTGTGTTTGTAGGACATGAGAGGACTGGGAACAAGTCTTGTTTAATTGCTGTGAGTATCAAGATCTGAGAGAAGAGCTAGTAGGTAATGTTCCTCATCTTCAGTCATTGATACCAGGATGTGAGACATGTCTCGTTGCAATGAAGGGAACTTTTTTAGTGTTCTGATCCTTTTTTGAAGGTTTTTCAAAGAAGATGCACATTCCTGCAATTGGAGCAGACCCAAGGTGATTAGGCCAGAGAAAAATGACTGGCATTGGTCTGATTTTGTTAAGAACTATATTAGAGGTCACTGGCAGAACATGTGTAAGTTAGCCTCTCGCCAACTTACACATATGACCTCAATCCCAAGTGTGACTATGAAGTGATTGACCAGTCCCGACACGTTCGCCACCACCTCTAGTTAGAGTCACTTAATATATTGTGAAATTTGAGAGCCATGAACCGCTGCAAAGGCATGAGACTACACCCCAGGTAGGCCATTCAACAATAAATACCAGTTTAATGGTTGAATGGCCTACCTTGTGCCCTCGCACGTCTCACTGCATGCACAACTCTGTGTCCATTAATATAATTTTTATCTCTAAAGTTTCCATTCTATTTGTTGATAAAGAGGCACGTTCAGCCTTGAAAGCTCCAAAGTATTTATAATTAAAGTTAGATATTTTACTGGATATATATATTATCATTATTTCCTATACACTGTGGATTCCAGTACAACAGGCCCATTTACTCTCATTAGCCTGTAAAACTATTGGAACGGAAGTCTCAATTGATTAGGACAGGCATAAGATATGTATTACTGTTCCAATTAATGGTGGGTTGCTTACCTTTAAATAATGTCATTCGTGATATCTGTAAGAAGGAGGAAAGCTATTATTCTATAAGCATCTCCGTGTGGTGCTTGGTTGTTATTATCTGGACCGGGCAGCTACTTGTGCTGTTTGCCATCTCCTTGCAGTGCTGGGTATGGTTCTTGCTGGGACTGGGCAGCTCTTTGTGCTGTTCAGTTGTGGACTATCGAAATGTGCAGGTGGATTGCAGTTCTTATCTTTGAGTGAGCCAGATGGACTTCGGATACTGCTCCATACTTTTTAATGGCTGTAGCTCATTTTCAGTATAATAGTGTAAATTGTAGTAAATATTGTATCTACGGTTCGTAATATACTGCAGGATGCCAGAGTTTGGCAGGGAATGCCTGGTGCAATAATAAATAAATGTACAATAACACCCCCCCCCCCTGGTCTCTTTCATTCTCCATCACCACCTGAGATGGAGAATGAAACCCTGGACTCCAGTAATAATATTAGTCTAATAAGAGCAGTGCCCATTGATAACCATCTTCTGTCTTCTGCCACCCATCCATCCCTTTATCCATAGCAGTAATTTACCCCAATGCCAGTGGCACCGGGGAGAATTACTCCAATTTGTACAGCAGTTCTTTCATGTGAAACATTATCAAAAGTTTTACTGAAATCTAGGTATATGATGTCGAAATTATTTTTTTACATCCAGTTCTTTCTTATTGCATCATAGTAGCTAATCAGATTGGTCAAAAAAGATCTCCCCCCCCTTCAGAAATCCATGCTGTAATTGTCATATGATTGTATTCCTGTATAAATGATCCTGCATTACTTCATTGTCCACTGACACCCTCATTTTCCCTGGAAGAGAAGTCAGGCATGCAGGTTTGTAATTAATCACTTCACCAGTTGATTCCCTATTTGTGATTATCAGGGACATTTGCATATCTCCAATCCACAAGGACCTCCCCTGAAACTTTGTATACTTATGGCTAAAGTTTTATTGACCCATCTTGCTGCTGCTTCCTTTAATATCATTGGATAGATTACATCAGACCTGGTGCCTTAGTTACTTTTAGCTTTGCCACCTCTGTAGCCAGGTGGGCAGGAGCAGCAGTGCATAGCACACGCTTCTTGATTAGACCGGAGTTGGAGCCCGTGACCACCAAATACGGAGGATGTGGAAAGGTTAGGGAATGACCACCGCATATCCCCGGAGCAATATGGCCTTAGTTGCTAATGCGCCTAAAAAAATAAAAAAATAAAAAAAATAACCAAACTTTTAGCTTCAACAAATTCTTTTCTGTTAACAAAATCATTTATCTCCCAGTTATAACTTTTTATAATTCTGGTGTTCTCATCCCTAAAAAAATTTTCATGCATGAATGTTGATGCAGAATATTTATTCAGTTGTCAGCAACCTGAACAGGATTGTCAGCAGTCATGCCATTCATGGCTGATGACCAATGTAGTTCATCCATTTCCTTCTAGCGTTCGCATAAACAAAGAATCCTTTGCTGCCTTTTTTTTTTTTTTTTTTTTTGCATTCTCTGCCAGAGACTTCTTGTAATCTGCTTTAAGGTGCCTTCACATTGGTGGATGAGCAAGTGACAAGTGATGGGCTTATGTTTTATTACACATTGGTTTAAATGAAACTGTTCACATTGCCAACAAGCAAATGAGCAAGCAGTAAAGCTGCAGAGTGATGTCCTTTAAAGCTGATTCTGTTTTAAAAAATGGGTGATTTTTGAATGAGAAATGTTTTGCACATGCATGTTGGACTTCCCCTTGTGCAAGTGTTAAATGATTTGCTCTTGTGAAATATGGCAAAATTTAACAATTTAAGAAAGAAATTTTAATAAGCGAGGTGCAGTTTTTCCTGTACTTTGGAGAGAAGATGAAGTTAATTTTAGGAGAAATGATGTTATTAACAAGTTCTGGATTGAAGTGGCAATTGCCTATGTACAAGAAAATGAAATAATAAATATATTTATTATTTCATTCAGCCGGACATATAAGGCACTGTGTACAGTGTGTAAGTTTGCATTTCTTTGTGTATAGGAATATTCGTATGATTTTCCCATAAAGAAATTATTGTAAATGTATAGTTAAAGTTAAGATCAGTGAACATACATTACAAACATAATGACAGTATTCTTATTAGAGGTTGGTCTTTGAGGTTGTCACAGACATTCTCTCAGATATGCCAGACAAGTTGTACTTGCTATCTGGGAGTCTAAAAAGCTGATGGAACTGATATTCGGGTGACACTCAAGTCAAGTAGACCCAATTTCGGCGAAGTCCGGACGGTCTGTGACAGCCAGATCCTTTGCTTGCACCTTCACGATGGTGGGACTATTAGTAATCCTGGGTATAACCTCCGTACACAACTACATGGTGGGTGACCACCTGGGTGTGAACCAACGTAAGCAGGGGTCGAGGTGTGGCACCCACACCGCATGGAAGAACGCCGCCCCTCTATGTTACCAGGCAGTACTAGGTGGTAGATGACTCTCATCAACCAGTGCAATACCACCACTTTGCTTATTGGAGGCTTGAAGTGGTGGAACCCATGTTTAGTCTCTAGAGCTAAGTTCATGTCAACCCTTCCCTTTCTCTTCCATCATGCAGTATGATTGATGACTTTTGAGGTTATGAACATCGTGGCGAGATCCAATATTCCTTACATTTCGAGGGTACAGCTCTAAAACGGTGTTCGCAGGCCGGCCGCAAGGTAGTACACCGGACAGAACCTATTGGTAACTCTCTAGGAGGCTTCCGGATCAGCTAGTGTATAATCTTACTACCTCTACTCTGCCAAATAGTGACTGGAAGTAGTCGGAGTAGTGTGTATATGGGGAGCATCGTCGAGGCCACGTTATGTCAAGGATCTGGGTATATTCTTACCATGTGTACGCCAAATCCAAAAATTTCATTACTTCATACAGCATGCCCCCCCCTTTTTCTTACTATTGAATACACCACAAATTGTCAAACTAATAGAGCAAGCTTATCTGCGAAAAGATCTAAACCTCCCAAGGACTTCCTAATTCATTTCACTAATATACGTGGTCTCAATTCTAATCTCAACGATGTCCATTTCCACTTGCAGTCTGCCAAACCCCATGTACTTTTTCTGACAGGATCTCAGTTATCGGTTGATTCAACTACTGCTCATTTCAGATGCCCAAATTATTCGCTGTATGATTCCTTTCGCTTCAAAGGTGGTACTTATGCATATGTCCATTCTGATATTCGCTGTCAGAGACTTGGCAATTTGGAATCTCCTCTCTTTGAAGTTGGACAGTAAATGGATGCTGGCTGATGGTGGCACATGTTCGGACTGTTTTGAAAGAGAGACAGCGGGAATTATAAAAGCCAATTCAGAAGAACAGTGCCCATGGATGTTTCTGAGTGGAGAGACTCTGTTAGAGAGGAGTCATTAATTAACCTAACTGCCCTCTTCTGAATGGAATCTAATGGTTCCTTTATCTGCAAATCCTGAGAGAAAAATCACTCTACCTTATTGTATCAAATTCATCTGTTGTCTCTACTGTTCTCCCAACTCCACTAATCACTTGGCGCTCTTTGACTTCCTCTCTTTGCAACTTGACTTTCTCCAGTCCAACTTTCCTAACAGTGAGGTAATTTTCCTTGGTGATTTTAATGTTCACAACTCCAGCTGGCTTCTGTTTTCTAGTCACACCGACCCAGCTGGTCAAGCTGCTGAGGCTTTTTCAATACTAATGACCTTGCACAAATTGTTCATTTACCTACAAGAATACCAGGCAATCCTAATCATACAGCCAATACGCTTGGTCTTTTTCTCACAAACAACCCTTCTAAGTACATGGTCGAAGTGAGAGATCCTTTAGGTGCTTCAGATCACAACTTGGTGATTCTCTTCTCTGATGCAACCTTTATCTCGTGGCTATTCCCAACCTCATGTCGTTTGGCATTACAAGAATACAAAATGGGATGACCTGCGAGACTTCTTTTCTTCTTTTCCTTGGTCGGATTACTGTTTCAAAACTTCTGATGTCAAAATTTGCTCAGATCGTGTCAGTGAAATTATTCTTGAAGGAATCCTTTATCCCACGCTCCACTTTGAAATCTCGTCCTTTACCTAAACCTTGGTTTTCCTATAAAGGTGCTAAGGCTGTACAAGAGAAGAATGTTGCATATCGTAATTGGCTTGTTTCTAATTCTTCAGTTTCATTTTCTGCCTACACCAAAGCTCACAACAATTGTAAAGCAGTTATTAATCAGCCCAAACTGGAGTTTGAACAGGCTAAGAGTAGAAAACTTGTTTCTTGCCCTAATGGTAACCAAGTATTCTGGTCTCTTGCCAAAGCTATTGGCCGCAACTTTTGCCCATCTCTGCTCCCACCACTGTCCAAACCAGATGGTTCTGTTGTCACTTCAGCCAAGGATGAAGCTGACCTGCTAGCATCCCATTTTTCTTCCAGCTTATGTATTAATGATCTTGGTAAAACCCCTCCCACCATTCCCAACACGCTCCATTCAATGCCTCCTGTGGTCTTTCGTCAAAAGGATGTCAGAAGGATTTTGATGAATCTTGATGCTAAGAAAGCTCCAGGTCCTGATGGTATTTCTCCACTTGTTCTCAAAACCTGTGCTCCTGAACTTACTCCTATTCTTTGCTGCCTCTTTTCACTTCCTTATTCCAAAGGTGTTTTTCCTTCTGCTTGGAAATTTGCTCATATCCAGCCAGTTCCTAAAAAGGGTGACAAATCCCTCCCATCCAATTATCGTCCCATTGCAATTACTTCTACTCTTTCTAAAGTAATGGAGAAATCAATTAACCGCCAACTCTTAAACTACCTAGAAACCTTCCGTCTGATCAACGATCGCCAGTATGGATTCCATCAGTGTCAATCCACTGGTGATATTCTGGCTTATGTTATCCATTTATGGACTAATTCAATGGAAAGGTTCGGTGAAACACAAGTAGTTGCTCTTGACATCTCAAAGGCTTTTGATCGTGTTTGCCATAAAGGTCTTCTAAACAAGCTTCCATCTTATGATTTGCCAACTGTTTTTAGTAATTGGTTATCCAGTTTTCTCTCTGATCGCTCACTGAAGGTGATGGTAGATGGCTCTCGTCTTCTAACTTCTCCACTAATGCCGGTGTCCCCCAAGGTTCAGTTCTCTCCCCCACTCATTGGCTCTTGTATATTAATGACCTTCTTCCATTGACTGGAAATCCTATCCATAGTTTTGCCGATGATAGCACATTGCATTCCACTTTCCATTTTGAGAAACCTTGTCCTGCTCAATCAGCTTCAACTTCTCGAAGATCTGCTACCAATTCCTTAAATGCCGATCTTCAGGTAATTCTCCAGTGGGGCAAGACAACTTAGTTGATTTCAACCCTTTTAAACTCAGTCTTGTCTTATATCTCGCAAAAAGGATTCTTCTGCTCCTATGTTTATCTTTGGTGACACTCCAATTTCTGGGCAAAATGATATATCTCTTTTGGGGATTACCCTGACTTCTAATCTCTCGTGGCACAAGCACATTACAAATATTGCTTCCTCTGCATCTAAAAAACATTGTTTTCTCTTTCGCTTTCAGCATTACTTTTCTTCCAAACAGCTGTTCACTCTGTACAAATCGCAACTCTGCCCTACCATGGAATATTGTTTCCACATCTGGGGTGGTTCTCCCAAAATCTCTCTCAGGATTTGCAGATAAAGGAACCATTAGATTCCATTCAGAAGAGGGCAGTTAGGTTAATTAATGACTCCTCTCTAACAGAGTCTCTCCACTCAGAAACATCCATGGGCACTGTTCTTCTGAATTGGCTTTTATAATTCCCACTGTCTCTCTTTCAAAACAGTCCGAACATGTGCCACCATCAGCCAGCATCCATTTACTGTCCAACTTCAAACTCACAGAACCAACTTTTCATCTTCCTCCTTTATTCATTCAACTGCCGTTTTCTGGAACAACCTTCCTCCAAACATATTTCGTGAAAATTACAGTCTACAGAAGTTCAAGTCCAATGTCAACAAATATCTTCTTTCGTCTTCTCAACCTCCAACCCAAGCATGGTACTAAGTACTATAGGTTCTAATACCTCTCGTGTTTGGGGTTTACATTAAAAAAAAAAAAAAAAAAAATATATATATATATATATATATAAAAGATTGTAGGAAAAAAGTCCAGTGGAAAAAAGATCTTGTGCTAAATATAAAGCAATAGGCTGACATATATTCAAAAAACACTTTTTAGGCAATTCTGCTTTTAGGTGTAAAGTGCCTCCTATATGTCTTTTTCCTCTCTACCCATCGGTATGTGTGCAGAAAGGATTGACAGGATAGGAAGGGAGGAAGTGTCATGATGTTAATTAAGAAAAACATAAAATCAAAAGAAGTGCTTCCAGTTGATATAGATGAACAGTGCACTGTTGAGTCAGTTTGGTATGACATAAGCACTGTGAAAGAAAAAAAAAATAAGAGTAGGAATGTGTTATAGGCCTAATGACTTGAATGAGTACAATGAACAATTGTACAGAGAAATAGAGTGGGCTCGTAAATCAGAATGTCTTATAATGGGGGATTTTAACTTCCCAGATATTGACTGGAATTTGTGGGTTGGTCACTCACACACTCGTAAGACTTTTGTGGATTTATTGGATAATTTTTTTTCTACAGCAGCATGTTCGAGAGGCAACCAGAGAGGGTAATACTCTTGATCTTGTTATCAACAGTAATCGTTCGTGTGGGCACCTCTGTAGCCAGGTGGGAAGGAGCAGCAGTGTGTAGCACACGCTTCTTGATTTGACCGGGGTTCGAGCCCGTCACCACCAAATACGGAGAATGCGGAAAGGTCAAGGAATGACCACCGCATATTCCCGGAGCAATATGGCATTAGTTGCTAATGCTCCTAAAATCCAAATAACAAACAACAACAATCGTTTGTGTATTAAGAATTTGCAGATAAAGGAACCACTAGGTGGCAGTGATCACAGTGTACTGATGTGGGATTTACTTAAAGATATAATTACCATCAGGGGTAAAGGAAAGGGTTTTTGCTTCCATAAAGGTGAGTATAGTGGTCTCAGTCAGTTTTTAAATTCTGTACAGTGGGATCAACTGATGATGTTACCAACAGTAAATTCTAAGTGGGAAGCATTCAAGGAATTAATCGTGGAAGCTACTAAAAGTTTCATACCAATTAAGAAATATTGTTCAAGGTTTAGGCCTAAATGGTTATCAAATGAACTAATGAGACTTGTGACATAATTTATATGCATGGGATGCATATAAATTATCAAGCGACTCAGAAGCCTATGGCACATATAAGCTAGTCTGTAATCAAGTCACAAAGATGGTTAGGCAGACAAAGGCAGATTATGAGAAATCTTTGGCAAAGGATATTAAGAAAAACAGCAAGGATTTCTTTACGTATATAAACTCTAAAAGGAAGGAGATGAATCTGATTGGTCCAGTTGACTTCGATGGTTCGACTGTTGATGATCCTGCTCAGATAGCAAACAAACTGAATGAGTATTTTGCATCTACATTCACACATGAGGAGTTATTAAGGTTTGAAAATGGCAGAAGGTTATCAAATTGTAGCAGGGTGCTTAATGATTTTCTAATAACTGAGAGCAAAGTAGAGAAGAAATTGTTGAAGTTAAACATAAGAAAGGCACCTGGGGGTCGATGTGATCAATCCAGTTATATTAAAGGAGGCGGCAAAGGAAGTAAGCAAACCCTTAGTCATAACTAGGAGAGCATCCTTGGACTCAGGGGAGGTTCTCGCGTACTGGAGATGTGCAAATGTATCAATGGGGAATTCTGACGGACTCAAGACCATCTTTGTAATCCATTGTAGCAGGACTTACCCTCTAGTAACTTTCTGCTCCATTTGTACAATAGGTGTCAGGAAAGCTTTCCTGGAAATCCAAAGATAGGGATATCAAAATTATTGGGTTTGGCAAGTCCAGTTCATTTGTAACCACATCATAATATCCTATCAAATTTTATGATGTGGTTACAAATGAACTGGATGCAAAAAATAATTTTGATATCATATATTTGGATTTCAGGAAAGCTTTTGACACTATTGTACAAATTGGAGCAGAATGTTATTGAGGGTAAGTTGCTACAATGGATAAAAGGATGGTTGAGTGTCAGAATTCATGATACATTTGCACACCTCCAGTCCATGGAGACCTCCCCTGAGTCCAAGGAAACTCTCATAATTATGGCTAAGGGTTTGCTTACTTCCTTTGCTATCTCCTTTAATATAACTAGATAGATCCCGTCTACCCCAGGTGCCTTCCTTATGTTTAACTTCAACAATTTCTCCTCCACTTTGCTCTCAGTTATTACAAAATAACTTAGCTCCCTGTTAGAGTTTGATAAACCTCTGGCACTCCCCTCAATGAATGACTTCTCATGTGCAAATGTAGATGCAAAATACTCATTCAGTTTATCAGCTACCTGAGCATGATCATCAATAGTCAACCTATCTATGTTAAGTGGTCCAATCTGATTCATTCCTTTCCTTCTAGAGTTTACATAAGTAAAGAACTCTTTGCTGTTTTTCTTTGCATCCTTTGCCGAAGGTTTCTCGTAATCTGCCTTCGCCTGCCTAACCTCCTTTGTGACTTGGTTACAGACCAACTTATATCTTTCATAGGCTTCCATGTCATCCATTAATTTATAAGTATCCCATGCATTTTTCTTCTCTTCCATATGTATCATTAGTTCATCTGACATCCATTTAGGCCTAAACCCTGAACAGTATTTCTTTGTTGGAATGAAAAGCCTAGTAGTCTCCAAAATTAAGTCCGTGAGGGCTTCCCATGTAGAATTCAATGTTGCCATCATCATTTGATCCCACTGAACAGAATTTAAAAACTGTCTGAGACCTCTGTAGTCACCTTTACGAAAGCAAAAGTCCTTCCCTTTAGCCTTGATGGTAGTTACATTTTTAAGTAATTCCCACATCAGTACATTGTGATCACTGTCACCCAGTGGTTCCTTTATTTGCAAATTCTTAATGCATGAATAATTATTGCTAATAATCAGATCAAGAGTATTACTCCTAGTTTTCTCTCGAACAAATTGCTGTAGAAAACAGTCATCCAGTAAATCCACAAAAGTCTTGCTTGTGTGCGAATGACCAACACACTAGTTCCAATCAATATCTGGAAAGTTAAAATCCCCCATTATAAGACATTCTGATTTACTGGCCCACTCTATTTCTCTGCGCAATTTCTCATTATACTCATCAGATTCATTAGACCTATAACACACGCCTACTCTCATTTTTCCTTTCCCAGTGCTTATTTCATTCCAAACAGACCCAGCACTGCATTGTCCACCAACATCAGTTGGATGCACTTCATTAGATTTCTTAACTAACAGCATAACCCCTCCTCCCTTCCTGTCCTGTCTAAGCTTTCTGTATGCATTGTACTTCCCAAATTCCAATTCTGCACTGCTTATATCTGTGCGACACCATGTCTCTGATATTCCAACAATATCTGCCTTTTTGATGGCTTGACTAACACTTCAAGCTCATCAAATTTATTAACTACAATCCTAGCATTGGTGTACATGCAAGTATACATACAGCTTCCTACTCTTAGTTACCCTAACACAGCCCATGTATTTACTTGTTCCTCCATGACTCCCAGCAGTCCTGGAAATCTCCATTACATTGCTTTCCAGGCTGCTGCTCATTCTAATAGAAACAATGCAAGAATCACTTTTGCCTCTGCCTGCGGCCACTGTTAACCTTTTAGTCTGTGGATCCCCAAGCTAGCAGTTTTTCGACCCACCTAACACTGCCTTTATAATGGTTTATAACGATAAACCCTGTGTTTCAACAGTTAGAAATGTGTTGAAAAAAAAAAAACATCTGTATTTTAGCACAATTTGTTAAGAAAGTGATCATGGCTTGCTATGAAACTAAAATGTTTCTGTCGACTTGTGATGCTTGAAGTTTTCGATGTCCTGAACTGTTATTGATTATTGTTTAATTAATATGATAACAAAAAGCAGCCAACTTATATAAAATACCAATAAATAGCATCTTTCATATACATATCTGAGTAAGGCAATTCATAGAGTTACATCAGGTGTTATGGAGCAATATTGACTAATGGAGGGAGGGACTCTCCCATACTAAATAAAAATTTCACTTTGCTGTCCTTTTATAAGTGAGTTAAATTTTGTCAGCCAGATGATACACTGGATCTTTTCCTTGTCAGTATTCATTATCAGTTCTTATCCTCAATAAGTACTTTTTTAAATTGTAGGTGGTCTAGGAAGTAATGGAGGTTGCCCTCAAAAACCACCATTGTTTTTAGCTGTGAAGTTGGCTTAACTAAGCCAGTGTTGCGTGTGTAGTTTGGTTATTGTAGAGTAAAGTTGTTCTGTTATTTGACTGTCTACTTTGTTGGCATGCCAGCAGTAATCACCTGGAGAGGTGATTACTGCTGGCATGCCAACAAGGAGGTTTATGCCATCTCTTGAAGATGTTAGGAGTTAATTCCCAGCCAATAGTTGCTGGAGGCTTATCCCTGAGAAAATACCGGCGATCCTTCCTGGCTAACTAGTATTTGGCCAGGGAGGATAGTAAAACAGGAGTAAAAGGGTAGATAGTAGCAGAAAGATTGTAAGTAGGAGGCTTTCCTACATTTTGATGCCAGCAACAATCTCCTGATACTGATAATCTCACCCCTTGGAACCTGAAGTTAGCAGGCAGGCACGTGAAGGGAGGAATTGAAAAAAGTGTTGAAGAACAGACTAGTATAGCAGGAGGAGAGAGAGAGAGAGAGAGAGAGAGAGAGAGAGAGAGAGAGAGAGAGAGAGAGAGAGAGAGAGAGAGAGAGAGAGGAGGCTCCTTCCCTGTGGCCATCCCTTGTCAAAACAGGGGCATGAAAATGATCCCACCTGGGTAATACCCAAGTAGGCAAGTCTTCCCATCCTGGAAGACTAGGAGTCATCATTAGAACTGGAACTTTTCAGGGAGGGGGTGAGATTAAAGCATATTTGGTTACAAGGAAGCGGTGGAGGGTGAGGATATATTGTGATGTGTATGCCAACGTTATAACCATTGTATTCCATGGATTAGATTAGTTGGCTAAACTTGGTGATGCTATTCAGAATGGGGTGATGAGATGAACTTGCCGTGTTCATTGCCTGTTGACAGAGTAGTGAGGGGTTGATTTCAGTAAGGGTGGGAGAGCAAGGGGCTCCTGTGTGGAGAATTTCTTTATAGAAGGGTGAAATTCTCTAACTGGGTTGTTAATTCCTCTTGGTAATATGGAAGAGATCATTTCCACATATTTCTTTATTTTGTCCTTTACCAAAATCGTATGGAGTAAACAGGAGCTTTCTGTAAGGATGATGTTCTTGATAGATATTACATTAAGCTTGATTAGAGGATTCCTAGTCTGAGTTATCGTTTAAGTGTGATCATTTTTGTTTTGCTAAGAGAGAAATTTGTGACTGATTGCCAAAGTCTGCAGTTTTCAGCAGGAATGTTGCTTGTCTTTCCATCATTATCCACTCTAGATGTTCCTTCAGCCATTATCAAAAGGACAACTATATATGCAACTATGTCTGTACAGTCATAAGTTTTAGCTAACCAGTTGTCAGACAAGATTCAAGCAAAATGGTCCTAGGGCTGATCCTTGAGGTCAACCGTTATAGACAAAATTTGTTATTGTCTGGTGTAGACAGATCTGTTTGAAAAGTTGCTTTGGAAGAGTTTGTACAAGTTTGACAAAGAATTTAAGTTGGGATAGGACACTGCCACCAAATAGTCCCAAAGGCATATTCAAAATGTACTAGGACCATGAAATATACTAATTATTTCATTTATTTCATTATTCCAAATATTTATAAGAGTTTCTTCCAGCAATTTCCATAACTCTAGTAGTGTCATCTTTGGTATAGCGTCCTTTGCTTAAATGCATGCTGCCTGTCAGAGATGAGACCAGCTTCAAGATTGTGGCATAAGTTCCTGATTAGTATAAACCTTTCAAGGAAAGACAGCAGAGCAATAGGCACATAAGAATTTGGACTGGTTTATGGTTTCTTCGGCCTCTTCAGCAGGTTTCATAATGGAGTGCTTCCACTGATTGGACAAAAATTTATGAGGAAAAATATTAAATAGTTCCAGGAGGAGGAGGAGACTGGGATTATAGTTCCTTAATGGCCCTTTCCTCAGTGAGATCCAGTTCTAGGCATTTGGCACTTTTAATTTTTCTGAAGGGCAGTTTAAGATAATCATATATAGCATTAGCATTAGTAGAGGCACATGATGCAAGAAAGGTTGATTTCAGTAAGGGTGGGAGAGCAAGGGGCTCCTGTGTGGAGAATTTCTTTATAGAAGGGTGAAATTCTCTAAGTGGGTTATCCCATAACTCTAGTATAAGCCAAAAAAAAAAAAAAAAAAAAATCCCTTCCCATTTCATTAATCCATGTGTTCCAAATGTTTGTCTAGTTCTGTCTTGAATTTATTTAAGCTATCAACTTCCACAACAACAGATGGACGTTTGTTCCAGCAATCAACTACCCACTGGCTAAAGGCAAACTTCTGCACATCTGTTCTACAACTGTCTTTCCTCAATTTGAATTTATGCCCCCTCAGGTTCTTAGTCTGAGCAAGTGGAAGTATCCCGTCAGCATTTGAGCCTGCTCAAACCATTCAAGGCCTTATATACCTCAATCAGATCACCTTGCAGGTGCCTAGTCTCCAGATGCTGCAACTTGCAGAACTTAAGCCTTTCTTCATAAGCACACACACACCCCTTTGTTCCTCTCACCAATCTTGTTGCTCTTCTCTGTACTCGTTCTAGCAACTCTACATCTTTCCTAAAATGAGGCTTCCAGACCTGTATGCAGTACTCAAGGTGTGGCCTGACCATTGCCTTGTACTCTAAAGTGGCCTGTTCATAGTTGTATTCTGGACTCTGATAGTGTGATGGCAGTCAAGGTCTTTGTGCTCAGAATAACAATTTTAAAAGTTACAGACACAAAAAAAATAGTATTGTTAAGTTAATACCATTCACATGAAAATTATATCTAGCTGTCTACCTCCATTCAAGAATTACCAGTGTTCCTAATTATTTTTTGTGTCCCAAAAAAACGATTAGGAACTGATAATATCATTATTTTATTTGATTCCTTAGGCTATAATGTTATTGATTGAAATCAGATGAATAGCTTTAGTAAATATATAGAAAAACATTGCTTTTGACATTCATAATTCTTAATAAAAATTTTCTCTTTTTTAGTTGTTCCACATCCTGTGTATGCCAACACCAGTGAAATTGCTAGTATAATTGCTGCAAAGAAGGAAGCAGCACCACCTTCCACCCCTCCTAGACAGGAAAACAATCATAATAAGGTAATGTGCTGTAATGAGTAAATAGTACTTTATCGCATTAAAAGAGGTCCACCCCATGGTGTTCTCTAAGTGGATATTAATTAAATGAGACTTGACTTTACATTAAATTTAAGGTTAAAACATTAAAGTTATATACAGTCAGTCCTTGAATAACACACATTTACACTACACGAATTCGATCATACATAATTTATAAATAGGGGAACAATGTCACATGCACGATTTGGCTTTGCGTTTACAAAAAATGGCGATCGAACGAATCAGAATCACAACAGCTGAACTTACTGTGTCGTTTACTCAGTTGCTACACATGCACTGCTTTGTTTCTTAACCTTAAAGGTTAAGTTATTTTAAGTTATTAAGTTATTTAAAGGTTATGTTATTTTCTAACTTAACCATAAAGGTTAAGTTAGGAAATAATATAACCTAACACACTGAGAACTATTAAAAAGAATGCAAAGAAAATAAAAGCAATTTTTATAGCAGGAACAACTCAAAGTGTAACAAAAGATATTAGATCAAGATGCAAAGAATTGGAAAAAATGGAATGTCTGTTATCTGTTTGGATAGCAAAGAAGAGATCAGGAACACATTTGCTTATGATAAAAACAAAAGCATTAGCAATATATTATATTATGTAAAAATCATAATAAAATACTTACGTATTGTGTTATGATTATTTATTGCGTTTGGTAATGTTTTGGTTACAAATATGTGTTCAATCTTGGGTGGTCAGCACCTAACCCTATTTTTCCCATAAGGCTTGTTATTTATATTGCACATTTTGCATTGCACAAGGGTTTCTAGGAACACAACTACCATGTTATACGAGGACTGACTATACTTCAATACTTCTAATGTAATCAATAGAATGGAAAGATGTTTATATAGAGCGAAAATAACATTTATATTGATAATGTTGACTGCCTGAAATAAAGGTGAGAGTTGAAAAGTCTTTGGAAAAGCTGTTGGCAGAAGAGAAAGCAACTCCATCTGATTGACTGGGATCATTCTGGCTTCATGGGATCTGATAAGACATGGCCTGGTTCTGTTGAACTGCTGTATTCTGCTTGTTAGCAATTTTGCCATGCCATTCCAAATTTTAACCTGTGTGATATTATCTGTGTGGTAATACAGTCAGTTCTGCTATAACGTGCATTTTTGCAACGCGAATTTGCTCCAACACGACTGATATATTAGGGAACAATGCGAGTATAACGCAATTTTTTTCTTTGGCTCATGAATGATTTCATCTGCAAGTAACATTAGGTGAACGCAAAACCCTGCACCAAGATAAACATAGCGACCTGAGCAACAATACATACAAGTTTACGAAGCTTAAAAAATGTCAAACGTGAAATGCGTGAGAGCTATATTTCACGTTTAGAAGAAGAACAACAAGAACTCTTTATTGCATACAGAAGGCACATGCCATACACAGTACTCTTCATGGCTACAAGCCAGGGGTTATTTACTGTAGTTGTATTGGTCGGAGACACACAGTTGTCATTTGCTGTATTCACAAGATAACTTGTGATATTGCAGGCCAACTCAAGTTTTCAGGAGTTCACATTTTTCTTTTCGAACAGAAATTCTTTGAAGTGTTAAGCAGAGGAGCACATTTCTGGAGGTCACTACCATAAAATAATAAAAACAATTTGCAGTTCCCGGTTTATTGAGCTTTTCAGTTAGTGCAATCTAATTATAAATGGGTAATAAACTCAATCTTACTGCATTTGCGATAATACCGATAACTGGAATTCTGTGGGTTTTTACTTTGTTATGGTGAAATGTGTTTTCCCCTTCCATGAAATCTTCAATCATAAAAAAAAAACATAAATAAATTTTCAGCATCTTCTCTTCATTCCTATTTTTTAAGCTTCATAAACTTGTCTCACTTGTGCAATTTGTGCGTCCTGTGTTTGTCGTTATTGATTGCTTATCTATTTTACTGTTTTAAATTTTACAATCCAAAAAAAAAATTAGAAATATCATTCAAACAAGTTTCATATCTTGTCAAGGTAAAGCGCTGTATTTACTGCAATATTTATTTATTTATTAGATTTTTAAGATGTTTAAACCTGCGTTAGAAATTTTATTGGGTTTCTAAGTTTTTTTCTGTTTTTCCTTACTAGACTGAACTTTTTTTTTTTTGAGTGCTCTGCCCCTATCCCTATTTTCCCCATAAGCCCCTGTTGTTTTTAATGCACGAAATACCATAACATTAGTAAAATAATAAGAGGAGTATACCTCAATATACCATAACGCGGATATTTTTAGGAACACGGATATTTTTTACATGGACCAACTACATTAGAGAACTGGCTTCTCTAATGTAGTTGGTGAATATTTCAAAAGTTGTATCCAGAGTACCCTGGATCCTGATTGCTAGGCTGGAAGCTGCTACAACAAGGCATGCACATTTCACAATTAACCATAATTGAGAAAGAATTTGTGGAATTTTTCTGATGACAACAATCTCACGTACTTCAGTGATGCTAATGACCTTATATAGGCCCTTAGTTATAAACATAGCACAGAGGAGCGGAGACTGTTCATTGATGCATCTGAACTGTCTGAAGGCAGCCTTGCCTTCTTCAATGGAAATATGTTACATGTCTTTGTTGCCCATGGAGCCCTAGTTATAGAATCATGTGGTACATTGGAGTGCCTTTTGAAGTGTAAAAAAGAGTATTTGTGGGAACATAAAAAAAATGAAATCCATGATAATAGGTATGCAGCTAGGCTTCACAAAATTTCTGCTTTCTTTGTCAACAGAATAGTCATGGTAGGGATTGCCTTTATGTAGTTAAGCATTGGTAAGAAGGATAAAAAAAATTATATACACACAAAATCCTTACAAGCCTAAAAAGTGGTGTTGTCACCATCATTATATATAAAACTAGGTCTTGTGAAAAACTTTGTGAAAGGAATGAGCAACTAACAGATCTGGTTTTCAATACATTTATAAAAATTTCCATGTATTGGCAGTGCCAAAATTACAGAGGGCATATATGTTGGATCTCAAATAAGAGTGTCATGAAAATATAATCAAGTTTGGTTAGATTTGTTTTTGCATTTCTTATTTGCAAACTTGGGAGTTGTGTCAGACAAGCCTGTTTGCATTTTCACTAAGACATTAGCTTAGAGAAAACATATCAGGGTAAATGGATACATCCAGTGCTTGAAGGTGGCTGCTGGACTTTATAAAGAGAAGCTACTGGCATTTCATAGAAAAATCCACAATGTTAATATTTTGGATGACATCAAACATTTTTAATGAATACTATGAAGCACTACATTGCATGTTTATATTGTATTTACAATACAAGTACAGGTATGTTATCGTTGAGATTAATAGCACCTTATCACTTTTATTACAATTGCATTATATTAATTATTGTATGTAATATAGTTGTATTACTTATTTTGTATTACTAAATCTATTATTCCTTAAGTGAAACATGGATAGTACACCATTACAGTTTAAATTTAGTAAAAAGTGTATGTTACTTTTACTCATATGGTGTACATGATACAGCATTTTGGATCACAATTTTGAATTTGATGCCAATATAGCTATAGGAATAATCACCCACTTTTATTCTTGTGGCAGAAAGAAAGTTAATTTTTGTTGCACAGACGGTGTAATTGGTGATTAAATATTGATCATTAGGGAATTTAAAATTGTAAATTCTATTCTTTTTTATGGGTTCCCTCCTGTCAATTTCATAATATATAAGTTTTGCTTACAAAAGGCTGCATATTAACAAACAACAACAGCAATTGTAAACATTGCTTAATATTTCCTTGACATACATAGCAAAAAAAAAAAGAAAAAAGAAAAAAATAATATTTCTAATATAAAAAATGCACCCCAAAGTCATCTGCAGATAAATCGGTCAGATTTCTGACAAGCAAGTATGTACTGTTTAACTGATTCTATTTATGTGATTGAATGTTTTTCAGTTTAACAAAGAGGATTAGCTCTGTTTGCCAGTAGACTTAATTTACCACATTAATATATTAATCTTAATAGGGCCGATGATGCAAGAAAGCTTATACAGCATCAGCCAAAAGAAAAAAGAAAATCAGCACTGCCCACATCACTTGTCCATCCCTTCTAAAATCTTGTCTTGCTATTTCTGCAATTTATCCTAACTGCCCATCCCTGGTGAAACAAACTACCAAATGGGAGTTTGTTTCAATAATCGAATGCCTGCTGGATGAATGCAAAGTTTTGCACATCTACCTTGCAGCCCTCCTTCTTCAGTTTGAATTTATGTCTTCTCATGTATGTAGTCTAGCAAGGGAAAGGATTCCATTAGCATTAAGCTTACTCAATCCATTCAAACCCTTTTAAACACCTCACTCCGATTTCTCTCCTCTCAGATGCCTAGTCTCCAGATGCTGCGTTTACAAAGCCTTTCTTTGTAAGAGTACCCTTTTGTTCCTCTCAGTAATCTCATTGCTCTTCTATGTATCCATTTCAACAGATCCACATCCTTCCTAAAATGAGCCCTCCAGATATGTAGTACTCAAGATGTGGCTTGACCATTGTCTTCGGTAACAAGATAAACACCTCCTTATCCATGCTGGCAAAATTCCTCTATATCTTTATCAAAATCCCATGAGCTGTATTGTCAGCCTGTCTACACTACTCAGAGAACTTTATATCTGACTGCACAGTTATCTCCAGGTCATTTTCATTCTCCACTACCCTGAGTGTGGTACCACACAGTTGGTATGTTAATCTAGGATTACTGCTTCCCATATGAAGTACCTTGCATTTGTCAATATTAAACTTCACTTGCTACTTCTCGGCCCATTTACCTAATTTGTTGAGATCTTTTTGTAGTAACATTCTCTGATTACTGTGATTAACCATCAGTGCCTTCATCAGTATCATTAATAAATATAGAAACAACAATGGGCACAGCACTGAACCCTGGGGGGGGCCTCTGCTAATAACATATTAGTCCAAGAAGAGTGGTGCCTATTGATAACCACTCTGTCTTCTCTCACTCAGCCATCTCCTTTATTAATAGCAGTAACTTGCTCTTAATGCCACACTGCTCCAGTTTAAATAGCAGTCTTTTATGTGCAACAGTGACAAAAGGTTTTCTAAATTATTTTTTTTTTTTGCATCCAGTTCCTTTGTTACTGTGTCATAGTATCTAATCAGATTGATTAGACAAGATTGCTCTTAACAAATCCATGCTTGCAATAACTTCATTCCAGCCTAGATGATCCTGCATTATTTCTTTAACTGGCAACTCCATTATTTTCTCTGTAACAGAAGTCAAGCTGTAATTAATTATACCACCCTTTGATCCCCCTTATGAATTGGGGATACATCTGCACATCTCCTGTCCACACGAACCTCTCCAGATCCAAGGATGCTCTTATAATCATGCTAAAACTATGCTTACCTCTTTTGCTGCCACCTTTAATATAACTGGATAGATCCCATCCACTCCAGATGCCTTTTTTTTTTTTTTTTATGTTTAGTTTCAACAATTTCTCCTCCACTTTCCTCTCAGTTATCACGAAACTATTCAGCTCCCCCGCCAGAATTTGATTTACTTATGGCATCTCCATTCCGAAAAAATTCCTTCCGTGTGCATGTAGATGCAAAATACCCATTTAGTTTGTCATCAGCGGTTTATCCATTCTTATCTAGTGGACTAATGAGATTCAACCCCTTCTTTCTACTGTTTGCATAAATAAAAAAGTCCATGCTGCTTCTTTTCTTTGCCAGAGTTGTCTTGTAATCTGCCTTAGCATGCCTAACCTCCTTTGTGACTTGGTTGCAGATTAGTTTATATTTATTGTAGACATCTGTATCACCTGATAATTTATGTACATCCTATTCATTTTTCTTCATTGCCATAAGTCTCATCAGTTCAGCTGACATCCATTTAAGTCTGTTCTTTGAAACTGTATCTCTTAGTTGTTATAAAAAGTCTAATAGAAGCTACTAGAATTTTCTACAATTGCATCCCTGAATGCTTCGTATTTAGAATTTGTTAATGGTAACATCATCAGTTGGTCTCACTGCATAGACTATAAAAACTGTCTGAGACCTTTGCAAAAGCCTTTCTCTTTGCTCTTGACAGTGGTCATGTCTTTAGGTAAATCCTACATGAAGTCACTCTGATCACTGTCACATATTGGGTCTTTTAACTGCGGAATAACTTTGGGGTGCTAATCAGACCAAGAGTGTTGCTTTCTCTTTTTTGCTGCTCTGACTTGCTGGTGTAGAAAACAGTCATGCAATAAAAGCCTTGCTACCATGTGAGTGACCAACCCACAGGTCCAGTCTGGAAAGTTAAAATCCCTCATTATGATTTACTGGCCCACTCCATATGTATCTACAGTTGTTCATCACACTCATCAGGCCTATAAGGCACTCCTACCTTTCATTTTTGTTTTCTCAGGGCATATGTCACACCAAACTGACTCAGCATTGCATTGGCCACCCATGTCCACTGGATGCACTACCTTTGATTTTATGTGCTTTTTAACTTCTTAACCTCTGATGCATTAGGGCTTAAAGCCTCAGTCTTAACTTTATCATACACCATCAGGCACCTCTCATATTGGGAAGATATACTTCACAACTGTTTTGCCATCATTACATCACTTGGATACCTACTCACCCACCGAAGAAGGGCCAAATAGCCCTGAAACGGTGCCGTCTGGGTGGTGGTAGTATCCACTGAGAATAAGTAAAAACAGTCTTCTCCTTCGGGTGAAGTGTTACTTATTTGAAGTAGTGCAATGTCATGGCAACTCATCGTGAAGGTATTCACAATATGAGAGGTAACTTTAATGATGCCACTATTGCAAATTTGCTAATCTATATTTAGCTGTGTATAAATGATGCAATTGCACTAAAATACACATAGTTTAACTTCTTAACCTATAATTTATAATTTGAATAAAATTTATAAACATTTATAATTTGCAATTATAAATGTTTACATTAAAAAATTAAATGATATACCTAATTGGAGGCATCTTGAGGCTGTTTTTACTGATTGTAAGATAAAAATACATAGGAAAAAGCTGTACCTTCGTCTGAAACCAGCTAATTTATTTAGAGTGCAAAAAAATTAATTTTAATCCTCTTTTCATCTTATTTTATATAATTCCATCTTGACTCTATTCCTGCCAAAGAAAAATTCATTACTTAACAATACAGTGTACATTTTGGATAATATTTGGCTTTACTTTAATCATTTCAGTTCTATTTGTTTATTCTCCCAATAAAATAAATTTTCATTTTTTTATTTATTATTATTATTATAGCTTGCATATCAAAAAGATTTGGCAGCGATTTTAACACAGAGCTTATTTCAGCATCAACAAGAATATCAGGCACAGAATAGTGATAATGGCACAGCAGTTCCATTAGTTAGCAGGTTAAAATGTGGTAGACCTGTTACTGGGGGAAGTGAGACATTGCCTAGAACTAGAGGTATGCATATAATGTTGTTAAAATTTGAAATTTGACCTGCCTAAGGATGCTACTATAGATGAAATTATCAGAAATACCAGAAACCTGCAATTTTTGTAATTTATTCTAACAGTTAACAACTTTTTTTTTATTTTCTTTTCACAATTGAAATTATGGTAAATCATATGCAACAGTGTAATACAGCCACAGTATATCACAGCCTTGCAGGGGGGGCAATTCAAAAGCTCATTTTTAAAGAAACATTTTTAATAATTTGAATGTATATCTACCATCTAGATTTAAAATTGATTGCATGATTTCTTATTCCATTATTTGTAATTCATTGCATTCTCTGTAAGGTAATATGTTTTGTTCCTGTTACTTGTGTCTCTTTAGAATCATTTAATATGAATTTGTGATATTCTATAGCACTAAGAAAGATAATGTTAACTACATCAAGAAAATTGTTTTTTTATTATAAAAGAAAAACGGAAAAAATATCATTCTGAATTATGATATATTATAAATTAATTTTAATATCATCAGAATTATGAAAATAAAAAAATTTAAAAATAATCACAGCATTAAAAAGTCTTAACAGAATTGTACACTTTAGTGTAATTTTACTTTATCTAGCTCAATATATTATTTTTCTATTCATGCTTAAAAAAAGCCTTTTTTATTCAGAATTACTTGAAAAGCAATTTTTATGTAATTATTTTTTTAATATTTTGGCTTTGCTTTCACTTCGTTGTTCACAAAATATTTTTCTTGTAACAATTTCTTTAAATCCCATGTCAGAATAAGCCTTAGCATGCCTTTTGTACAGACATTTTGTATTAAAATTAAATTTCTTCCCCCCCCCCTTTCTGTTTTCATAGTTTTGTCACCTATTTTGTGTTCACTCATAAATTTTAAGGAAGCATTTGCAGCACTGATTACATAAGCCCTTTGGACCATAGAAATCTCCACATCAAATTTCTGTGACTTCATAAAGTTTTCCTTTTTAAAATACTTGAACTGAAAGCACGTCACCATCCAAAGTTTAGAATCTTATTTATTACTATTAGAGTCTAACAGTCATGCACAGTGCAGGCTTGATATACCACACCGAATTATACTGCACATTTCAGATATGCAAATGTGATTATGTCCTCCAAGAGGGACATAAAAGTGTGGACTACTGAGCTGTTGTATTCTCTTCTGTGGTATATTCCCTTAATTAGATTATTAAAATTTTATAGTCTAGTTATCTTAGAATAATTACTGTAGATGTTCAGTTTCTAGCTCACGTTACTTAAAAGTGGAATAAAAACTACATTAGTGAAACATTAATTGCCCATGCAAAACTAAAAGGGAACTGGAATTAGAGCTCTGTAATAAATGACAGTGATCGTTTAGTTAGGTTGTAAATTAAAAAATAATAATATCAATAATTTGTTTTATGATTAACATATTTTATTTTTGCATTGCAATAGTTGTACTAACTAGAGAAAAAAATATACAGCAAAAAATGTACACAGCTGCATTGTATTTTTCTAAAAGTTCTGTGAAAAATAAGTGCCTGCTTATTTTAAAATAATAATAAATATTTTTTTTATGATTAAGATATTGTACTTTTATAATGCATATAGCAGCATTAATTAGGAAAAAACAAATCTCTATTGATATCCATGTTATATGCTACTAAATTAGAATATGCCTTATTATTTTTTAAAATTAGCTAGTACAACCACAGGTTAATTTTTTTTTTAAATTGCTGTTTCCAGTACAAAAATTATATTTTAATTTTATAATGGCTGCCTAGGTGCCAATTTTAACTAACTTTATTTGCAGGTTTTTCATTTCCAACACAATGCATACAATATGGCCCAAGCATAATACTCTTTCTCAATTTAGAAAGTAATAAAAATTAAACAGGGAATTTAAACTTTATAAAAACTAACATCATTAAAGATTTATTTTCAAAGAAAATAAATGTATAGAATGGCAAACCCTGTATTTTGTGTTGTAGGTATATATATGAGTACAGATATATGAGCCAGAACATCACCCTACCTTGTTATTAAATTAGTAAAGGCTACGAGGCTGCTTTCTTTGTCATTTACAGTTCTAAAAGACCAATGAGTGATAAGTACAGCGAGAGTACATCATGAATATCAAAACAGGTTAAAGGATGACGAACTGATGTACAACAACAATTTGTGGTATATTTAAACATTTTATACGTATAGTTAAAAAAAAAACAAAAAAACTGTGCAATTTTATCAATTGTGCCCATTGAGGTGATTTGTGTGCTGATATGATCTAATGAAATGTTACAGCTTCAAATATTTAATACACTCATAGCAGATGCCTTATTTATTCACAAATTCAAGATGGCATAAAATGTCATCTTGACTTTGTGAATAAATTTGACAAATTGTGGACTTATTCATGTCAGCTGGTTTTGTATCATGAATTCCTAAGACTAAAAAGTGTGTTTCCTTACGCTAGTTGAAAGTCTGCAGGCTCCAAACAGAATTCATAGATAGTAAGTTTGAAAACAAGTTTTCAGAAGCATTATCATTTAATTTAACATAAATATAATCATAATTGGACAGCTAATTCATTATTGAATAGTGCTAATGAACTATTTGGTTCAAAAGTCTTTTGAACCAAATCAAAATGAATTAATTTTGCAAAATAAAAAAAAAAAGAAAAAGAAGTTTCTAGTATTTCACAATTTTAGACTTACCAGATGCTATTATGAAAGAAGAAAAAAACTGATTTACAGTGGTCCTTGTTTGGAGAACTGACAAATGCACAAGAAAGCTTGAAATATAACAAATTATCCAAGATTATGCTTGACATTTTAGCAATTCCTCACAGCAATACTGGGTGAAAGAGAATATTCAGCAAGGTGAAGAATAAAGGGGGGAAAAATAAATAATTGAGTTCAGATCTTCTCTTTCAGATGAAACCTTGGAAATGCTCTTGACAGCTAAATCTAAACAGTGGCGTCATTGTCATAAACAAAACTTTTTGGCTGAGCATTTCTGAAAAGGCTGCAGTAGTATATTTCTTGAAGCAATCATAATGAATTGATGTCTACCAGACAATCCAAACAGAAATCCACAGATGGAAAAATTGTAGGTAACCTATGGTTTTACATCCTAGGTTTGAAAGCATACTTTACTAATAAACAGTTCTGTGGCAGTATTTTAGCATAAAATGTCATCTTGAATATACATCTTTCAGTCTTTCATTTTTAATATTTTGTCTTTCAATATAAAATGCATGTTTTTGAGCAAAATTTAATTTCTGATGCAGTGTAGACTTTAAAAAACTCCCTGCTTTTTCTGAAAAATTACCTGTTTTTTTTTTCCCCAAATAATTTTGTTGTTTGCAAAAAAAAGCTTCTATTTGGGCCAGATATTTCCCAATTTCTTTCTGCTTAACAGTTACTCAATTTCTGGCTTTTTTAATGTCAAAAAGTCTCAAAAGTTTCAATGTCAAAAACTGAAACTGGAATTATTTAAAAAATCACTGCCACAATGATTAATATAATATTTTACTTTAAAATATACATAGCTGAGTTAATCATTAAAAAAGCAATTCACTGAGAAGCATTTAAAATTGCCTATTCTAAATTTGGGATGGCTCCACCCCCATTCACCACCCAAATTTTGAAAAAGCTTGTGCCTCCAGCTGAGATAAAAGAGGAGGCATAATAGTAAAAGGCTGTTCCAGCCATCATATTCTTGATTGATTATTGCACTGAAAAGAGGGTTCCATGTAACCCCCTTCAGATTGGATGAATATTTGGTGGATATTTACTACCTACAAAGAAGTGCTAAAAGAAAGACAGACTGAAATGGCTTCAGGTAATGTGGGCTACTGAAGAGAAACAAGTTAGCTGATGTGCACAATGCATTCATCAGGCATTATTTCTTTATTTACATGATCTTTATTTCTAAAATTAACTGCATTTTTTTTCTTTTTCTGTTATTAATAGAAATGACAACTAATAACTAATTATCTTTTTTTTTTTTTTTTTTAATGTAAACCCCAAACACGAGAGGTATTAGAACCTATAGTACTTAGTACCGTGTTTGGGTTGGAGGTTGAGAAGACGAAAGAAGGAATTTGTTGACATTGGACTTTAACTTCTGTAGACTGTAATTTTTAGGAAATACGTATGAAGGAAGGTTGTTACAGAAAACGGCAGTTGAATGAATAAACGAGGAAGATGAAAAGTTGGTTCTGTGAGTTTGAAGTTGGACAGTAAATGGATGTCGGCTTGTGGCAGCACGTGTTCGGACTGTTTTGAAAGAGAACGGGAATTATAGAAGCCAATTATGAAGAACAGTGCCCATGGAAGTTTCTGTAGAAAAGGAATGCTGCAGAAACAGTACATCTATGAGACAGAGTGGAGAGACTCTGTTAGAGAGGAGGCATTAATTAACCTAACTGCCCTCTTCTAAATGGAATCTAGATGCCTGAGAGAGGCTTTGGGAGCACCACCCCAGATGTGAAAACAATATTCCATGGTAGGGCAGATTTGCGATTTGTACAGAATGAACAGCTGTTTGGAAGAAAAGTAATGCCAAAAGCGAAAGAGAAAACCATGTTTTTTAGATGCAGAGGAAGTAATATTTGTAATGTGCTTGTGCCACGAGAGATTAGAAGTCTGGGTAATCCCCAAAAGAGATATATATCATTTTGCCTAGAAATCGGAGTGTCACAAAAGATAAGCATAGGAGCAGAAGAATCCTTTTTGCGAGATATAAGACAAGACTGAGTTTTAGAAGGATTGAAATTAACTAAGTTGTCTTTGCCCCACTGGAGAATTACCTGAAGATCGGCATTTAAGGAATTGGTAGCAGATCTTCGAGAAGTTGAAGCTGATTGAGCAGGACAAGGTTTCTCAAAATGGAAAGTGCAATGCAATGTGCTGTCATCGGCAAAACTATAGATAGGATTTCCAGTCAATGGAAGAAGGTCATTAATATACACGAGGAAAAGAGTGGGGGAAAGAAACTGAACCTTGGGGGACACCAGCATTAGTGGAGAAGTTAGAAGACGAGAGCCATCTACCATCACCTTCAGTGAGCGATCAGAGAGAAAACTGGATAACCAATTACTAAAAACAGTTGGCAAATCATAAGATGGAAGCTTGTTTAGAAGACCTTTATGCCAAACACGATCGAAAGCCTTTGAGATGTCAAGAGCAACTACTTGTGTTTCACCGAACCTTTCCATTGAATTAGTCCATAAATGGATAACATAAGCCAGAATATCATCAGTGGATTGACACTGATGGAATCCATACTGGCAATCGTTGATCAGACGGAAGGTTTCTAAGTAGTTTAAGAGTTGGCGGTTAATTGATTTATCCATTACTTTAGAAAGAATAGAAGTAATTGCAATGGGACGATAATTGGATGGGAGGGATTTGTCACCCTTTTTAGGAACTGGCTGAATATGAGAAAATTTCCAAGCAGAAGGAAAAACACCTTTGGAATAAGGAAGTGAAAAAAGGCGGCAAAGAATAGGAGTAAGTTCAGGAGCACAGGTTTTGAGAACAAGTGGAGAAATACTATCAGGACCTGGAGCTTTCTTAGCATCAAGATTCATCAAAATCCTTTTGACGGAAGACCACAGGAGGCATTGAATGGAGCGTGTTGGGAATGGTGGGAGGTGTTTTACCAAGATCATTAATACTTGAGTTGGAAGGAAAATGGGGATGCTAGCAGGTCAGCTTTATCCTTGGCTGAAGTGACAACAGAACCATCGGGTTTGGACAGAGGTGGGAGCAGCGATGGGCAAAAGTTGCGGTCAATAGCTTTGACAAGAGACCAGAATGCTCGGCTACCATTAGGGCAAGAACCAAGTTTTCTATTCTTAGTCTGTTCAAAATCTAGTTTGGACTGATTAATGACCACTTTACAATTGTTGCGAGCTTTGGTGTAGGCAGAAAATGAAACTGAAGAATTGGAAACAAGCTAATTACAATATGCAAAGTTCTTCTCTTGAACAGCCTTAGCACATCCATTCCTACAAGAATAATTTCATTGACACAATCTGAGCAAACATTGACTTCAGAAGTTTTGAAACAGCAATCCGACCGAGGAAAAGAAATCTTGCAGGTCATCCCATTTTGCATTCTTTTAATGCCAAACAATACGAGGTTGGGAATAGCCATGTGATAAAGACTCCATAGGTGAAGAGACAATCACCAAGTTGTGATCTGAGGTGCCTAAAGGACCTCTTGCTTCGACCGTGTACTTAGAAGGGTTGTTTGTGAGAAAAAAGATCGAGTGTTGGCTGTATGGTTAGGATTGTCCGGTATTCTTGTAGGTAAACGTACAGTCTGTGCAAGGTCATTTGTAATTGCAAAAGCCTTAGCATCTCAACCAGCTGGGTCGGTGTGAATAGAAAACGGAAGCCAGCTGGGGTTGTGAACATTAAAATCACCAAGGAAAATTACCTCACTGTTAGGAAAGTTGGACAGAAGAAAGTCAAATTGCAAAGAGAGAGAAAGTCAAAGAGCTCCAAGTGTTAGTGGAGTTGGGAGAATGACAGCAGGTAGAGACAACAGATGAATTTGATACAATGAAGTAGAGAGATTTTAAGCCAGAGAAGATCGAAAAGAGGAGATTCCAATTTATCAAGTCTCTGACAGGGAATATCGGAACGGACATATGCACAAGTACCACCTTTGAGGCGAAAAGAATCATACAGCGAATAATTTGGGCAACTGACATGAGGAGTAGTTCAATCAACTGATAACTGAGATTCTGTCAGAAAAAGTACATGGGGATCAGCAGGCTGCATGTGGAAATGGACATCTTTGAGATTAAAACTGAGACCATGTATATATGTGAAATGAACTAGGAAGTGTTTGGGAGGTTTAGATCTTTTCGCAAATAAGCTTACTCTATTAGCTTGACAAATCATGGTGTATTCAATAGTAAGAAAAGGTTGGGGGGGGGTGGCATGCTCTATAAAGTAATGAAATTTTTGGATATGCCATACACGTAAGAATATACCCAGATCCTTGATATAAAGTGGCCTCGACAATGCCCCCCCCCCCCACATAGAAACTACTCGGACTCTCTGCAGTCACTATCTGGCAGAGTAGAGGTAGCAAGATTATACACTAATTGTTCCGGAAGCCTCCTAAAGAGTTACCAATAGGTTTGGTCCGGTGTACTAACTATCCACCAGCCTGCGAACGCCGTTTTAGAGCTGTACCTGCAAAATGTAAAGAAGATTGGATCTCACCATGATGTTCTTCATAACCTCAAAAGTCATCAGTCATACTGTATGATGGAAGAGATGGGGAAGGGTTGACTGGAACTGAGTTCTGGAGACTAAACATGGGTTCCACCATTGCCACCATTCTCGCACTTAACCAGGATGGTTAAGTGCGAGAAGACAGAGGGTGGTAATCAATGGGTGCTGCTCTTCTTGGACTAATGTTATTAGTGGAGTCCCACAGGGTTCGGTGTTAGGTCCACTGTTGTTTTGTATATTTATCAATGATATTGATGAAGGTATATCAGGCTTAATGTCGAAGTTTGCAGATGATACAAAGGTTGGCAGGGTTGTTAATGACAGTAATGGCAGTCTGCTACTGCAACAGGATCTAGATAATTTGGGCAGATGGGCTAAGAAGTGGCAACTGAAGTTTAACCTTGACAAATGCAAAGTACTGCATATGGGTAGAAATAACCCCAGAGAAATGTACCAACTGTGTGGTACTACACTTAAGGTGGTAGAAAATGAAAAAGACCTGGGAGTAATTGTGCAGTCAGATATGAAGTTCTCTGAGCAATGCTGACAGGCTGCCAGGGCAGGTCATGGGGTTTTGTCAATGATATATAGGAATTTTGCTAGCAGGGAAAAGGAGGTGATTATCCCTCTGTATAAGGCAATGGTCAGGCCACGCCTTGAGTACTGCGTACAGGTCTGGAGACCTCATTTTAGGAAGGATGTAGGTTTACTTGAGCGGGTACAAAGAAGGGCAACAAGATTGGTGAGGGGAATGAAGGGATCCTCTTACCAAGAGAGGCTTAAGTTCTGCAAATTGCAGTGGCTGGAGACTAGGCACCTGCGCGGTGATCTGATTGAGGTATATAAGGCCTTGAATGGATTGAGCACGCTGAATTCTGATGGGATCCTTCCACTTGTTCAGATTACGAACCTAAGGGGGCATAAATTCAAATTAAGAAAAGACAGATGTAGAATAGATGTGCGGAAATTTGCCTTTAGCCAGCGGGTGGTTAATTGCTGGAACAAACTTCCATCTGTCGTTGTGGAAGTTGATAGGTTGAATAAATTTAAGGAGGAACTGGACAGGCATTTGTAGGGAATGGTGTGATTTTTTTTTTTTTTTTTTTTGGCTGATGCTGCATAAGCTCATACATTTGCTTTCTTGCATCACATGCCACTACTACTACTACTATTTCGTCTCCAATAAGCAAAGAGATGGTATTGCGCCGGTTGATGAGAGTCATCTACCACCTAGTATTGCCTGATAACACAGAGGGGCAGAATTCCTTCATGTCATGTGGTCGCCACACTTCGACCCCTGCTTATGTTGGTTCACACCTGGGTGATCATCCACAATGTGCTTCTGCACGGAGGTTATATCCAGGATTACTAACAGTCCCACCATCATGAAGGTGCAAGCCCAGGATTTGGTTGTTGGAAACCGTCCAGACTTTGCCGAAATTGGGTCCACTTGACTTGAATGTCACCCGAATATCAGTTCCATTAGCGTTTTAGACTCCCAGGTAGCAAGTACAGCTTGTCTGGCATATCTGAGAGAATGTCTGTGACAACCTCAAGGACCATATACTACTTCTCAATATCATTTAAGGTAAAAAAATAGATATTTTACAGATCGATCAGTTCTGTCATTTTCAATTTTAGAACCTACTAGACAATATGAAAGAAGAAAGAATTGATGTATAGTGTTCCTTGGTTGGGGAACTGAACATAAGTTGGAAGAGCACAAGGAAGCATGAAATGCAGTGTCACAGTGCAGTTCACATTTGAATATTCTTTTCTGTTCAGTGTAGTTTTAGAAATACTCTTGACAAGTCTGAACTTTGGTGCCATTAATGTAGTTCAGAAAGAATTATATACAGGTCGACCATCACTAATCTGGCCACCGGTAATTCAGTTCCACTGCTGATTCAGATGTAATTTCAAATTTCCCGGGTTGGCGCATCGACCTGCCTCTACTGTTTTGATGGCGTTGGTTGCAGCATCAGCTGTTGGCGCGAACTCGTAAACACTGGCAAGCCATTCCCACTTGTTTTTCTGCATTTATTATTATAACCTGCTCACATTTAGCCCCAGCCATGGTTCCAATACATAAAGGAAGTGCCTCTCGTAGTGTAAAGCACAAACACCATACATTGTCCATAACAGATAAAGTTGAACTTCTGAAAAAACTCGACGTCTGTCTGTCAATGAGAAGTTTAACTCTGCTTAATTGTAAATTCCAGCAGTTTCTCTCAGTTCCTCTTATTTTAGTAATTTTATTTTACGCATTCCTTTTTAGATTTTTTTTTTTTTTTTAACAACACACTTGTACAAACTTGTGGAAAAACAACACAATATGATGGATAAAACAGCGTTCTAACGAACTTGTTTTCACAAAATCTCTAACAATACTGACAAAATTATTGTGACGTTTGAGAGTTTATTTTATCGCAATTAGTTTTATTGCAGCACTCACCGCATTTGCAATAAACTAATCACAAACGACCTTCATATGTATGCTGTAATATATGGCCCATACAGTTACTTTTTTTTTTGAAAAGCTGTGTCGGCCACACGTATGTGGCCGACATGGCTTTTCAAGAAATAAAGTAACCTACTGGGCCACATATATGTGATATAAAAAAAAGATTTTTTATAAATATTAAAATGGGAACACTGACATTACAATATTTATTTTAGAATTACTAATCAAATTATTTGCTAAATATTTTTTTCGTCCCTGTGGAATTTTTTTCTTAAACTAGTTTGGCAGTCAATGTGTTAAAGATAGGATGAGGTGGTTAGCTGTTGAGTAAACTGTATGTGCTAAAATAACCACCGGTGATCCGGCAAACTCACTAATTCGGCACTCCACAGGTCCCAACACTGCTGGATTAGTGACGGTCGATCTGTACTATATATTATAATAATAATAATAATAATAATAATAAAAATAAATGACACTATTGTACCATTTGAAATTATTAACAAAATAAGTTTTTTTTTAACTTATATGGAATACAAGCTCAATTTCTGCACTAAATTGTTAGCATCTTGAAATGTCACTTGGTAACAATTCAGTGTAGAACTTGAACTTGTATTCCATATAAGTATAAATAAGACCTATTTTTTAATAATTTAATGTGGTATAATAGTGTCATTTATTATTATTATGCATATCATCGTATACAGTATATAATTTACCAAGTGGTGCCATTGTTATAAACTAAATTTGACTCAATTTTCTACTGTATCTTTAGAGTTGGTGGCTAAAAGACAATCCAAAAAAAAAAAAATCTATAGACAAAGAAATGTTGAATAGGCTAATATTTAATATAATGCAGTACTGGTAAATGATCATATGGCCGTAGTTTAATATAAAATGTGTATTTTGGGAGCAAAATTTAATTTATAGTGCAATGTGGACTTTAACACACACACACACACACACACACACACACACACACACACACACACACACACACACACACACACACACACACACACACACACACACACACACACACACACACACACACACACAAGGCAGTGCTGATAAGTTCTCAGCCTATAATAGAAAGAAATGGGATAATACAATTATATGAATAGTTTATTCAGCATATTCACCTTTCAACTTCACACACTTTCTACAGAAATGTTTTGACATTTATAATAAAAAACATCGAAAGGCTGTTTCCCCAGCCAGGCTTCTTTTGCTCATATGACATCATCATTTGAAGAAAATTTGATCTTTAAACTTCTTTTTTTTTTTTTTTTTTTTTTATATATTTGGGAAGAGGTAGTGGTACAAGGATGAATCTGGTGAATATTGGGGACAATGAGGCTGGAAACCTAATTCAGCTAAGTTGTGTTTGTTTGTAGTGTGTGTGTGTGTGTGTGTCCTTGAGGTTGTCACAGGTGCACTCCTTGGATCAGCTTTCCCTTATGTTTTTCCCTCAGTTCCTCCTTCAGTTTATCCAAAAGCGATTAATAATGCTTCGCAGTTATTGTGTTACCTTTTTTCAGGTATTCAATAAACAAAATCCTATCCTTTGCCCAAAAGACAGAGGCTATGACCTTTCTAGCAAACTTCTGGGTGTGGAACTTCTTTGGACAGGGGAGCAACTGTGCCTCCACTCCTTTGACTGTTCTCGGTCTTTGGAGCATAATGAAACAACCATGGTCACAATTCACACAAAAAAATCACTGGCATCTTGCTGAAAGTGATGAAGAATGGCAGCTGAAGGCAGGGCATATTGTCACTTTTGATCAGAATTTAGACATTGTGTATATGCGGGAACATTGTTTTGCAAAAACTGCACTCTTTGAGTCAGCTTTACCCTATGTTTTTCCCTCAATTCCTCCTTCAGTTTATCCAAAAGTGATTATTGATCAGCATTCAGACATTCGGCAGAAAGCCGAATGTCTGAAAGTGATGTCCAAAAAGTGATGAATAACATATCCAACACATTCCACCGACATGCCCAGAGTTTCAGCTATCCATCTAGTAGAAATTTGTCAATTTGTAAACACTATCACTGGTTGAATGGCATCAGCATTTTCAGGCTGTCATAGAAAGTGGTCATCCTGTCCTCAGTGTCAAAAAAAACTTATTTTAATTTTTTCAGCCTAGCTTTTGATGGTTGAATAGTATGGACACTTTTCCTAAGATTACCAATATATGAGCATCAATTTCCTTTGCTGTTTTCCCTTGTAGAAACAGGTGTTTCACAACTATTCTGCTTTCAGTTTTGCTGAAAGTGATGTTTTGGGTTGACATCCTTTCTTTTTCTTGTAAAAATTAAAAATGGATATTAGGGTCTTTTGAGGCAAATAGGCTCTTTAACATAAAAAGATATGCTCTTCCATAGTTTGACACCCATTTGTAAAAAAATAAATTGTTGGAATTGGATTGGGCCAAGAATTTATCAGCACTTGAATATGTAGGGTTACTCATTAACTTCTGGAGAGAACAATGAGGAATGTGAAAGAATAGCTGTAAGAAAAGGTATGTGGAGGCTGACAGTTCAGGTGTGCTATAGAAATGTTAGTGGGAACTGGCTTTACTGTTCTAGCAGACAAACAAATTGGTAAATTTTCAAATAGGCCTCTGGGGTTGGGAATATTCATATTCATAATAATTGCACAATTGTACACCAACCATTATTAAAAAATATAAATAGTGTTACGTTATATTAAAATAATGATGTAGATAAATGAAATAAATAGAATGATAAAATTCCACCAGATAAAACTGATAAAAAGGTAACTGTCTGTACAATAAAATATGAAATTTTAAACTGCAAAAAATTATTTACAATAAAACAGTGTAGATAAAACACAGGATGATAAAAGCGCTAAAACACCGTAGCTTTCAGAGGCATCCGCCTCCTTTTTCAACAGTGAGGTTTATTGTACGGTACATCCTTAAATATCAGCAGGCTCACGGTTCTCAGCACGTGGTTCTACAGACAGTTACCTTTTTATCAATTTTATCCGGTGGAATTTTATCATTCTATTTATTTCATTTAGCTACATCATTATTTTAATATAACATAACACTATTTATATTTTTTAATAACGGTTGGTGTATGATTGTGCAATTATTATGAAAACAAATTGGTAGGCTGTCCCTTTGCTGGCGGTGATAGAACTGATACTGTTAGGATCCTGATATGGAGAGAAAGATGAGGAAGAGAAGCAAGAGATAGAGGAAAGGATCATAATTAGAACCGGAAGAGCTGGGAAAGGGAGAGGGTGGAATCAAAGGAGAGGAATGGAAATGGCAGAATGAGGAAGGGAAGGAACTGTTCAGTTGGGGGGGTGGAAATGGAAGTCTATCCAATTTCTCCAACATAAATAAAAGAATGGGTGGGACCCCATCCCTGCTGGATACACCTATTCTCCTATTTCAGTGTTTCCACCTCACCCCCTACCCTTTCCATCATCTTCAGATGCAGAAATAGATGGCGCCTCCGTAGCCAGGTGGGAAGGAGCAGCAGTGCGTAACACACGCTTCTTGATTAGACCGGGGTTCGAGCCCGTCACCACCAAATACGGAGGATGCGGAAAGGTCAGGGAATGACCACCGCATATTCCCGGAGCAATATGGCCTTAGTTGCTAATGCTCCTAAAAACCAAATAACAAACAAACAAACAAGCAGAAATAGACACTCACTAATATCTCTCCATGATCTGAACCGTCAGCATATGCACAATTATCTCTGAACTACTCTAGTGAGCACTTTGATTAGAAATAACCATTGTCTGACAACAAATCCTTCACACTCCTTGTTGTTCTCTCCCGATAATAGCATGTAACTCTGTAATTGTATGAGCGCCAGAAATTATTTCATTGTTTAACTAGTTATGTATCAAAAGAAGTAATACGTAATTGCAAATCTTTTAAATCCCACATTCCACTGAAGTCCTCAAGATTGGAATGTATAATGTACAACCATTAAATATTTTGTCTCTATGCAACAAAGTTTATTTTAATTATTATGCAATGGCATATATTTTCTACATTTCTGTAGGTTCATCCAAAAATAAATTAAGGAATTTATTTTTTCTTATTTGCCAATTGACTTTTGTTTCATAATGTGTATAAATATATATAAGATGGATTTCATTTTTTTTTTTTTTTTTTTTAAATAAGATAAAATCCATTTTATTCTCAGATCTTTTCTAGCCTGAAATTTGACTGTGTGCTCCTTGGAATGATGGTGGGAGGAGGAGAGAAAGAGTGAGAAAGAGAGACTTATTAGTTCCACTTCCTTAACAGAAGCAGTTTATTGTTTTAGACTAACCATTGAATTTTATTAATATTTGTTATTGTGTTTGTCATATTTTTTTTTTTAGAAAACTGTATATTTATTTCTGAGTGTGGAATTCTTTTCTTGGGTGATGCCATTGTAAATCCATCCGATGCACCTGATACAACAGGTTTGGATCTAAAATACTGTAGATCTTGCAGTACCTCTGGTCTTGCATCTGCATTTGTATGCTTCTTTTATGGACATCCTGCATGATAGAGAATTCATTTATTTATTTTTTTATTTTGCTCATATTTACTAGTTATTGAACCTATATGTATTTTAAATTTGCATGTTTAATACTTATTATGTAAGGCGCAGGCTTTAAAAAAAGTGCTGTTAAGGTGAATCAGTATAGATACAGACACACATATACATAATTCAGAATTATTTAAATTTTATATTGTGATGGTGCATTGCATTTTTAATGTAATGCATAATAATATTTTTATCAGTTTTAAGGAACAAGCTGTTTTACAAGTCACTAGGCCATAGAAGGAAATATCAAATTACCTTCATACCACTACTTGCAATTCTGAAAAGTATAGTTTGACATAAATAGGGGGCACCTTCTTTTCATTTTAATTTTGGGAACATAGTCATTCTTTTTTATGATTATTATTTGTCAGTAACTGATATGATCTTAATTATAAATTTTATTGACATTAAATTATTTTGTTCCAAGGTAAATAACTTTTAAATGTAATAAATAACTTTAAATTTTTGTGAAGCACTTTTCATATGTCACACAATTTTTCGGTTACATTTAAAAACAGCTCATTAAACATCCTTTTTCATGTTGATGCACCTCAATTTCTCTGATAAGATAAGCTCATGAAAAGTATTTTAAAAAATGGTTGGTTTTTCTACTTTTATTAGTGTGTGCCAGATTAAACCCAAATTTTATTTAATTTGGGTTTATTATGAATTTGCATTTGGCTTTTACCAAAAAAAAAAAAAAAAAAAAAAAAAAAACCAAAAAAACCTATTTATTTCTTACTGAGTTAACAGTTATATTACCAAGAATGACTATTCTAGTCATTCTTGGTAATGACTATTCTTTTCTTTTGGTTTTTAGCAAAAAGAAAAGAATTATAAAAGGAAATATTAACAGTCATTCCTGGTAATATAACTGTTAAGTCAGTAAGAAATAAATAGGGTTTTTTTTTTTTTTTTGGCTATTCATTTATTATGGTTTTTGTTAATGACAACATTCATGGGAAAAGTTTTTAATGGTTCTTTCTGTCATTGCATTTAGATAGAAAACTGCATTAGTATTGGCAAAATAATGCAAAGAAACAATGTTATACAACATCACAAAAAAAACAAAAAAATATATAATTTTTACTCACTTCATTTACCTATTCCTTTTAATAATTTATCCCTCTAAATTTATCCAAACTATCCACTTATGCAACACTAGTTGTAAGTTTATTCCAACTATCAATTACTCTCTGGCTGAATCCCAAACTGAATTTCATTCAACTGTTCTGTAACTATACTTTTTTCAGTTTGAATTTATCTTCCCTGGTGCGTGCGTGTGAAAGATTAAAAATAAGTATTTAGCAAATTTAAAGCCATTTAACACTTCAGTCAGGTCCCCACACAGATGCCTGGTTTTCAGTAACTGGTAAGAGTATTATTATTTTTCTCCCAAGTAAGCTTGTCATTCTTCTCTGCACTCTTTCCAGTAGCTCTATGCCCTTTTGGAAATGGTGCAGGAAAGAGCCTAAAATGAAGCTTCCAAATCTGTATGCCATATTATAGATGTAGCTACCACTGATTTATCTAATGTGATAATTGTCTCTTATTCTATACTAGCAAAGTTCTTCTATATCATTGATGATATGAGCTGTTCTAGCAGCCTTCTTGCACTGCTCAGAAAACATGTTAAACTGAACAATTACTCCTATTTTTTTACTCATAGTTAATGAAGAAGAAAACCTTGAGCATGGTGCTATCTAGTTTGCATGATTTGTACTATAGATTTCTTTCTGAGGACTATGGTGTAAATCAAAATTCATTTTCTTAAATGATGCATATACATTAAGGGAATTCCATTTTCTGTAGGGAAAATTACACTTGTGAGTTTTTGGAGTTATTATTTATTTTGCAAGGGAAAAAAAAAAAAAAGAGTTAACGTCCTTTGTAAGGATACGTAAAGAAAGAGATATGTTTTCGAAAGGACTTCAGCAACTTAGCAGAATTCTGTTTTGATTGCTGCTGGATGTCATACTCCTTATCACTAGACACGGACAGTATAATATACAAAGGGTACTAGGAAAGTTTTGCAATATGACGCAACAATGAATCACAGGAAGCTGCTTGTTGCTGCATGTTGAGACATGATCATACGTGCATAGTAGCCGCCGCGCCAAGTCGATGGGCTCAGTTATTCATTAGTAGTGAGAGTGTAAAGTGCTTGCGATGGCATCGTGGTCACGAAATGAGATAAGGACAGTTTTGCGGTATAATTTCGTGCGTGGTTTAACCATAGACCAGTGCTTAGAAGAAATGACTCTTGCACTAGATGATGATTGTCCACATCGTACAACGATATTCAGGTGGTATAGAGAATTCCAAAGGGGAAATTTCACTCTGGAGGATTCTGAGAGGCCGGGAAGGCCACGAACGTCAGTTACGGAGGAAAACGTTACTGCTGTGAGGAAAATGCTTGACGAAAACAGGCAAGTGACCTACCAACAGATAGAGGATACTTTGGGCCTAAATGCACCAGCAAATCGTTCGATTCTGCAAGATCATTTGCACGTGAAGAAACTTTGTTCTCTCTGGGTGCCGCATCAACTGACTGAAGAGCAGATGACACGACGTGTGACTTGGTGCCGGGAGATGTTAAAAAAGTTTGATAAGGGACAATCTCGGTATGTGAACAACATCGTGACAGGTGACGAGACTTGGCTGTACTATTACAATCTGCCGACCAAGGCTCAAAACAAAGTTTGGGTCTTTGATGATGACGACACACCCGTAATTGTCAGAAAATCCCGATCTGTAAAGAAGAAAATGATAGCTGTATTTTTCAAATTGAGTGGAATTGTGGAACGTGTCGTTTTGGACACGCAGAAGACAGTCACAGCTAAGTGGTATACTGAACAATGCCTGCCTAAAGTCATTGGATCTATGAAGAACCTGCGGCCAAAGTCAAGAATGGACACCTGGTACCTCCATCACGATAATGCTCCAGCTCACCGCGCCAAAGCCTGCACCGAATATTTGACCACGACAGGACTGAAACTTCTCGAGCACCCTCCCTACAGTCCAGACCTTGCTCCCTGCGACTTTGCACTGTTCCCGCATGTGAAGCTAAAAGGGAGGCGGTTTTCCAGTGATGAGGACCTTCTACGGGCTTGGGACAACGAGTGTGCTTTACTCCCTAGTGAAACTTGGCAGAACTGGTTTAAAGATTGGTTTCGGAGGATGGAGAGGTGTATTGAATGTAGAGGAAATTACTTTGAAAAAATTAAATAAACAAAGCTGTATTGCAAAACTTTCCTAGTACCCTTTGTATTGTACCATGCTCTCTTCACTTGTTATAAATCGTATAACTATTTAACTAAATTTAATCAAGAAACCTACTTGAATGATTTGATATCCAGTATATAAATAAAAATAACTAGGTTGCAGTCTAGTTATTTTTATTTATATATTCACTCTAAAGGCTTAAACACATTAAGTAGAAATGAAACCCACAGCTCCCAGCTTGAATGCTTACAAACTACAGGAAACTTGTGATGCAATATATAAAACTTAGAACTTGGTGTCACTATTTAAATAGAAACAGTTAGAAAGCAAAATTTTTTTGGAATGTGAAGGTGGAACCACAGGAGTAGGAATTGTTATCATTGAGAATTTGATTCAAGTAGTGAAACTGAAGAAATTTCTGGCTGCAGTAGTGCATATATATAAATCTACGTGGAGAAAATTAATGGTATCTCAGAAAATAAAAAGGCATTTTTTTCTTAAGGAAAACTGTTTTCCTTAAGAAAAAATGTGGAAGAGTTCTGTCTCTCAGTAGCAGACAGACAAATTGGTAATTGATTAGTTTGTAAGCAAGAAAAATAAAGATGGCAAATCAAAATTAAGTCTAGTAGACTTGAAAATTTTCTTGGAAATAATGCAGATAAATTTGCTCTAAGAAAACTCGAGCAAAATTATTGCTTGTAAACTGTTGTTATGATATCTTCTCTTAGATGCTAAAGCTAATTCTGTGCATGCGTGTGGGTCACTATGCAACCAATGTTTCTAATTAATATTGGGGGGAAAAAAGAAACATGACTAAAGTCATGTTTTTTTTCCATTAAATATAGAACCATGCTGAAAAAATGCCATAAGTTAGGTCAGAATGTACAGTATATGCTTACAATTCTGCCCAAACACAATAGGAGGGATTATATGCTGAAAGCCTTGTGGATTAACTCAACACTTGAGGGACTCTGCAGAGCTCCAGAGGGGAAATTTTTATCAGTGTGGCCTTTTGTCAGTAGGAGGAATCTGTTTTGTAGAGATGGTATTCATTTGAACAAGGTTTTTGTCAGTATCATTGAGGATACCTTAGATGTTCTTAAGGTGAAATTTAAAATGAATGGGAAGAAATGCCAGGGAAACAAGCCTAAATAACTTCAAGGAGTGTATCAGGGTAGCTATAGAAGAATACTTAATTTAACTGTCAGGAGTTTTTGTAAATAAAATGAATTGATTTGAACTCCTGATTACCATAACTAATGCTGACATAATAGGGCTAACAGAAATGTGGTGACACGCAGAAATTTGGGGAGGATGACCAGTCCCACTATGGTATGTATAATGTATAATGTATTTAGGAAGGATATGGCACCTCCGTAGCCAGGTGGGCAGGAGCAGCAGTGCGTAGCACACGCTTCTTGATTAGACTGGGGTTCGAGCCCGTGACCACCAAATACAGAGGATGCGGAAAGGTCAGGGAATGACCACCGTATATCCCTGGAGCAATATGGCCTTAGTTGTTAATGCTCCTAAAAACTAAATAACAAACAGGAAGGATATAGAAGATAGAAGGGGTGGTGAGGTTATGCTCTTTATCAAAAGCAGACTAAGCATTAAAAGATCTTTTTCTGAGGCAGAAGTTACTTCTTCTAGCCGAGAATCTGTGTGGTGTGGGTTAGTTGAAAGCAAAGGTATAATGATGAGAGTGGGGGTAATCTATAGACCAGAGGATTGTGAAGAGTATTTTGAGAGTCTATACATGCAGGTGGAATGGGCAAGCAAGATTGAATGTCGTATTATGGGTGACTTCAATATTCCCCTAATTGATTGGAATACAAGGTGTGGCTATTAAATAATGAGAATGAGATTGCGTGTGCCCTGGACTTTTCCATAGTTTTCTGTCAAGTCATGTTCCAACACATTCATTCACTTTTCAGTGAGACAGGTTTTCATTATCTTTGGTTTTTGCAATTTGCCAGAAAAATGACAGACAAAAGAATTGAACAATGAATCAAACTCAAATTTTTAACAAAACTAAAGAAAACACCAAATGAAAGTTATGAGTTGTTACAACATGTTTATGGAAAAGATACTATGTCATGAGCTCACATGTTTGAATAGCATAAAAGATTTTTATAAGGAAGAGAGAATATGGAAGATGGTGAACAACCAGACAGCCTTCTGGTATCCATGAAATCTGTTGAAAGTGTGGACCGAGTAAGGACATTAATTAGAAGCGATTGTCATTTAAGCATTAGAATGGCTGCATCAGAACTCATAATGGACAAAAAAACATTTAGACCAATTTTAACTGAAAATTTAGGCATGAGCAAAGTGTGCTAAGATGGTTTCAAAAATTTTGAATGACAATCAAAGAATGTGAAGATGTTTTTTAAAAAATTGGAGACGATCCAAACTTTCTGAGTGCTTTAATTACTTATGATGAAAGTTGACTGTTCCAGTATGATCCAGAAACTAAAAGATGTTAATGTAATGGAAGACAAAATAATCCCCCAGACCAAAAAAATGAAAGAATATCAAAATGAAAACATGTTTCTTTTTTTCTTTGATAGTAAAGAAATTATTACTTCTGGATACATCCTGCCAAATCAGACTGTCAATCAAACATACTACATTGAAGTTCTGACTAGGCTGCATGAAAAAATTCAAAAGAAGACCTGAATTGTGGTAGGATGGTTGTATGTTCCATTAAGACAAATCTCCAGCACACAATGGGCCCTCTTTTTGCCAGTTTCTGGCTAAAAAAACAAACCCCTGTGTGTGTGAACATGCACTCTACTCACCAGACCTAGCCCTTTAACACTGTTTTCTCTTCCCTAAACTGAAAAGTGTACTTAAGGGAACCCATTTTCAGTCTATTGAAGGCATTCAGAAAAAAAAAAAAAAAGACCAAAGTGGTAAAAGGGCTTACATGGGCTAAGATGACTTCCAGAAGTGCATCTGTGCTTGGAAGAAATGTATGGAACAGTGTGCAAGCCCAAGGCAATTACTTGTAAGATACGAAATATTTCATTACATTTATTTCATTTTAACAGTCTTATTGTTTAATAGCCACACATCATAAGTGGGAGGGAAACTCACCATGGAAACAAAAGTTTTAAATATTTAAAATTATATCTTGACCTCATCATTACTTATGAATCAGATGACATCACTCATAGGGCTTACAGTACAGGAACCATTAGCAGGTAGTGATCATGCTGTTGTTAGTTGGAAGGTTGAAATAGTTAAAGGTAAAGCACAAGTTTTAATATCAGAAAGGGGACTATGACAGTTTAAGGCCCTACATGGCATCTATTAATTGGGATTTGAGAAAGAGGGCAAATACATTAGAATAAGCATTAGTATTAGTTGAGGCATGCGATGTAATCAAGCAAGATCATATAGCATCAGCCAAAAAAAAAAAAAAAAAAAACTTCCCATCTGGTCACTTCAAATGTTTGTCTAGTTCGGCCTTAAATTTATTTAAGCTATCAACTTCCACAACAACTGAGGAAGTCTGTTCCAGCAATCAACTACCTGCTGGCTAAAGGCAAACTTTAAATGTGGCTAGTGTGGCTATTAAATAATAAGGCTAGAATTATTTAATTATTAAACATTTAATTATTAAACATTAGAATAAGCATTAGTATTAGTTGAGGCATGCGATGTAATCAAGCAAGATCATATAGCATCAGCCAAAAAAAAAAAAAAAAAAAAAAAACTTCCCATCTGGTCACTTCAAATGTTTGTCTAGTTCGGCCTTAAATTTATTTAAGCTATCAACTTCCACAACAACTGAGGAAGTCTGTTCCAGCAATCAACTACCTGCTGGCTAAAGGCAAACTTTAAATGTGGCTAGTGTGGCTATTAAATAATAAGGCTGTTAAAATGAAATAAATGTAATGAAATATTTTGTATCTTACAAGTAATTGCCTTGGGCTTGCACACTGTTCCATACATATCTTTCCTAAATTTGAATCTATACCACCTCAGGTTCTTAATCTGAGCAAGCAGAAGTATCCCATCAGTGTTGAGCCTGATCAAACTATTCAAGGCCTTATACACCTCAATCAGATCACCTCACAGGTGCCCACTCTCCAGATGCTGCAACTTGCAGAACTTAAGCCTTTCTTCATAAGAGCACCCCCTTTTTTCCTTTCACCAATCTTGTTGCCTTTCTCTGTACTCGTTCTAACAACTCTACATCCTTCCTAAAATGGAATTATGGAATACCTTTAAAGCAATAATTACAGAAGCCATGAATGATATGTATTATTAAGAAAATATAGCATAAGGAGGCTGCTGAGATGGATGGATATGGAACGAGCCAGTCTAGTAGAGCAGATAAAGATAGCATGGGAAAGTTTCTGAGCAAGGAAAAGGACTGAAGCTGACAACAGCTACAAGTTGATCTGTATTAGTACCACATATAAGGTTAGGGAGGCCAAAGCTGTGTATAAGGAAGCACTGGTTAAGAAAGTAAAGAATAGGGACAAGGGTTTTTTTCATGTATGTGAAACAAAGAAAAAAAAAAAGAATCAGATCTGATCCTTATGTAGTGGGAAATTCTTAGATAATCTAACTGATGTGGATGAATTGAACAGGTACTTTGCATCAGTCTTTACTGATGAAAGAATCTTCATGCTGAGAAGAGGTTGTGCAAATGAGGCTGAGCCATATGAAATTGGTGATTTTGAAATTACAGATGATTATTTATTAGAAAGTCTTTCAAGCTAAAAGGCAAGGAAGCTTCAGACTTATGCTGCATCAGCCAAAAAAAAAAAAAATTTCTGAATTACCCCGAGAGAGAGAGAGAGAGAGAGAGAGAGAGAGAGAGAGAGAGAGAGAGAGAGAGAGAGAGAGGGGGGGGGGATCACCAAGAAAAAGAAGAATGATGATATCCAGCTCAGGACCCTGGGTGTGTGCCAAACCCATACTCACCAGATGTGAGCCCCTGGGGTTAAAGTTGATGACATATACCCAGTAATTTTGAGGGAAGTGGCCAGAGAGGGCATTAAACCATTGAAGTTAATTATGAGCACATCGTTAGACTCAGGATTGATTTTGATTTGCTAGTTGTTGGCGCATCGGCTTCTGTGGCCATATTGCACCTCCCAAGGTTTTTGCAGTACTTTGATCTAAGCCCGAGGCGGGAATCGAACCCGCGACCTTTGGGTTGCCGGGAAGGTACTTTACCCACTCGGCTAGCCCGGTCGGCCAGACTCAGGAGAAATTCCTTTGGATTGGAGAAGTGCCGACATATCACTAATATATAAAGGCAGTTCTAAAAGTGAAGTCAGTAACTACAGACTGGTTAGTCTGACTTCAGTGGTAGAGAAAATACTGGAAGGAAATATTAAGAGTGCAATGCTGGGATATTCAAATAGAAATGGCATGCTGAAAGTTACACAACGTGGTTTTGTTTAAAAAAAAAAAAAAAAATCAGACTTAACTAACCTGGTAAGCTATTTTGACATGGTTACCCATGAGCTGGCTGTATGTAAAGAACAATTTCAGCCTATCTTATTTGGCTTTTATCTGATTCAGTCCCTCATGAGGGGTTCTTGTGTAAGCTGGAACATGTTGGGATTATCAGAAAGATTTCGAGATGGATTTCAGGGTGGCTGCAGGACATAAAGTAAAGAGTTGTGATTAAGGTGTAATGGATCATTGCTGTTTCCAATTTTCATAAATGACATTGATGAAGAGATAAAGGGCATGATGTCAAAATTTGCAGATGACATGAAGTTTGGGAGAGTCGTTAATGAACAGTGCCAAGCAGCTCTCCTTCAGGTTGACTTGAATAGGCTTCAGATGAGGTCAAAAAAGTGGCAGCTGTGTGTTAATGCAGCAAAATCCAAGGTCTTACACTTGGTGGAGTTGGATTAAAAACAGCGGGGGGGGGGAGATCTGGGAGTTATGATATGGGCAGATATCAAGTTTTCTGAGTACTGTAAACAGGCAGCCAGGAAATCCCATGGTGTCCCATTGATGATTTATCGAACAACATCCTGTAAAGATAGGGAGATCACAATCCTACTGTATAAGGCAATTGTAAGACTGCATTTGTAATACTGTGTCTAAATTTAGAGATCTTATCTGAAAAAAAGACATTGAGCTTTCTTAATAGAATCCAAAGGCAGGCTACTCATGGTGAGATTGGCAGAAGGGTGCCCATATGAGGAAAGACTTTGATTATGTGGACTATATAGCTTGGCAACAAGGCACCTTAGAGGGGACAAATGTAATGTACTACATATGGGAAGCAGTAACTCCATAGTGACGTATCAACTCTGTGGTATTACACTGACAGTGGTAGAGAATGAAAAGGACCTGGGGGGTAATTGTGCAGGCAGATATGAAGTTTTCTGAGCAGTGCAGATGGTCTGCAAGAGTAGCTCATAGTGTCTTGTCAGTGATATACAGGAATTTTTCTAGCAGGGATAAGGAGGTGATTATCCCCTTGTATAGGGCAATGGTCAGGCCACACCTTGAGTACAGTCGGTCCTCGTATAACACGTGTTTACATTACACGAATTCGATCATACACGATTTATAAATAGGGGAACGTTATCTTATATAACACGAACCGAATTCGCTCATACACGATTTCGCCTTTGTGTTTACAAGAAATGGCAGTCGAACGCGGAATCACCCCAACTGAACGCAACACGATAGGAATGAAGAAGTTTCTGAAAATGTATTTATGTGTTTATATCAGTGAAGGGGAAACACATTTCACCATAATAACGTAAAAACCAACACAATTCCAGCTATCGATATAATCGCAAATGCAATTAGATGGAGTTTACTACCAGTTTATAACAGATTCCACTAGCAGAAACGCAACTGGAAATTGTTTTTATTGTTTTATGGTAGTAACCCCTAGAAATGTGCTTTAGTAAAATGCGAGGTGTTAATAGTGTATCTTGGCCTTTACGGTGTTGTTTATTCAGTTGCTACACGCGTGCAGCTTTGTTTATGTGTATCAAGCGTGCCACCTCGTTTGTAATTGTGCTTTATTCCCTAAAAATTAGTAAAATACTTAAAAGGTGTGAAAAGGAAGCGTCCTGGCGAAGACACTGCAGATTCAGAGGGGAAAAAAAAAGCAATATCGATAAACAGAGGCGGACTGTGTCAAAAATTCTTACCCGGGAAAATTTATAGTGGTTTATGGCCAAAATCACACCGGCCTGGGGCCCACCGGGATTTCCCGGGTAAGGCTTATGGCCAGTCCGCCTCTGTCGATAGAGAAAAAATATGAAATTGTGAAACGCTTTGAGCGAAATGAAAGCACGTGCTACAGACATAAATGAGGCAACGCCGAGAATTACAAAGAATGCGGAGAAAATAAAAACAACTTTCATAGCGGGAACAACTCAAAGTGTAATTAAAATCCATTAGATTAAGACACAAGAATTGGAAGAGATGGAACTGCTGTCATCTCTTTGGATAGAAAATCAAACAAAAAACAAGTTTGCTTACAATAGAAGCAAAAGCATTAGCAATATTTTATTACGACTATTTTATTTAACATAAATTTTTTATGAATAAAATACGTATTTTATTCGTAAAACATATTTTTAGTATTAAAAAATACTAAAAATACTTTATTATAATATAATAAATAATAAAAAAATAAATATTTTTAGTACGTATTTTAATCGTTATAAAATACTTACGTATTTTATAACGATTAAAATTCCCCACTTATTTATTGTGTTTGGTAATGTTTTGGTTCCAAATATGTGTTCAATCTTGGGTGGTCGGCACCTAACCCTACTTTTCCCATAGGGCCTGTTGTTTATATTGCACGATTTTGCATTGCACGAGGTTTTCTAGGAACGCAACTATCGTGCTATACGAGGACAGACTGTACTGTATACAGGTCTGGAGGCCTCATTTTAAGAAGGATGTAGAGCTGGTGGAACGAGTACAGAGAAGGGCAACAAGATTAGTGAATGGAACAAGGGGTTGCTCTTACGAAGAAAGGCTTAAATTTTGCAAATTACAGTGTCTGGAGACTAGGCACCTGTGAGGTTGTTGTTGTTATTTGGTTTTTAGGAGCATTAGCAACTAAGGCCATATTGCTCCGGGATATGCGGTGGTCATTCCTTCACCTTTCCGCATCCTCCGTATTTGGTGGTGACGGGCTTGAACCCCGGTCTAATCAAGAAGCGTGTGCAACGCACTGCTGCTCCTTCCCACCTGGCTACGGAGGCGCCTCACCTGTGAGGTGATTTGATTGAGGTGTATAAAGCCTTGAATGGTTTGAGCATGCTCAATGCTGATGGGATTCTTCCTCTTGCTCAGAATAATCACCTGAGAGGGCATAAATTCAAATTGAGGAAAGACAGATGGAGGATAGATGTGCAGAAGTTTGCCTTTAGCCAGTGGGTAGTTGGTTGGTGGAACAGACTTCCACCCTTTGTTGTGAGTGTTGATAGCCTAAATAAATTTAAGGCTGAGCTGGACAGGTATTTGGAATGAATGGAGGGGTGAAATGGGAGCGTTTTTTTTTTTTTTTTTTTTTTGGCTGATGCTGCATAAGCTTGCTTTCTTGCATCATATGCCTCTACTAATGCTAATGCAGCTTGGCAACAAGGCACCTTAGAGGGGGACCTGATTGAGGGTTATAAGGTTCAGAGAGGGGTTACTAAAACGAATTAAGGTAGAAGCAAGGGCCATAAATTCAAATTGCAGGAGTAGAAGTTTAGACCTGATTGTAGGAAGTTTTCATTTAGCCAGCAAGTCATTGATTACTGGTATGTCACCTCCACAGGCAGTTGAGACTGACAGTTTGAAGAAATTCAAAGGTCAACTGGATAGTTACCTATGAGAGTAGGGAACCACATAATTGTTTTTTAATTTCTTATATCTCTTTTTTTTTATGCCAGTGCAGCAAAAGCCTGTAGTTTCCTTGCCCTATATTGGCTGATACTAATACAGGGACCCTGGCTTTACACAGTTAATATATCCCATGAAAATGCCGTGTTAAAGTGAAAACATGTTAATCGAATATAATAACCAATGTAAAGTACTGTAATTCATCAGCAGACTTTCATAATATTTACTAAATTATTTAAAATAACCATTTTTACTGCCAATATAACTATAAAGGAGAACAAAGAGGTTTGAAACAATTCAGTTTTTATTCAGTTCATATACGTAATTTACTTCTGTAATAAATATTTGTTTTCACTCTCTTTTGTTTCCTTTTCTCTGCATACATCTCACTGTAGCAGCTCAAATCATTGTTTATGGTAACTTCTGTAAGGTGTGATAGAAAAAAAAAAAAAAATTCAGTAACATGCTGCTCTCCACATTGCCAATTGATCATATTTAGATATAATTTTTTCCCCCTTCAATACACAAAGGTGAAAAAAAAAAAAAAGAAAAAAAAAAAAAAAAAGGTAAGCAGCAGCCAAATCCACTCAGGATGAAAGCTGCCTCGACAATTTATGTTGAGGAAAATGGACCATAATCTGCCATGCTGGTCCAGTGCAGGTTGACAGATCAGCCATATTTAGCAGTCAAGGGCTGAACCCCGGTCTGCTCAAAGAGCTTGTGCTACCACACTCCCACTCCTTACCACTCGGCTACGGAGGCAAAGGTACAACACACCAACACCTTTTCAGAAAAAAAGAGGCGCCTCCATAGCCAGGTGAGAAGGAGCAGCAGTACGTAACACATGCTTCTTGATTAGACCAGGGTTCGAGCCCGTCACCACCAAATACAGAGGATGCAGAAAGGTCAGGGAATGACCACCGCATATCCCGGAGCAATATGGCCTTTTGCTAATGCTCTTAAAAAAAAAAAAAAAAACCAAACAAATCAGAAAAAAAAGAAGAGTATGTATGGTATCATAATGAAAGCAGCCTCATTACATATGCAGAAACTTATTTGGCGAAAAAAAAAAAAAAAAAAAAATCATCAGAAATATTTTTGTTAGCCATGTTGGTATAAGGAAGCCTGAGGCTTATGCTGCACCAGCCAAAAAGAATTTCTGAGTTACCGAAAGAGAGAGAGAGCAGGAGTCAGAAGTAAAAGGGAATCCAAGAAAGAGAAGAATGATGATATCCAGCTCAAGATCCTGGGTGTTCCAATCCCATACTCACCAGATGTGAACCCTTGGTATTAATCTTCTTGTTAATCAGAAGTGAGATGGTGGAATGGACAATTTATGGAAAAATGTCACATTAAATTAAATGGATAAAAATAATATATATATATATATATATATACAGACAAGTAATGAACATATCCAAAGGTCACTACAGCAGTGAGCGTCTTGCCTCCATTGCTTCCAAATTGTGTTGGATTAATTCAGTTTTGTGCTAGTTTTACCAAGGAGCCAGCTTTGAGGCAGATATCATGAAAGTGTGGTTTGGCAAAAAAAAAAAAAAAAAAAGTGTTAAACTGGTTGTTATTCCAGAGTAGAATTGGATTTTTGGATGTAGAAAAGCTTTTAGCAGATCAGCAATAAAGAAGTTAGTGAAGATGTGGGGTTTCAATAAATATTCAAAGTATGGTGTTAGCAAGAAGTCAATGATGATATCTCCCTCTGATTTCATATGACCCATATATGCATTGTTGTGGAATTCCTTGAGGATAGTTCACACATAAATTTAATTATTTAGTGGCAAAAGTCACAATTGTGAACAGCAGTAGTCAAGAAACACTAGATACCATTGCGAAAAATTTTCTTAGATATCTGAGGTGTGATACTAGGTGTGAAGGATATTGGTGATGTTTTTACATTATTAGAAACTTAAGCTTCTTGCATTCATGGAAGCACTGCATTTCAATAAATAAAGCTGATTAAATTTTTTTTTTCTGAATATATAGTATTCAAAAAAAATATCACAATATGTTTAACACAGTAGTGGTGTTCCATTACTGTGTGAAACATATACTTGCTGTTAGCTGTGTGTGACAAATTTATTACCACTATAAAAAAAATATTCCTACCACATTATAATAATTATTTATAGTAGGAGTAAAATTATGTATGTAAATACACTTTCTAGTGACTTTTATAAGTTCCTTTACAAAACAAGGTACTTTCACACCATGAACACATACAGCATGATGTTTATGACTAATAATTTATAATGTGCATTATAATGCATAGCAATACAGTACATATAACATTTCAATTTTTTTAAAACTGACAAAAGTTTTCAAAAATACACTTTTTTTTTTAAAACCATCCTCTGATTCATCCATGTTATGCATGAAAATGAATAGACAGAGAACTTTGTTTAAAAAAGTTGAATAATAACAAGATTATGGGTTTATTTTCTGTATTTGCTTCCATATTAAAAACAACTTATTTTATTGGATTTTGCCTTGAAAAATGTAGGTGTTAAATGTCAATGCTGAATTCTATTTCATTTTATGTTTCCATTGGAGCATTGGAATGTTTTTTTATTTTGCTTTTTCTCAGTTGCATGGCTTGTGCTTTTTTTGCATGTTACATGTATTATTTATTTATTTATATATATATATATATTTTTTTTTTTTTTTTTACTTTCTGTGTTATGCTTTATACTTTATATTGCTTTTTTTAATTTCAAGACATGATATGTGATGACACTGTTAAAGAATGGTATCTGTATTCTATGGCAGTCTATAATGATCTTAGTGAAATGCAACAATTTTCAGGGATTCAGAAGAGACCAGCATCTATTGCAGGTCAGTTCTAAGAAGATACATACATTTTTAGATTTCTGTTTCAGGGCACATAATGTTGTAAAATTCTGTTTCTTCTAATTTTGATGCTGTGTTCACAAAAATGTTCATGGTATTAATTTCTATGAATTGCAATTTCCTCTTTTTTATTGTTTTGGTGGCATTATTTATAACTGCAAAATGGTATTGGTCCAGATTAAATCTTACTAATTATCAGTGCAGCATTCACAGTACCACCTATTTATACTATATAGTAATAGTCATAAAATATTTTAAAGTGTAAGCAAGTTAGTTTAAATTAACACAGTTTTTAGTTGCACATGAATTTCTATGGGCTTAGTCCCTCTGGCATGCAGAAATTGGATAATTGTGCACACTTCTTCATTTTTCCATATTCTTCACAAGAAGAAAAGGAATGCTACATATGTGCCTTTATTCGTCTCATGTTTTACTGGGACAAGAACCAAAAAAATGTAGTGCATATGCCGAGCATGCACAGTAGATGGTTTTATGTGAAACATACTTCATGTTTCTTGTAGGTATTTTGGTTTTTATTTATTGATTACGAAAAAAAGAGCTTTTGTATTGTAAATATTTTATTGAACATTCACAAATTTCCATTATTTCATCTGGAAGACAAGATACATTGGATTTATGATAACTAAGGTAAAAGACATATATACTTGTGATAGCAACGTAACTAAATGTCTGTGGAAAACAGCGTTGATTGATTGAGATACCTGATCTTGTAGTTGATATTGAGGGGTTAGTGTTTAGAGTTAGATCGAATGTTTCTTGCAGGAAAATAATTAATGGTTTAGTTTCTTCCAATCCGAAGTTAACTTTGAAATCGTTGCTCATGATCATAGTATTTTGCCTTGAAAAATGTTGGTGTTAAATAGGTATTTACACTATAAGAACACTAGTTTTACCGAGGTGTCTAATTATAGCAGATAGATCACGCTTATGTTGAGCCCAGTAGTAGGTTAGGCACACTATAGCCAGTGTAGCTTATATGCCATTAAACACACACACACACACTACACTAGTAGGTTGAGTTTGAAATTGTCCTTAAGAAGGCTAAATTGTTTTCGATGCATGTTAATGTATTCTTTGGGTTGAACTTGCTCACCGGTCAGTTTAGTATCTTTACCCATGTACTTGAAAGCCACCTTCATCTTTCTTGCTCAATCTCATTATCTTCATTTCCATATGGAATAACACTGCATTGATCAGATTATCTGAGCTTGCTCATTGCCATCATCAACGGAGTCACACATAAATTCTCTTTGAACGTTCTGAATTGTCCAAGATAAATGCTGGGAAAGCACAGTTCCTCTGCGTGCTCGTGAAACAGTAAGCTCTGTGGTACATTAGGTTCTCTTGGGGCAATTCTAAGATATTTATCGTCGCTCCACAACATTTGCTGTTTGGCAACGAGACTTTCCTCGATCGGAACCACTTCTCTTATGTTGTCTTTATCCAAATTAATTTCCATATGATTGTCATCAAAGAATGACTGATCTATCATGATTTGATACAATCGATAAAGAGGCATGTCGACCAAATACTGAAGCCATGCTTTAACCACTCGCTTTCTTACTAACCCATCTAATAGCTGGACTTGTGTATTTTCCTGCATTTTATATGCACATTTATACAACGATCGTCGTCAATCTCTCTCTTGGCAAACGATGGACCATTGTGTTGACTGAAACAGGCATTGATCACTTTGGCCAAGAATGCCGTATTGTCCATGCATGTATCAGGTGTCTTATCTGCATGAACAGTAAGTAAGTAAGGAGAAATGAGCCTCTCTGTAACTAAATCCAACTTCGGTAAACACGATGGAATTTCTGGGTAGACAAAGCCGTTCGACCTAGGTAGTGCTGGAATGGTGTTGTTCTTAAGTGATTCTCTACTGCTATTACACACAAGGATCCCATCGACCTCAACATCAGGAAATGTGCATATCAATCATGTATCTTTAGCAACTGGTTCATTTGTGTCGTTTTTGAACCATAGATGATCACAAATGCAGCATACAGAACAGAAATCATTTTTCACAAATCTCCTTTCAAATTCTCAATACGTGTTCTTATGTAAATAGTAGTTGGCTTAAGGAAAAGGAGCTTGATCATTTAAACTCATCTGCTCCGCAGTTGGAAAAATGTTCCAATGTAGATAATTAATACTCACTTTGGGTACATCACTGTTATATGGAGCCTTCAATTTAGTTTGATTTTCTGTTTGTCTTTTAAGCAATCTTGATAGTCTTTTTCGTGTACTCATTGCTACCTTCATCTTTATTTTCTTAGGTCTTGACACTTTCATTCTTGCTCGACACTCTCAAGAACGCTCTGCACTTGACTTCAGCATCGTTGAACACGTTTTCCAAAATTACCGATGTGAAATCTTCTATACAATGGAATGTAATGAAAATGTGAGATGAAAAAAGAAATTTCTGACAATTTCTTTGTTGGAATCGTACTTCCTATAGTATTAACTACAGGAAGTATGATTGTGATGTCATATTATTCAACAAATGGCTATGATAAATTGAGTAATTAGGCTATTGGCTTAAATTTCACTAACTTCTTCCAAGCCAAGGATGCTTTCACATAAAATAAAACAAACATCTTTTGTGCATACAAGGTACACACACATTTTTGGGGCTTTTTTTTTTTCTTTCTTTCTTTTTTTTTTTTTTTTTTTTTGTTGTTTTATTGTGTTTTCAGATGCAGTTCAATGAAATTCAAATGAATGCCATTTGAAATTTGTAAATCGGTTCACTATTATTGCATCACGCACCCTAATCGCACTATTAGTGAGTACTCGGCACAGACTAGTGGTAGGAGTGTGGGAAGGGCCTCAAGTGGAAGCCACGAATGATACATTTTTTGTGACCAACCAGATTTGCTCGGTTGTAGGTGCCCCCAAGGATGTTTCACATCAAAAACTTTGTTACCTTACTTTCTAAACAGTCCTTTTGGGTGTGGGGAAGCAGAGATATAGAATATATCTCTCCTTCCCCAGTTAGAGTGGCTGGGAATAGGAATAGGTGCATGTATACTTGCATGTATACCAATGCTAGAAGTATAGTAAATAAATTTGATGAATTTGAAGTGTTGGTCAAGACATCAAAGGCGGATATTGTTGGGATATCAGAGACGTGGTGTCACACAGATATAAGGAATGCCGAACTGGAATTTGGGAAGTACAGTGTGTACAGAAAGGATAGACAGGATAGGAAGGGAGGAGGTGTTATGCTGTTAATAAAGAAAAACATAAAATCAAAAGAAGTGCATCCAGTTGATATAGATGAACAGTGCACTGTTGAGTCAGTTTGGTGTGACATAAGCACTGCGAAAGCAAAAATTAGAGTAGGAGTGTGTTATAGGCCTAATGACTCGAATGAGTACAATTAACAATTGTACAGAGAAATAGAGTGGGCTAGTAAATCGGAATGTCTTATAATGGAGGATTTTAATTTCCCAGATATTAACTGGAATTTGTGGGTTGGTCACTCGCACACTAGCAAGGCTTTTGTGGATTTATTGGATGATTGTTTTCTACATCAGCATGTTCGTGAGGCAACAAGAGGGAGCAATACTCTTGATCTGATTATCAGTAGTGATTCTTCATGCATTAAGAATCTGCAGATAAATGAACCGCTAGGTGGCAGTGATCACAGTGTGTTGAAGTGGGATTTACTCAAGGAGGTAACTACCATCAGAGGTAAAGGGAAGGGTTTTTGTTTTTGTAAAGGCGACTATGATGGTCTGAGACAGTATTTAAATTCTATACAGTGGGACCAACTGATGATGTTACCAACAGCAAACTCAAAATGGGAAGCATTCAAGGAACTAATCTTGGAGGCTACTAGGCTTTACATACCAACAAAGAAATATTGTTCAAGGTTTAGGCCTAAATGGTTGTCAGATGAACTATTGAGACATGTGGCAGAGAAGAAAAATGCATGGGATACATACAAATTAATGGGTGACATGGAAGCCTATGATAGATATAAGTTGGTCTGTAACCAAGTCACAAAGGAGATTAGGCAGGCAAAGGCAGACTACGAAAAATCCTTGGCAAAGGATGCAAAGAAAAACAGAAAAGAGTTCTTTACCTATTTAAACTCAAGAAGGAAAGGGATGAATCAGATTGGTCCACTGGATATTGATGGATCAACAGTTGAGGATCCTGCTCAGGTGGCTAACAATCTAAACGAGTATTTTGCATCTACATTCACGCATGAGGAGTTATTCAGGAAGAAGAATGATGTAGGTAAAGTAAACATTGGCAGTGAGCTGGATAATTTTGTAATAACTGAGAGGAAAGTGGAGGAGAGATTGTTGAGGATGAACATAAAAAAGGCACCTGTGGTGGATGGGATCTATCCAGTTATATTAAAGGAGGCAGCAAAGGAAGTAAGCAAACCCCTAACCATAATTATGAGAGCTTCTTTGGACTCAGGGGAGGTACCCATAGACTGGAGATGTGCAAATGTAACCCCAATTCACAAAGGAGGATCAAAGGCTGACACAAGTAATTATAGACCTGTTAGTTTAACTTCTGTTCCAGGAAAATTAATGGAGGCACTGGTTAAAGAAGCACTGCAGGATCATCTAGACAAGAATTCAGTTATAGCTCAGACGCAGCATGGTTTTGTTAAGGGCAGGTCTTGCCTGACCAATTTGATTGGATACTATGATGTAGTCACAAAAGAACTGGGTGCAGGGAATAACTTTGATATTATATATTTGGATCTTAGAAAGGCTTTTGATACTGTTGCACATGGAAGACTGCTGCACAAATTGGAGCAGTGTGGCATTGGAGGCAAATTGCTGCTATGGGTAAGGGGATGGTTGAGTGGCAGAAGACAGAGAGTGGTAATCAATGGACACTGCTCAACGTGGACTAATGTTATTAGTGGAGTTCCTCAGGGTTCAGTGGTTCAGTGTTGGGTCCGTTGTTGTTGTCGTTTTCGGTGTTTATGAATGATATTAATGATGGGATATCAAGTTTAATGTCCAAGTTTGCAGATGATACAAAGGTTGGCAGGGTTGTTAAGGAACCACTGATGCTATGCTGCTGCTGCAACAGGATCTGGAAAGGTTGAACAGATGGGCTGAGAGGTGGCAAATGAAGTTTAACATTGACAAATGTAAAGTACTACATATGGGAAACAGTAACCCCAGAGCAACGTATCAACTCTGCGGTACTACACTGACAGTGGTGGAGAATGAAAAGGACCTTCGGGTAATTGTGCAGGCAGATATGAAGTTCTCTGAGCAGTGCAGACGAGCTGCAAGAGTAGCTCATGGTGTCTTGTCAATGATATACAGGAATTTTTCTAGCAGGGATAAGGAGGTGATTATTCCCTTGTATAAGGTAATGGTTAGGCCACATCTTGAGTACTGTATACAGGTCTGGAGGCCTCATTTCAAGAAGAATGTAGAGCTGCTGGAACGGGTACAGAGAAGGGCAACAAGATTAGTGAATGGAACAAAGGGTTGCTCTTACAAAGAAAGGCTTAAGTTTTGCAAATTACAGAGTCTGGAGACTAGGCACCGGCAAGGTGATCTGATAGAGGTGTATAAGGCTTTGAATGGTTTGAGCATGCTCAATGCCAATGGGATTCTTCATCTTGCTCAGAATAATCAGCTCAGAGGGCATAAATTCAAATTGAAGAAGGACGGATGTTGGATAGATGTGCGGAAATTTGCCTTTGGCCAGCGGGTGGTTGGTTAGTGGAACCGACTTCCATCACTTGTTGAAGTTGATAGCCTAAACAAATTTTGAGGCTCAACTGGACAGGTATTTCGAGCGAACGGAGGGGTGAAATGGAAGTGGTGTGTTCTTTTTTTTTTTTTGGCTGATGCTGAATAAGCTTGCTTTCTTGCATCATATGCCTCTACTAATGCTAATGCTAATTATTTTACTAGACTCTCTTCTGTGATATCAGTATCATATCAAGAGTAGGAGACCGGCAGAATTGCTTAATAAGTACAGGTCACTGTTGAAAAAAAGGCCGTGAAATAGGGTTGAATTTGAAAGTGTCTGCAATTCTGCCCAGACACGATAGGAGGGAGTATTTGATGAGAGCCTTGTCGATCAATTCAGCCCTGGAAAGATTGTGCAAGGCTCAAGGGGTAGAATTTTTTTCAGCCTGGACTGTACTTGTTAACAGGAGAGATTGCTTCTACAGGGATGGGATACACTTAAATAGAAAGGGTGCAAGAATATTTGCTGATGCTATTGAGGCAGTGTTAGGTGGGTCGGAAAACTGCTAGCTTGGGGGGAGACAAAGATGAATAGATTAACAGTAGCCACTGGCAGAGGTGAAAGAGATTCTTGCACTGCTTCTATTGGAATGAGCAGAAGCCTGAAAAACAAGATGCAGGATATTTCAGAGACTGCTGGGAGTCATTGCGGTACAAGTAAACACATGGGTTGTGTTAGGGTAGCTAAGAATAGAAATAGGTGCATGTATACTTGCGGGTACACCAATTCTAGGAGTTTAGTAAATAACTTTGATGAATTTGAGGTATTGCTCAAAACCTCAAAGGCAGATATTGTTGGGATATCAGAGACATGGTTTCACACAGATATAAGGAATGCAGAACTGGAAATTGGGGAGTACATCGTCTACAGAAAGGATAGACTGGATAGGAAGTGAGGAGGGGTTATGCTATTAGTTAAGAAATACATAAAATCCAAGGAAGTGAAGCCAGTGGACATCACTGGACAGTGCAGTGTCGAGTCAGTTTGGTGTGACATAAGCATTGGGAGATCAAAATTGAGAGTAGGAGTGTGCTATAGGCCTAATGACTCTGATGAGTATAATAAGAAACTGTACAGGGAAATAGAGTGGGCCAGTAAATCAGAGAGTCTTATAATGGGAGATTTTAATTTCCCAGATATTGACTGGAATTTGGGGGCTGGTCACTCACACACTAGCAATGCTTTTGTGGATTTATTGGATGATTGTTTTCTACATCAGCATGTTCGGGAGGCAACTAGAGGGAGGAATACTCTTGATTTGATTATCAGCAGTGATTCTTCATGCATTAAGAATCTGCAGATAAATGAACCACTAGGTGGCAGTGATCACAGTGTGCTCAAGTGGGATTTACTCAGAGGTAAGTACCATTAAGGGTAAAGGGAAGGGTTATTGCTGTCGTAACGGCGACTACGATGGACTGAGACAGCATTTTAATTCTATACAGTGGGACCAACTGATGATGTTGCCAACAGCAAATGCAAAATGGGAAGCATTCAAAGAACTTATCGTGGAAGCTACTAGGCTTTACATACCAACTAAGAAATATTGTTTAAGGTTTAGGCCTAAATAGATGTCAGGTGAACTAATGAGGCATATGGCAGAGAAGAAAAATGCATGGGATACGTACAAATTAACACATGACACAGAAGCCTATGTTAGATACAAGTTGATCTGTAACCAAGTTACAAAGGAGGTTAGGCAGGCGAAGGCAGATTACAAGAAATCTTTGGCAAGGGATGCAAAGAAAAACAGCAAAGAGTTCTTTACTTATGTAAACTCTTGAAGGAAGGGGTTGAATCAGATTGGTCCACTTGATATCGATGGGTCAACTGTTGATGATCCTGCTCAGGTAGCTAACAAACTAAGTGAATATTTTGCATCGACATTCACACAAGAGGAGTTATTCAGCGAGGGGAATGCCAGAGGTGTATTCAACTCTGGCAGTAAGCTAGAGAATCTTCTAATAACTGAGAGTAAAGTGGAGGAGAAATTGTTGAAGATAAACACAAGAAAGGCACCTGGGGTGGATGGGATCTATCCAGTTATATTAAAGGAGGCAGCAGAGGAAGTAAGCAAACCCTTAGCCATAATTATGAGAGCTTCCTTGGACTCAGGGGAGGTACCCACAGACTGGAGATGTGCAAATGTGACCCCAATTCACAAAGGAGGATCAAAGGCTGACACAAGTAATTATAGACCTGTGAGTTTAACTTCTGTTCCAGGAAAATTAATGGATGCACTAGTTAAAGAAGCACTGCAGGATCATTTAGACAAGACTTCAGTTATAGCTCGGACACAGCATGGTTTTGTTAAGGGGAAGTCTTGCCTGACCAATTTGATTGGATACTATGATGCAGTCACAAAAGAACTGGATGCAGAGAATAACTTTAATATTATATACTTGGATCTTAGAAAGGCTTTTGATACTGTTGCACATGGAAGCCTGCTGCACAAATTGGAGCAGTGTGACATTGGAGGCAAATTGCTGCTGTGGATAAAGTGCTGTGGGTGGCTGAGGGGGAGAAGACAGAGAGTGGTAATAATGGACACTGCTCGTCGTGGACTATTGTTATTAGTGGAGTCCCTCAGGGCTCAGTGTTGCGTCCATTATTGGTTTCTGTATTGATAAATGATATTGATGATGGTATATCAAGCTTAATGTCGAAGTTTTCAGACGATACAAAGGTAGGCAGGGTTGTCAAGGACTCTACTGACACTATGCTGCTGCAACAGGATCTGGAAAGGTTGAGCAGATGGGCCGAGAGGTGGCAAATGAAGTTTAACATTGACAAATGTAAAGTACTACACGTGGGAAACAGCAACCCCAGAGCAACGTATCAACTCTGTGGTACTACACTGACATAGTGGACATAGTGTTTTTTGTTATGCCTGTGGTGATGCCTGTGGTTTCCCACAAATCCGCGTTAAATACTCTGTTAACATAGCAAAGCCAGTCAGTGTGGGTTATGTGTGAGTAGTGTGTTGTTTGTGTTGTTTGACTGGCCTCTTCGTTACTGGGAGGCGCGATCACCAGGAAGGAGCCTACCAGCATCCGTCCACTGGCACGAGGAGCCGGACCAGGGATTAAAAGACATCTGACGGGCCGTCCACACTCTTGCAGGAGCGAGAGTGGGGAGGGCCAAGGAAAGAGCGGAGAAGAGACAGGAAAGTGGAAGACAGACAAGATAGCGAGGATGACAGAGCGTAGGCATCCTCCCAGGCGAAACGGAGCAGGAAGAGTGCTAGATGCAGTTGTGGGAGTCCTGGAGAAAGACTGGGTAGGAAGAAGAGAATAGGTAAAGTTCAAATTAAAGAGTCCAGGATCGTCACAATGAAGAATCACGGAGCGGCGTCGACAGGGCTGTTCGCCATTTGCAGTTTCATGTCTGGAAGTTTCCGGTGCTGGGTATCAGTTGCTGTCTAGAGGAGGTTATCCAGGAGTAGTGTTCGGGAGTTGCAGGTGATGCCAGCGACAACGAAAGACCTCGTTGGCATAACTGGTCAGTGCACGGAAGGCATCATTAGATTCCAATAACTTGGTTTCTGGCCGAAGTGATGAAAAGTTTAGTAGTTGCACCAGTTGTGGAGTTATTCCAGCAGGTTTGCCATAAGTTTATGAATTGTAGCCACACACGTTTATGTTCCTTTTTGATGTCGGTATCGGTATGGGTTTGAATAGTGAGGAATTCAGCTTCCTTATTCTTCTTGATGGCATGAGAAAGTCCAATAAAAGCGACGTGGAGGACCAAAGGGAGGCGGCCTGTTAGTAGCTGTAGGGCGCAGTTGATGTCGTTCTACATGCGCGGGTCATTTGTAGCATAAGTCGTTGAATTTGCTGAATTTTACGTTGAACATGCACTAAGGTCATTCGGTGGTACCGTACTGCAGCTCCATATGTGACAATTGGTATAAATACTGCTGAGTATAAAAGGCGTTGAGTTGGTCCTTTAAGACCCCAGTCCTTGCGGGTAAAGCGTGCTAACATAGTGATGTAATTTTTTATCTTTTCTTTGATAGCTTGGATATGAGGAATGAAAGTTCTCCTGTCGTCCAAAATTACTCCCAGGTACTTCACCGATCGGTAGTTTTTCAGTGGGCGGCCATTAAAACGTATGGTAGGAGGTCTGGAGAAGTCCAGTTTGCCTTTTAATAGGAGGGTTTTGCTCTTCTCAGTGGAGACTGAGAGTTTATTTTCCGTGGCCCATACGGACAGAGCAGCGAGAACAACCGTAGCCTGGGTTTCTATGGTGGTGCGGGTGGGGCCCTCAATGATAATAACCATGTCGTCGGCATAAGAAAGCTGAGTAGTGTATGGGTAGTCCCTCAGGAGCCAGTCGTCGAGTATCATATTCCAGACAGCTGGCCCCAGGATGGAGCCCTGGGGACAGCCTCGGGTTAGATGTCGGGTGATGCAGTGATATTTTGTTTTGATGCTGACCTTGCGGTTAGAGAACTAGCTTTTGAGGCAGTGGTAGAAATTCCAAGTACAGTTAGAGACTCTGGCCCTCTGAAGAACGCCCGGCCACCACACTGTGTCAAAAGCTCCTTTGAAGTCAATGAAGATTGCCAGTACATAAGTTGCATCCGACTGTTCTGCAACTTTGAGGGTTTTAGATAGAGCATCAATTGTGGAGCATCCTTGTTTGAATCCAAATTGAAGCGAGGATGCCAAACCACTGGCTTCATATCGGGGTTGGAAGTGGGAGAGCAGCAGTCTCTCAAAAACCTTGCCGAGAATGGGAAGCAGCGCAATCGGGCGATATGCCTTGGAGGTACCTGTGGGATCCTTAGGTAAGAGCCTCAGGTTAGCGTGCTTCCAACATGATGGAAAGTTACCCTCATTCAGACAGGTGTTGAAGAGCTGAAGAAGTATCATTGGAGCTATGGCCCAGAGACGTTGCACAGTCTCGCCTTCAATAAAATCCAGACCAGGAGCTTTACCTTTTTTGATTTTTTTAATTGCTGCATCGACTTCTTCCTCTGTGAATGGTTCCTCCATATTGTCTGGCTGGAAACTGGAATTTTGTACTGCTATCTTCCTGTGGGTGTCAGAGTTGGTGTTGTCCTGATATATTAGTTCATCCAGAATCCTGTTGATTGTATCTTCCCAGTGTGTAATCTCAGACGAGTCATCAGAGCGGACAGAGTGTATGACATCCGTGGATCCCAGCTTATTCCTCACGAGTTTGTGGACTAAACCCCACGGATTCCGGTTCCCCTCAGTCTCGACAAGGGAACGCCAGGAGCTTTGCTTGGCATGGTAAATTTTGTTAGTATATTCACGGCGGACTGCTTTGAATCGGTCTCTATACTGTTCTACAGTGTGAGCAGGTTCAGTCCTTCTCTTGCGTTGGTATTCTTTCCGAGCGTGCTTCAGAGAATTGCGCAGGTTAGTGAGTTCCTGCGACCACCATGGAACAGATCTTGGTTTCCTGGAAAATTTTTTTCATGGAAGCCTCTGAAGCTTTGAGGAGCAGACTCTGCACAAAGTCTGTTTTCTGCGCACTGTTCATTGATTGGTAGAAGTTGCTAGCTGGGTCATGAAGAGCATCTTGAATTACATTGTCAAACTGGTCCCAGTTCGCTGTTTTAGTGGAGAATCTTACAATATCCTGGATAGGCACTTGACGAGGGAGGGAAGAATCGGTGACACTGTAAGCGATGAGGCGATGGTCGCTAGTAGTGGCTGTGTCATGCACCTGCCAATGGAGGAGTCTATTGCGAAGAGAAGAAGTAGTTAGTGTGATATCCAGGTTAGACTCTCCAGTTCCCGAAGAGTAGGTGGTTGGTTGTCCTGGTCTGTTGATGATTTCAAGGCTGCGTGAGGCAATGAATTCATCTAACATATCTCCTCTTGCATCGGTAGAGGTGTTGAACCATTGTGTTGACCGAGCATTCGAATCTGCGGCTATGATGACATCAGTGTTCTCCAGGAGGTCAAGAGCTTGTTCTAGTCGGGCTATGTGCGGAAGGATATCTGTACCAAATTGGAAGTATGCTGTTAGGACCGCAATACGGCCGAAGCTGCATTCTATTGTAGCCCCCGCTAGGTGGGGAGTGCACAGTGATTCTATCTGTGTTACTACTAAGTCTGGATTGCGGACGATGATAGCTGCGAGGCACAATTGGTTTGTCGTCTGGATTTTCCTGAAAGCCAGGGGGTAACCAGAGACCCTTCCACGGACGCAGTATGGTTCCTGAAGGAGAAGAATGTCTAGATTCAACTCGTCCATTAGGGGATGAAGCTGTGTTGCCACTGAGATGGATTTTTGGCCATTGATTTGAGCTATACGAAGTCTGGGAGAGGGGGGGTTGAGCATCCTATTTTCCATAGTTAGTCTTATTGCGTACTATATCTGCTGCTCTTCTATATACAAGGCACGCTCCATCCCGCACAGAGTGATCGTAGGGTTTGTTAATTGCTTTGCAATTTGAGCATTTAGGAGGTGAGGCTTTGTTGGGACAGTCCTTGTAGAGATGCCCTGCCTCAGCACAATGCCCACATATTGGTTGTTTTTTAAGACACTTAGCAGAGGTGTGCCCATAACCAAGACATTTATAGCATTTCAGGACTGGTACAAAATCTCTGAATCTGTGGGATGACCAGCCCAGAAAAATTCTATCCTGGCTGTGTAGGAATCTCCTTATCCTGGGGGACACTTCTATAACCCAATTAAGTCGACCGCAAGTCCGTGCATTGGTGGAAAATTGAATTTTCATCTCCTTAATGGCTTCTTCTTTGCTCATGGATTCAAAGAGATTTCTGTTATATACTTCCTCCAGTAGGTCAACTTTCTGGATTGAGCCATCTACATCAAACACAATTAAACTTGGTCCTCTGAGTTTAGGGGTTTCAAAGATAAGAGTTAGATCTTCAGCTGTGCCGCAAGACTTGATCTGTTCTAGATCTGACTTAGTGGCTGCTTCCAATATTATCCCTTTGTCGCGAATTTTGCGAATGTTCTTGATTTGGAGATTGTCTAATTTTGGTTTTATCTTCTTTAGGACGGTGTCCTTCACTCCATTGCTATCTGGGATGTCGCACCCTTCTCTAGCTTTTATAATCAGCATATGCTTGTTCTGTGTGGTGGGGATCTGAGGTAGTTTGAGCGTGGCAGCATAAGACAACTGGTGTCGAGTATCTTCATCAGAAGCTTGGTTGGAAGGTAGCCCGCTATTCAGAGCTGCTATAGTTGGATTTTTAGTTACTTTAGATAGAGTTTTATTAGTTTGTTGGAGTTGGGCATTGGTGGCCTTCAGCTGTTCATTTTCTATAATGACCTCATATAACTTCTTCTCTAAAGAGCCCCAGCAGCGCGAAATTTGTAATGATACGGCCCTGGTGACGTTGCTGTTTTTGCTACTGAGACAGTATTCCATTTTGCGCCTCAGTTTGTGTATAATTTTCAGGTTGGGAAAATCTTTGCTGAATAAATTCGGCATTTCATCCCATTCCTCTTCATCCTCCCGTTTAGGGGGGAGTGAGCCAGATGCGTCTGGTCTTTTGAGAACCTTTTTCTTGAGGGTAGGAAGTCTCTTCGTGGATGCTGCGGGATCATAGTCGCTGTTCACCCCTTTACAATCAGCATCGTCGCCGCCGGGAGAGTTGTCCTCGGCAGGTATGCTGTGTTCATTTGCCGCGGAAGCTTGTTGTTTTGCGGTCCGAATTTTGTTTTTAGTCATCGCGATCGAGGAGGGAACTCCCTCCGAGTTTTCTTCCCCCGAGGACTGGTGCGGTTGCCTGCAGGAACGCAGTGAAGCTCTACGATGTGCATTTACTTTCCCGGCCATTATGCAGAGCTATAAGCAGCAGATGACAAATCAAGCATTAATTGGGGAAGGGTAGTCAGTTTACTGTTCTGCAGTAGAGTTGTAGGAAGAACAATAACGTTTAAGTCTATTGGGTTAACTACAGGTGGTCGCGGGCGGGCAACTACTGCCGAAGGCAATATAGCGACCAAAAAGCTACCTTCACACCAGTGACCGTCAGCCAGTCAAGACAATGGCAGTAGTTTGCTTCGGCTTTAACAAAATTGTTCAAACACAAATTAAAATTAAAAGTTACTTATCTGCTCTAAGTCCAGTGCATCCATGACCCGTATGATTGGAAGGCATTTGGCGGCCACTATAAGATGATGTCTATCATATTGGGTAATAACCTAGATTTTTTACTAAATTTAAGTTACTTTAGAGAGCACAATTTACCATCAACTTGTACTACCGGCCACCTGGCGGTCTTCCAAAACGTACTACACTGACAGTGGTAGAGAATGAAAGGGACCTGGGGGTGGTTGTGCAGGCAGATATGAAGTTCTCTGAGCAGTGCAGACGGGCTGCAAGAAAAGCTCATGGTGTATTGTCAATGATATATAGGAATTTTTCTATACAGGGATAAGGAGGTGATTATTCCCTTGTATAAGGCAATGGTCAGGCCACACCTAGAGTACTGTATACAGGTCTGGAGGCCTCATTTTAAGAAGAATGTAGAGCTGCTGGAACGAGTACAGAGAAGGGCAACAAGATTAGTGAATGGAACAAAGGGGTGCTGTTACGAAGAAAGGCTTAAGTTTTGCAAATTACAGTGTCTGGAGAGTAGGCACCAGCGAGGTGATCTGATAGAGGTGTATAAAGCCTTGAATGGTTTGAGCATGCTCAATGCTGATGGGATTCTTCCTCTCGCTCAGAATAATCACGTGAGAGGGCATAAATTGAAATTGAGGAAAGACAGATGTAGGATAGATGTGCGGAAATTTGCCTTTAGCCAGCGGGTGGTTGGTTGGTGGAACAGACTTCCATCCCTTGTGGTGGAGGTTGATAGCCTAAATAAGTTTAAGGCTCAGCTGGACAGGTATTTTGAACGAACAGAGGGGTGAAGTGGAAGTGGGTTTTTTTTTTTTTTTTGGCTGATGCTGCATAAGCTTGCTTTCTTGCATCAAATATCTCTACTAATACTAATGCTATCCTACACTGCTGGGTATGCATTGCATATGTACATTTCAGTTGATTTTACCAATTTGTTACCTGGGTAAGAAGCCAGGTAACAAATTGGTAAAAAATTATTTTTTATTAACAGTGGTTGCATATATTTATATAAAAACAAAAGGTTAATAAGTTAGTGAAATGACAACAACAACATTATTATATTATATAATAAATCAATATATATATATAAATATATTTGAAACAAGATAGAGAGCTGCACCACTGAGCCTTCACTCAGGGAACAATAATTAGATTAGCATTAGCATTAGTAAAGGCACATGATGCTGCAAGAAAGAAAGCTTATATAGCATCAGCCAAAAAAAAAAAAAAAAAACCACTTCTCATTTTACCCATCCACTTGCTCCAAGTCTTTTGTCTATTATTATTATTATTATTAGCCATATGGTGCAAGGAAGCCTGAGGCTTATGCTGCCCCAGCCAAAAAAATTCCCCGAGTTAGCCTGAGAGAGAGAGAGAAGTAGAAAGGAATCACCAAGAAAGAGAAGAATGATGATATCTACCTCAGGACCCTGGATGTGCCAAGCCCATACTCACCAGATGTGAGCCCCTGGGGTTGTCTAGTTCTGCCTTGAATCTGTTTAAGCTATCAATTTTACAATGACAGATGGAAGTTTGTTGAAGCATTCAACCACCTGCTGGCTAAAGGCAAACTTCCGCACATCTATCCTACAACTGTCTTATCTCACTTTGAAAGTATGGCCTCTCAGGCAATTATTCTGAGCAAGAGGAAGAATCCCATCAGCATTGAGCATGCTCAAACCATTCAAGGCTTTATAATCTCTGCAACCCAGTGGTTCCTTTATCTACAGATTCTTAATGCATGAAGAGTCACTAATGATAATCAGATTGAGTATTACTACCTCTAGTTGCCTCCCGAACATGCTGCTGCTGCAGAAAACAATCATCCAATAAATCCACAAAAGCCTTGCTAGTGTGTGAGTGAACAACCCACAAATTCCAGTCGATATCTGGGAAATTAAAATCCGCCATTATAAGATGCTCTAATTTAATGGCCCACTCTATTTCTCTTTACAGATAATCAGATCAAGATTATTACTACCACTAGTTGCCTCCCGAACATGCTGCTGTAGAAAACAATCATCCAATAAATCCACAAAAGCCTTGCTAATGTGCGAGTGACCAATCCACAAATTCCCGTCAATATCTGGGAAATTAAAATCCCCATTATAAGACACTCTGATTTACTGGCCCACACTATTTCTTTGTACAGTTGTTTATTATACTCATCAGAGTCATTAGGCCTATAACATACTCCCACTTTCAATTTTGCTTTCCCAGTGCGTAGGTCACACCAAACTGACTCGACACTGCACTGTCCAGCCATGTCAACTGATTGTACTTCTTTGAATTTTATGTATTTCTTAATTAACAGCATGACCCAGCCTCCCTGTTTCCTTATTCCTAATTCCTTATATCTATGTGACACCATGTCTCTTCTATCCCAACAATATCTGCCATTGATGTTTTGACCAACACCTCAAATTCATCAAATTTATTTACCAAACTCCTACCATTGGTGTACATGTAAGTATACATGCACCTGTTCTTATTCTTAGCTACTCTAACACAGCCCATATATTTACTTGTTCTGAAATGACTCCCAGGAGTCTCTGGAATTCCCTGCACCTTGTTTTCCAGGTTGCTGCTCATTCCAATAGAAGCAGTACAAGAATCACTTTCACCTCTGCCAGCAGCGACTGTTATTCTGTTAGTCCGTGTATCCACCCCCAAGCTAGCAGTTTTCCGACCCACCTATCACTGCCCCGATAGCAACAGCAAATATTCTTGCACCCTTTCTATTTAAGTGTATCCTATCCCTGTAGAAGCAGTCTCTCCTGTTGACAAGCACAGACCAGGCTGAGAAAAATTCTACCCCTTGAGCCTTGTACAATTTCTCCAAGGCCAAATTGATCAACAAGGCTCTCATCATATACTCCCTCCTATCGTGTCTGGGCAGAATTGCAGACACTTTCAAATTCAACCCTAACTCGGCTATTTTTCAACATTGATCTGTACTTGTTAAGTAATTCCACTGGTCTCCTACTCTTAATATCATTAGTGCCAACGTGTACAATATCACCTTTTGTGTTCTTAAAAGATGATATCTGCTCTAAAACATCATCACCCTTTGCCTCTGGAAGACATGCACAAAAGCCCCTAAGGAGGCAGTTGCTTTCAAGTTATGGCTATTAAATAATGGGACTACGTATGCAGCCACTACAAACCAAGCACCACCTGTGAAACAAAGACACAGTAGTTGACCTTGAATCTTTCCCTAGTTGTCTGCCACATCAATCCAACACATTCATTCACTTTGCAGTGAGATTGCTTTTCTTTACCTTATGTTTTTGCAGTTTGCCTGAAAAATGACAGAAAAAAGAATTGAACAATGAATCAAACTCAAATTTTTAACAAAATTAAAGAAAGCACTAACTCATCAAGTTATGAGTTGTTACAACACGTTAATGAAAAAAGGTACTATGACATGAATTCATATGTTTGAATAGCATAAAATGTTTTTAGAAAGAAGAGAGAATGTGGAGATTATGAATGACCAGGCCATCTGGTCATTCATAATCAGTTTCCATGGATGGCCACCAGGCCATCCATGGAAACTGTTGAAAATGTGGACTGGCTAAGGACATTGATTAGAAGTGATCGTTGTTTAAGCTTTAGAATGGCTGCATCAGAACGGCTGCATCAGAACTCAATAAGAACAAAGAAACAGTTAAGACAAATTTTAACCGAAAATTTAGGCATGGCAAAAGTGCTTGCCAAGATGGTTCTAAAAATTTTGAATGAAGATCAATTTTGAAAAAAAAATTAAAGAAGGTCCAGACTTTGTGAGTACTGTAATTACTTGTGATGAAATTTGGCTGTTCAGTAAGACCCAGAAACTAAAAGACAGTCAATGCAACGTAAGACAAAGCAATCCCCCAGACCAAAAAAAGGCAAGAATGTCAAAATTCCAAAATGGACTGTCAGTCAAACATACTACATTAAAATAGAAGAGGCCTGTAGTACTGTGTTCCATAACTAAGAAATAAATTCAGTTCGTCCAGTAAAAGCAGTAGCTAAGTATATTTAATGACTGTAGCTTTTGAGATAACAAATACCTTCATCGGCTGAGAAGTACATACATACATGAATATATAAATATAACATAAAAACGTTAGGAATCGAATGAGCAGTGCTTGCTCATGTTGAGTGAAAGAGTGCATGTGTAGATACACAAATGCTGAATCACTTCCTACGTAGAATTAGGTGATTGTTGTTGGTACAGTTGGTTTATATGGGCTGACTGCCAGCGTTTGTCATGTTGTAACACTACAGACTCCAAAACTGGGTGTAGTCGTACACCTCTATTGCGGTTTAAAACATTGCGACAACTATATATGTATAGTGACTCTAACCATAGACTGTGATAGTAGTGACGGGATTGGTCAACCACTTTGCCGTCAAAACTGGGATTGTGGTCGTGTTGCATCGACCAAAAATGCTCTGCGACTGCAGAGTGTGTAGAGTCGCTTTGGCAAATGGCCCCGTCACGTTCCATGTGGCAGTCCTGGAAACTCCTGGAGCTTTCCCCCACATAGCAGCTGCCACAATCGTGGCGTATGATCTGATATATGGTTCCACTACATAAAAGAGGACAGAACGGGTGTTTTCACCCTCAAGACAAGACACCGCAAACCTCTACCAGGAAGTTGCAGGCACTTTATATGGTATCTGTGTAAGATCTTAGAAATGCGATCCAAAGGGCCCAGGTAATATGGGATATAAGCAGTAGATGTTGTCTCGTTGCTATTGGGGGTGGGTCTCGAACTTGTGGCAAGCTTTTGGGCTTGTAGAGTGCATCTGTCTAAGACATGGGTAGGGTAGCCACAGTTGGTGAGGTTGGCTCTTACCTTAGAAAGTTCAATGTACCAGGTTTCCATGTAGCTGGAATGGCTCCAAGCTCAAAGAGAGTGTGCACACAGTGCTGTACAGGTGGCAGGCGACATGGGCTTTAGGTATACCAAAGTTTCCAGATGTGAGTCCACATGCCTCACTAAGATATCTAGGGAAAAAAAAAGAAATTATGTACCAGGTACATAATGAGTTGCTGCCGCTCTACTTTGAGACTGATAATGTCACAGCGGCAGCCGTTAAAAATGTCTTTACTGCAGGAACTCATTATGAAACTGGTACAGTAAAATAAATAAATAAAAAAATCTACCGCTGCATTATTTTTATTGAAAAAATAATCGAATTTTTCATTGTACTAGTGTACAATGAAATTCGTATAAAATATATTATAACAACACTAAAATTATTGGTCCGTGGTAACTGAAATAAGATATATAATTTTGACACTCAAATGATTTTAACACCTGAGTGAATACTCCATCAATTGTCGTTCCATTACGTGTAGTATTTACTAAAGTATTTGTCTTAATATCTAAATTGAAGACATCTTTCATAAATTTACAAAACTTCTTTCCAGCTTCAGAATTTAATTCTAGATTGAAACCACCAGCTAGAACTATAGGTATAAGATCCAATAATTTTACACCTTTGATGGAATATGGCATCAAATTCTTGTTTGTGAATTTTTGAATTGTATCTAACAACATCCCTGGAGTGATTTATACGGCAAAGATGAAAATAGATTCTCTATTGAATTTGCATAAAGATCCACAAATGTCTCCAATTTCATCTGATACTGCTGTCGCATTACTGCTATTATGTTGTGCAAAGATATGTGGTGTACTGATGATAGTTGAACCTTCACGTTGATATATCGCAACACTACAACCACCACTACGAACATCTGACCTTTTAAATTGAGTCACACATCGGAATGGTTTAAGTAATATATGTTCATCATTATCCAACCACATTTCACTTAATAATATGAATATTTTGGATTGCTGTAAGATTGTGTCCGTTTCGATATTTCAAACATGGGTCTGTAAACTTTGTACATTCATTGACATTATAGATATACCACTTTGTATGAAATCTTGCAGTTCATCCTGTAGAGACATAGCTTATTATTTTTCAAGCGATCTAGTTCAGAATGAAATTCTATATTACTAGTAGCTTTGCCGTGGTGAAATGTGGAATCATCGTGGGATTTGTAATATATAAACCTTGCAATGAGATCACTCGAGATAATGCCATGCATACAAGTTGCTGTTGATGATCTTTCTTATAATTTTATACAACTTTGTCGAAGGTCCCTCCTTGAGAGTTATGTATAATCAAAGAACAAGCAGATACTAAAGGAAATTGTGTATGTCTACATGTTAATTTCCTATTGTTCTTGAATGGAATTGCAGTTAATTGTTTTATAATAGGTACAGATTGACTAGGTAAATGTTTATCTTTTGCATATTGTTTATAACGAGATTGAAGGTTTATGTCCTATTTTTGACTCAGGAAATTTCATACATACTTGTTTAACTGTTTTGTCGTCCTCAGATTCAAAATATACTAAAGTACCGATTGAAACGTTTACCAATCCATTGACCACATCTATATTTGTAGTAATCATGTACTGTTTTCCTTTCGGTAATGATAGAATGTATCGAAGTCCTGCAGTTTCAGTCATGGACATTTTATGAATTTTATTTCGCATACTTGCTAATTGTTCTTCAGAATGATATCTGTTGTATAAATCTTGTGCAACCACTTCATGGGTTTTATCTGCAACTAAAGCATTTGTATTATAGGCATTTATATCACTATTTCTTAGAAACAGTCAAACCCCTTGCGGGCATAAATTAGTAGCATCTTGTTTGGTAACAAATCTTGATTTTGTAATTTTAAGTTCATCTGGTAATAATGCTTCTCCATTGCCTATTTTTGTAAGAATTTTAGAAAATGTACTATGAGACTGTCAAACAACTTGTACCAATTCATAAAATTGTAGTGAATGCCATAATTCTGCAGCAATCATTGAGTTTTTCAGGTGTTTATATATAGTTTGTATGTTTATATATTTACAGCAATTGCCTCCATGCACTGGAGGCAATTGCTGTAAATCTCCAATGAAGTACATATTCATACCTCCAAATGGTATTTCATGAACACCAGTTATCTGCTTTAAATGCATATCTATAATTGACAATAGTTCTGCACTAATCATACTAACTTTTTTTTTTTTTTTTGGTAGTTGTTGGCGCATCGGCTTCTGGGGCCATAATGCACCTCCCAAGGTTTTTGCAGTACTTTGATCCCAGCCCGAGGCGGGATTCGAACCCGCGACTTTTCGGTTGCCAGGCAGGCACTTTACCCACTCGGCTAGCCTGGTCGGCGTACTAACTTCATCGATTATAATAGTACGTACGTGTTGAAATGCAGTTCTATATTGTTGAAGATTATTTGATAGACATATACAGAAAGCAGAATGCACTGTTGTACCATCGATTGTCACACTGTCATTTCCCCTGGAGGCACAAGTAACATGTGTTGTGAATATGTAATACATTAGAAAAGCGATTATACGTTTCCATCAATACTTTTAAGAGTAAATTTCTTTCCACAAGCAGGTCCAGTGAGAAATACTTGTATCGGTTTATGTCTGATTATCAATTTGACGATAGATAGCTTCAAGTAATAATGTGCGTTGTTCTTTATTAGTACTGCTCATCAAATGACAGTATTCTTCAGATGGTATGATATTCTCTCACTTCCTAACAACAGATGGTAATTATCCATTATTGCCATTCTCATCTCCTCATCAAAAGTTTTCTTGTCGGTAAAGAAATCATCAATTTCTTTTGATTTAAGAAATTTTTCAATTTTTTTCCATCGCCAGTCCATTTTCATCAATCTCATCAAGTTTGATACAAAGTTGCCTACAAATTGTTAGCATCTTTTCAATATCAATATCAGATTCAAACTCTTTTCTTCTCAAGGTAAATTATCTCTTTGTTGGTTTCATAAAGTTCAAAATATTCATTTTCTTTCAAAATTTTATTCTCTTCATTGATAAATGGTATATGTAAAGTTACCATTCCGCGTATATGTTCATGAAGACGTATTATAATTCCGATACCGAATTGTTTTTTCACCCATCCCCCATTTCCTTTTCGATAATGAGCAGTAAATTGTGCAAGAGTTATATATTTTAATGTTTTGCCCCATTTTTCATATTTATCAAAAATACTGTCTTTCCATATATCCAAAGACTCACTATCAACTTGTTGTTGGTTTACGTAATTTCTGACACTCTTATGGCAACACCGTTAGCACATATTCAATTGCTCTTGAAGACACGGACATTGGGTATCGTAATAAATACCAAGCTGCCTCTTGTGAAACTCATCTGCACAGAATTCAATACATCTATACTTAATGCTTGTATTAGATCAGTTATATCCATATCAGAATATTCTTCTTCTCTATAATTTTCCGTTGCAGGTTGCTTATTCCTCTGTTAGTTTTATTCACATATTCAACTACATATGCTGCACATGAATATTCTTCTATGATAAATTATAAATCCGAATTAGACTTGAGCACTCCTAAAATCCAAGGATTGTAATTATTCATAAATTCATAAAATTATTCATAAATTTCTTCTCTATCTTATGTTTAAGAAATACATGCGGTCTTTTGATACCAGCCCGGAAAATATTTAGATATTCTTCTTCTGATTGGCATTGATTTGATTTAAGGAATTCTTTGAAATTAACATGATTAGCCAATTCTAATGAGTCATGCATTTTACGATATTTTTTGCGATTAGCTGATCTTCGATTGTCATCTATGGCCTTCGGTATCAATATACGAGTTTGCGACATTGGCCAAAAAGGTGCTTTGAATCGACATTCGCGTCGGTTTGCATTATTATTTTTATAACAGGTAAAAGTATATTTATGTTTCTGGAAATTTGAATAATCTGAAGTTTTCTCTATAGAACATAATGCATCTATCATTTGAATTGCTTCTTCCATCCCACCTTCTTTTTCTTCTAATGGTGCAGAGGGTGCATTGTTCATCCATAATAATATATGTGCATGTGGACTTCCTCGATGATGTTGAAATTCAATGCGTTTAAAGAAATTCACAACAAAATATTTCCCAAACGGATTATAGGTTTTTGATTTTAAAATTTTGAGTATACTCTCAACAATTTTATTAAAGTATATGGCACACATTGCAGGGTCTTCATTTAGTAATGTAGCTCTTTCCATGTAAGGTAGATCCATAACTTCGTTAGTTGTAATTTCTCGTTTGTATCTGTATTTGTATAACATGCATAGTAATATGGGCCATGTTGGTTCACATGCACTCAACGTCAAGAACATTGTGGGTTTTCCTAATTGATGAATCATGGCAAACACATCTCGTTTACATTGACTCCAGTAATATGTTGAATTGGGAATTGATTTTAGAAATGCCAAGTTAGACTCTAATGACTTGTTTATAAATTCTTTCAATTCCAATATAGAATAAGTAATGTTAGCTGTTATTCCTACTGATTTAAATGCAATTTGCAAATTTTCTGCAGTTCACATAATTTCCATTTCCATATATATCAAATGTTGGGGAGTTACTCCATGACGATCATTTCATGATGATTATGAATTTCACTCGATGCCATCATAAAGGGAGTAATTTTCAATCCATTTTTAAATTTTCATGCATGTCCCAAATATATAGCTGGAAAAGAAAGTTCTTCTGCATGTATATCAAATATGAAACTTGTTTGAGATGATTTCTGATCTGGTGCTATGCATAAATATTTATCTTCAGACCATAGTAATGTTTGTTGTTGAATTGACAATAGTTCATCATCATTGTTGACAGGTTCCACAATTTCATCAGAATGTTCCTGTTCGCTATCATTATTTGTCCCCAAGAAATCGTCACTCACTTTTATGCCATAGAATTTATACAAAGGTGAATTTATCAAATACCATAACCATATTTTCACTATTTTCTTCTGCACACATCCTTGCAGATATGATGTGTGTATGAGTCTTTGTTTATATGTATATCAATGGCATAATCGTCATCTAATTTTCTAGGTAATTGATGAACCATCATATTTATGTTAACTGGTACATTTATTACTTGTCCAATGATCCCATATTGTCCATGTTCATAACGTAAACGATAAATTTGCATAAAGGGTAATTTGCATAAAGGCTAATTGAAACCATTAACAATCACAAAATTACAACTAAATCCAAATGGGTTTTTGTACACTAGTTTTTCAAACTCACTGTCAGCTCGTGTAGACACTATAGGGATGTAATCAGGAATCTCATTATCAGCCATTTCTAATTTCGCTTTTTTTTTGTGCACAATATTCCTTCATTCATTCTGCTGGAGTTTTAGATTCCTGATAAGTATTAGGCATAGTAGAACTCTGTGGTTGACAAGTATCAGGCATAGTACAATTCTGTGGTTGAATTTCATTATGATTCAGAATAGTTTGAATTTCTAATTTCCTTTTCTTCCATTCATGATATTCCTTCATTATTTCAGCTCGAGTTTTTTTGGGTGCAGTTTGAGAAATCCCAGGCATAATGAAACACTCTTGAATTTCATCTTGATTCACATTTCTGTCCAATTTCCTTTTCTTTCTTTCACGATATTCCTTCATCTTTTGAGCTTGAGTTTTCTTGTGGGCAGTTTCAGAAGTTCCAGGCACAGCGAAACATTGTTGTTCAATTTCATCTGGATTCACATTTCTGTCCAACTTCCCTTTATTTCTTTCGCAATATTCCTTTGAATGCTGGGCTGTAGATTTTGGCACAGCATGTCTCGCGTATTAATCATTATGTTGATATAACGTAGCATATCACTGCTCAATTGTACTTGTTGTGTTACTGCACTTGTTGCATACAATTGAATTTTCTTGGGTGCATGCATTGTACTTGCATCACTGCACGCGACAAGTACAATGCATGCACCCAAGAAAAGACGTTTTTCGTCAAGTACAATGCATGTGCATCGGGTTTCGTGATGGTTTTATGTAATGATTTCTAGGTAACCTAATGCTTTTTTCCAAATAACGCGGTAAAAACATTTTTAACATCAAAAGGTCTTGTTTTACTTTAATTCTAATGTGAGGTGAACTGGATGAAGGGAGTTGAGGTGTTGTAGTAGCTGTGCTTCTGAACCTCAGGGGATGATGGTGAAGACATCATCGACATACTGGCACCAGGGGGTGACTGGTACCGGTGTGTTAAGGAATATGTGATCCTCCATTGCAATGTTAGCAATGACAGGGCTGATAGGGGTGCCCATAGCCGTTCCGTGTATATCGTCTGTAGATAGAGTCACCAAATGTGACAACACTGCTGGATAAGCACAAAACAAATCAAGGGCAGTACAGATATCTTCTGTAGATAGAGATGTTCTGTCCAGTAAGCTAGTGTCATTCTCCAAAAGTTGCCTGGCACATACAATGGCCTGTTGAACACAGGTATGGAAATAAATAAAGAGACTGCATCGAAGGATGCTATGATCTTGTCTTCAGGAACTGTGAGGTGCTTGATGAGACCTAGGAATTCCTCACTGTTTGAAATGGTGTGACTGGTGTTTGCTACTAGGGATGTTAGCAAATGGGCGACATGTTTGATAGTTCATATGTTAGAGAATTGCAACAAGGGGTCTAAGAGGGATGCCTGGCCTATGCACTTTTGGTAGGCCATAGAATTGTGGGAGCTGGCAGCCTGTGGCATGCAATTGCCAACATGTGGACTTGAAAATCTTCCCGGACTTGAACCAATCATTGACCAACTTATTCACCTTTGTCTTTAATCGTCCCAAGATTCTGATAGGAGGGTCCTGCACCAGTTCATAGACATTGGGATTGAGTAGAAAGGAGAGAGCCTTACTTAGATATTAGGGACGATCCATCACAAAAAAACTTTTTTCGTCACCTGTTTTTTTTTTTGTTTGAAGCTCTATAAGCAGCTGCTTATGTGGCTTCAAATCAGATCGAATTGTACGAAGCAGGAGCGTATTTATGAGGTGGGGGGGAGGTCAGAGGAGGCATATGTTCCCCTTAACCATGCATATAAGTGTTCTTAGGTTCTATCTAAAAAATTATGATACCTAGATATGATGGTGGTATGAAGTGCTATTCTGCATCATAATTGTTATCTTTTAGCCATTGAATACTTTTCTCAAATGAATTCGCAACTGAAGATAGAAAGCTCTTTTATGGTGGCTTTCAGGCATTCATCTTTGTCATCTTCTCCACCTTCCACCTGCCTGCCCTTCAGCAACAAGTTGTTGCAGTTCTTCAGTTGGAAGCTCCTTTACAGGATCAAAGCCTTTAAAATCACGAATAAAATGTGGTAAAAGAGGCCACCAAACACCATGCAAGCAGTCTTTTGTCACTTCATTCCCAGCCTCCACAATTATGTCAATTGCATTCTTTTTGTTGAATCGCTTCCAGAAGTCCATAACTCTTGGTAAATTTTCACCATATTTTGCTGTATCAACATATTAAATGTACATCTTGTGTAAGTGCTTAAAATCAGCAGTTACTCATTGGTCAAGTGGCTGAATAAGAGATGTTGTGTTAGGGGATAAAAACAGGATTTTGATGTTTGGTGACCACTCAGCAATGGTGACTCGGCGCATTTTTCAAAACAATTAAAATCTTAAAAATCTAAATTTTTCTTTTTTCAGTAGCTTCGAAAAACATCCTCAAACACATCTAGTAGAAGATCAGTGAAGATCTGCTCTGTCATCCACCCTCTTCTGCTACTTCTGCTAACAACAGGTTTCAGTTTCAAGTCGCCACTTGCATTTGCTCCTAACATAACAGTCAATCTATCCTTAGCAGCCTTGAATTCGTGTTTCCTCTCTTGAGATATATGTTTGTGATGGCAATTTTTTCCAATAATAGTGCTGTTTCATCAAAGTTCAAATTTTGGTCCAGTGTATTGCCCTCTGCCTCAACTAGTTTTTTCAGTATTGTCGGAAATGCCTTTGCTGCTTCTTCATCTGCACTTGCAGCTTCACCTGATAATTTCGCATTATGGTAAGTGTGATGTTTCCTGAAATAATTAAACCAGCCACTACTGGCAACAAAGGGAGGCAGTTCTTGAGGGTTCTCAGCTTTATTTCTGAGGTCTTCAGATTTTGCTAATGCTTTTGGTTTTATTGCAAGCAAACTTGTTCCTGATCTCTTCTTTGTTTTGATCTTTTATCCAAACAGATAACAGATGTTCTATCTCTTCCAATTCTTTATGTCTTGATCTAATGGATTTTTATTAGTATTAGTAATGGCCATATGGTGCAAGGAGGCCTAAGGCTTATGCTGCACCAGCCAAAAGAAATTAAAAAAAAAAAAGAGAGTAAAATAATAATAATAATAAAAAAATAAAATAAAATAAATAATTAATAAAAGAAAAGGAAATAGATAACCTGCACCGTCTCCCATAGGTAACTATCCAGCTGACTTTTGAATTTCCCCAAACTGTCATCCTCCACCACCCATGTAGGTAACTTATTCCAGTAATTTATAACTTGCTGGCTAAAATAAAACTTCCTGCAATCCAGTCTAAATTTCTCCCGTGTAACTTGAATTTATGGCCCCTTGTTCTAGAATCATTTATAACATGAAAATATCATCCTCATTCATTTTACTTTTACCTCTCTGAGCTTTAAACACCTCAGTCAAGTCTCTTCTAAGGTGCCTAGTTTCCAAGTTGTGCAACCCACATATTCAAAGTCTTTCTTCATATGGATGCCCTTTTGCTGATCTCACCAGGCGAGTTAGCCATCTTTGGATCCTTTCAAGAAGCACAATGTCTTTCTTTAGATGCGGTCTCTTTAGATGAACACAGTATTCCAAGTGTGGTCTAACAATAGCCTTACATAATGGAATTATGATGTCCTTATCTCTACTAGCAATTGTTCGATAAATCATCGATAGGAGACCATAGGTCTTCCTTGCAACCTGTCTACAATGCTCAGAGAACTTCATGTCTGACCGTATCCTAACATCCAAGTCCCTTTCCTCCACTACTGGCTTTAGTTCAACTCCACCAAGTATATAAGTTAGACCTTGCACTTTTCTGGATTAAAGCAAAGCTGCCATTTTTCTGACCAACCCTGAAGTCTATATAGGTCACTCTGAAGAAGCTCTGTTTGGCAGTCGCATGTCTCCAATACATAGTCTCTATGCTGAAGCACATGAACCCCTTCTCTCTATCAGAAGACAACAACTTATAGTATGCTATGCATATAAAATTATATCTATGCCTGAACACCCAAACTGGCAGACACTTTTCACCCACCAGCACCATCATGTTATACCGAAACTGCCCTTCTGCTAACTGACCATTAGGTATGCGAATAAAATACCTTTCAAAAGAACTTAATCTGTCTTTAAATAATGTTGCAAATACCCTTCCAATTTCCTGTGCTCCTTGGGACATTACTTCACTTTCATGCGATTTATTCCTCCATCAATGGAATAAATCTACATTACATAAAGAAAATTTCTTACAACTGTATCATGCAGTAGTGGATCAGTTCCCCAACTTTGTTGTGCATACAGATGGATCAAAGAACGAGGCCCACATTGGAATTGCCGCAGTTTTTCTGAACATCACATTGGCTTATAAATTTTCATATGATTTCAGTATATTTTCTCCGAGCTAATGGCAATTCAAATTGCACTGAAGCATATCAAGTCCTCCGATATTGAAAATAGTATAATTTTTAGATTCTTTAAGTGCACTTAAAGGAAATAACCTCCTCTTTGCATATTTTATCTGAACTTGGATAAAGCATACTCCTCTGCTGGGTCCCTGGACCTATGAGAATTCCAGGAAATGAATTAGCTGACAATGCTGCCAAATCAGCCGTTTTACCACCCCGATGACAATTGGAAAGTCCCATATCAAGACTATAAATCAATAATCCAGGGAAAATGCATGTATCAGTGGCAATTATCATGGAAAAATCAATATAACAATAAGCTTTGAAGTATCAAGCCAAATCTTGAGATGGCTTTCAAGCTTCAGCTCAATTCGACAACAGGAGGTAATATTGGCACACCTACGAATAGGTCACACAAATATCACTCATAGTTATCAATTAAGAGGGAAAATCCCCCTGAGTGTCATCACTGCAACAAAGTGCTTTCAGTAAAACATATCTGTGTTGAATGCCCAAAATATACAAGAGAATGTCAGAATATCTTCACTCCAGCCACAACAGAAGACCCTCCTTCACTTCACTTTTAGGCAAAAAAACATTTCAAGCATTTTTACCTTTCTCAAAATTATTAATGTATGCCACCTCCTTTAACTAGTTAAAAACTAACTCGCTGGTACTATATTTTGCAATTATCTCTACCTGACAGGAAATAGCATATGGTGCACTACGGCCATACTTGCCGATTCGCCTAATAAATCTCTAAACCAATCAACCAAACCAACCTGTTTGGCGGTGAACATCAACTACTCTACCAATCTTTATATCAACTGCAAATTTAGACATCATGCCCTCTAACTCTTCATTTATGTCATTTAAGAAAATCAAAAACAAAAGTGGTCCCAATACTAATCTCTTGGGAACCCCACTCTTTACATTAACCCAATCTGAGGAATAACCAATTATCACAACCCTCTGCCTCCTGCCCTGAAGCCATCCTGCTATCCATCTAAGGATTTTCACAGTGATTCCAACCTGTTCCAGCTTATAAAATAACCGCTCATGTGGGACTGTGTGAGTCAGATGCTTTTCTAAAATCTGAATAAACGATGTCGAAATTATTCCTTAAATCAAGCTCATGAGTGACCCTATCAAAATAGCTAACCAGATTTGTTAAACGTGATTTTCCCTTTACAAAACCATGCTGCCTATCCTTCAGAATTCCATTTCTATCTAAATAATCCTGAATTCCACCCTTGATCATTACCTCCATGATTTCCTTACTACTGAAGTTAGACTGACTAGTCGGTAATTTCCTACTACAGTCTTAGAACCGAATTTATGTATTGGAGATACATTGGCACCTTTCCAATCCAATGAAATCTCTCCTGAGTCCAGTGATGCTCTCATAATTAGCCTCAGTGGTTCAATGCACTCACTTACTTGCCTGTAAGCTCAAAGGTTTTTCATTTAATATGTTATTACACTTTGAGTTGTTCCTGCTATAAAAGTTGCTTTTATTTTCTCTGCATTCTTTCTAATTGTTCTCAACATTGTCTCAATTACGCCTGTAGTACACACAATATCACGTTCTTTCATTCTGCTCAAAGTATTTCAGAATTTCTTATTTATCCTCTATTGATATTGCTTTTCTTTTTCTCTCTGAACTTGCAGTATCTTCACCAGCATGCTTCCTTTTCACACTTTTTTCAAGTATTTTACTCATTTTTAGGGAATAAACCACAATTACAGTATAAAAAGAACAAAAATGAGGAGGCACGCTTGATACACAAAAACAAAGCAGCATGCATGCATGTAACAACTGAGTAAACAATGCAGTAAGTGTTGCATTCAGCTGGGTAATTCCACTGCATTATTCGACTACCATTTCTTGTAAACGAAAAGGCAAACCGTGCATAAGCAAATTTGTGTAGTGTAAACACGCGTTGTACGAGGACTGATATATGAATCAATTCATATATTTGCTTCGTGTTATGGCCAAGATGACCGGAGCACATGACCCGACTCCCAACACCTCTTGGATGATGACTAGCAAGTCTGCTAGTAATTTGGACATAGTCCTACAGCAGTATTATACCTAGAAGGGCAAAAATCTGAACTGATAAAGATTTATTTTTAATAGCCATGTTAGTCACTCTAGCAGATATATGCTTGGAGGAAAAATTTTTCTTTACACAACATACAGTATATGATAAAAATAACATTCAGCCCCTGTGTGCCATGCTCCAAAGTGTGATTAGAGTTGAATAGGGCCGCTTGGGTGATTAATAGTTTCTTAAAGTACCACATTGAATTCGACTAAGTAAGGATAAGGACTAAGTGAGTACCACAAATTAAGCAATAAAAGCTTAATTTGTGGTAGTAGTAGTAGTAGTAGTAGTGGCATGTGATGCAAGAAAGCAAGTGTAGCATCAGCCAAAAAAAAAAAAAAAATCACACCATTGCCTCCAAATGCCTGTCCAGTTCCTCCTTAAATTTATTCTACCTATCAACTTCCACAACGACAGATGGAAGTTTGTTCCAGCAATTAACCACCCGCTGGCAAAAGGCAAATTTCCGCACATCTATTCTACATCTGTCTTTTCTTAATTTGAATTTATGCCCCCTTAGGTTCGTAATCTGAACAAGTGGAAGGATCCCATCAGAATTCAGCCTGCTCAACCCATTCAAGGCCTTATATGGTACTCACCTCAATTGATCTGCTTTGTTACATAATGAAGTGGAATAGGATTTAAACTAATTTAAGGATAGATTAAAATTTAAAATTTAAAATTTTAAAAATAAATAGATTCAGGATTATTAAAAAGATCTGTGATTAAGATTTGCCCAAGGAAGAAGAAGAAGAAGTGCATCTTATTCCTGGTTGTCATAAAAAGAAAATATTAATGTGAAGAGTTTGATGAAGCCAATAGTCATAACGAGGGACTTTCGTAAAAAAAAAAAAACGTCTTCAGTTGGCAATGGTGGGTAAGAAAAGAAATTATGTATTTATGCAGAAGGTTATCAAATTGTAGCAGGGTGCTTAATGATTTTGTAATAACTGAGAGGAAAGTGGAGAAGAAATTGTTGAAGTTAAACATAAGAAAGGCACCTGGGGTGGATGGGATCTATCCAGTTATATTAAAGTAGGTGGCAAAGCAACTAATAAAACCCTTAGCCATAATTATGAGAGCATCCTTGGACTCAGGGAAGATCCCCACAGGCTGAAGATGTGCAAATGTATCCCCAATTCACAAAGGGGGATCGAAGGGTGACACGAGTAATTACAGACCAGCTAGTTTAACTTCTGTTCCGGGTAAAATAATGGAGTCACTGGTTAAAGATGCATTGCAGGATCATCTAGACAAGACTGCAGAAATAATTCAGATACAGCATGGGTTTGTTAAGGGAAAGTCTTGTATGAAAAATTTGATAGGATATTATAATGTGGTTACAAAGGAACTGGATGCAAAAAATAATTTTGATATATATTTGGATTTCAGGAGTGCTTTTGACACTGTTGTGCATGGAAGACTATTGTACAAATTGGAGCAGAATGGTATTAAGGGTAAGTTGCTACAATGGATAAAAGGATGGTTGAGTGGCAGAAGACAGAGGGTGGTAATCAATGGGTGCTGCTCTTCGTGGACTAATGTTATTAGTGGAGTCCCACAGGGTTCAGTGTTGGGTCCACTGTTGTTTTGTATATTTATCAATGATATTGATGAAGGTATATCAAGCTTAGTATCGAAGTTTGCAGATGATACAAAGGTTGGCAGGGTTGTTAATAACAGTAATGGCAGTGTGCTACTGCAGCAGGATCTAGATAATTTGGGCAGATGGGTTAAGAAGTGGCAACTGAAGTTTAACCTTGACAAATGCAAAGTACTGCATATGGGTAGAAGTAACCCGAGAGAAAAGTACCAACTGTGTGGTACTACACTTAAGGTGGTAGAAAATGAAAAAGACCTGGGAGTAATTGTGCAGTCAGATATGAATTTTTCTGAGCAGCGCAGACAGGCTGCCAGGGCAGGTCATGGGGTTTTGTCAATGATATATAGGAATTTTGCTAGCAGGGAAAAGGAGGTGATTGCCCCTTTGTATAAGGCAATGGTCAGGCCACGCCTTGAGTACTGTGTACAGGTCTGGAGGCCTCATTTTAGGAAGGATGTAGATTTGCTTGAGTGTGTACAGAGAAGGGCAACAAGATTGGTGAGGGGAATGAAGGGATCCTCTTACCAAGACAGGCTTAAGTTGTGCAAATTGGAGTGGCTGGAGACTAGGCAACTGCGCGGTGTTCTGATTGATGTGTATATGTCCTTGAATGGGTTGAGCACGCTGAATTCTGATGGGATCCTTCCACTTGTTCAGATTACGAACCTAAGGGGGCACAGATTCAAATTAAGAAAAGACAGATGTAGAATTGATGTGCGGAAATTTGCCTTTAGCCAGTGGGTGGTTAATTGCTAGAACAAACTTCCATCTGTCGTTGTGGAAGTTGATAGGTTAAATAAATTGTAAGGAGAAACTGGACAGGCATTTGGAGGGAATGGTGTGATTTTTTTTTTTTTTTCTTTCTTTGGCTGATGCTGCATGAGCTCATACACTTGCTTTCTTGCATCACATGCCACTGCTACTACTAAAGAGTCTTGATTTCCCTTGATGCATTTCGAAACACATGGGAACTTCACATGTGTTAGGTTCCAGACCGGTGAAAGATTTGTTGGGAGTTTTGTAATCAAAACATTAAAATTAGTACTATGGCGACACCATTCTATAGCAAGTGCTTCATATTGAATAATTTTGTAACTAGATTTTAAATTAATTGTGACGACTGAATTAATTAGGGGATTGTGGTTATGAGAGTGTACATGTTGTGTGAGTTCGGTGTTGGCTTGATTAGTTTTGAAGCTGCTATAATGGTAATATGCTCTTGCCTTGGAAGTTTTTATTGTACCATATTTTGCGGTGGTTCTTCCGATATAGCATGCATTGCATCCTGGTTGACACTTTATTAAGTAAACGACGTTGATGATGTCACATGTTGGTTAACTGTGTGTATCTTTGTAAGCATTGAACATAGACCCTAATTTATTGTATAAAGAAAATGTTAATATTATGTCGGTATTGGCAAATACTCGATGAAGTTGTTGTGCGAGTCCACAATGGTAGGGAAGGACAATGCGTGTATTTTGTTTGTTATCCCTGTTTGTATTATGATTATCCCTGTTTGTATTATGATATTATGTATTGATATTATGATATTATGTATTATGATATTAGGATTGTTAGTTCTGCTTTCAGCAACAGAAATTATGCGATGAATTAGTCGTAAGGGATATTTTCTGGCTGTACATTTTTTTGTGAGATAGTTCAGTTCTGTGACTAAATCATCATGTGAGGAACTATATTTAATGGCATTATGAACCAGATTGTAAAGGACAGATTTTTTTATACCGAGTGGGTGGTGTGATTGGAAATGTAGAAGTCCCTAGTCTTGTACCTATTTTATATATTGTAAGGCAATAGTGAAATTATAGTAATCTTATAATACCATGATAAATCTGACTAAAAAATGAATAGCAAATGCTTATAAAACGTTGCCGTTAGAAAACTCTTCGGCCTAAAATTTGGCTTCAATTTTGCCATTAAAGAACAACACTATCCAATAAAAGATTGTATAATTGAACTCCAGTCTAAACTCGATCAACATCCCAATAAGTGGCGACTTATACACCAGTCTAACAGGATAATAAATTCTAAACTCACATCTCTCCGTAACATAAAAAAACAACAACTCTCGGATTTATAAAGACTAAGCAAAACCCCAAATATTATCATCCAAAAAGCTGACAAAGGAGACACAATCGTTATCCTGGACAAGAACACCTATACAGAAAAAATGGAGTTAATTTTAGTCGACCAAGATACATATACAAATGACAGCAACCACAACATTACAAAACTTAAAAATAAACTTGACACAATTCTCAGAAAATTCAGACAGAACAAAGAAATCAACCTCTTTACATTACAACAGATAGGTATTCGCAACAACATTCTGCCCCATATGTTCGGAATAACCAAGTTACACAAACCTGGCCACCCACTAAGACCTATCATTTCTTTTAGTAGATCAGCTTTTGCTAATTTATCCACCTTCCTTGTCAAAATTATATCCCCACTCACTCGATTCTCTACATTCAAAATTAATAATACCAACCAAGCATTCCAAAAAATCAGCAACACCACCATATCCGACGAAGGCGTATTAGCTTCTTTTGACGTCATATCCCTATACACTAATGTGCATCCCTTTCACCCTACAAGCATTACGCGTACTTCTAACAGCTAATGACACTTTAACAAAACATACCTGTCTTTCAGCTGACCACATCCTTGAACTTACCACTCTTTTACTAGACGCTAGATATTTTAGGTTCAATAATAAAATTTATCGACAAACATTTGGTTTACCAATGGGTTTAGGCATTTCTGCCCCCCCTTTCTGAAATTTATCTCGCCACTATTAAAAACCAAATTTTACAACCTTTCCCTTCTGAAATTAAATTATACATCCGGTACGCCGATGATATCCTAATAATAGGCAACAGAACAACCATAGACAATCTTTTTTTAAAATTCAATACAATACACGACAGGCTAAACCTTACCCTTGAAATCACAACAGACAACCAGATTAATTTTCTTAATCTCACTATTTATACAACAGACACAAATTTAAATACCAAGATTTTTAGAAAAAACACGCACACCGGTAAATATCTACATTTCACTTCACATCATCCCCTTAGTACCAAAAAAGCTGTCCTACACAACCAAATCTACAGCGCTATCAAATTCACCTCTTCACAAAACGATCTACACAATGAACTTCAATACCTTACTGATAAATTCATAGCCAGGAGCTACCCCCCTCAACTCATCCAACACACAATATCCACCGTTAAAAACAGTATTAATAACCCCACCAGACACAGTAACAAGACAAATACTCGCATAGTTCTCCCTTACCATAGTGAACTCGCAGCACAATTCCGACGTACATTCAAAGATACCGACATCTCCCTCACCTTCTCCACTTACAATAAACTAGGTTCCCTATTTAATTCTTATAAAGATACACACACATATCCCATCAACAATCTCAATAATATATCTCATAAAATGCCAACCAAATTGCGACACCTGTTACATCGGCAGCACTACCACCAAATTTGGTTCTTCCAATGCCCGCACATACTACCACTTCAACAGTTTCAGGACAAGTCAATCCTGCACTGAGTTAACAATCCATGCTCAAACCCACAACCACACCCCCCTTGTTGACTCTGCCATCACTATTATTAAACTTAGATCGAGCTACAGAATTCTTCAATATGAAGCCCTCACCATCGAATGGTACCAACACCATTCCAATCTCAACATTATTAACGCTAAACTTCCCTTCAACCTTTCACTGGCCTGGAACCTCTCGCGGCTAAAGTTCCCGCGTGTCAAAAAGAGCATCACGAGAGTATAGATAAACTTTAAATACAACACGCGCTCACTTCTTTCCCATTTGCCAACTGATGACGGTTTATTCAGTGAAAGTCCCTCGTAACGACTATTGGCACCACCGATCTTCTCTCTTTTTTTCATTCGCGTCTTTTAACCTCTTTATGACAACCAAGGATTGGAGATCTGCATTTCTACTTCCTTGCGCTCATTTTAAAATCTGTTTAAAATATTTTCACCCCATTCCCTGCCTTAGTTCTTTTTAATGCTTCTTCCAACCTAAATTTAGCCACCATCTACCAAAAAAATTTATTGCAGATTTATACAAGGTGAGTACCGTTTTATAAGCATTTGCTATTCATTTTTTAGTCATATATTGTAAGGTTGAAGAAATTAATTTTGTTGTTGTTTTCTATTTCAAGGGAATATTTTAGTCTGTCGTGTATTGTATTAAACTTAATGAAAAGATTGTCAATGGAAGGCTTGTCTCCTATTAACAACACATCATCTGCATAAAGCACATATAGCTTAATACTTGTGGGAAATGGTTGGAGGACTTGGTTCTCAATAGTTGCTAAATAGATTTCGGATAAGGGGGCTGAAATTCCTAATCCCATGGGGAGACCAAATATTTGTTAGAATATTTGGTCCCGAACCGGAAGTGTCTGGCATCAAATAAAGCCGTGGCAAGTTCCAAAATGCTGTTTATACTAAGGGAAGTATGTTTAATTAAAGTATTGTCTGCTGCTAGGTGGTCTTGTAAAGATTGTAATGCAAAGTCTATATGTACATTAGTGTAGAGAAACGACATTGAAGGAGGCTAATATGTCTCCTCCAGAAATTGTAGTGGTATTTATATGTTCGAAGGCCTGGTTGGTGTTGCAAACTCTAAATTTTGAGAATCTTGTGAGGGGTGATATAATTTTTACCAAAAAGGTAGAAAGGTTGGTAAAGGCAGATTTACTAAAGGAAACGAATGGTCATAAGGGGAGGTCAATCTTATGCAGTTTAATAATATCAAAGCATGTGTGGAAGGACATTGCTATGAATTCCGATTTTTTGTAGCATGCGGAGGTTGATTTCCTTGTTTGATCTAAGTCTCCTCAAAATAAAATCCAGTTTGTTTTTTGATTTGGAAATGTTATATGCATTGTCAATTTTGTAGGTGTCTGTGTCAGAAAGGATGAGTTGCATTTTGTTGATGTATGTGTTTTTATCTAGAATGGCGGTAGTATCACCTTTATCAGCTTTCTGTATGATAGAGTTTTTTTTGTAATTTATGTATGTTTGATAGTTGTTGCCTATTCATATTGAGTTGTGATACCAGTCGAGAATTAATAATGTTGTTAGTCTCGTGTATGATTTGCCATTTATCTGGATGATTTTCTAATTTTGTTTGCCACTCAAAAATGCAGTCTTTAATGGGATAATGTTGACCTTTTATTGCAAAATTAAGCCCGTATTCTAACCTAGATAAGAATACGGGCTGGGGAAAATGGCTGTGATGAAGTATTGATGACATAAGATTGTTTAGGAGTGTGTGTTTTTTGTGTAAGATTAATTCAAATTAATCTTACACACATTAAGTGCTGCATTAATGTGTGTATATTTAAAATCCACAATTTCAGACCATGTCTGGGGTGGCACGCTTCTTTTAAGTTTAAATTTAAGATGGTGCTTGACATAAAGATGGTTTGATATTTGTCATGGAATCTCTTATGTAATTCCTCCAAATGATTGCGATTGATGTCTGATGCGTGATATGAGAATATTTTTTACAAGTCTTCTTCTAGCTGAATTTTCTGAGTTAGAATACAGGCTTAATTTTGCAATAAATGATTAGTTATGTTTCCACATGTGGTATGTAATGCTTTCAACCATTGATGTTTGTTCTGCTCTACTATCATTCTTTTGTCTTGTTTATTTTTATTTAATACTCATTTAATTAAAGTTTATTTGTGTGCGTGTGTGTGCGTGCGTGCGTGCGTGCGTGCGTGCGCGCGCACGCGCGCTGATCATTATTGAAATTGCCCACTTACAAAGAAAAGGCAGATTTGTTTCAAAATTTTCGTGCCTAACTGATGTGTATGGGTGTAAATGATTAGCATACCAAGCTGATTTGCACAATAAAATGTCCAATAACATGTCTTCTACTATCCTGACATGGTAACATGAAAGAATGTGTGTAAACATTAGCAAGAAAACAAAAGGAAAGTGAGCGAATTACCATTTAAGAGTGTGCAATGCCCTTAACACATGTAAGGCAATTTGTATACAGCTAACAAACTTTGAAAGAGTTCAGATCATTGGTTTGTCAGAAACTGGTCAACATGGTAAGTCACCATTCATATCGACCATTAGTAGAGGCATATGATGCAAGAAAGCAAGCTTATGCAGCATCAGCAAAAAAAAAAAAAAAAAAAACCACTCCCATTCCTAAGGCTCCACCTGAGCCTTAAATTTATTTAGGCTATCAACTTCCACAACAAGGGAGGTAAGTCTGTTCCACCGACCAACTACTTGCTGGCTAAAGGCAAATTTCCGCACATCTATCCTACATGTGTCTTTCCTCAATCTGAATTTATGCCCTCTCAGATGATTATTCTGAGCAAGAGGAAGAATCCCATCAGCATTGAGCATGCTCAAACCATTCAAGGCTTTATACACCTCTATCAGATCACCTCACCGGTGCCTAGTCTCCATACACATTAATTTGCAAAACTTAAGTCTTTCTTCGTAAGAGCAAACCTTTGTTCCATTCACTTATCTTGTTGCCCTTCTCTGTACTCGTTCCAGCAGCTCTACATCCTTCTTGAAATCAGGCCTCCAGACCTGTGTACAGTACTCAAGGTGTGGCCTAGCCATTGACTTATACAAGGGAATAATCACCTGCTTATCCCTGCTAGAAAACTTCCTGTATATCATTGACAAGACGCCATGAGCTACTCTTGCAGCCCGTCTGCACTGCTCAGAGAACTTCATATCTGCCTGCACAATTACCCCCAGGTCCTTTTCATTCTCTACCCCTTTCAGTGTAGTACCACAGAGTTGATACATTGTGCTCTGGGGTTGCTGTTTCCCATATGTTAGTACTTTACATTTGTCAATGTTAAACTTCGTTTGCCACCTCTCAGCCCATCTGCTCAACCTTTCCAGATCCTGTTGCAGCAGCATAGCGTCAGTAGTGTTCTTAACAACCCTGCCAACTTTAGTATCGTCTGCAAACTTGGACATTAAGCTTGATATACCATCATCAATATCATTTATAAATACAGAAAACAATAATGGACCCAACGCTGAACCCTGAGGGACTCCACTAATAACATTAGTCCACGATGAGCAGTGTCCATTGATTACCACTCTGTCTTCTCCCCTTCAACCATCCCTTTATCTATAGCAGCAATTTGCCTCCAATGCCACACTGCTCCAATTTGTGCAGTAGTCTTCCATGTGCAACAGTATCAAAAGCCTTTCTAAGATCCAAATATATAATATCAAAGTTATTCCCTGCATCCAGTTCTTTTGTGACTGCATCATAGTATCCAATCAAATTGGTCAGGCAAGACTTTCCCTTAACAAAACCATGCTGTGTCCGAGCTATAACTGAAGTCTTGTCTAGATGATTCTGCAGTGCTTCTTTAACCAGTGCCTCCATTAGTTTTTCTGGAACAGAAGTTAAACTCACAGGTCTATAATTGCTTGTGTCAGCCTTTGATCCTGTTTTGTGAATTGGGGTCACATTTGCACATCTCCAGTCTATGGGTACCTCCCCTGAGTCCAAGCAATCTGTCCTGATTATGGCTAAGGGTTTGCTTACTTCCTTTGCTGCCTCCTTTAATATAACTGGATAGATCCCATCCACCCGAGGTGCCCTTCTTGTGTTTATTTTCAACAATTTCTCCTCCACTTTACTCTCAGTTATTACAAGGTTATCTAGTTTACTGCCAGATTTGAATACACCTCTGGCATTCCCCTCGCTGAATAACTCCTCATGTGTGAATGTCGATGCAAAATATTCATTTAGTTTGTTAGCTACCTGAGCAGGATCATCAACAGTTGAACCATCGATATCAAGTGGACCAATCTGATTCATCCCCTTTCTTCTAGAGTTTACATAAGTAAAGAACTCTTTGCTGTTTTTCTTTGCATCCTTTGCCCTTCAGCTTCAAAAATCAATGATTAAACTGATAATGCTGAAGAAGGAAAAAAAAAAAGCATCCAGACATAATTTGATAAATACCACTTGGAATTGATTTGAATGGGAATGTTGAACATTCACAGTCAACAAGAATACTTTTTTTCACATCTCTGCATTTTATCTGTCCAATTGCACAAAATCAGTGGTATCATCAAATATCCCCACAGAAAAATTATTTCAAATTTGGAAATTTATTTTTAGGATATCAAATGTAGTGTTTGTGCACTTGAACACAAAGGAAAACAGAACAGTCAACAGCTATGTTAGTAGGAGTAGATAATACTTGTTATAGCAAGTATTATTTGCTATAACAAGTTTTGCCAACCTCAAATTTGAGTATAATCCTGTTCAGTATGATAGTAGGATTAGAAAACATGACTGTGAGATGAAACAGGAAGAAGAGAACAATAAATCATATCTTTTACTGGCAAGCATGAACTCCTGAATTAGCAATGGCAAACCTTTCCCAGACAAAAATAAACTGAAACACAAAACTTTAATGATTTCATATCATTGGGGGGAAGAAACACCACCATTGAAATTAGTAGGTATTATATTTAAAACTATTTACTATTTATATATATATATATATATATATATATATGAGTAATATGGAAAGAAAGTTAATAAATTGTAACAAGCTGTAACTAATACTTATGGGCCAATGCAGTTATGCATTACGACCATAATGTGTATAAAATATTTTGTATAATATTGAAGATAATAATATAGGAGGTTCTATTATTCCTACTCTATTAGTTTTTATTCTTCTTACTATCTGCATGTTTCTCTTTGCATTAACTTAACTTTAATTAATTAATTAATTATTTTTACCATATCCATTACGTAGGGGTCACCACATATATAACTCACTAGAGGGATTATTATTTCATAACGACTAGTTGTTACATTAGGTCCTGGATACGGTAGATGTGCCTTATACTTTATATTATTAATGGAAACAGTGAAAGGAGTGAAGGTGGAGTTGGGTTTCTGGTCCATAAAGATTTTAAAAACAACATTTTGGAATTCAAAAGTACATCACCAAGGGTGTCAAGGCTAATACTCAAGATTTATAAGAGGTACAAGCTAAAGATTATTATGATTTATGCACAAACATCGATCCACGATGATGAAGAGGTTGAAGAAATGTACACTGAAATTGAGAGTCTTCTAGATGAGCAGAAAACCCACTACACTATTATTATGGGGGACTTCAATGCTAAGGTTGGAAAAAGGCAAAACAGCACAGAAAGAGGAAGTATAGGAAATTTTGGAATTGGTGAAAGGAATAAAAGAGGTGAAAGACTTGTGGAATTTGCAGAATCTCAAGGACTGTCAGTATTGAACACTTTTTTCAAGAAAAGGGTGAACAGAAAGTGGACATGGACGAGTCCAAATGGATTAACAACTAATGAAATCGACTTCATCCTCACTAACAGAACAGGAGATATATTGTGAATGATGTTACCGTCCTGAATAAGGTAAATGTTGGAAGTGATCATAGAATGGTAAGATGTACTATTCTGTGATCACTTGATATAGATGTAGGAAAGGAAAGGAAAAAACTGACTCGAGTAAATAATACAAAGGTCTTTGAAATAACAGTGGAGGAGAAAAAGCAGTATGTACTGGAACTTAAGAACAAGTTTGCACTTCTGCAGACTGCTCAGGACCAAGATATCGACGAGGAATATTACAACTTTCTGAAAGTGATAAAGCCCAAGAAACCTATAGGGAAACAGAAATCCAAAGAAGAAAAAATTAGTCAAGAAACACTTGTCATGATGAACCAAAGACGACAAATGAAGAGCAAGAAAAACACTGACAGGGAGAAAATTGAGTATACTGAGTTATGCAAAGCCATTAGAAAGAGACTCAGAGAGGACATAAGAAGATTTAACACAAGAAAAGTAGAACAAGCATTAAGGGAAAACAAAGGATTTAAATCAGCAGCCATGAGCAGTAATACAGAAAGACAAATGATACTGTAACTGAAGAATAGCGATGGTGTACTTATAAACAGCAGAAAAGGTTTTTTTTTTTTTTTAAGAACATTAGCAACTAAGGCCATATTGCTCCGTTAATATGCGGTGGTCATTCCCTGACCTTTCCACATCCTCCATATTTGGTGGTGACGGGCTCGAACCCCTGTCTAATCAAGAAGCGTATGCTACACACTGTTGCTCCTTCCCACCTGGCTACGGAGGCACCTAGCAGAAAAGGCATAATTCAAATAGCAGAAGACTACTATAGAGAATTATAGAGAATTATACCAGCAGTGGGAACATGGATTGCAAAGTAGCAACACATATGACATACCCGATATTCTTCCTGATGAGGTAGAACATGCATTGAAGAAAATGAAGAATCGGAAAGCCCCGGGGGAAGATGAAGTTACTGTAGAGTTGTTAAAATTGGGAGGAAGAGACATAACAAAAACTGGCAAGGCTCTTCACAAAGTGCATTAGAAAAGGTGTGATGCCTAAGCAGTGGAATAATGCAGTCATAGTTTTGCTGCATAAGAAAGGAGATAAATCAGAAATTGGAAATTATAGACCAATCAGCTTGTTATCCCATATCTACAAGTTGTTCACAACGGTCATTACTAACAGATTAGAAAGAATACTTGATGAGAATCAACCGAAAGAGCAAGCTAGCTTTAGGACAGGATTCTCAACTATGGATCACCTTCACGTAATATCGCAGCTAATGGAGAAAGCAAATGAATATAAAACACCATTATGCCTGGCATTTGTGGATTATGAAAAGGCATTTGACTCCATACATCATAAGGCAATGTTTCGGGCACTGGAAAGACAAGGCATAGATACTCCATATATTATGATTTTGAAGAATATATATGAGAGTGCTACATCCTTTATTAGACTAGACAAAGACAGTAGCAAATTTAAAATCGAGAAAGGAGTTCGACAAGGAGACACAATATCTCCGAAGCTGTTTACTGCTGCCCTTGAGGAAGCTTTCAGAAGATTAGACTGGTCGCAGAAAGGAGTCAATGTGAACGGAGACTACCCAAACCATTTACGATTTGCAGATGACATTGTGGTCATAAGCCACGATCCCAAAGAATTAGAGGAAAATCTTAATCAGTTATGCACAGTTAGTAAGGATTTTGGACTAAAGATGAATATGGCTAAAACAAAAATAATGATGAACAAGTATGCCACGGAAAGGGAAATAATGATTGAAGGAGCAGTAATCGAAAAGGTGGAGTCATATACTTATCTGGGACAAGTTATTAGCTGTAATAATGATAAATGGCTGGAAGTCAAGAGAAGAATAAATTTTGGATGGATAGCATTCAGGAAATATAGTCACATACTGAAGAGCAATATCCCAGTTTGTCTAAAACATAAAATAATGAATCAATGTATACTCCCCACCATGACTTTTGGAAGTGAAACTTGGGCACTCACTAAAAGAATGGAAGAGAAGCTAAGAACTACACAGCGAAGAATGGAACGAATTATATTGGGAATCAGACTGTTAGATAAGAAGAGAAACACATGGATTAGGCAGAAAACTCAAGTAAAGGACATTCTTATCAAAACTAAAGAACTAAAATGGTCTTGGGCAGGACACATAGCTCGAAGACATGATGACAGATGGACTAAGAAAATAACAGAATGGTACCTAAGAGGAGCTAGAAGAAAACCTGGAAGATAAAGGCGGAGATGGATAGATAAAATTCATGAGTTTTTGAGTAGTAAATGGATGGCCAGTGCTCAAAACAGAAGGAACTGGAAAGTTGCTGGAGAAGCTTTCATCCTGCAGTGGATTGAAAATGGCTGATGATGATGATGATGATACTTTACATTTATTCTTATTTTAATTATTAAATTATGTTCTCTGTCGGGTCAATGATGTTCAATATATGCTTACATTTATAATATCTTCCTTTTGATTCAAAAGTTTTTAACTACCTTTAATTGGTTTAGATTCAAATTACTTAATCTCTGGATTTTTATATACCTTAGCAGATATTGATCATTACAGAAACATAGAACTCCTTGTCGTTTTTTGCCCTTAGTCTGGGTGGTTGGCCCCAGTTGAAGTCATCTAGATTGTGGGTAGACAATGATAAGTTTTATATATATATATATATTTTTTTTTATTATTATTATTATTTGTTTTTTTTAAATATATTTATATTCCTTTTGTTTATATATATATATATATATATATATATATATTTTTTTTTTTTTTTTTTGTTTTTTAATTTTTTATTTATTTATTTATTTTTTAATCATTTTATGCACATTATGCTTTTCCTTGCTAGATATGACTGGTACACTACAAAACAAATTTATTTTCAAATAAAATACTTTTTTATAGTTGGTGTGTGTTTGTTTGTTATTTGGTTTTTAGGAGCATTAACAACTAAGGCCATATTGCTCCAGGGATATGCTGTGGTCATTTCCTGACCTTTCCGCATCCTCCATATTTAGTGGTCACGGGCTCGAACCCCGGTCTGATCAAGAAGCGTGTGCTATGCACTGCTGCTCCTGTCCACCTGGCTACAGAGGCGCCATAGTTGGTGTTGTTTGGTTTTTAGGAGCATTAGCAACTAAAGTCATATTGCTCCGGGGATATGCAGTGGTCATTCCCTGACCTTTCCACATCCTCCGTATTTGGTGGTCACAGGCTCGAACTCCGGTCTAATCAAGAAGCGTGTGCTATACACTGCTGCTCCTGCCCACCTGGCTACGGAGGCGCCCTTTTTTATAGTACAAATTTTGAATGGCATATATGCCAGTGTATTGTATTTTCCAGTACATAAAATTTGTGGCATATGTGCTACTAGTTCACTGTCCTAGATCTGCTACTTGCAGATCTAGGACTGTTGAATTCACAGCAGTGGTAGCTACTAGCATGAGTTCTTTGGCCTTGTGGCAAAGCCCTGGAAGAAATTGCTTGGTATGTATAATAAGAGGACAATCACACAAACTCCATTTGCATTAAAAAAAATTCAATCGAGATAAATACTCATAAAATGAAAAAATAATAATACAAAGCCCACTCAAAAAAGTTTAGTGCAAGGTGTGCAGCACCACCACTAATGTAAAACATCTGACATTTATATGTATACAACTGATTTGCATCCAAATACATTTCTTTTCAAAGCAGAAAAGAATACAAAATCTTTGAATCTCTTGAAATAAAATAATGCAAATAACATGATTTATGTCTAGTTGTTGTAAAACAACTGTTTGTAAACCAAAATTTAAAAATTGTTGCTTTTGTAAATTATTCTAAATATTTTTTTATTTGGTTACATTTGGACTATAAAATAACCTAGTGCAGAAACATAATTACACCTAAACTGAATTAAATAAAATTAATAAGGTAATCTTCATTTGGGCTTTCTTATTTATTCACTTTTTATTTCATTTTTAAAGTAAATTAATTTAAATTTCCTCTTTATATGTATATATACTTTTAAATTTTTAAAATATTAAATCATGAAAATTTAAGGTTTAAATTTTAAATATTTATTTTCTGCAGGCTTTGGAAATACTCCACTGTTGCCTGGATTTAAGTCACACACCCTTCAACGAACAAGCCCACGATCTAATAAGCCTCCAACTCCTGTACGACGAACGTCTTCTATAACTACTCATCCTGCAAATACCGCAACTGCAAATATTGTTGCTTCTGTTGCAGCCAAATTAAATAGTAAAGGATTTAGTGTTGAAAATGAAAGATCATCTGCTAATAATGCTTGTAATTTAAGAAATTCCACTCTTCAGAATCAAAACAGTGCACCACTTTCTTCATCAAAGGAAAGCAGCAGGTCTGAAGAAAATAATAGTAAGGATAATAGGGCCGAGGAGAATAATAGCAGTAACCCAAATTGTAGTATTTCTAATTTATCCAAGCCTTATTCTTCTTCAAATGAGTCTATTGAAGAAGATGTGTCTAGTAGTCGAGCTCGTCTTATTCAAGCTCTGAATGCAAATTTTAAACAACAGCAACAAAGTCACACACAATTTAAAAAGTCAAACTATTGTATAACACAAGTAACCACTCAAAAGCAGAAATCACAAGATCATGGAAGTTACCAGGCCGTTTCCAGATCTAGCTCTCCATGTTCAGTTTCTACACATGCAGATAAAAGTGGTAATCATGCTCATAGTATTGATCATGGTGATAAAGAAGTTTTGATTCAGGCACTTACTGCAAAATTTTCTCAGCAACAGTCTGGATTGCATAAAGTTCAAAGAAAACCTCTCCCAGATCAAGTGAATCACAGAAGTTCAAGTCCCAGCTCCAGAAGTACCCACCAAGTAAATCGACGTGCATCACAGCCTGCTATTCCTCTATCAATTTCTTCCCAGGTCCGGCAACTAGATATTTCAGGTGATGAGACTGTGAATGAAAAGACTTTAAAGCAATGTTTCTTAGAAGCACTCAATGCCAAATTAGCTCAGCAGCAACAGTCATCAGTTACCCTTGGATATTCAGAAAAGAATCCCAGTCAAAAGAGCTTTCACCAGAATAAATCTACAGCCAGTGAACCAAACACGTGCTCTGCATTTATTCAGCAAAAGTGGCATCAAGACGGTGGGGATGGCATTGTAGGAGTCCAGAAATGGTCAACTAGGAATGAGCTTGTTGAAAGAAAAGGATCCTGTCGAGAATCACTGATGGATCAGATTAGACGTGGAACTACATTAAGAAAAGTGACTTGCAATGATAGATCTGCACCAAGACTATCATGACGGTTGCACGTGGTTTTCATCTGCCACATTTAGTTATAATTTTTTTTATTTGGTTCACAGAAAATTATTTATAACAGATTATAATAATTTTTGTTAGGTTTACTAAATATATATAATAGAAATTTTAGTTAGTGTTTATTATTTGTTGAGTCTTTTTATTTCAGGATGTGTTCCTTACGGAAAACACCTTTTCATCATCAGTTAATTTAATATTAGGACTATTTTTATATTTTATAAAATCATTTAGATATCATCCTAGGTATCATCACCAGCTTTAACTGAAACTGAGCTGAAGATTTTCTTTAGCTGAAAATAAAGCAATTCATAGCTTGCAAAAGAAAATAAAATTTAAAATTTCCATTGCAAATTCATAGCTTTCTCGTTAATGCTTTTACTAAATTAACATGTTCGCTGCCATTTCTATTTGAGAGAGTGCATTCAACATGCCTGTAATTTTCAGAATGTTGAGAAATAAAAACATTCCAAAATTTAATTAATAATGGTTGAAAAGTAAAGTCTGGAATTCATAGCTATAACAACCATTACTTTTGGGCTGAGCTGTAAATCAGAACAAAACTCAAAATTTTATAGAAAGTTTATTCTACATACATAAACTCACCTCAACACAAAAAAAAAAAAAAAAAGCATTGCTGCTAATAGCCCAGAGTTCAATCAGTATGCTGACAGAATTGAGCCTGTACTTTTACACTACTCATATATTGACTACCTGCATTACAGCACAGCACTTGAGTGCTTTTTTGAATGCTTATATGTGCTGTGGCACAGCACTTGTAATACTACTTGATGCTTGTATGCACCAGATGCAGTGAATATGTTAATATTATAAACAGAAATTCAAATAACTTCTTTTAAAGAAAGAAAAAAGTGAAACAAACTACGATTCCATCAGTAGCCATGTTGCATTCTGTAATGGGAGTAACCAGTCCAGCTCGAACAGTATAAAAATAAGAAAATAATATTCATAATGGTAATAGTATTTTCTTTTTTTTTATTTTTCCTTTCTGTAAAAAAATTCATAATTTAGTTCCATAAGTTGATGAAAATGAATGAAATAATACATATGTAAATATAGTGGATATTACCACACCGAATTAAAAAAAAAAGTCACAGTGAGTTTTTGTTTTTGACAGTAATCTCAAACACATTTGATTATGAAGTCAAAATATTACAAAAAAATTGATAGTTAAAAGCATTTATGTACATAGTTTTTAAGTTTTCACAAATTGCAAATTTTTTTGGAAAACTAACTCAAGGTGGCATACATAACTGTTTGGAAACTCACTAAAGAAAGAATTAATTAGTGTATTTTACACTTCACATTAGCACTATAAAAACTAAAAATAAAATGTTATAATGACAGTGGTTATTTTTAAAAATTATATATATTTAATAATATCACTGGATTTGTATCAGGTCTGCACACTGACCAGACTATAATCAGATGCAAAACTTGGGTGTGGTAAAAAGCAATATACTTCTCTATTGCAGTAGTGCCTTTTATTTAGAGTAACACAATACCAGGGCGACTTGCACGAAGTGCCTCCAAATTGAGATCTCTGCAATAAATATAAAACCCAGTTTGCTCATACCTGTGTTCAGAAAGTTGTTATGCCCAGCATGTAAAATAACATGAATGGCTGATTGAAATTTTTTACATCTTTATAACTTTTAACATATTAATAACATGATATGCTCATCATACATATTTCTAATTAATATATATTTTTTTCTTTTTAAGTGATTGTATCATGTAAAATCATGTACTGATGATTTTCTTATTCCAACCTTTGGAAGTTTATAATCCAACACAAGTATATCTGATATGTTTGAATGTTTTTTTTTTTTTTTTTTTCCCCTGTATAAATGGAAATGGAGAAAAGAATGAAATTAAACAACTTAAAATGTAATTTTAAGCTGTTAAACTTTTTAACCTCACTTTTTACAGGTTTTTTCTCTTTTTTTCACTGTGTGTGTGTGTGTTTAATTTTGTACCCTAAGTGATTGCACATCCTCCAACCTTTAAAAGTTTGTAATGTGACATAAATACCTCTTGTATTTCTGAATATTTTTTTCTGTTAAAATACAAATGGAAGAAAGAAATGAATTTACTTCATTGTTTTCAAAAACTTGTATTAAACAACAACTTAAAATTACTTTTTAAGTTGTTTAATACTTTTCAACTTCTTACCCTTTTTTCAGTGTAATTTGTTAGCTAAAGGTAAAGATTTAAACATAATAGCTACTAGCCATAAACCCTTCAAAACTTTATAACTTTTTACCATAAAGACTGTACAGAACCTAAACTGACATGTTTGAAATGGAAAGGAAAACATTCATTGTATAAAAGCTGAGTTAAACATTTCATAGCATAGTTCCATAAGAAGCAAGGAAACTTGTTCAGCCACTTATTTTTAATAAAATCCCATATGTTTAAGTAGTAACAAAATAACACTCAGAAGCAACACAAAGGGAAATGACTGTCTCATCACTGGAATCTTTCACCCCTCATGTAAAACACTTGTTACTCATTTTTATTGTACCAATAAAAAAAACACAAAGTGGTGAACTCAACCTGTTTCACTTCATGTGAAAGATAGTTTATTTTAAAAGTATAGTAATAAAATCCATCATTTTTTCCAGACCTCCCCTCAGAACAAATAGAAATAGATGGAAAACAAACAAAAATCTCTTTTAGGAATTTCTGTGTGTGAGAATATGGTTACAAAGAAAGACCAAAACCAGAAAAATATAATACCTTTTGCAAACAGTCCAAAGGATGAGGAGTCAGTTAACCTAAATAACAAGATAGTAATACAGTGGAATTGTTAAGGCTTCCATAGAAATGTAGACAATATGCAAGTACTAGTATACTTTTATTTTCAAAAAATGTATCTTAACTCATTAACTGCTACAATTTTAAAGAAAAAAAATTGACAGTGAGCCCATCAACTTTTATTTTTTTGTTATTAGGGTGCTTAACTTGAGCACTTAACCACTTATATGACATAAAATGGAAAAGTCAATTTTTCTTACTTTTTTTTTTTGCTATATTTTTCATATATCATGAGAACTTTTGTGAAACATGTTGCTTCAGGCTATATGTCTAATGCTATTTGCTTACACATTCCTTTGGCTGATATAAGTTTGTGAAGTTTCATGGTGTAATGTAAATAGTAATTATGCTAAAGACAACATAACTGCCATGCAAAATAATATTCATACGTCCCAGGCCACCTACATGAAAAGTCCATATGGTACAATGACCAGCAAGAGACTGCTGATTGTCACTTTGAGCTCTCAAGAGAACAATCAGCAAGGGAAATGTTTCATTTTATGAGGGTTTGCAATAAATATAAAAGAAAAAATTAGCAAAATATGGACAAAGGTTTTTACATGGACTTTGACTAGGGTAATGCCACTATTATTTTTAAAACTTTCCTTGAAAAAGTTGATTTGAATTCAACCATAATTTGATTATTAAGTTGGGATTATAAATGTTTTTATGAAAACAACAATAATTGAATATTTTTGTTATAAAATGTTTTTTTTTATAAAGTTTAAATTTTATCCCTTTGCTGTGAGTTTTTTTTTCCCTCTTTCTAATCAGTTTTGAAATATTATGCTTTATTATATTTTCATAACTGTATTTTTCAAAGCTATAGTTTTCCATATAGATTATAATAAAGGAGACAATAAAAAGGGATGCTCATTAAAGCTGCCTAATTACTAATCAATTAGATAGTTTTATGTAACCGCAGGTTAAAATCATATTGGGTTTGGCGGCAAAACTACCATACCACCACCGACCAGGCTAGTCGGGTGGGCAAAGCGCCTGCCTGGCAACACAAAAGTTGTGGGTTCAAATCCCACCTCGGGCTTGGATGAAAGTACTGCAAAAAACCTTGGGAGGTGCACTATGGCCACAGAAGCTGATGCGCCAATAACTACAAAAAAAAAAAAAAACATACCACCACACATGCCACCATGTAGAAGTCTGAAGAATCAGGGACCGAGATGGATGGTTTGGTGTAGTTCACTGTTTCCAAAGCTTATTGGCCACCACCCCCTGGTTCCATAAACTCATCCCCAGTGCCACCTGTCCTATAAAAAAGCATTATTCATACTAATTTGCATGACCCATTCAGGAAGCTAACACAATAAAATTCAAAACAGTAACAATTAAATGCACATTTGAAGGAGATTGCTTAAACGTGGGTAATGTGTGCATTACCGATGAATAAGCAATCTCCTTCATACCCTTAGGCATTTAGCCAAGAAATATCTTTTAAATTGCACATTTATTCAAAATCCAATTAAAACTTTTTAGTTTAATTAATTCAACAAAATTTTGATCCAGTAATGGCAGCTTTTAAAAGTCTGATGATCATTTAGCAAGTCTTAAATACAAAGTGAGGAAGATGTTATGCCCTAGGCTCTAGCCTGGTCAATCATAAATGAGTGATCAATGCACTTGGAGCACCACCCTTTCACCCCCCTTACCTCTTAGTCCCCCCCAGGTAATCTCACCATTCCTAGAGGCAAAATCACCCACTTTGGGAACCACTGGTGTGTATTTGCTAAAAAGTAGAGGGGTGAATTTATAGGGGGTTCTCCAGGCTACCTACTTAAAACATCTGATATAAGGCACAGTGTAAAAAATGTCTGCTATCTCTCAGAGCTTGAATGAATAAACAGCATGAGTAAAGCCTTTTCAGTTCACTAGCCTGCTGAACTGAAACAGCTCAGATGTGATCACCATATATTACAGCAGGAAATGTGTTAAGACACACAAGAAAACACATCCTTTTAACAGTACACAATATTTCATCAAAATAAATTTGAATAGACATGCTTTTCACTCATGAGATTTTTTTTTTACCAAAACAGACAAACCAACCAACAATAAATTTACAATATAATATATAGCAGTGCTTTACACCCTAGTTGCCTTGCTACAATTCAAAAATAATTCTAGTCTAACCCAAAAGAAAGCAATCAGGTTAATTAATCAATCATTTTAAAGTAATATTGAATTCCGTTTGTATACATGTTCATGGGATGATATGCACGTTGAATTGGCTAAAAAAACCCAGAATAGTTATGTGGGGGAGAACTACACCCTTCATCAAAGATTGCTTAATTACATCCTCTCCCCAATTGATAATCCCTCTCTTATGAATTCCTCCCCATTCCTTATCATATAGACATTAGTTTCTACTCCATGTTTTTTCTGTTGATCCACTTCCATGTTCACTGAAATAGTTTTTCTTCTTCATTTATCACTTCTACTTCTGTTTCTTTGGAATAATCTTGCTTTTTTAATTAAATCCTGAAAATTAAAATCTACAGAACTTCATACCTGTTGTCATCATGTAGCTTCTGTTCTCTCAACATACACATGGTACTAGAATACTATAAGTTCCAGTAACCTTTCATGTTTAGATTGGTTGGTTGGTTTGGGTTTTATTGGTGCATTAGCAACTAAGGCTGCAATGTGCCCTTTTCATATTTGGAGTAACTGTAAATTAAAGAAAAAAAAAATTTTTCAAATTCTTACTAAGTGATTTTAGATTTTAATCTGCATTATTAATTTTTTGTAGAATTTGAGAATTATTTACATTAAAAAAACCTGATTTCTTATTTTTGAAGTACAAAGTTCACCAGTTCATTTGTCTGTGTAATTTTCTTTTTGTTTATTTATATTTTTGAGATGATTAAATTTCTGTTTAGACTGTGATAACTCATCAATGGGCTGTACAATTTTTTTGGCAGTGTGTAAGTGCAATCTTAGAATGTACTTACTTATGTATGCTACTCCGCGACCACAGGGCTGGCTGTGGCTCTAGAACATAGGTTCCCAAACTTTTTTGGGCCACTGCCCACTTTGCAAGACATAAATTTTGTAACCCCCCCCCCATTATAATAGTTTTCCGCGTTCAAGCCGTTTGATATTTTCAATGTAAATGGAAACTAATGATACATTACTGCTTATGCCGTTAAATTATTGAAAAAGTAATGGCCAATATGTGCTTCATCTTGAACGCAGTTATTGCTATTCCAATTTTGATGAAACATTAGCATTAGTAGAGGCATTTGATGCAAGAAAGCAAGCTTATGCAGCATCGGCCAAAAAAAAAAAAATAATAATAATAATAATAACCACTTCCACTTCACCCCTCTGTTCATTCGAAATACCTGTCCAGCTGAGCCTTAAACTTATTCAGGCCATCAACTTCCACGACAAGGGATGGAAGTCTATTCCACCAACCAACCACTTGCTGGCTAAAGGCGGGTTTGGGCTTTACATAGCCCATATGTAAAGATTGTAAAGTGTATGCTCGAATAACATTATGCACAGTTTCATACAATGGTTTAAATATGAAAATTCGGAATACATATTAGGAGATTGTATTACATTAGTAAGAATCTTATTGTAATAATTAAAACACCATCAAATGTATTAGAAAATTGTTTATTTCGAACTTACAAAGTAAAAATATAAAGAAAAAATAACAAATTAATGTGAAGGATGAGCCTAATGCATTTTTAAAAGTTTGTTAATATCGGGTTCAACTTTCGTTAAAAACAGTCGTAAATCGCCACACTCAGTTATATGCAATCGGTTCCTTTTCTTAGATAGTAAATTTGCTACAGCACTAAACCCACGCTCAGCCAAATAAGAAGATGGAAATGCAATTAAAAATTTCTGCACTATTTTCCATAATCCAGGGTACAGTGTTGGTATCCACTTTTGAATTTTATTTTTAGTTCTTCATTTGTTGTGAGTTCTATGAGTTCCTCTTCTAAATTTGATGATCCTGCTGTGCTCACATGTGAGAAAGGATCTAGAACCCAATTTGGTATATTCATGTTTAGAATATCCTTGAATTGCTCATTAAAATCAGCATGGAGAACCTCCAAGTGTTGGCAGTACATAAGTAAATCTTCCTTTTTGAGAGACACTGCTGATAAATTTGAAAAGTGGCTATATTCCCCTCGGCCTAGATTCCACTTGAACAGAAGAAATTTCCCCACAAAAGCGGCAATAACGTTTTTTGTTTTAATTAAATTCCATTCATCACCTTGTAATTGTAGATTGACTTCATTAAATGTTTTATAGAGGTCTATCAAATAAGCGATGTCATTTTTGGATGTAATCAGGTTGGCCCGCAATCCGTCGTCTCTGTTTTCTAGGAACTCTAGTACTGAATCAAACAAATTGTAAAATCGATTCAGACAAATACCTTTTGAAAGCCAACGAACTTCTGTGTGAAGCAGCAAACGATTGAAATCTTCATCGTTTTCACTACAAAGTTGGCTAAACAATCTGTCACTCAATGAATTGCTTCTGATCTTGTTGACCGCTTTAATAATGTAATGGAGGGACGTATGCAGGCGCTCACTTAAATTCTTCGCAACCAAATGTTGATGATGAAGAACACAATGTATAGCGAGTACATTTGGTACTGCTTGTTTCAAATGCGCTATGAAACCCTTGTGGCGCCCTGTCATTGCTGGAGCACCATCAGTAGCAGCAGACAAAATATTATGAATAGGAATGTCTTTCTCTTGAAAAAACTTATTCATGGTAATTAAATATAGATTCACCCTTTGTATCCACTTCCAAATTTTTAGCAAATAATAATTCTTGACAAACTTTTTCTTCTTTTATGAATCGTACGTATGATAAGAGTAGTGCTTCATTATTTGGGAGAGTTGATTCATCGAGTTGAATGGAAAATTGGCATGTCTTCAAATAATCACACAATGATTTTTCAATGTCTTCAGCCATTTCATTGATTCTTCTTTGCACTGAATTATTGCTCAAAGGAATTTTCCTGATTATATCTGACGCTGGCTTATGAAGCACAGTGTTTATTATTTCTTTTACTGCCGGCAAGATTAATTACTTACCAATTGTGTGTGGTTTTCCCGCTTTTGCGATTAATAATGAAATATTATAAGAAACTTGTAATCCGTCATTATCTTGTTTAGTGGACGACACAAAAAGTTTTGATATAGTTGGACGTTTAAAATATTTTTCTTCTAGTACTTGAAAATAGGACAAATCTTTATCCTTTTCGTCAGCATGCATTTTAGTCAAATGCTCTTGTTGCCTAGAAGGCTTCATTGCTTCATTTGAAAATACTTTTTGGCAAATCAAGCACATAGGTAATAATTGGTTCGTAGGAGACTGAATAAAGCCATATTTCAAATACTCAATACTGTACTGGCAAAATTTCTTCTTAGATTCAGACATAATGAAGTAATAAAATTTGCAACAATATTCACAAAATAAAAGATTTAATTTACACTTTGTATGACTCCACTTATCTATCACACTTTCAACTGATGATTGTAATGAAACTTATTCCTAAACAGCAAAAATGTACGATCACATATCAATTTATGAATTATTACATCGGCAAAATGGCCTTGGAAGCTTTGAAGATGAAACGCGCTACGGCATTAGTTTAAAATTTGCGCCTAATCTGTCTCAAACGAATCAACAGACGTGGAGATATAATTGACTGGTCAAGCTTACGTCATTAGCGTTACCAAGGTGATCCAAGGAGAAAATAAAACTGTAAACAATTTTCGTGGAAAACAAACAGTTGAGCATCATTACTTGTGAACAATATTTTGCATTGTCGCTCTGTCACAACATTTTGCTTTTACTGCTTTTCTGTACTGCTGTTGTACGAAAGAATTGCAACGAATTGGTTTTGAAAAACAAAAATATCGCATTTCCTTTCTTCAGTATGTATTGTAGCTACTAACAAAAAATATAGAAAATTCATCTATTGGAAGCCATACTGGAAATGGAAGGAAAAAAAAAAAAAAACTGCCGTAAAACTGATCACTACAATGCGCATTTCATAAAAAAAAAAAGTTTGCTTTATTGTAATTGTTTCTGGAGGACTAAATCAGAACAGCAGTTTCATGGACGTATATTTGATCTTCTTACGAACTTTCAAGAAAATATTTCTATTCATAGCTGCGTTATAAACTTCGAAAACTGATGTCGAAGGAACTTCGCATGCATCTTACCTAGCGTGCAAACGAAAAAAATATATATATATATATGCTACGAGTAATGGATTGTTTTATATGCATTTGATACCATCAAAAAATTTGAGGGAAAAATTGAATTTTCATTATCACACACACACACGCGCCCGAAAAATTCACCATAAAGTGTCATATATTTGCTTGCTTGAATTCCACTCTGAGCTGCAAATGTAATTTCACTTCTCTTGCGCTGACAGAGCTGCTGTTTGCTGAATGAAGGAAAACGGGGTTCATTTTCCTGAAATTTACACTTCCTTTCATTCACTTGGGGATAAAAACTCCTTAGGGGAGGGAGTTCACCCTTTCTAGTCCAACCCTAAGGGAAAGAGACAGAGAGAAAGAAATAAAAATACTCTTTTGGTGGGAGGAAGGCCAGGAGATTGTCAAAGGTCCACAACTGTAACTTTCATCACAGATGCTGAAGTTCCAATAAGTCAGTTTTATTGCGGATTCGAAAGTATTTCTTTATTGCATTTAGTTTCACAACAGATGCTAAAGTTCTAATAAGTCAGCTCAGCTTCATCATAGGATGCCTAAGTTCAGATTAGTCCGATTTTTGTCCGGTGTGCATTTGATAAAAAACCCTCTTTGCTTTATTGTAATTGTTTTTCAGAACAATATTTTGCAATAATCCCCCTGGAAATATTAGCCAGTGAACAGCATTATACATTTCAAACATTGCCGTATAGCTTGTCCTTGAATACAAATGACTACAGTTACTTTCCTTTGAGTGACCGCCTTGTACAGTTGTGGACACTTCCTTCCAGTCAGTAAAATCATCAGTAGTCATCCTTTATTGTACCTAAAGTAATTCGTTATGTTGGGACAAACGGTTTTTGCTCCTAATTGAAGTAGCACTTTCGAATTTTACCCAAGTTGATTATCTGCACATATTGAAAATTAGAAGGACAGTAAAAGAGTTGATAATTGCCATTGGTGGGCAGCATTCCGACTAACAAATTTTCTGTTTATACTCCGAGATGACCACACGGTCAGAAATCCCGAAATAGAGAGAGAGAGAATACAAGAAACAGCACTGCATTTAGCAGTCACCGACTTGATTGTGTGAAATTGCTCGCCAAAAACCACAGCAAAGCAAGAGAAGTGATGGGGAGAAAATCTATTTTTCAGCGGGGTTTATCTGTTTATTGCAGTTCAGAACAACATTATGACCGTGGATAGTGAATTTATTCGGCTTCTGTACTAAAACAGAATTTCTCCCTTTGCGATGACATCAAAGTGTAACAAGCAAATATCTTCTAAGAATACTTAGAAGATATATTAGAAGATAATCTAAGAATAAGCCATTAGTCGCAATCTGTTAGCTTTGTACTGTTAGAAAATATTGCAGTTTTGGGAAGAATACACATTTCAAGAAACAATCTGTTATTCATAGCGGATGATTTTTTTTTCTTCTTTTGCACACCAGTTTTCGAAGTTTATAATGCAGCTACAAATAGAAATATTTTCTTGAAATTTTTTTAGAAGATCAAACCCAGGAAACTGCTGTTTCGATATTGTTTACTTAAAACAATTACAATAAAACAAACTTTTTTTTTTTTTATCAAATGCACATTGCAGTGTTATCAGTTTTACACCAGTTTTTCTCATTTCTAAAAGATGAATTTCCCTGATTTTCTGTTCGTAGAAGCAATACATGTTGAAGAAAGGAAATATGATCTGTTCGCCTTTCAAAAACAGTTGTTGCTACTGTTTTGCTTTATTGCTTCTTATGTCAACTAACAGTAGCTCACGTTGTCGCGTTTCAAAGGCCCTAGGCTAATTAGGGTGGGTTTAGAAAAATAACAGAAAAAAAATACACACTTGATGTCACATTTTTGTCATTTGCATGAAATTCAATAGAAGGTTTTGAACATTGAAGTGGGAAAATCGAAGAAAACAGTTCTGGCTTCACCTATAGCGAATTTCAGCTGTGTCCATAGAGTAAAAATTATAGAATTTATTAGTTGACCTTTGAACTGGGTCCACTGGACCCGAGGAGATAAAAATACTGATAAGGAGCCACCGACCCCTAGACTGCCTGAATGCCCCCCAATTGCTTCTGAACCCACTATCGCCCCCTAGAAGGCTTCAGCGCCCACTGTGGGGCAGTACTGCCCACTTTGGGAACCTATGCTCTAGAATGGCATATGTGCATGCAGGTATGTACATTGCAAGATTGAGCCCACACACTTCTACAAAAAAGTGTATGGCCCATTGTTAGTCATTGTGCATAAATCAGCTACAATAAAACAGTTACAGTGAAGTTATAAACTCTTTGGCCTTGGTTGTCTAGAATATAAATCGAAATTTATATGAATAAAATGCTTTATATATGATTCAGTACAAATTAATGGGGCAACTTTTTTTTGGAAGTGTATAGGCTGTCTTATATTGTGTTATAAACTAAAAGTTAACTAGCTAACCTGCCCCCCTTCTGATGAAGTTTTGAATTCACCCTAAAATTCAAGTCTGTAGAGTTCTATTAATTTTTGTTAATTGGCTTTTTATTATTAATATGATTTTGTGGATTAATATAATGTCTTTTTTGTTAGTGTAAATTTGTCCTTGTAAATGAATGTCTAATCTGTGGATGATTAGCATTAATCATCCCTGTAATTTCACGTTTTCTCTTGTTAATCCCTTTGGCCTATGCTTTACAAGGTTTGTAAGTTTATGTATTTGTATGAATATCTGTTCACTAATGAACAGATATTTATTTATTTATTATTAATTCCAGATAATCCTAGAAGATTCCCACCCTAGATTTATGGTATCAACATTATTTTAATTTAATAGCAATTTTTTTTTGCTATTAAAGAAATTAAAATAATAGTGAACAATATATACCATTTTGCCCACTCATTTTAACTTTTTTGAATGCCCACTTGATTAAACAAAATATCTTGAACCCTTCTTTTTTAATAGTTTAGATCAGTGTTTCCTGAGCTGGGGTCCGTAGACCAGTTCCAGAGCGTACGCAAAACATTCAGAAGGAGTATCAAGTTATATGTGTTTATATATATATATAGGTTCTGCAAACTTGTTTTGATTTTTGAAGGGGTCCATAAATTTCAGTAGTTTGGGAGCCACTGGTTTGGATCATTCCTCATGACAAAAATTGAATCATGTTTTTTCAAGTGCATTCTAAGGAATCTATATATTTGTAGGAATAGCACTGCTGTTAGGATGACTGCACCATATTATTATTGTTAGCCATATGGTGCAAGGAAGCCTGAGGCTTATGCTGCACCAGCCAAAAAAAAACCTGCTGAGTTACCCTGAGAGAGAGAGAGAGAGAGAGAAAAGTAGAAGGAAATCACCAAGAAAGAGAAGAATGATGATGTTCAGCTCAGGACCCTGGGTGTGACAAGCCCATACTCACCAGATGTGAGCCCTTGGGGATGTTATAAATAAAAAATGCTACAATAGTGTTCAAAAGGGGAATTCACTTTTATTTATAGTATAGTATCAAGGCAGTCTATGATAATGGTGCTGCACATGAGAGACTAAAATCATTATCAAAAAACTTTAGTGGCATCTTATTTATTGGTCTTGGCTGTTACTAACATTTTTATATATTTGTGAAAAATATTCTGAAACAAATGTACAGGAACTCCCTGACTTATGTAAGGGTTGCGTACTGCGGAACGCTATGTAAGTCGGAATTTCCCCATGCTTGTGCAGCACTCGCAACTGTGCTCACTGAATTGATTGTATCAAAAAAGAAATGTTCGATGAACATGTAAATAGAATTATTTATTGTATTTATTCAATTTTTTTATCTCATATGTAGGAAAAATTACAAAAGTGTGTAATTTAAAAAAAAAATTTCAAAATTATAAAATTGCAAAAAAAAGAGGAGACAGGCATAACATCAGTAAGTTTTATCTTTCAAGAATCATTGCCAGAATCGACGTCTTCAGCTGATAAGTACGCTGCTATGGAGGTTGAGGGCTGTGGAGATTTAGAAGGGGTCGGTCGCTCAACCTTATAAAAGAACATATTAATAGATGACTGGACAGTGGCTTTTTTCTTTTCATCATAGACTTCTTTGTAGCAAGTAAGCATATCATTCGCCCCTCTGTTAACTTTTAAGAACCCTTCACTGTCAGGATCCATCTTCTCAAATCTCACCATTGCCGATGCAGTTTCGCAAAATGCCATTGCCATCTCTCTGGTGATGAAGCATCTCACTTCCTCATTTGGTTCATCTTGCACTTCATCAGCATTTTCTTCTTTCACTATCGCTGTCTGCAAGTCAATAAGTTCTTCGTTAGGTAATTCCTTCTCTTCTTCTATTAACTCCTCAACATCTTTTGCATCAACTTCCAACTGAAGTAGCTCTGCAACCTTTATAATCTTATCTGTAACCGCCATATGATTCATCTTTTTCAAATCCTTCGAAGCCTTTTACGTGCCGTGGGCATATTTTATCCCATGTGCCATTTAAACAACTTTTAGTAATTTCTGCCAAGGCCTTATTAATGTTTAAGATGGCATGGTAAATATTGTAAAATTTCCAGTCTCTTAACGTAAAATTTTTTTCTCATTGTCTACTGTGGACAATGCGTGAGCAAATGTTGTGCATAACTACTTGGTCTCAGGTGTAGATAGCAAGGTTCCCCCCCCCCCAGAAACTGGGATTTTTTTCTTCTAGCAAACAGGCAAATCGACCAGAGAACGCACACAATTTACAGACAAAATAATATATGCGTAGGTGTAAAATTGTGCATAAATAGTGTGCTTTTAAATTCGAAATTTAAAATCGATAGGTTGGATGAATGAAGTCGTGTTTGGCGGCAGAAATATGACTCTCATGTTCGAATTGAAATCATCTAGGTGCATAGGATGTCCAGGAGCATTATCTAATAGAAGCAAAATCTTGAAAGGAACGTTGTTGTCTTTACAATATTTTTCAACCTCGGGAATGAAGCAGCATTTGAACCAATCCTCAAAGAGAGATATTGTTATCCATGCTCTCTGGTTTGATCGGAAATGCACAGGTAGGGTGGCTTTATTGATGCCCTTAAATGCAGGAGGATTTCCAGAATGGTACACAAGCAGTGGTTTTAATCTGTAATCTCCCGCTGCATCAACCCCAAGCAAGAGCATGCCCCTGTCTTTAGACACCTTGAAACCTGGCATTATATTTTCCTCTTTGGCAATGTATGTTCAATCCGGCATTATTTTTCCAATACAGACCAGTCTCATCAGCATTAAAAATTTGCTGCATTGAATAGCCGCCTTCATCAATAATTTTTTCTAACACATCACGAAATTTCTCTGGAGCTGCAGAATTGGCACTGGCGATTTCACCGCATACTTTAACGTTGCTGAAACCAGCACGATGCTTGATCCTATTAAACCACCCGTTGCTTGCCACGAACTTGGGTTTGGGGTTTGCCGTACTTATCCTTAATATCTTTTTAAATACTTGTTGCTTTTGCTTGAATGGTCATTAGAATCAGGGGCACTTGCTTCTGAATCTGATTTTCCATCCATATTAACAGCTGTCCCATCTTCAATATGGCACCTGAATGCTGTTTTGTGATCACAGTTGATCTTAAGTGCATTAATCCTTTGACCTGTTCTTTTATAAGTGCACTGTCCTTTAAAACAGTATTCACTGTTGAAGCAGCGAGACTTAATTCCCTTGCAATAGATGACACACTTTGTCCTGCTTCGTACTTCTTAATCATTTTCATCTTCATTTCTAAATCAATTTTGTTTAATTTCCTGGCACTACTACCACTTGCACTTTTCGTTGGTTGCTTTCCCTTAATCATTGTAATACGTAAATAGAAATAAAGAGAAGTTTCTGAAAATTTGTTTTTTACATTTCACCATAATAGCGTAAAAACCTACACAATTTCAGTTATCGGTATTATCGCAAGTGCAATGAAATCGAGTTTCCTACCCATTTATAATTAGATGCACTAACAGAAAAGCCTGATAAACCAGAAAGTGCAAATTGTTTTATGGTCGTGACCTCCAGAAACGTGCTTTAGAAAAATATCACAAAGGTGTTCAAAATTGATTCTTATAACAGGAACATATGATAACAATGAAAGGGTAGTGCAATTTCCATTATAAATATAACCTTTTAGAGAGATAAATAGCTTAGTAATATAGCGAAATTTTTAACTTCCAAGGACTTGGAACAAATTACAAAAGAAAAAAAAAAGCAAAAAAAAACAATGTGTTATTTGGTTCACGTTACAATATTTTCACGATACCTCCATTTATTCCTACGGGATGAAAAATATGTTTCCATAATTTTTTTTAAGTTTGCACCGGCCAGCAAAAACTTATTTAAAATCGAATTTCTGTAAGCAGGGGAGTTCTTGTACTTAATAAAATACATAAAACTTGTTTCACTATAACCTTTTATACTTTAAACTTACTTGAATTCAAAGCTTTTTTGTATAATACTCAGGTTTTATTTAAAATCAATACTTTATTTTAAAAAAATTTTGTCTTCTCTATGCCAGCATTATTTAATCTGTCTGAATGTGAAATTCAGTTCTCTAAGGAGAACATTTCATTCCTAGCAGTAATGAATACAAGATAGAATTATTACTTTAAATATTTCCATTTCAGATCATGAATAAATATTTTATGGTTTGAGTTTTCTGTGAAAAAAAAAGGAAAAGAAAAAAGAAAGCTGTGTTAATTTTATATAGAGCATGAAAGCAAGAAAATGCAGTTCAGTTTCAGTAAGCTATCTGTGCCAGTGAAAACCACATTGTATTGTCTCCTAGTAAGTAATTGTGTAGTAGTAGTAGTAGTTCACTGTTAAGATTTCATCATTTTAGCTCTTATCTGCCATTCTTGTGTCCTCTTCATTAATTTTTTTAATCATCACCCTAATTTATGACATAGACCAAAGATAATTGGCTTACTGAAAACCAGGATTTGGTTTCAGCTTTGTAAAATTTGTAATGTAGTTAGTTCCAGAAGGCATTAGAATCGGATCTTTATAAAGAAATGACCTTTTGGTTTAGAAATAGTATTTTATCTACATAAGTGTATAATTTTCAACTGTTTTTTTCTGTTTGGACCACTGTGTAAGAGTGACTACTTACATAATGGATATTATAATGTGACGGGTATTGAAATATGTATTAAAACATTAAAATACCTAAATGGTATTTGATATTCCTGTATATCAGATGTGTTGAAGCATCATGATTTATATGTGATGATTTAACTTTAAAACTATAAAAATCTGAGCACTAATATTAAAGTAACCTTACTAATTAAGTGTACAGATTTACTGCACACAGCTGGCCTGTTGACATTACCACAGACATATCATGTTTGTGTTATATGTATGATAAAAAGAAATGTTCTGTTACAATTTGAATTTAAGTTATATGTGTATATAAATGTTCTCTTAAGCATTGCTTGGTGGTATAAGAATGAATTAAAGTACTGCTTAGACTTGTAGGACATGATAATGGTTTTTTTTTTTTTTTGATGCCAGTTTATATAAATCGGCTTCCCCCCCTTTTTTTTCAGTTAGTACTGTTTTCAATTATTCATAGGCTGATGGAATAATAGCACTTTCATAAATATAGTTTTACAGAGTACATACTTTATTTACTACTAAATCTAGTAGCTAATTTTATACATCTCTCAACCAAATAAATGTGCTTAGATTTTGAGGACATTTAATGAGTTAGTTTTTTAAGGTAAAAAAAAATATATGTATTTATGTATGTATGTATGTATATATGCATATTTTCTAAGCATCAAAAATTTAAACTGCATTTTTCCTAAATATTTTAACTCCCAGGCTCCAGTGAGGAAGGCAGTCACATCTTATCTTTTATTGTTAAGCATTTGCCTCTGATAAGATGTAATATTTCCAAGTCCTTAATGCTCACCCTTTTTTTTAAAAAATTGTTTGTACGCCTCCAAGAAACGTGTGGAGGTCAATTCATCACTGTTTACCATGGGGCAAATGAGGCACTTATGTAAATTTCTATGCAGTTTTGTTGTATTTTGGGATAATATTTCCTTTGATATTTTAAAGTTTTATAGCATTTCATAGCATTACTGTTTAAAATATTTAAATTTTAGAAGATGTATTATTACTTATAAAAACACAATAGTTTTTACCATTTTAATATAGCTTTTACCTGTACATCTTAATTTTGCATTTCGCAAAATTTTGGACATTGTGAATTCTTAGAAAACCAGTCTTTCAGAATAATCTATTTTCTGTACATTGCAAGTATGTTTTTCCTTCGACAAACATGCTTTAAGGGACCATTCAAATACTGGTACTTTTTATATAGAATTTCTGACCAAAGAAATATGATTATTTTTGACAGGTTTTTAAATTTTGTAATTTTAGATTTCACAATTGTAAATTGTCTTCATTATTTGTCTGTTTATCATTTTTTCTTATTTGCAGTTTTACATTGTGTCAGCAATTTGAGCAGTTTTTACCATAACACCTTTTAAGCCTTGTATACCCAAAAGAAATAGTTTATGCCATGAATGTGTAAACCCTTTTATACAGTACATCAGTTTGAGCAATAAAAATGGGGTCTAATGTCACTTACTGTGTACTGTTTGTTTATTTATTTTTTAATATTTAGTCTAATGCTAAATGTTGCTGATCCTTTATTAGGGGCTGCCAACTGTTTAAAAAGAAAAAATTATCATTGTGGCAGATGGAAGGCAATTCATGTTGGAGATACATTAAATGACAGTCATAAAATGAAAGGTTTGCTCATTATACACTGCACCCTGTATCGTATTAATGTACAACACTATTTTTTTAATTACAGTGGTACCTCGGTATATGTCCGCTTTGGAATAAGTCCTACTTGATAAGATGTTTTTTCGCATCCTGTTTGGATGCGAAAAATTTTGTTTGGAATACGACTCGCGTGCGTCAAAATGAGTCGCGACACAGCGTGCTACCCTTGTTTACCTCTCTCGAGACAAAGCCACGACTCAGAGATGCCAGATCTTACCCCCTCTCCAAAAACCGAATAAAAGCCGACCAAGGACGGATGCTAGCAAAGTACGTGTACCCGTCCTCACTCAACTTTCCGAATAAAACCGACCGAGGACGTATGCGTGCACGGTGTGCGCTTGCGTCCTCAATCGACTGAATTAGGTTTTTGGAGAGGGGGTAAGATCTAAGAAAGTCAATGAGAAGAGCCAGGCAATGAAGAAAATGGTTAGGATCACCATGGAGGTGAAAAAAGAGATTGTTGAAAAGTATGAAGGTGGCATGCGTATCCGGGACTTGGCTGCTGCATACCGTATGCCGAGAACGACAGTATCTACGATTGTGAAAAACAAATATGTTATTAAATCTGCTCAACATTTCGAAGGGGGTGAAATCAATTACCAAACAAAGATCAGGGACATTAGATCATGTTGAGAAATTGCTTTTGATCTGAATAACAGAAAAACAGTGTGCTGGCGATAGCGTATCGGAGGCAATGATTTGCGAAAAGGAAAAACTGATGCATGCCGATCTTTTGAAAAACAAGGCCAAGAAAGTGAAGTGTTTAAAGCCAGCCATGGCTGGTTTGATAATGTGTTGTGAGGCATGGAGAGAGAGAGCCAGTGCTGATAAAGATGCCGCCAATGATTTTGTTACAGAGTTTGAGGAATTTGTGGAGGCTGAGGGTTTTTTCCCCAACAAGTTTTTAATTGTGACGGAACAGGCCTGTTTTGATAGAAAATGCCTAACAGGACCTATATTAGACAAAAGGAGAAGGCATTGCCAGGGCACAAGCCAATGAAGGACAGGCTAACTCTCTTGTTCTGTGGCAATGAGTGGGGATTGCAAACTGAAGCCTCTACTGATCTACCACTGAAAACCCGAGGGCCTTTAAGAAACATAACGTGCAGAAAACTCGGTTACCTGTGATGTGGTGGGTAACCAGAGAATATTTTAGCGAGTGGTTTAATGTTATGTTTGGGCCAAGTGTAAAAAGTTATTTAGAGGAGAAAAACCTGCCTCTGAAGGCCCTCCTCATAATGCACAATGCTCCAGCTCACCCCCCCCAACACGACTCATCTCATTCAGCCCATGGACCAGCAGGTCATCAGTAATTTCAAGAAACTCTACACTAAAGCACTGTTCCAGAGGTGCTTTGAAGTGACCTCTGACACAGAATTAACCCTGAGAGAGTTTTGGAAAGATCACTTTACTATCATCCATTGCATATCTCTCATTGACAAAGCCTGGCAGGAAGTTTCCTACAGAACAATGAACTCTGCTTGGAGGAATTTGTGGCCAGAAGCAGTGACTAAAAGGGACTTTGAGGTTGTGTCTATAGTGGAGGATATTGTCTCCATGGGCAGGTCCATGGGTCTGGATGTTAGTGATGGTGATGTGGAGTTAGTGGAGGGCACAGGGAAGAGCTGACCACTGAGGAGCTGCAGAAACTTGAGAAGGAGGAGCACAAGACTAAGATGGATACACTCTCTTCAGGCTCGGAGGAGGAGGAGATAGAGGAAGTCACTACTTCATTAATCAAGAAAATCTTTGCCAAATGGATGGATGTCAAAAACTTTGCAGAGAAGTACCACCCCAACAAAGCCCAAACAAGCCGTAATAGCATTGTCATTTCCAAAACATCCTGAGGAAAAGGCAGAAGCAAAGTTCTATGGACAGATTTTTAGTAAATGTCAAACCTGGTGATCCTCAACCAGGTCCAAGTAGGGAAAAGAGACAGAAAAGAGAAAATTAAAGTTTGTTAAATTTTCATTTATTTTATCTATTGCTTTTGTATTTATATATTTTAGTATTAAGCAGTGTTTAAATTATTTTATACAACCCCATCAATGTATAATATGCCAATAACAATAGGATTTTTTTTCATGGGAATGGATTAATCTTTTTCCCTTTATTTCTTATGGGAAAAATTCGTTTGGTATAAGTCCAAGGATCTGGAACAGATTAAGGACGTATAGCATTAGTAGAGGCATTTGATGCAAGAAAGCAAGCTTATGCAGCATCAGCCAAAAAAAAAAAAAAAATAGGCTATCAACTTCCACGACAAGGGATGGAAGTCTGTTCCACTAACCAACCACCTGCTGGCTAAAGGCAAATTTCCGCACGAAATTTGCCTTTAAATCACCTGAGAGGGCATAAATTTGAATTTATGCCTTCTCAGGTGATTATTCTGAGCAAGAGGAAGAATCCCACCAGCATTGAGTGCTCAAACCATTCAAGGCTTTATACACCTCTATTAGATCACCTCGCTGGTGCCTAGTCTCCAGACACTGTAATTTGTAAAATTTAAGCCTTTCTTCGTAAGAGCACCCCTTTGTTCCATTCACTAATCTTGTTGCCCTTCTCTGTACTCGTTCCAGCAGCTCTACATCCTTCTTAAAATGAGGCCTCCAGACCTGTATATAGTACTCAAGGTGTGGCCTGACCATTGCCTTATACAAGGGGATGATCACCTCCTTATCCCAGCTAGAAAAATTCCTATATATCATTGACAATACACCATGAGCTACTCTTGCAGCCTGTCTGCACTGCTCAGAGAACTTCATATCTGCCTGCACAACCACCCCAGGTCCCTTTCATTCTCTACCACTGTCAATGTAGTACCACAGAGTTGATACGTTGCTCTGGAGTTGCTGTTTCCCATATGTAGTACTTTACATTTGTCAATGTTAAACTTCATTTGCCACCTCACAGCCCATCTGCTCAACCTTGCCAGAAGTAGTGTCCTTGACAACCCTGCCAACCTTTGTATCGTCTGCAAACTTGGACATTAAGCTTGATATACCATCATCAATATCATTTATAAGTACAGAAAGCAATAATGGACCCAACACTGAACCCTGAGGGACTCCACTAATAACATTAGTCCACGATGAGCAGTGTCCATTGATTACCACTCTCTGTCTTCTCCCCCTCAACCACCTCTTTATCCATAGCAGCAATTTGCCTCCAATGCCACACTGCTCCAATTTGTGCAGCAGTCTTCCATGTGCAACAGTATCAAAAGCCTTTCTAAGATCCAAGTATATAATATCAAAGTTATTCCCTGCATCCAGTTCTTTTGTGACTGCATCATAGTATCCAATCAAATTGGAAAGGCAAGACTTCCCCTTAAAAAAAACCATGCTGTGTCCGAGCTATAACTGAAGTCTTGTCTAGATGATCCTGCAGTGCTTCTTTAACCAGTGCCTCCATTAATTTTCCTGGAACAGAAGTTAAACTCACAGGTCTATAATTACTTGTGTCGGCCTTTGATCCTCCTCTGTGAATTGGGGTCACATTTGCACATCTCCAGTGTGTGTGGGTACCTCCCCTGAGTCCAAGGAAGCTCTCATAATTATGGCTAAGGGTTTGCTTACTTCCTTTGCTGCCGCCTTTAATAAGACACATTAACCTTGTAAAATTATTTACATCAATAGTGACACAGCAAAAACTGAAAAGTATGGCCATTATGAGGGGCACTGCACAACATACTAAAATTGTGAAATTATTATTCCATTGTTATATAGACATTCAGAAAAATATCATTCAGAGTATAATGTGCTATATTTCATCTTGTAAAACAGAATGCATTAAAAGACATCTAACAGATCACTGTTGTCTAGAATAATAATAAACAGAGATCAGTAAAATTTATTGTTGTGTACTGTTTATCAAAAATTAATGAAATTTACTCTGCAATTTTTCTTTAAAATCCTACGAAAAAGAGAGAACCTTTGCATACACTTAAGAGATACTACCAATCACTGGTAATAAGTGTTTGCACAAACGGAACTCTGTACAAACACACAAAATCAGTTGCTCAGCAAATTCTGGATTTGCTGAGTAACTGCTTTCTACAGCTACATGTTAGAAAGGCAAGCAGGAAAAGCAGTATTCTTGATCCGATTATTAGCAGTGATTCTTCACTGCTAAGTAGGATGTGAGATGTATTCAAAGAAGTAACTACTGTCCAGAACAAAGGGATTTAAATTCAAAAAGAATTTTAAATTAAATTTAAAAGTGTGGGGTTAGCTGGTGTCTTCAACAAATACCAATGGAAACAGTCAAGAAAGTAATTTTAGAAGCTATTAAGATTCTCATTAGTCAGTAGGGCAGTATGATAAATGTCTTTTAAATAAGAGAAGAAACCTTAATTATTTCATTTATCTTATCTATTTAATTAAATAGAAATACCTCAAACAGGAGTGCCATTAATTCAGATTCACTAGTAGCAAAGCGAACGGAGCAAATTCTCGTGGATGAAAATTGAAGTCATACTTATGATGTAAATGCCCCAAAATTTATTTAGCTTAAATCCAAATTGCATTCCAAAGAGATCCCAGTACAAAATTTACAATCTTAAAAGAATTAACACCTTAACACAAAATAACTATGTTCTCCATTTTTTTGAAATATTTAATCAAGTTTAATTGAAAATTTCATTTTTGCACAGTTTAACTGTTTCCTAATTTGGCATACTGAATTTATGCCATTATTTGTTTTGCTAAATTTGTATTAAACTAAATTCACCTATTATTCTTTAACCTTGTTTGTGTAATCTCTGATCACTATTTATGGGGTTATTGCAAGGCACTTTCACTGATCCAGAAATACAGTAACCTTCATATACACCATTGAGCCAAAACATTATGACCAGCGAGTCGTTATGCAAATGGAAGCAACTGCAGGTGAACTGCGGTGCATGCGCGGGTCAGAACACAGTATAAAAATCACCTGATACTGAGCTCTGTTAATCAGTGTTACTCTTGTTCAGATGGGAAAGGCAGTTGACTTAAGCGAGTTTGACAAAGGCCAAATTGTAATGGCCAGATGGCTTGGTCAGAACATATCCGAAATGGCACGGCTGGCGGGATGCTCATAGTCAGTACCTACCGAAAGTGGTCCAAGGAAGGAAACACATGAATCGCTGACAAGGTGTTGGACAACCACAGCTCATCGATGCTTGAGGTGAGTGAAGACTCTCCTGGATGGTACGTGGGAACAGAAGGGTTACTGTGGTGCAACTCGGTAATTGGAATGCTGGTGACAGGAGTAATGCGTCACAAAACACAGTACATCATTGAACCCTGCTGAAAATGGTGCTGCGTAGCCACAGGCCACTCTGAGTGCCCATGCTAACCATGGTTCACCAGCAACAGCATCTACAATGGGCACATGAGCATCGAAACTGGACCTTGAGTGATTGGAAGAAGGTTATCTAGTCCAATGAATCACATTTCCTGTTGAATCGTTTACCTGGGAAAGTGATGACACCCGGATGCACCATGGGATGAAAACAAGCCAGTGGTGGTGTCATGCTTTGGGCAATATTCTGCTGGGATACCCTGGGTCCAGTCATCCATCTGCTAGGCACTCCAACGTCTACCACCTACCTAAATGCTGACCAGGTACACCCTTTCGTGGCAATGGTCTTCCCCTCTACACGTGCCGTCTTTCAGCAGGATAATGCACCATGCCACGCCGCCCAGATTGTTTGAGACTGGTTTGCAGAACATGAGGAAGATTTCCAGGCATTGCCCTAGCATCAAAAATTCCCCAGACATCAATCCCATCGAGCATCTATGGTTTGTGTTGGAACAGCAACTCTGATCTGCGACGTCTCAACCACAGACCTCACAGAAGTTGCTGGTACCAGGTACCACAAGACACATTTAGAAATCATGTAGCATCCATGCCTCACTGGGTACAAGCTGTTTTGGCTGCATGTGGAGGACCAACATCATATTAGATATGTGGTCATAATGTTTTGGCTCATCAGTGTATATACATGATGTTTCATAACATGTAGACTGTACTTTCAGAATTGTTTCAGGACCTGAAAGCAATTAAAAAGAGTTCATATTAATGTGTCCAGTTCCGAACAGGTACAAGCTATGGTTGTGGAGTTTAATAAAAAAGTATTATTAATTGAAAAGGATGCAAGGAAGAAAACTTATACAGCATCAACAAAAAAAAAAAAAAAAAAAACCTACCCATCATCTCCCTGTCTGATGCTTACTTAAATTTTTTCAAACTACCCACATCCACAACACTGATGGAAGTTTGTTCCAATGGTCAGTTACTGTCTAGCTGAAAGCAAATTTTACATTTCTATTTCCACAACCTTCTTTTTAAGTTTATGTCCCCTTATAAAGTGGCTCACATCTGGTGAGTATGGGCTTGGCACACCCAGAGTCCTGAGCTGGATATCATTCTTCTCTTTCTTGGTGATTCCTTTCTACTTTTGGCTCTCTCTCTTAGGGCAACTTGGGAATTTTTTTTTTTTTTTTTGGCTGGTGCAGCATAAGGCTTCCATGCACCATATAGCTAATAATAATAATAACAATAATAAATAACAATAACAATAATAAGTGTCTTGGAAAAAGTAAGGATGCCATCAACATTTAGTTTGATTATTATTAAAAATAATAAGAATTTGCAAATGTAATTGCATATGAATAAACATTTTATTAGATATGTATCTGCTTATCCTTATTTATTTTTATTTTTTACCACTGAGAATGGTAAAAAATCATCCTATCAGCATTTAGTTTATTCAATCCATTCTTATTAAAAATAATAAGAATGAGCAAGCATGTAATGGCATATGAATTAACATTTTATTAGGTATATGCCTGCTTATCCTTATTTATTTTTACCATTGGAAATTCAGTAACCATTTTTAAAATTCAACTGTCCATAGCTCCAATAACTGTTTGGAATCAAATACATGTTTATATAAATTTTATTCATTTTCTTTAAGTGCTGAATCAACTCTGAAAGTACAGCCTACATATCAAACATCAACTTAAATCTACCCAGTTATATAACTGAAGCTTTCCATATAAGCTTTAAGTTCAAGCAATGTCATATAGTCACCTTTGAATGTAGTAGCAGTAGTGGCATGTGATGCAAGAAAGCAAGTGTATGAGCTTATGCAGCATCAGCCAAAAAAAAAAAAAAAAAAAAAATCACACCATTCCCTCCAAATGCCTGTCCAGTTCCTCCTTAAATTTATTTAACCTATCAACTTCCACAACGACAGATGGAAGTCTGTTCCAGCAATTCACCACCCACTGGCTAAAGGCAAATTTCTGCACATCTATTCTAAATCCGTCTTTTCTTAATTTGAATTTATGCCCCCTTAGGTTCGTAATCTGAACAAGTGGAAGGATCCCATCAGAATTCAGCGTGCTCAACCCATTCAAGGCCTTATATACCTCAATCAGATCACCGCGCAGGTGCCTAGTCTCCAGCTACTGCAATTTGCAGAACTTAAGCCTCTCTTGTTAAGAGGATCCTTTCATTCCCCTCACCAATCTTGTTGCCCTTCTCTGTACACGCTCAAGTAAATCTACATCCTTCCTAAAATGAGGCCTCCAGACCTGTACGCAGTACTCAAGGCGTGGCCTGACCATTGCCTTATACAGAGGGACAATCACCTCCTTCTCCCTGCTAGCAAAATTCCTATATATCATTGACAAAACCCCATGACCTGCCCTGGCAGCCTGTCTGCATTGCTCAGAAAACTTCATATCTGACTGCACAATTACTCCCAGGTCTTTTTCCTTTTCTACCACCTTAAGTGTAGTACCACACAGTTGGTACGTTTCTCTGGGGTTACTTCTACCCATATGCAGTACTTTGCATTTGTCAAGGTTAAACTTCAGTTGCCACTTCTTAGCCCATCTGCCCAAATTATCTAGATCCTGTTGCAGTAGCACACTGCCATTACTGTCATTAACAACCCTGCCAACCTTTGTATCAACTGCAAACTTTGATATTAAGCCTGATACACCTTCATCAATATCATTGATAAATATACAAAACAACAGTGGACCTAACACCGAACCCTGTGGGACTCCACTAATAACATTAGTCCACGAAGAGCAGCACCCATTGATTACCACCCTCTGTCTTCTCCCACTTAACCATCCTTTTATTCATTGTAGCAACTTACCCTTAATACTATTCTGCTCCAATTTGTACAATAGTCTTCCATGCGCAACAGTGTCAAAAGCTTTCCTGAAATCCAAATATATGATATCAAAATTATTTTTTGCATCCAGTTCCTTTGTAACCACATCATAATATCCTATCAAATTTGTCAGACAAGACTTTTCCTTAACAAACCCATGCTGTATCTGAATTATTGCTGCAGTCTTGTCTAGATGATCCTGCAATGCATCTTTAACCAGTGACTCCATTATTTTACCCGGAACAGAAGTTAAACTAACTGGTCTGTAATTACTCGTGTCACCCTTCGATCCCCCTTTGTGAATTGGGGATACATTTGCACATCTCCAGTCCGTGGGGACCTCCCTTGAATCCAAGGATGCTCTCATAATTATGGCTAAGGGTTTGCTTAGTTGCTTTGCCACCTCCTTTAATATAACTGGATAGATCCCATCCACCCCAGGTGCTTTTCTTATGTCTAACTTCAACAATTTCTCCTCCACTTTGCTTTCAGTTATTAGAAAATCATTAAGTATCCTGCTACAATTTGATAACCTTCTGCCATTTTCAAACCTTAATAATTCCTCATGTGTGAATGTAGATGTGGGTCTGTTGCACAACAATGTTGAATATGTTAAAACTTTTAACAGTGTTGTGCTGGTCAAGTGCAAGTTAAGTGCCAAGACAGCTAATCCACACAATATGGCGAGGCATCACTATATTGTGTGTGTGTATTTGTTTGTGTGCTTTGGTTTATCTTATTTTCTGGATGAAAAGCCCAAGTTCTGTTGCAACTGGAAACATGGGCTCAGAAAGATGTGAAAATATTGAGCCCACATAGGATCCATATCAAAGTGGCTTGATTTGGAACTCCAACCGTTTCAAGGAAAAAAATCAATCACAGAACTAGTTATGCATTGAAGAGGCAAAAAAAAATGTATTGCATGATTATTAGAAAGACTGAAAGATATTACACAATTTAGCAGGTGCCACAAGTTGTATTTATAGATACAACTTGAAATTCAGAAAATTTTATAAGTTTACTGAAACTGATTTCTAAATATCAAGACAGCACAACCATAGCAACAAGGAGCTGAAGGTATGAAACAATCTGGAGGAAATTCAGTTTCAAGAATAGCAGAGAGAGAGAGAAATATTGTTAGCGTGGATAAAAAATTTAAATTGCCTAAAATTTCTTAAATATAATTTCTGCCCTAAGCGATGACCATGCTATTCCTTCTCACCCTGAGTCTCCCAATTTGCTGTGCTACCATTGTTTAAATCATTCAGTTTTGCATAAGAGTGTCAGAAAGAAAACACTATATAATAATAAAGTAATGGAAATAAAGAGACATTTATGGGATACTGTTGTAACATTTAGAAATGTTCCAATTTATAAGAATATCAGATCTTAACATATTAAGAGATCAAGATTGCAAGTGTGATGATTTGGTGTTTTTCTAGTGAAGTTGATAGAGTGCAAAAAATGAAGAACTTACAAAGTTTGTGTCATGAAGTTTATTTTTGAATATGAGTTTGCTGCACATTGTAATGTGAATTTTCCATCAAAATTTAAATCATAAACTTGTTGATAATCAAAATTGCAGTATTTAAATTAATGAAGAAAAGAGAAATAATATATATATTATAAAATACCGAAATAAATTAAGATGTGAGTATTTGTAAACATTTTAAGATAGGCACTTCATCCAGAGATATATCTAAACCACTCGCCTCAAAAAAAAAAAAAAAAAACTCTTACCAACACCTTCCACAAAATCTCAAATAATAAAGGCATTGTGAATGAAAGTAAAATATCTAAATATCTACCTCTTTTTTTTTAACAATATAATATTATAAAAAGAAATGCTTGTTTTTATTGCTTTAAAATTAATAAAAAATTCCATTAATTAAAGGTATTTTTCCAAACCGCTGTTTTCGAAATTTGTATACAACTTAAACTGTAACATTTCTGAAATATAGAAACTGTCAGAATCTTGGGTGTGGCAAAGAGCTTTTCGTAATGTAATATTTCTCCACCTTCAAAACGGAGAAGCATTACGTTACTGGGGCGGCGCTGAAATTGGCTTCAAGTTGTGAATTTAGCTGAATAGCACTCTACCGCTTTGGATTATTATTATTATTAGCTACATGGTGCAAGGAAGCTTGAGGCTTATGCTGCACCAGTCACAAAAAAAAAAAAAAAAAAAAAAACATTCCGTGTTACCTTGAGAGAGAGAGAGGGAGAGTTAAAAGTAGAAGGGAATCACCAAGAAAGAGAAGAATGATGATATCCAGCTCAGGACACTGGGTGTGCCAAGTCCACACTCACCAGATGAGACCCCCTTGGGTTATCGAGGAGGATTGATTGGGGAGGAGGGGTTTAATAAATAAGAAAAGTAATCTATCTGTGAATCTGCAAAAATCGATGATTTTGCCAATACTTTAAAAGGGGTGGATTGAAACTAAGTATATGTGAATAAAAAAAATTCAAAATTTACATGATTTAGTCTGTAGGTGGCACACTTATTCAAATAAAATTCGTTGCTAGAGTAAAGAACAGTGTTTGGAAGGTAGAAATTTTTTATTATTTATTTTATAATATCGTCAACATTTATCGTTTTTCAGGCTCATTAGCGATTTTCATCGCCAGAATTTGACTTGATGACTTAGTTGTCATAAATAAAGTAAGTGCGTAACACTGTTTAAAAATATGTTCTGTTTATACTCCGCCACGGCCACTAGGTCAGAGGAGTTTACAATTAAGTCCTTATTGGAACAGCGATGTGAAAGTTTTTCACGTAGTTAACGTGTGACATTTCGCCACATCTTGTATTTTACTAACAACCTGGTGAATAATTCATGTGGTTTTGAATTTGAGATTGCTGTTTTTGAATACTGTTTAATTTTACATAATTTTTTAAAATTTATTTTACATAAATTCCATCCCATATCTGTAAAAGATATTTTACAGATATGGGATGGTAGTGGTTACGATTCCCATTGACATAGGAATTAAATGACAAGTTTTTTACTACAGCAGCTGTTTCATCTTATTCTTCAGAAATTTGCCGCTTCTTCTGCGATAATCCGTTTCATCAATACTTCTTCCATCAGTACTTATTGATGAAGTAATTGCGGGACTTAGTTTTTCTCTCTCTTTTTTTTTTTTTTTTTTTCTTTGCCCGTTTCTTGTGTCAGTTCAGGTAACTTAAAAAAAAAACCCGCCTCGCATACCTTTACAGATGTTAACAGCATCAGTCCAGAGAAATATTGACCTATTTCTGATTTTTTTTTTTTTTTTTTCCATCTTTATTTTCTACTGAGAGACCAAATCTCTGAATTGCTCGATATTACCCACTGCAAGAAATAGACACAGTAGACTCTCGATTTTCCGGGACATATGTTTAAAAAAAAATCCCAGATAATCAATTTCCCGGTTAATCCAAAAATACAGTAAGTCCCCGACATACGTTCCAGGACTTCTTACGTAAGTAGAGTTTTGCGTAACTCGGGAATGACTAATAAAATATTGCTATTATTAGACATATGGTGGTGCAAGGGAGCCTGAATCCAGTTGACTTCATTGGTGTCGATCACTTCACCGCTTCTCGTATTGTCTTTCTCCTATATTTCGCCGTTGCCACTGACAAATCTGAATTCCGCGCGATACTTGTTAATGTTTAGCCATTTTCATACATCCTTATTATTTTAATTTACTAGTACCGCTGTCACTTATTCTCTTAGTTGGCCCCATGATAATGGAAAAAATTAAAATTTCTGAAAAGAACTTATTATTATTAGCCATATAGTGCAAGGAAGCCTGAGGCTTATGCTGCACCGGCCAAAAAAAAAAAAAAAAATAAATAAAATAAAAATATTGCTGAATTACCCCGAGAGAGAGTCAGAAGTAGAAGGCAATCGCCAAAAAAGAGAAGAATGATGAAGTCCAGCTCAGGACCCTGAGTGTGCCAAGTCCGTGCTCGCCAGATGTGAGCTCATGGGATTACTTCACCGGGTTAGGGCGAAAACTCACTATTATCACCCCACGCGAGTTCACATTTTTTTAAGGTCAGCACCTTAAAACTAAAAACAATTTGAACTTTCCGGGTTACTTGGCTTTTCTGTTAGTGCAATTCATTATAAACGGGTAGTAAACTCGATCTTATTGCATTTGCGATAATACCGATAGCTGGAATTCTGTGAGTTTTTCTTCTTCTTCTTCTTTGGTCCTTAGCTGGCAGCTGGGGGAGGCGGTTGGCCACGCAACCAGTATGCTGCTGTAGGTGCCGCAGGGTTTCGGACTTGCTCTGTGATGTTCTTCCATACCTTACGATCCATGGCTTCAGTCCTGGCCTGGTTAAGGTCGAGACGTCGGCTCTTCAAGTCATCTTCCACTTGCTTGGCCCACGTTTCCCTAGGCGCGGTCCGTTGGATGCTCCATTGGGTGGGTCGTTGTCTCCAAAGGAGTGTGGATGGTATTCTGTTCGTGCCCACTCTACATACGTGGCCAAACCATCTGAGCCTTCGCTTCTGGATTTGGTCGGCAATGGTTGGTTGCTGTTGGCATCTGGCGCGGATGGTATCATTAGTGATGCGGTCGCGAAGAGAGATGCCCAAGATCTGCCGCAGGCATCGCATTTGGAATACCTCAAGTTTGTTCAAATCTAACTTGAGACAAATCCATGTTTCCGATCCGTAAAGAAGAATGGGCAGGATCAAAGTCCGGAAGAGTCGGATTTTAGTCTTTGTGGAAATGTTGGTCCTCTTCCACAGACACCATTTGAGCGAGGCGAACGCAGTGGCCGCCTGTCCAATTCTGCTGTGGATTTCCATGGTGGATGCAACTTTCTTCTCCTGGACCAGCGACCCAAGGTATTTAAAGTCCTGCACTTGCTCGATCTGGACGCCTTCGAGATAGATGGTGGCTTGCGACCCATCTGTTGTCAGGGCCTTTGTCTTACCAGCATTGATCTTCAAACCGTATGGCCGGGCAATGCGGGCAATGTCGTAGAGGATGTCCGTGGCTTCAGCGTCGTTACCGGCAAGGATAGCACTATCATCAGCAAACATCAGGTCAGTCACATAGTGATCCTTGTCATATTGTATGCCCTGTCTGTTTCTGAATGCTTGCCTCATAATGGCGTCGACCACGATGTTGAAAAGCAACGGGGAGGTACATCCCCTTGGCGGACTCCAGTTTGGATGGTAAATTCCTCAGATAAATCATTCTGGATGCGCACCTGGCTGGTTAAACCGTTGTATGCAGTTTGGAGGAGTGTGATGACTTTTCGAGGTACATGTTCAACCTCTAGTAGTTTCCATAAGGCAGGCCGATGGACACAGTCGAAAGCAGACTTAAAGTCAATGAAAACAATGACGGTTCGCTGTCCACACCGGATCCTCTCCTCCATCAGCTGACGAATGGCAAAGATTTGATCACAGCATCCTCGCCCGGGTCTAAATCCTGCCTGTTCTTCTCGACTGGTTTGCTCGCGATGTTTTTGCAGTCTTGACTAGATGATCTTCATAAAGACCTTTCCGATGATGGAAAGGAGGCTGATGCCACGGTAGTTCTTGCAGTCCCGGTTATCACCTGTCTTGTGGATCGGTACGATAATGGCTTTCCTCCATGTTAACGGAATTTGTTCAGTGCACCAGATGGTTTTGAGGAGTGAGTGTAGTCGGCGAAGCAGTACATCTCCCCCGGCTTTGATCGCTTCTGTGGTGACTTGGTCCACTCCTGGTGCCCTGCCATTCTTCAGGGATTGTATGGCTGCTTTCACTTCTTCTACTGTAGGCTCAACATCGACCATGGAGACCTCAGGGGGGTCGATCGAGAGTGCTGTTGCTGGCGGTCCCTGAGGTGGGTCGTGATTATACAAAGCTTTGAAGAATTCACTCCACCGTTGCAGGCGTTCGGAGTTTTCAGAAGCTACATAAGTCGGGGACTTAATGTATCGAAAAATGTTCAGCAACTACGTAAAAAAGTATGGCAATAAATAAAAAAACTTACCACACACTACTCGCGTGTCCAATACGATGCTTCCCTTCATTTTTTACGATATCCATTTTAAATCTAATTGCTTCCCTTTATTTCTTAGTGTTGCATATGGTTTGGTCACCAACATTATAATGGTTCTTTAGAGATTTAACAGATACACTATTTTCAAGTTTTTGTTTAACTGAAAGCACAACTCTTGCGTTTGCCCATCATTTTCGCGATTTCTAAACAAAAATAAATAAAAAACAGTTAGTATAAAAAAAAATTCCGACATCCCTAACATAAATAACGAAACAAAATTTGTCCTTTGGCAGTGCGAGGGAACACAACAATCGACGCGACTCACTAAAACGTACTAAACATGTGGTCTTTTTTTTTTTTTTTTTTTTTTTTGAGCGGCGGGTGTGAAGACAGCAGGGGTTGCAAGATAATAAGTACACTAATCTCCCAATGACGATTTATAACGCCGTGTATTTACAACTTGAAAAACATCTGTTTATACCTATTCTAGTTATTACTTGAATTTTATGATTTCTAGTTTTTTTTTTTTTTTTTTTATTTGGAGTCTTGAAGTGTCCCAGTAAATCGAGAGTCTGCTGTTTAAGTAGGGTGTCCATCCGTCCCAATTTATGTGAAACTGTCCCGAAAGTTTTTTTTCGGGACGCTTAAATGTCTCGGATTGTTATTATGAACATTTTTGTACAATGTATTTTCGCGCAATCAAAAGACATCATTGTCTCCAATCGCGTTGTCAGTCACAGCTTGTGCGTCGCCTGTTCACCGCCGGTTTCTGTTCAGTACACCTGGTTCGATCAGTTCATAGATAAAGTGAAATTTTTTGTAATAGTTTTTTTTAATTAGTTTAAGCTGCATAATAATAATAATAATGCCTAAACGTAAATGTGTTTTCAAAGAGGACTTCTAGAAAAAATGGAGTTTTTTAAAAACGGGAAAACACAAAAAATGAGGCTGAATGCAGAATGTGCTCATGTTTTATCAACATAAGTCACGGTGGGAGACGTGATGTCAAAGATCACGTTAATTCTAAAAAACAAGCAATCACATTTCAAGCAACTGCATCGTCATACAAATTGGAACACTTCTTTGTTCGGCGCCTCCGTAGCCAGGTGGGAAGGAGCAGCAGTGCGTAGCACACGCTTCTTGATTAGACCGGGGTTCGAGCCTGTCACTACCAAATACGGAGGATGCGGAAAGGTCAGGGAATGACCACCACACCGGAGCAATATGGCCTTAGTTGCTAATGCTCCTAAAAAACAACAACTTCTTTGTTCAAAGAAAATTCAAATGAACATGACAAGGTAGCCATCGCTGAACTTACAATGGTGCATCATTTAATTAACCATCATCAGTTGTATAGGATTGCTCCTCAAGCCTTTTCGGTCAACTTTTTGATGACTCAAAAATCGCACAAAAGTTTTCCAGTGCACGAATGAAAACAATTGCACTAATAAAGAATGTACTGAGTCCTTATTCACTTAACAAAGTTTTGAAAGATATCAGTAGTATTGAATTCTTTGGAATTTCCACCGATGCAAACAACCATAAATCGGAGAAGGTATCTTCATTGTTATTGCATTATTTTAACGAGAAAAATGGTATACAAGTTAAATTTCTTAAGATGAATTTTTTTTTTACCCGATGAGGTATCAGAAACTATCACCAACTACATTCTTACTTCTCTGAAGGAAAATAATATCCCCAAAGAAAATTGTATTGCTTTCGGAGCTGACAATTCAAATGTTAATTTTGGAGGAATCAACAGAAGAGGCCAATGCAACATATTTTCTCGACTCCAAAATTTGGTTATTTCCAATATCAAAGATCAGATGTCTAGCTCACATATTTCATAATCCCGCTCAGTAGGAAGCAGGAAAACTAGTAGTTGGCAATTATAAAAATATTTTCTTGCTTTCACACTTATACGGTTCGAACGGAAGTTTAAGGGAATTTTGTGCTATCGTTGATATAGATTATAGAGTATAAAATACTGTATACTCTCGCTCGTTGACATTATTTCCTGCCATTGAACGCATTTAAAATTTTTTGAAGGTTTGGAATCTGGTTTTTTTTTCTTCATTCGAAGAAAAGCCTTCCATTTTTATTGGGAAATTTTTAATCATTCATTGGGAGAAGCATATTTGTGGACTGCCCACAGCTTTCTCAGTTTCTCCAATAAGCACATATTAAAAATTAAAAAAAAAATTATTTTAGAGGTTAAAATAATTGTTGAAGAAACGATTAAGATATTAGATAATCAAATATCTGATCAATTTCTGCCATTTGAGGCTAGAAAAATTATTCAGTGTGATATAGAAAGCCGAAGAGTTCATATGTTTATTAATTAAAAATGAAATTACAGATTTTTTTATTTGATGGCTAAAAATTATTTGAAAAATTGGTCAAAACCCCTAGAACAATTCCAGTTCTTAAACTGGATGCTAATGAAAAACATTCCAAAATGGGAGGATATAGCAAATTCTCCAGAATCATTTGAAAAAAGTTGAAATGAAGTTTGATGAAAATTTATTATTTGATCAGTTTGGAGTTTTAAAAAAAAAATGCCATAAACAAAGTCAAAAATGATAAACTGAGTTATGTTGAAAAATGGACAACATTACTTAAAAAATTGAATTCCTTGAACAAAAGAGCGACTTTATTAGATTATGTTCATATTTATTTGCAAATCTGGGTCAGAGCTGACTGCGAGAGAATATTTTCTCCCATTATTAGTCTTCTGGGGTAATTTTTACCTGGTATAAGTTTTAATTTAACTATTCTATACTTTTTTGCTCCATCCACAGAGCTGAAATTTGCAATAGCTGCAGCAAGAACTGTTGGATAGAGTAGAGAATATAGAAATAATTAGTTAGTTCCAGGATGGTAATTTGAAGCCAAGTCCGACAAAAACGTTAAAAATGGACGGTACTGAAGCAGGGAATACAATGGACCAGAGTCGGGCGATCCTGAAGGAGCCATGCACCCGGGCGGCAATGTTCAAGGGGTGCCTGAAAACCTGAAACTTACATACGCATATGAAGAAAATTTTAAGGGGGGGTGCCAAATTGCAATTGGCACCCAAGTGACACATACTCTAGGAACGCCCCTACAATGGACTGATCATTGATGAGCGTAATGGGTTAGAGAGAAGTACAGTTAATCCAATTATTACATGTGTTTTTAATTTGAGGGGCCTAAACTGCACAGATTTTAAGAATAAAATTAAAAATAACAAAGATCTGTTAAGTGCTCTGCTAAATATATTAATAAAAAAAGTTTTCTCATTTATTGCATAAATTTGTTGTTCAAATTTAAGAATTGTATTCTATTTTTGTTAATTCTCCATTTTGAAACTAAAAATGAGAAAAAAATAGTTTTTTTTTATTAAAACAAAATTCCCCCACATTTTTTTTTCTGAGAGATGGACCTCCTCATAACATCACCACAGCCTAAGTGTCCTGGTTTTGTGTTCTTCTAATATGGACACCCTATGTTATAAGTCATGTTGGACAAGACAACTTGTGTAATCGAAACCTGCTAATATCCGTAAAATTGGACAAATGCTAACTCATTGTGATTTGCTGTTGTATTGGATCTGTGAATTCATTTTAAATTAAGTTTCTTAAAAAAGCAATCTAAGAACTTATTTTTTTTTTTTTTTAAATTTAGGAATATTATAAATATAGAAATTTTAAGCCAGGAATTCTCTTACCTGAGATTTTCAAGTTTTGTTTAGATCTTCAGGAAAAGGGAACCCATAATAGCTGTTTCAAGGCACGGTATAAAACTGCACATAATTCAATTATAGAATGAAATTAACTTATTAAAATAGATGGAATTAGTATTTGGAAAACTTGCCAAAAGTATGTTACAAAATTTCTGACAGATGAATCTTATGACAAATCCTTGCATGACTAATAGTAGTTTAACCCAAGCACGGTACTAAGTACTATAGGTTCTAATACCTCTCGTGTTTGGGGTTCTCATAAAAAAAAAAAAAAAAAAAAAGTAGTAGTAGTAGTAGATGCAAGTGAGCAAGCGTATGAGCTTATGTAGCATCAGCCAAAAAAAAAAAATTTCACACATCCATTCCCTCCTTGAATTTATTTAAGCTATCAACTTCCACAATGACAGATAGAAGTTTGTTCCAGCAATCAACCACCTGCTGGCTAAAGGCAAATTTCCACACATCTATTCTACAACTGTCTTTCCTCAATTTGAATTTATGCCCCCCCCTCAGGTTCCTAATCGGAGCAAGTGGAAGAATCCCAACAGATTTGAGCCTGCTCAACCCATTCATGGCCTTATATACTTCAATCACATCACCTGCAGGTGCCTGGTCTCCAGATACTTCAATTTACAGAACTTAAGCCTTTCTTGTTAAAAGGACCCCTTTGTTCCCCTCACCAATCTTGTTGCCTTTCTCTGTACTCGCTCAAGCAACTCTGTGAGATGAGGATGACTGGCATAACCAAAAAGCCCTCATCAAGCTTTGGGTAGTTGTTTCCCTTTATACCTCTAGTATTAGTCATGCAAGGATTTAAGATCAAATCATTCTTTTATCCTGTCATATGGCGGAGATTTTGAGGTCACAGAACCTATACAACAGCAAATCACAATGAGTTAGCATTTGTCCGAGTTACAGATATTAGCGGGCCTCGATTACACAAGTTGTCTTGTCTGACATGTAATAGTATCAAGTTTCTAGACAATAGGATTTCCATAATGTTTTCTATATATGATGGAAATAGATATAAGGTGACAACACTCTCTGAACTTCCAGCGAATGAGCTTTACATGCGTTTGTCAAAACTTCTTTTAAAGCAGTTTTGACAGTTCACACCCTTCGTCATCACAGAGTTCCACAGTTTTTTGAAAATTCTTCAGTTCAAAGCTCATACCCATGGATCTTTGAACAATGAGTGATGGACAGGTCCCCTGCACACTTTGTTGAAATGATTGGAAGATGTAGTCATGTGAATAATTTATTGTTTTTAGTAAACTTTCATTTTGAACTATTTAAAAAAAGTTACATTAGTTTATGCCACCATTTCGAGATGGATTCAAGTGAAAAATGATGTATCCATAATCTTATATACCACCAGTTCCCACCCTTTTTTTGGCTCGCGAACCCCTTTCAACATAATGATTTTATCATGAACCACTAAACCTATATTCTCTGAAATCATATAATAGTTCTGAATTTTTATTATAAAATATTTCCAGTACTACATTTTTATAAGTGATATTGCATAATAATATAAAATTATTATTAAGTACCTGTACATACTGAAAACGTTTTGGGGCTAAAGCCTCATGTTGCGAGCAAGTTTGCTGACGTATAAGTTAGTGCTATCGATCATTTTAATATGCAGCAACCTACAAAAGTATTACATAATTGGCATCGTTTAATCATATCTCATATTGTGAATACCTTCACAATGAATTACCATCACAATATGAGATATACTTAAATGATGCCAATTATGTACTACTTTAGTAGGTTGCTGCGTATTAGCATTAGCATTAGTAGAGGCATATGATGCAAAAAAGCAAGGTTATGCAGCATCAGCCAAAAAAAAAAAAAAAACGCTCCCATTTCACCCCTCCATTCGTTCTAAATACCTGTCCAGCTCCTTAAACCTTAAATTTATTTAGGCTATCAACTTCCACAACAAAAATATGGAAGTCTGTTCCACCAACCAACTACCTGCTGGCTAAAGGCAAATTTCTGCACATCTATCCTATATCTATCTTTCCTCAATTTGAATTTATGCTCTCTCAGCTGATTATTCTGAGCAAGAGGAAGAATCCCATCAGCAATGCTCAAACCATTCAAGGCTTTGTACACCTCAATCAGATCACTTTGCAGGTGCCTAGTCTCCAGACTCTGTAATTTGCAAAACTTAAGCCTTTCTTTGTAAGAGCAACCCTTTGTTCCATTCACTAATCTTGTTGCCCTTCTCTGTACTTGTTCCAGCAGCTCTACATCCTTCTTGAAATGAGGCCTCCAAACCTGTATACAGTACTCAAGGTGTGACCTGACCATTGCCTTATGCAAGGGGATAATCACCTCCTTATCCCTGCTAGAAAAATTCCTGTATATCATTGACAAGACAACATGAGCTACTCTTGCAGACCATCTACACTCCTCTAAAGACTTCATATCTGCCTGCACAATTACTCCCAGGCCCTTTTCGTTCTCTACCACTATCAGTGTAGTACCACAGAGTACTACACTGTCAGTGTAGTACTCTTCCACTGTCAGTGTAGCTTGACCTCTATACCAGATTCGACAATGCTTGGACATGGCACTGATGAAGACATTCCTGCAGCTTTGCTGCCATTGGCGATCTGAACTGGGTACTCTAACCTGGTTCCTTTTAAAACCTCATCCCCAGGTGGGGGGGAGACGGATCTCTGTCTCCTCTCCTCCCTGCCTACCTCCCATACTTCGCCTGGTAGGGCTCGTCTCCACTGACCTCTTTGGGGATGTATACTCTATCATCCCTATTCTTCTATCTGTTTCCCCCCAGTCTTCAGTCTCCCTCCTCTCTCACTAAATCGACCGAGTACACCCTTAACAATGCCGCCAAATTCTAATCAACGTCTAAATTCTACCGGCTTTGTGTAAATCTCTAAGACAACTAACACTATTAGCTTTTTATCTAGCGTATAGCCTCACATGTCTAAATTTAATAACATCAAGATTTTGCCCGACCTATTTGACCTTTAACACATCTCTTTAGCGTTCAACCCCAACCAGCGATTTCGTAACAGCAATCCCATTAAGCATTAATGTCAAACGCATAAATTTAAAAAAAATTTTTTTATAGGTCCTAGCCACTGAAATCCCAGGAAACTAGGTGGCAGGACCTGCCAGAGCAATTTGTTGTGATACTGGATACACCTGGCTAGCCTCCATGTGGCAGGGTATGGGCAACGTTGAGCACCACTTTGTTTACCCACCCATTGTTTATCCAGCCACTATCCAGCCATGTTCACCCATTGTTTACACACCCATTGTTTATCCAACTTATTGGCCTGGCAGCCAATAAGCTGGATAAACAATGGGCACAACATATCACACAGCACAGACATGGCCCTCACACTTTAAAGTCTCTGGCTTGACAGTGTACTGTCCTCGATACAGCGAAACACACGCGGAGATGGGAGAAATCCCAGGTGCCGTCTGACACGAACATACCGGTCAGTGTAGTACCACAGAGTTGACACGTTACTCTGGGGTTACTGCTTCCCATATGTGGTACTTTACACTTGTCAATGTTAAACTTCATTTGCCACCTCTCAACCCATCTGCTCAACCTTTCCAGATCCTGTTGCAGCAGCATAGCATCAGTAGTGTTCTTAACAACCCTGCCAACCTTCATATCATCTGCAAACTTGGGCATTAAGCTTGATATACCATCATCAATATCATTTATAAATACAGAAAACAATAATGGACCCAACACTGTGGGACTCCACTAATAACATTAGTCCACGACGAGTAGTGTCCATCGATTACCACTCTGTCTTCTCCCACTCAACCATCCATTTATCCATAGCAGCAATTTGCCTCCAATGCCACACTGCTCCAATTTGTGCAGCAGTCTTCCATGTGCAACAGTATCAAAAGCCATTATAAGATCCAAATATACGATATCAAAGTTATTCCCTGCATCAAGTTCCTTATCATCCCTATTCTGTTATTATTCTTAGTTGACCACATCATAGTATCCAATCAAATTGTTCAGGCAAGAATTTTCCTTAATAAAACTATGCTGTGTTCGAGCTATAACTGAAGTCTTGTATAGATGATCCTGCAGTGCTTCTTTAACCAGTGCCTCCATTAATTTTCCTGGAACAGAAGTTAAACTCACAGGTCTATAATTACTTGTGTCGCCCTTTGATCCTCCTTTGTGAATTGGAGTCACATTTGCACATCTCCAGTCCATTGGTACCTCCCCTGAGTCCAAAGAAGCTCCCATAATCATGACTAAGGGTTTGCTTACTTCCTTTGCTGCCTGCTTTAATATAATGGAAAGATCCCGTCGACCCTGGGTGCCTTTTTTATGTTTATCTTCAACAATTTCTCCTCCACTTTCCTCTTAGTTATTACAAAATCAAATAGCTCACTGCCAGAGTTTACTTCACCTAAGACATTCTTCAAATTTTACTTCACCTCATGTGTGAATGTAGATGCAAAATACTCGTTTAGTTTGTTAGCCACCTGAGCAGGATCCTCAACTGTTGAACCATCAATATCCAGTGGACCAATCTGATTTATCCCTTTCCTTCTTGAGTTTAAATAGGTAAAGAACTCTTTTCTGTTTTTCTTTACATCCTTTGCCAAGGATTTCTCATAATCTGCCTTTGCCTGCCTAATCTCCTTTGTGACTTGGTTACAGACCAACTTATATCTATCATAGGCTTCCATGTCATCCATTAATTTGTATGTATCCCATGAATTTTTCTTCTCCGCCATATGTCTCATCGGTTCATCTGACATCCATTTAGGCCTGAACCTTGAAAATATTTCTTAGTTGGTATGTAAAGCCTGATAACTTCCAAGATTAGTTCCTTGAATGCTTCCCATTTTGAATTTGCTGTTGGTAACATCATCAGTTGGTCCCACTGTATAGAATTTAAATACTGTCTCAGACCATCATAGTCGCCTTTACGAAAGCAAAAACCCTTCCCTTTACCTCTGATGGTAGTTACCTCTTTGAGTAAATCCCACTTCAGCACACTGTGATCACTGCCACCTAGTGGTTCCTGTATCTTCAGATTCTTAATGCATGAAGAATCAATACTGATAATCAGATCAAGAGTATTGCTCCCTCTAGTTGCCTCCCGAACATGCTGATGTAGAAAACAATCATCCAATAAATCCACAAAAGCCTTTCTAGTGTGTAATTGACCAACCCACAAATTCCACTCAATATCTGGAAAATTAAAATCCCCCATTATAAGACATTCCGATTTACTAGCCCACTCTATTTCTCTGTACAATTGTTAATTGTACTCATTCGAGTCATTAGGCCTATAACACACTCCTACTCTAATTTTTGCTTTCGCAGTGCTTATGTCACACCAAACTGACTTGACACTGCCCTGGCCATCAATGTCGACTGGCTTCACTTCCTTGGATTTTATGTGTTTCTTAACTAATAGCATAACCCCTCCTCCTCTCCTGTCTGTTCCTTCTATACACCTTGTATTCCCCAAATTCCAGTTCTGCATTCCTTATATCTGTGTGACACCACGTCTCTGATATCCTAACAATATCTGCCTTTGATGTTTTGAGCAATACCTCAAATTCATCAAATTTATTTACCAAACTCCTAGCATTGGTGTACACGCAAGTATACATGCACCTGTTTCCATTCTTAGCTACCCTAACACAACCCATGTGTTTACTTGTACCGCAATGACTCCCAGCAGTCTCTGAAATATCCTGCATCTTGTTTTTCAGGCTTCTGCTCATTCCAATAGAAGCAGTGCAAGAATCACTTTCACCTCTGCCAGTGGCTACTGTTAATCTATTAATCCTTGTATCCCCCCAAAATAGCAGTTTTCCTACCCACCTAACACTGCCTCGACAGCATCAGCAAATATTCTTGTACCCTTTCTACTTAAGTGTATCCCATCCCTGTAGAAGCAGTCTCTCCTGTTAACAAGTACAGTCCAGGCTGAAAAAAATTCTACCCCTTGAGCCTTGCACAAACTTTCCAGGGCCGAATTGATCGACAAGGCTCTCATCATATACTCCCTTCTATTGTGTCTGTGCAGAATTGCAGACACTTTCAAATTCAACCCTACTTCACAGCTTTTTTTCAACACTTGTTAAGTACTTGTTAAGTAATTCTGCTGGTCTCCTACTCTTAATATCATTAGTGCCAACGTGTACAACTATATCACCTGTTGTGCCCTTAAAAGTTAGTGCAATATCATGGCAACTTGTTGTGAAGGTATTCACAATGTGAGGTATACTTAATGATGCCAATTTATAACTACTGAAGTAGTTGGCTATGTACAGAAATGATGCAATTGCACTGACTTGTATGCCAGTTAACTCCCTACATAACCTGAGGCTTTATCCTAAACCATTCGGTAATCTAAATTACTTCACACCATCAGGCATCTCTCATATTGTGGAGTTATACTTCACAATTAGGTTGCCATCATTGCAACACCAGGGTACCTATCCACCCACTGATGAGGAGCCAATAAGCTCCGAAAAGGTGCCGTATGGGTGATGGTATCTGCTGAGTAAAAGTAACAATAGTCTTCTCCTATGGTGAAGCATTACTTATTCAAGTTAGTGCATTATCATGGCAACTTGTTGTGAAGGTATTCACAATATGAGATAATAGAAGGTATTCATGATATTACTTAATGATGCCAATTTATAACTACTTAAGTAGTTGGCTACATACAGAAATTATGCCATTGCACTAAGTTGTACTAGTTAACTCCCTACGTAACCTGAAGCTTTGGCCCTAAACTATTCTGTAACATAAGCTTACCTTAAAGTGGTCCTCCACCATGATTGTAATATAACTGGTCTGCCTAGGCCCGGATGATACAGAAAACAACAAAATGGAAACTGATTATTGTGGTGGCATTTATGGAAATGTTTTTGCCTTGCATATATATTTTATTCTGTAAGTTCCTTGCAATAAAATCAGACGATAGCATCCCTATATTGTACCAAAATATTTGAAAACACTAAAAAAACACAAAAAATTTGAAAACACTAAAAGTGGTATGTATACGCCATCTGGATAGCATTAATTGTGTGGAACAGCAGTCCTTTCTTCCACTATCACCGTAGTGAGGGGGTGGGGAAAGAAGAGGGAATCAATTTTTAAATAGATTCACTCTTTTTCAGTAGCCCAGAACAGAAAATGCAGACTTTCTAACAATTGTAGCAGCATTGACTTTTGGTGAATTTTTCTGGGTTGTTCAATTAAATGAGTATGCTTTATCACATGCTCGACACAAGTTTTCCGAAGTTTACAACACAGCTATCAACAGATATATTTTCTTAAAATTTTGTTAGAAGAATAATATACAACTAGAAAAGGTGCTGTACCTATATTGTTTCAAAAAAAACAATTACTATGTATATGTTCCTATAATGCAAACTATTTTTTTTTTTATCCGATGTGCAATATGGTGTTATCACTTTGATACTAGTTTTTAAAATTTCCAATATGGCTTCCAATAGATGGATTCCCTTGAATTTTTGTTAGTGGATTTTTCCAACACAAACCAGAAAAACTTAAATGCATGAAAAATATAACCACGTTGGGTTGTATTTTTCATGCAAAGAAACAGTCTATTTTTTTTAAAATTCTGATAGGATGTTAGGAGTATACAGTTGCCATACTGAGCAAATAAGCAGTGGCTGCCGTGCAACATAAATGTGGGAAAATCATACAAATGTAGTAGCTCTTTCATTAGTGAAGGCAACACCTACTGTTTTCCTCAGAGAATAATTATATGTGTATTAACTCCCGGCCTACCCTCCAGGTAGGCCGGGAGTTAATGGGGGGGGGCCCACGGCTAAACGGTCAGAAGAACAACAGCCCAACATAATACTACACTATGCAGACTACACATAAAGTTACAATATCTCTGTCCTTTATAGAGTTTGTACTGTGACACAGAATACACTACACAGAGTTGGGGGGATCCAGTGCCACTTGACAAGAAACACTATACACTTCATCATATGTTCATCAGCTTGAATGCTTATTGGAGTTTCATACCTGTTCCTATATTTTTGTTTCTTTTGAGCAATAATTAATAGAGATTTCTGGAATTTTAAAAGTATTCCATTTAAATTCATATGTTGTCATTGGAGAAGTTCTGTGAATGGTCTGAAGAATTTTTTAAAGAGATAGATAGATGAATGAAGTAATGAAATGCATGTCTAAATAATAAAGGTGACTTTTTAAAATTTTCAAAAATATAATTTTTTAAAAGCCTTAGAGTTTTAATTGCCCTACAAATATATAAATGTAGGATTAAGATAAGTATCAGATAGAATACACTCAGATGCTAACCAATTCCAAGTTCATCAGTTTGTTAAGTAGATGGGAGAACTGGGTAACTTTTGTATTGGGATATAATCAACTAATAAATTTGAATAGTATATATGGATTTTTTTTTTTTTTTCAGCTTGTTCCTGGTAGCCAAAAAGAGAATGGAGAGAAAGGTTCCTAGTGGAAGTCAAAAAAGAAGAGAAGAGAAAGACAACCTAAAAGTTCCAAGTAGCAGTAAAAAAAACAGTGAAGAGAAAGTGGAACCTCCGATACTAAAGTCTTTAAAATCTAAGGTATTGTAGCATATTAAAGATGTCTTTCATTGCACTGATAATTCGAAAAGTATGAAGTGCAATCATGAAGTAATGAGATTATTTTTTTTTAATAAACATATCTTTCTTAGGATGTTTATTAGAAACATACCATTAACATAAATTAGCAAATAATTTTTTTTTTTATTTGTAAGTTGTAAAAACAGTTTTGTTTGCAGTGTTATTCAAAATAATTCTTTACTGGGTATGACAGTTGCAAATTAAAAGGATAAGATATTTGCCAATAGCTGTAGCCAAATGATGAAGTGCTAGGATACAGAAACATGCACACTTGAGTGACTCTGGTTCAGATCTGCATGACTAAATAGAGTGATGTTCCTGTATTCTCTATGTCATATTAATTCCTGATGACACTTATGTAACAGGAAGTTTATTTTGTTTTTATTTGAGTCAGGGTGCGAGGTTAGCCTGTGCGGCCGTTGCTCCTTAAAGCTCTTGAAACAGAGAAGTTTTTCCTGATTTATTTTCTGCTTTATTAGTTTAAATTGTCATATTAACTTATTTTCTAGAGTAGCTTTATATTCCTAGTTACGATACTTAGTTTAAAGTTTAACTTAGACAGAGATTTTGTAGATATTACTTAGTATCGGTAACGGTATCAAATCCACGTGTCACAAATTGAACGGCGCCTCCGTAGCCAGGTGGGAAGGAGCAGCAGTGCGTAGCACATGCTTCTTGATTAGACCGGGGTTCGAGCCCGTCACCACCAAATACGGAGGATGCGGAAAGGTCAGGGAATGACCACCGCATATTCCCGGAGCAATATGGCCTTAGTTGCTAATGCTCCTAAAAAACCAAATAACAAACAATAACAACAAACAAATTGAACGAGAGGTCTTTTTTTTTTTTTTTTAACCAAATTTAGTCGATTTATTAACCAATTGTTATATCAAATTATCTTCTATAAGTAGATTATAGACCTAGTTAGGATCCTTAGTTTATTCTAAATTGAGATAGCGAGATTTGGAAGCTAATCAATACTTACGAGTCCGTAGAAATACCGTTCGTGAATTCCCGCCATTTTTACACGATAGCATAAGCTTAGTGTAGTATAGTGCATAATATAATATTGTCAATTAATCAGTAAATCTATTAATCTTGATAAACTTTATTGTCAATTAAATTGTATTTTTAACTCTATATATATATAACGACTTAATCGTAACAAATAATTAATACATAACTATAGTGGTACACGTGATACGGAAGTTGTATAAAGGGAACCCGTAGAAAACACTAGATACCGAAAAAAATATATATATAACATAACTGTTTTGGGATATAACTTAAGGATTTAATATTTGTTTTGAATTTTATTGAATTAAATCGGAATCATGACTGTGACCAGAGCAGCAAAGCAAAAGGCTCAAGCTAATGGGAGTGCTGTGGTTCAGGGGAGAACTGAGGGGGGCAGTTGCCCTCTGAATCACAGTCTTTTAAAATGCACTGTTTGCTTGATGTTTGCGGAGCAGTCGGGTACGGGACATGATACTGCCAAGGGGGATGTCTTTGTGTGTGCACGATGTAAGGAGTGCAAGGAAATCAGGCGACAACTCAGCGTTGTTATGGGCCTTTATGAGAGCTTGAAGGACAGGGTGGATGCCCTCGAAGGAAATAAATTGAGGGGCCCATCAAGCTCTCAGCTGCCCACATCAACGCCAGAGCTTGCACTTGGTCATCAGGCAACACAGAGGCAGCCCCCTAGGCAGAATGCGCTGGTCCCACAGGAACTAGTAGTTGTTGGTGACTCTATTGTCAGGGAAACGGGGAACATGCTTTGTAAAAAGGATAGGTGGAATAGGACCAGGGTATGTCTGCCAGGGGCAAAGGTTGATGACGTTGTAGAGCGGATATCATCTTTTAAGGGCACAAAAGGTGATATAGTTGTACACGTTGGCACTAATGATATTAAGAGTAGGAGACCGGCGGAATTACTTAGCAAGTACAAGTCACTGTTGAAAAAAAGCCGTGAATTAAGGTTGAACTTGAAAGTGTCTGCAATTCTGCCCAGACACGATAGGAGGGAGTATATGATGAGAGCCTTGTCGATCAATTCGGCCCTGGAGGGATTGTGCAAGGCTCAAGGGGTAGAATTTTTTTCAGCCTGGACTGTACTTGTTAACAGGAGAGATTGCTTCTACAGGGATGGGATACACTTAAATAGAAAGGGTGCAAGAATTTTTGCTGATGCTGTCGAGGCAGTGTTAGGTGGGTCGGAAAACTGCTAGTTGGGGGGGATACAAGGACTAATAGATTAACAGTAGCCACTGGCAGAGGTGGAAGTGATTTTTGCACTGCTTCTATTGAAATGAGCAGAAGTCTGGAAAACAAGATGCAGGATATTTCAGAGACTGCTGGTAGTCATTGCGGTACAAGTAAACACATGGGTTGTGTTAGGGTAGCTAAGAATAGAAACAGGTGCATGTATACCTGCGTGTACACCAATGCTACGAGTTTGGTAAATAAATTTGATGAATTTGAGGTATTGCTCAAAACATCAAAGGCAGATATTGTTGGGATATCAGAGACGTGGTGTCACACAGATATAAGTAATGCGGAACTGGAATTTGGGGAATACAATGTGTATAGAAAGGATAGACAGGACAGGAGGGGTTATGCTATTAATTAAGAAACACATAAAGTCCAAGGAAGTGAAGCCAGTCGACATCGATGGACAGGGCAGTGTCGAGTCAGTCTGGTGTGACATAAGCATAGGGAAATCAAAATTGAGAGTAGGAGTGTGCTATAGGCCTAATGACTCTGATGAGTATAATAAGATATTGTACAGGGAAATAGAGTGGGCCAGTAAATCAGAGAGTCTTATAATGGGGGATTTTAATTTCTCAGATATTGACTGGAATTTGTGGATTGGTCACTCGCACACTAGCAAGGCTTTTGTGGATTTATTGGATGATTGTTTTCTACATCAGCATGTTCGTGAGGGAGCAATACTCTTGATCTGATTATCAGTAGTGATTCTTCATGCATTAAGAATCTGCAGATAAATGAACCACTAGGTGGCAGTGATCACAGTGTGTTGAAGTGGGATTTACTCAAGGAGGTAACTACTATCAGAGGTAAAGGGAAGGGTTTTTGTTTTCGTAAAGGCGACTATGATGGTCTGAGACAGTATTTAAATTCTATACAGTGGGACCAACTGATGATGTTACCAACAGCAAACTCAAAATGGGAAGCATTCAAGGAACTAATCTTGGAGTCTACCAGGCTTTACATACCAACCAAGAAATATTGTTCAAGGTTTAGGCCTAAATTGTTGTCAGATGAATTAATGAGACATGTGGCAGAGAAGAAAAATGCATGGGATACATACAAATTAATGGGTGACATGGAAGCCTATGATAGATATAAGTTGGTCTGTAACCAAGTCACAAAGGAGATTAGGCAGGCAAAGGCAGACTACGAAAAATCCTTGGCAAAGGATGCAAAGAAAAACAGAAAAGAGTTCTTTACATATTTGAACTCGAGAAGGAAAGGGATGAATCAGATTGGTCCACTGGATATTGATGGTTCAACAGTTGAGGATCCTGCTCAGGTGGCTAACAATCTAAACGAGTATTTTGCATCTACATTCACGCATGAGGAGTTATTCAGGAAGGAGAATGATGTAGGTAAAGTAAACATTGGCAGTGGGCTGGATGATTTTGTAATAGCTGAGAGTAAACTGGAGGAGAAATTGTTGAAGATAAACACAAGAAAGGCACGTGGGGTATTAAAGGCACCAGTTATATTAAAGGAGGCAGCAAAGGAAGTATGCAAACCCCTAGCCATAATTATGAGAGCTCTTTGGACTCAGGGGAGGTACCCATAGACTGGAGATGTGCAAATGTAACCCCAATTCACAAAGGAGGATCAAAGGCTGACACAAGTAATTATGGACCTGCTAGTTTAACTTCTGTTCCAGGTAAATTAATGGAGGCACTGGTTAAAGAAGCACTGCAGGATCATCTAGACAAGAATTCAGTTATAGCTCAGACGCAGCATGGTTTTGTTAAGGGCAGGTCTTGCCTGACCAATTTGATTGGATACTATGATGTAGTCACAAAAGAACTGGATGCAGGGAATAACTTTGATATTATATATTTGGATCTTAGAAAGGCTTTTGATACTGTTGCACATGGAAGACTGCTGCACAAATTGGAGCAGTGTGGCATTGGAGGCAAATTGCTGCTATGGATAAGGGGTTGGTTGAGTGGCAGAAGACAGAGAGTGGTAATCAATGGACACTGCTCAACGTGGACTAATGTTATTAGTGGAGTTCCTCAAGGTTCAGTGTTGGGTCCGTTGTTGTTTTCGGTGTTTATGAATGATATTGATGATGGGATATCAAGTTTAATGTCCAAGTTTGCAGATGATACAAAGGTTGGCAGGGTCGTTAAGGACACTACTGACGCTATGCTGCTGCAACAGGATCTGGAAAGGTTGAACAGATGGGCTGAGAGGTGGCAAATGAAGTTTAACATTGACAAATGTAAAGTACTACATATGGGAAACAGTAACCCCAGAGCAACGTATCAACTCTGCGGTACTACACTGACAGTGGTGGAGAATGAAAAGGACCTGGGGGTAATTGTGCAGGCAGATATGAAGTTCTCTGAGCAGTGCAGACGAGCTGCAAGAGAAGCTCATGGTGTCTTGTCAATGATATACAGGAATTTTTCTAGCAGGGATAAGGAGGTGATTATTCCCTTGTATAAGGCAATGGTTAGGCCACATCTTGAGTACTGTATACAGGTCTGGAGGCCTCATTTCAAGAAGGATGTAGAACTGCTGGAACGGGTACAGAGAAGGGCAACAAGATTAGTGAATGGAACAAAGGGTTGCTCTTACGAAGAAAGGCTTAGGTTTTGCAAATTACAGAGTCTGGAGACTAGGCACCGGTGAGGTGATCTGATAGAGGTGTATAAGGCTTTGAATGGTTTGAGCATGCTCAATGCCAATGGGATTCTTCATCTTGCTCAGAATAATCACCTCAGAGGGCATAAATTCAAATTGAGGAAGGACGGATGTCGGATAGATGTGCGGAAATTTGCCTTTGGCCAGCGGGTGGTTGGTTGGTGGAACCGACTTCCATCACTTGTTGTAGAAGTTGATAGCCTAAACAAATTTAAAGCTCAACTGGACAGGTATTTCGAACGAACAGATGGGTGAAATGGGAGTGGGGTGTTTTTTTTTTTTTTTTTGGCTGATGCTGAATAAGCTTGCTTTCTTGCATCATATGCCTCTACTAATGCTAATGCTAAATGTAATTTTTTTTAGTGCATAAATAACATGAGTATGTTTCCGTGCCTTGTTCATCTTCTGTAAATTTTTCTTCTGCACAACCCCTTACTCAAAAATGCCTTCAGTGAGTTTGTGAGATTTAGGCAGGGCTTTTGTTGTTCATAAGTACTCTGTGCTCCTTTTTTTTTTTTTTTTTGACATTTATTGACCCTAGGTACTCTGTATTTTGAGAACTCATTAAGTTTTATCAAATATCATAAATTGCCTTTGTGTTAAATCTAATTTTTTATTTCTAAAGAAATTTGCATGCATTTCTATAAATTTGGTTTTGAAAGTATTTCCATGACAGCATATTCCAGCATAATAACTTTCTCCCAATACAAACTTCTGTCAGTGTTTATAATTAGTTTGTAGAATTTTATTGTTGGAATCAAGTCATTGAATTCTATTTGAATTATATTTTTTCAGGTCCCTGTTCTTTTTTTTGTAGTCCTTAGGTGCAGTACCTAATGGAAAAAACAATACTGGATTTATTATTATTATTACTAGCCATATAGTGCAAGGAGCCTGAGGCTTATGCTGCACCAGCCAAAAAAAAAAAAAATTTCTGAGTTACCCAGAGAGAGAGAGAGAGAGAGAGAGAGAGAGAGAGAGAGAGAGAGAAAGAAAGAGAAAGAAAGTAGAAGAAAATCAACAAGAAACAGAAGAATGGTGATATCCAGTTCAAAACCCTAGTTGTGCCAAGCCCATACTCACCAGATGTGAGCCCCTGGGGTTAGACAAAAGAGAAAAGTATTTCAACAGCAGCAGAAGATGGTAATATTGTATTTTTGGCAGGTCAAATAAAATGGTCTGTTGAGATACATGCAGGCCTTTTTTTTTTTTTTTTTTTTTTAGCTTTTTGTGATTTTTTAGAATATTGAAATTGTCATAAACAGTTTTATGTTATTTATTGTAATATTTATACATACACATACATATAATTAATTTTATTAATAAGAAAAAAGAAAAAGAAATTCAAGGTAAAATTACAAAAAATTAATTATAGTAACAAAATACAAATACAATTCCAGTAAAAAAATTTGCAGTATTTTATTTTTATAATACAGCCCATTCCGGTTATTTGGGACACATCAGGACTAGTGCAATTGGGGCACCCGATTAAGCGGCTGCCCAGTTATCCGAAGTTTCACGTAAATAGTTAAAAATACAATGTACCCCCCCCTTTACAATTGGTTCAGTGTACAATCAAATTACGTGACGAACTCACTATAGTAAAGTACCATTCACTATATGATGCCGGCATTGTAATCACATTTGTGAATTGAATTTTAATTCTATTAAACAGCGATTCTAATTAGAGAAAATAGGAGGAATATTATCCACAGGCTATAAAAGCAAAGATATATTAAACACAAATTTTTCCTTTATTACCTTACCAATTAAAAAATTAAATTATACGTGAAAATCGGAAGAATATACGTGATAATTGGAATAATTAATACATACTGTAATATATACATACGAACTAGTTGACATTTCTGTTCACTGACATTTGTGGGTGGGGGTTAAAATTTAAAACAGTAAAAAGATAAGCAATCAATAACAAAGAACACGGCACACACAAATTGCAAGTAACACAATATGTGCAAGGGAGAACGGAGTAACAAGTTACAAAGCTTTAAAAATAGGAATGAAGAGAAGAACTGAAAATTAATTTTTTTTTATGATTGAAGATTTCATGGAAGTGTAAACACATTTCACAATAATAATCCACAGAATTCCAGCTGTCGGTATTATCGCAAATTCAATAAGATCGAGTTTACTATCAATTTATGATAGATTTCACTAACAGAAAAGCCCAATAAACAGGTGACCGCTAATTGTTTTTATTGTTTTATGGTTGTGACCTCCAGAATTTCGACCGAACCAAGTGGTACTGTCGGAGACAATCGTAGGGTAAACTCCAGTGCTGCGGTCTCCTGCCCCGATTAAATGGCATGCTGTCCCAATTAAACAAAATAAGCCCTGGCTATTTTCTCGATTGGTTTCTGTTTTTTAAGATTTGCCCGAAATAAACAGCTGCCCCGATTAACTGGTGGCCCAAATAACCAGAATCCACTGTATTTGATACTGTTTATTTTTATCAGTGAATCGATATCTGTATCTATGTTTGTTGTAGCAATGTGCAGAGTATTTTCTAAATTTACATCAGAAATTCCATTAATTCAAAAATATATATATTTTGAAAATGACTGCTGGTTGGATCATGCACGTTTGCAGGCTGGAGGTTGCCCACCCTTGGTTTATTGTAACAAAACATTTTTATTTCCCAATATTCTTCAAGGTTAGCAAATTCCTGACCTTTGTCATAATGAAACATGAACAAAATTGTCAATTTGAAAAGAAAGATATTCTGCAATGTATTTCTATTTGAATTAGCCATATAGTGCAAGGAAGCCACCGGCTTTTGCTGCACCTGTCCAAAAAAAAAAAGTTAAATAAATAAATAAAAATATAATATAATAAAAAATAATTAAATAATAAAAAATAATTAAATAATTTTAAAAATATGACTTATGTGTTTGTAACTATCCAACTAACCTTTGAATTTCTCCAAACTGCCAACTTCAACTGATGACAGAGGTAACTTATTCCTGTATAACAACAACCTGCTAGTCAAAAGAAAACTTCCTACAATCCAGTCCAAATCTCTTTCCTGATAATTTTAATTTACAGCCCTTAGTTATAGAATCTTTTATAACAGGAAAATTTCAATTTCATTCATCTTACTATCCCTTCTCAGGGCTTTCTGTACCTCAGTCAGATCCCTTCTGCGGTGCTTGTGCGTGCGTGTGTGTGTGTGTGTGTGTGTGTGTGTGTGTGTGTGTGTGTGTGTGTGTGTGTGTGTGTGTAGTAGCAGCTCTGTAGTAACATTATTGAAGCCTTTCTTCTTATGGTGGTGTCTTTTGTAGATCTCGCCAAGCAGGTTGCTTACCTTTGAAGAAGCTTGATGTCTTTTTTTTTTATGTGTGGTCACCATACTTGGACATAGTATTCCAACTGTGATCTTACAGTTGCTCTATACAGTGGGATTATGACCTGCCATCTCTACTTGCTAATATAGTTGATTCTAGTTATTTGGGACACATCAGGACTAGTGCATTTTGGCCTAATTAAGCAGCTGCCCCAATTATGCGAAGTTTCACGTAAATAGTTAAAAATACAGTGGAAACCCCCCCCCCACTTTATGATTAATTCTCTATACAATAAAATCCCGTTACGATGGCCTCACCATAGTAAAGTACCATTTGCTATACGATATGTAGTAAGCGCTGGTCACTGTGATCATGTTTGTGAATTGAATTTTAATTCTATTAAACAGCGATTCTAATTAGCGAAAATAGGAGGAATATTATCCACAGGCTATAAAAGTATAGCTATATTAAGCAGAAATTTACACTTTATTACCTTACCAATTAAAAAATTAAATATGTGAAAATCGGAAGAATAGTTTAGCAAAATAAAAATAAATTTACACTTACGTGCATAGCTTAATTAATACCTACTGTATTAATATATACATACTAACTAGTTGATATTTCTGTTCACTGACATTTGGGGGGGGTTAAAATTTAAAACAGTAAAAAAGATAAGCCATCAATAACAAAGAACATGGCCTGCACAAATTGCAACTAACACGATAAGTGCAAGTGAGAATGCAGTAACAAGTTACGAAGCTTAAAAAATAGGAATGAAGAGAAGATTCTGATAATTTATTTATGTTTTTTATATGATTGAAGATTTCGTGGAAGGGGAAACACATTTCACCATAATAACATAAAAACCCACAGAATTCCAGCTGTCGGTATTATCACAAATTCAATAAGATCAAGTTTACTATCCGTTTATAATAGATTGCACTAACAGAAAAGCCCAATAAACTGGAAACTGTTAATTGTTTTTATTGTTTTATGGTTGTGACCTCCAGAAATCCAACTGGACCACGTGGTATGGTCAGAGACAATCGTAGGGTAATCTTGAGTGCTTTGGTCTCCTGCCCCGATTAAATGGCATATTGTTCCAATTAAGCAGAGAAAACCCTGGCTATTTTCATGATTAGGTTCTGTTCTTTAAGATTTGGCCCAAATAAACAGCTGCCCCAATTAACTGGTGGCCAAAATAACCGGAATCCACTGTATTTGATAAATCATTGATCGAACACTATAGGAGGTTCTCCTTGACCTCCTATAGTTATTCGAGCAGTGCAGACAGCAGTCTGCACTGCTCGAATAACTTCACGTCTGACCATATCATAAATCCCAGTTCCTTCTCCTACTGTTTTTGATTCAATTCCACCAAGTTATTCTGGGGTTACTATTCCCTAAATATAAGACCTTGCATTTTGTTGCATTAAAACATAGCTGTCACTTTTCTGATCATCTTTAAAGCCTGTCCAGTTCATCCTGAAGGAGTGCTGCTTGGTGCTCTCCATGGATTTTTACATCATGCACGTATCCCTTCGTTCATGTCATTTATGAAAAATCAAAAAATTTGTTTATGTAATATAAGAATAATTAACTGAAGAATTCAATTAAACCATGTACTACATGCTGTGCCAGCAACAAACATGTTCAACTAGTTATGTCGAACAGGGGCTCTCGCTCAAATGGTCTAAATAATAATATCATCTACATCTTTTCCTCATTTCTATCAATGAGACTACCACTGTCTTAATGTCCACATTATCATCACTCCAAAAGCGTTTGTGCAAGTTGACTTGAAAATTTATAGAAGTAGAGCATATACTTCATTCTCAATGTGTATGTTTTGTTTGATATTGAATGTAGGACTTTATTTAAAAATGTAATTTTTATGTTATTCCATTATCCCGTTCCAAGCTAAAAATAGTTAAAAATTATTTAAGGTTGTCCATTTCCCAGGAAAGACTAAACTTCGTTATCAATTATTTCCATTGAAAATAATGTAACAAAAAAATTGGTTATGATAACATCATTAATGTCTGTGCAGCCTAAAGGGCTTATTTTTTAATCATCTGGTGAATATGATAATGTTAGCACACCCAGGGTCCTGAGCTGGATATCATCATTCTTCTCTTTCTCTTCTTTGGTAATTCCCTTCTATTTCTGACTCTTGTTCTCTCTCTCTCTCTCTCTCTCTCTCTCTCTCTCTCTCTCTCTCTCTCTCTCTCTCTCTCTCTCTCTCACTCACTCACTCACTCACAGGGTAATTCAGAAATTTTTTTTTTTGGCTGCTTCAGCATAAGCCTCAGGTGCAAGCAAGCCTGAGGCTTATGCTGCATTATCATTATTACATTATTATTATTATGGCTAATAATAATAATAATAATGTTTGTGTGCAATAACTGCTTTAATAATATTTAAATGTGTGTTATTATTGGTTCCTATTATTATTAAGAAGGGCAAACCTCAACAAATCAATCCCTTATTAATATTAATGTGATCTTCGTTGGATTTCATAATGAGTCCACTGAACTGGAAAATTGCTAACGTTTTCTCAGTCCATAAGGGAGGACATAATGAGGTGAGGGAAAACTATAGATTGGTGAGTTCTGTTGAGAACAAGATCATGGAATCAGTGGCTAAGGACAAAATTAAGGTTTGTCTCAATACGAATGGGTTCACAGTATTAGTTTGTGAAAGAAAAGATTGTCTGGCCATTCATTAATTAATAATAATGGTGCCTCCTTAGTCAGATGGGCAGGAGCAGCAGTGCGCTTTTTGATTAGACCGTGGTTGGAGCCCGTGATGACCAAATACGGAGGATGCGGAAAGGTCAGAGAATGACCTTTCCGCATATCCCTGGAGCAATATTGCCTTAGTTGCTAATGCTCCTAAAAACCAAATAACAACAACAACAATCTTTAATTAATGAATCTGTTTAGCCAAAGTCATAAAACATTTGAATGACTTTACTAGACTTTATTAAATCCTCTAATACATTTTCCTTTAGGAGTTGATTGCATAAACTGGGAGAAAATTAAGATTACATAAAAGATACTTAAATATGTATTACTTCAATCATAGATCAGGAGCTGGCTTAACACATTTGCAAAATTTTACAAATACTAATTAAGTAATTCATGCTGTTGCCTTAAAATATGCCTAACTAAACTATAGTAAAAACTTTAGTAGATTTTTCATTAATGCACATTTAATAACATAACATTATCTTATACTTTACAGGTTAAATCAGAGGACGGAAAACATGTAAAAATTAGTTTACCTCAAGATGAAGAGGTAAGTCTACTATTTTTAAGTTTCTCATATACAGTGTCATGAAAGGAAATTACTAATCTTGCTATAAAGAATGATATATGTTCTGAAAAAACGGCTCATTATAGGAATGTGCATTATAGCATGCACATTTTCACATAGCAGTAAAGGATGGTGGGGAGTCACGAAGGCTAAGAATTATCAGTGCTATCCCATTTTCAGGCCATTTAATTTTCTTTTGAACATGCAGTTTTGTTTGATGTCTGGATCCATGTGAGAAAACAATTTTTGCCAGAACTAAAGGTCTGTGTTTTCTGTTTTATTGAAATATCTTTTTTTTTCACTCTTTGTTTAGAGTAGAGGGTAAGAATATATATATATATATATATATATAGGAACTGTGTATAAATTTTTACACGTAAAATGCGCTGAGTGGACAGAAATCATGGGATACCTACCTATGAAGTAAAGCGTAGGCCAAACTTTTGCCGCTCGGATAAGGGCAGTCACATGGCAAGGCATTGAGTCCACTTTTTTATTAATAATGTGTTAATTTCTAAAGAAGTTACACGGTGAGGCGAATCCACTCTTTTATTAATAATGTGTTAATTTCTAAAGGTATTAAATAGGTTTAATATCTTTAATATCATTCATTAGCTTCTTATTTTGGAGTTAACTAGTGATTTTTGGAAGTTATGACTCCCGCTGCTGGCACCAATATTGTTCAACTAGCCGCCATATTGTAATTGATAAAAAATAGTTCAACGTATATATCTCAAACTGATAGTGTAAGGTATAATGTAAAATTAGATAACGTAATACGAAGCACTGTATTAGGAATTTGTTAGCTTAGTATAGTATTATCAATTAATTAAAAATATTTATTAATCTTATTAAATTCCATTGTTAATTAAACTGTATTTAAATGGAAATCATGACCCAGACTAGAGCTGCGAAGCAAAGATCACAGACTAGTGAGAGTGCTGTGACTCAGGGGAGAAACGAAGGGGCAATTCTCCAATACATCACAGTCTCAAAAAATGTGAAATGTTTGTTGAACTTTCTAGAATGGAACATGATCTAGCCAAGGAGGACGTCTTTGTGTGTGTGTGTGCTAGATGCTTAGAGTGTCAAGAAATTAGGTGCCAACTCAGCGTTGTGATGGGTGTCTATGAGAGCTTAAAGTGTAGGATGAATGCCCTCGAAGAAATTAATAGGGCCCATCAAGCTCTCAGCTGCCCAGCTCAATGGCAGAGCTGACTCCTGTGCATCGGGCAACACAAAGGCACTCTCCAAGGAAGAATGCACTGGTCCCAAAGGAACTAGTTATTGTTGATGACTATTTTCAGAGAGACAGGGAATATATTATGCAAGAAGAATAGTTGGAAGAGGACCAGGGTATGTTTACCAATAGCAAAAGTTGATGATGTTGTAGAGCAAATATCATCTTTTAAGGGCACAAAAGGTGATATTGTTGTACATGTTGAAACTAATGATATTAAGAGTAAGAGGCCTGCAGATTTACTCAACAAGTACAGGTGAATGTTGAAAAAAAGTCGCGAGTTAGGGTTGAATGTGAAAGTGTCTGCAATTCTGCCCAGACACAATAGGAGGGAGTATATGATGAGAGCCTTGTCAATCAATTCAGCTCTGGAGAGATTGTGCAAGGCTCAAGGGGTAGAATTTTTTTCAGTCTGTGTGCTTGTTGACAGGAGAGACTGCATCTACAGGGATGGGGTACACTTAAATAGAAAGGGTGCAAGAATATTTGCTGATGCTTTGGAGGCAGTATTAGATGGATCGGAAAACTGCTAGCTTGGGGGGTGGGATACACAGACTAAAAAGTTAACAGTGGCTGCAGGCAGAGGCAAAAGTGATTCTTGCAGTGCTTCTATTAGAATGAACAGCAGCATGGAAAGCAAGGGAATGAAGATTTCCAGGACTGTTGGGAGTCATAGTGGAACAAATAAATACATGGGCTGTGTTTGGGTAACTAAGAGTAGAAACAGGTGCATGTATACCAATGTTAGGAGTATAGTTAATAAATTTGATGAGCTTGAAGTGCTAGTCAAGACATCAAACACAGATATTGTCGGGATATCAGAGACATTGTATCACACAGATATAAGCAGTGCAGAATGGGAATTTGGGGAGTACAATATGTACAGAAAGGATAGACAGGACAGGAAGGGAGGAGGGGTTATGCTGTTAGTTAAGAAACACATAAAATCCAAGAAAGTGCATTCAATTGATGTTGGTGGACAATGCAATGTTGAGTCTGTTTGGTGTGACATAAGCACTGGGAAAGGAAAAATGAGAGTAGGTGTGGATTATACGGCTAATGAATCTGATGAGTATAATGAGCAATTGTCAGAAAAATAGAGTGGTCCAGTAAATCAGAATGTCTTATAATGGGGGATTTTAACTTTCCAAATATTGACTGGAACTTGTGGATTGGTCACTTGCGCACTAGCAAGACTTTTGTGAATTTATTGGATGATTTGTTTTCTACAGCAACATGTTCAAGAGGCAACCAGAGGGAGTAATACTCTTGATCTGATTATCAGCAGTGATTATTCATGCATTAAGAATTTCCAGACAAAGGAACCACTGGGTGACAGTGATCACAATGTACTGATGTGGGAATTACTTAAAGATGTAACTACCATTAAGGCTAAAGGGGAGGGCTTTTGCTTTCGTAAAGGTGACTACAGGGGTCTCAGACAGTTTTTAAATTCTGTACAGTGGGATCAACTGATGTTGTTACAAATGTTGAATTCTAAATGGGAAGCCTTCAGGGACTTAATTTTTTATGCTATTAGGCTTTTCATTCCAACAAAGAAATACTGTTCAAGGTTTAGGCCTAAATGGATGTCAGATGAATTAATTAATGAGGCTTGCAGCAGAGAAGAAAAAATGTATGGGATGCATATAAAGTATCAGGTGACACAGAAGCCTATGGCAGATATAGGCTTGTCTGTAATCAAATCACAATAGGCAGGCTAAGGCAGATTACAAGAAATCTTTGCCAAAGGATGCAAAGAAAAACAGCAAAGAGTTCTTTACCTATGTAAACTCTAGAAGGAAAGGGATGAATCAGATTAGACCACTTAACATAGATAGGTTGATTATTGATGATCATGCTCAGGTAGCTGAAAAACTGAATGAGTATTTTGCATCTACCTTTATTCATGGGGAGTTATTCAAAGAGGGGAATGCCAGAAGTGTATCAAACTCTAACAGGGAGCTAAGTGATTTTGTAATAACTGAGAGCAAAGTGGAGTAGAAATTGTTGAAGTTAAACATAAGGAAGGCACCTGGGGTGGATAGGATCTATCCAGTTATATTAAAGGAGACAGCAAAGGAAGTAAGCAAACCCTTAGCTATAATTACGAGAGCTTCCTTGGACTCAGGAGAGGTCCCCATGGACTGGAGGTGTGCAAATGTATCACCAATTCACAAAGAGGGTTCGAAAGGTGACAAAGTAACTATAGACCTGTTAGTTTAACTTGTGTTCTGGGGAAAATAATGGAATCACTGATCAAAGAAGCATTGCAGGATCATCTAGACAAGGCTGCAGTAATAGTTAAGACACAGCATGGGTTTGTTAAAGGGTGGTCTTTTCTGACCAATTTGATTGGATACTATGATGTGGTCACAAAGGAACTGAATGTCAAAAATAATTTTGATATCATATACAGTGGATTCCAGTTAATTGGGGCACCGGTTAATCAGGGCAGCTGTTTATTTGGGGAAAAATTTGAAGAACAGAAACAAAACAAGTATTTAGCCTGAATTTGTTCCGCTTATTTGGGCCAACTCGCTGCTTAATTGGGGCAATGAAGGTTGTGATTGAACAATAAACTATATGTAGATTGCATACACGCTCATAACAAAGAAATCATGCAGGAAGCAGTTGAGTCAGTTATTGTGAAGTCGAGCTGTAGAGTGGTTATTTTACGTTTGTTCTGTGTTGTGGTAATCAGATTCTGAAGAAATTTTGCTTGCAGTTGTTTATGATCACACTAGGTACATATGTAAAAATCTTGTGGGTTAGCATAGATTAAAAACTGTACCAAACAGTGCACTGATTTCCCCCCCCCCCTTTTTTTTCAGTACATTTAAGACCCCTGTGAAGATGCCACGTAAAAATTTGTCACTTTCAGAAAAAATCACTATTCTTGGCAAGATAAAAAGTTAACCTCCTAACGTCATTCATTGTTATCTAGCGGAGATAATAAAGGTGCCAAAATCTACAATTCGTGACTGCTACAACAACAAGAAAAACTTAGAGAGGAGTGGACATTGCACATGGGTTTAAAAAAAATCTCATAAGCAAAAGAGGAAAGGAGACATCGAGGATGCTTTGAATCAATGGTTTTCCACTGTATCTAAATGAGGTGTGCTTGTAAGTGGCCCTATGCTAAAAACCAAGTCAGAAGAGTTGGCCAAAAAGCTAGGTCACATAAATTTCAAAGCAACAGTTGGTTGGTGTCTCGATGGAAATGTAGATGACATTAGTTACAAAAACAGCACATGGCAAGAAGGACAGTGCTGATGCTACGAGTGCTGAGCAAGAGAAATCTGAAAAACTGCCAGAGTTGCTTAAAAAATTTAGTGGGGATGACATTTACAATGCCGATGAAACAGGCTTGTATTATCATGCTACACCGAATGGTTCCCTCAGCTATCAACACATAACACTGTCCTGTTCAAAGAAAGCAGTGGATCGTGTAACACTATTGTGCTGCTTACATGTCAGGAAATGACAAACTTAAACTTTTGGTTATTAGTAAAAGTGCTAAACCTTGTTGTTTCAATGGGCTTACAATAGGCAGTTTGCCAGTTTTGTATTATGCCGGTAAGAAGGTGTGGATCAACAGATATTTTTATGCAATGGCTAATGAACTGGGATGCAGAACTGCAACAGAAGTTCAGAAAAATTCTGCTGATATTGGACAACTGCACAGCACACTCTAATGTAGCTGGTTTAAAAAATATTGAACTGCAATTTTTACCCCCTAACACCACATCCCTATGGACGTGGGAATTATAAAATATTTGAAGACCTATTATCGCGGAAAGCTGGTTAATCACATCCTTTTGAAACAATTGAGGAAAACTGCTGACATCATCTTCAAAATCAATAGAAGTTAGTGCAAAAGTTTCAGTGTTAAAAACCGTACAATTTATCTGGTAATATATCTCGATAGCTGGCAAGGAATAAGCAGCAAAACAATTCGGAATTGTTTTGCTGCTTTGTTTTGTTTTGCTTGAATTGTTTTCAGACTTTTTTACAATTCGGAATTGTTTTGCTAAATGTGGTTTCACAACTAAATGTGATTCAGACGTGATGAGCTGTACAGAAAATGAAATGGCTTTGGAACTGCAGCAGGTTAAAAATTGTGAAGAATTTTTAATGATTGATGATAACCTTCAATGTCACAATGAAAATGAAGATTATGAGGAAACGACTATTGAACAAATTGCGGAAAAACACTCAGAGACACCAGAAGACCAAGAAAATGATGACGATGATATACCTAAGCGAGTGACTAACCAGGATGCCAGGAAATGTATCGCTGAATTGAGATGCTATTTCATGCAGGAAGGCAACGAAGGCAGTCCTTTATCAGCATTAGATACCTGCACCAACTTGTTCATTTTCAGTACACTTCATAATTTTTTTCAAAGTAAGAACCCTTAAGTAACCTTTGCTTGACACGGACATTATTCTATATTGTATCTTCATTTTGCATATGTACATTATATATACGTACGTACCTTTTGTTTGCGTTTAGTTTTAGTTATTTTTAAATAAATGTTTGTACCAATATAACTTAAATATAGTGTGCTTTCTTTAAATGCCACATTCCCTTTATTTTATTTATACCTTTTTGCCTCCGTTAGAATGTGCTTTTCAGCTCATTAAAATTTCGCTTAATTGGGCCAAAGTGATCTAGTCCTGATGTGTCCCAATTACCACAAAATGAGGTGGATGCACTGAGAGATTCTCATTCCCTCATAAGAGACAAGAAAAAGGAATGCTGGAGCTACTTGGTGGGAACTACTTGAAACAATAACCCTTGGGGAGTTGTTTACAGAATAGTGACCAACAAGCTGCCAAGAGGAAATGTCTTGGAAACTACTGTCAAACCAGATGGAACCCCAACCCTGTGTTGGGCAGATTCTGTAAATAACATCCTAGACAGTATTATTCAGACTGAAACTGAGGAACATTCCCCCACTCAGCTAGATATTATAAAAGAAAACACTGAATATGACAGTATCAATATTGAACCTCCGTTTACTATACAAGACTTAGAAATGGTACTATCTAAAACCAAAAACAATAAATGCCCAGGTTTTGACCTCTTAGAGGTTGAGATTATCAAAAAATTAGTAGAAATAGCTCCAGAAAAATTAATAGCACTATATAATAACTGTATGACAGAAGGTATATTCTCAAAAATAATGAAAAAAGATGTGTTAAGATTAATTCTCAAAAACTCCGAAAAACCGCCTACTGATCCCAAATCATATAGACCAATAGCCCTACTTCCTGTACTAGGAAAAATATATGAAAGTCTAATATACAGGGTGTTTCAAAAATGGTGGTCAATAATTAAAGGTGAAAAGTACAAACTAAAATAAACAAAAAAGTCCCAATGTACATTGGGCCGCAAATGAACCATTTTTGAGATAATTCACATTTTCTGTTAAGATCTGCCACCGACTATGGGAGCACTCTGAGACCTACTACACACTGGATATAGTAGGGGTACAATAATTAGCGATGTAAAATTCGCCACACACTACTATGACTCAGTACACGCTCTTGCAGAGCAACCCTCCTTGTCAAAATTCCTTGATTTTGTTCTGTTCTTTCTAACACCCTTTCCTCAATATCAGGTGTTATGCTTCTGGGCCTACCTGCTTGTACTCCATGTGTGAAGTGCCCATGTTCTCTAAGGCGTTGATATACCCTGATGTATGTGCACTTGTTGGGCTGGCTTCGGCGGGGAAATGCTTCTTGGTACAAATGTGCAGCCTCGAGTGCACTGCCATTGGCCCCTTGACATGGGCACCTGCATGTGTTGAGGGGACCCCCCAGTGATGCTGCTGGCCTTCCAGATTAGCATCACTGGGATCTAATGCCCATACCTTGGTTCCAGGGTTACATCGTTGGAATCCAGCATGTGCAGCCATGTGCCGCGACCCGTGGAAACTCGGAAAGGGGATCATAATATACCACTTTGGCCCCTGCTTCGACAAGATGGGTGGTCCCGGACCGGCCCGACTGGGATCATCGGCGGGTGGTTTTTTACTGCTAGGGTCAACTGCGTTCCAATAAGTCTCCCTCCCTTTGGTCCTGGGACGGGATCAAGACTTATTGGTAACGTGGGTATGGTGCTCCTAAGCGAACTTGGCATCCCATTCATGTATGCAACACCTGCTAGTTCACGAGTGGGCATCCCCTCTTTGGGCTCCGTGGTGGGTGAGGTACTTAGGGCATCGGAAATTTTCTCTTTACTCCTATGAGTAATTTAAATCTTTCAAACCCCTCTGGGGCCTCTATGAGGTTCCTACCTGAAATTGATGAAGATAACGTTACATCAAAAAAGAAACACTGAACAGAAGCTGCACCACCTCTTGTACCTCGATTCCTTATCATACATTCTAACGGTGAAAAGGAAATAGGTAAAATGTCGCCCTTCTTCATTCAGAAGGGTCTTGATGGGCTGGCAGGGTCCCCGAAGTCAGTAAAATGACTTAGATCAGGTAACCTTTTAGTAGAAACTTCCTCAGTGCAACATTCAGAATTGCTTCTCCAAGCAACTCTCTTGGGTCATTCCAATTAAGGTGTCACCACACAAGACATTGAATACATCACATGGTCTAATTGCCGAGTGGGATCTCCTTGAAACATCTGAAGAGGAGATATGCACCGAACTGAGAGATCAAGGAGTGACAGCTGTTAAGAGAATATTTATGCGTAATGAGGGAAAACTAGTTCCAACTAGGGTTCTTATCCTTACATTTAACACTCCTAAACCACCTACTTCCGTCAAGGCTGGTTATCTGAATTGTTCTATAAAGCTGTACATTCCGAACCCATTGCGATGTTTCAGATGCCAAAAATATGGCCATTCTCAGATGGCATGTCATGGATCACCTGCTTGTGCCCGCTGTGGAGACAAGGAACATGACACAAAGGAATGTTCTGCCTTGAAACCAGCATGCTTGAATTGTGGCGGTGAACACCCTGCATATTCAAGAGCATGCCAAAGATGGAAAGAGGAAAAACAAATTCAAACAATCAAGATGGAACAAAACATCCCATATGTGGAAACAAATAACATTAATATAATCCCAAAGCAAGGAAACAAATAACATCAATAAATAGTGGAAAATCTTATGCACAAGCAGTTCTGAGGAAGGTTTCTATTTATCTTGGAGTAGTCTTTGATGCAAAATTAACCTTTTACCACCCATTTGATCTACTTGGCGAAGGAAGTGAGAAATTATGCAGGTATGATTGACAGGATCAGTTGAGCAGACTGGAGGCTCAAAAGAAAGACCCTGGCAATCATATACCGTGCAATGTTCCTACCTGTTATCACCTATGGAGCCAGTGCATGGTTCACTAACTCGGCCATAATAAGAAATAGGAATAAATTAGAATCAATACTACTCACTATTACCAGAGCGTGTTGCACAGTAAACACACCTGCACTACAGTTGCTGGCTGGAGCTCTCCCACTTTACCTGGAAGTAGCCAAAAGAGGCTTATATTATAGATTTAAAAAGGGCATACACACAGAATTTCTGGGGATAGCCCTTGATACAACTAACGCCTTCAATGCTGAAAGAAAAAGAATAGCCACAAAGCTCCATGAGCTATGGCAAACAAAGTGGAAGCAGGAAACCAGAGGTCTGATTACCAAAAGGTTTCTGCCACAGGTGGCAATGGTTAGCCCAAAGCCACCTAAATGCTATGCCCCTGGACTTTTTACAACATTTATATTGACAGGTCATGGCTCCCTAAAGACGAAACTAACCTCCTTAGGGCTGACTGATGACCCAAACTGCACCTGTGGTGAGAGTGAAGACTGGGCACAATTCTATATGACTGTATAATTTATGACATCCCCAAACAGAGCAGATAGCACAGATTTGCCCCTTCCCAGGGGAGAAGGACATCTGTTCATCATAGAAGAGGAAAATTATAAAGCCATTACATATTTCAAACAGAAAGTATTCGAAATGCAAAGAACTATCCAAAGAATGGCAATTCAGCCTCCCCAGCAATTAAGCAATAATCAATAGTTAAAATTGCCCAAGTTTCCCACCACGCCCAAACGATGACTTAAAAATGTCAGGATAGCAGTGTTCTGCACCCTGACAGAAACCTGACATGACAAAACTCCCCAGGACTACCATGCCATATGTAGGAATCTGGGGCCCCCAATGCAAATAAGTAACCATGTGGGGGGGGGGGGGAGATGTACAGGCAGCCAGGGAAGCAGATTAGCTGAAAAATATCAGTAAGCTAGTAGCAAGGGGATGCAATGTAGAATGAAAGAAGAATGAATGAGAATGAAAGACAGAATGAATAGGTTTGGCACTGAGGGAACTAGGAATTATGGTAAAATGGAATAGATGGCAGTTTTAGTGAAAGAAAGAGTGACTAGCATGAGGGAAAGAGAGAGTGAATGGAAATGAGTGGAAGAGCAAATCTAATTGGCCAAAAAAATACGAAGTTAAAAATAACTTACATTACTTTATATATACTAACAAACATTTACTAACAACACAAACACTATCACTGCATTCTTCCCTGACCTGCAAAAAACTTGCAGCTAGGCCTGCACCACAACTGAAGAATAACAGTAAGTTGTGGTGCCCAGAGAGTGCAGTTCAGAAAACAAGAGTTGAATAAATGAAATGTAAGCCAGAAGACTGAATGAAAGTGTAAGTGTGTGATAAAAAGAACGCAAACCATAAATGCTACAGTTAAGTACACACTAACCCTAGTTTAATTAGTATTTAAATTTACACTACACATTGCATCCCTCCCTGGTGTGTGAGAAAAAGATGAATGTGTAAGTGAAAAAAAAAAAAAAATATATATATATAAAAAACTTAGAAGAAAATAAAATTATAAAATATAAGAAAAAAAGTATAAAAAAAAATAGAATGCAAGTAGAGTGAGAATATAGATTAGAATGAAGTAAATATATCCCACCCCTGGAGCGGGATGAGCAGTTTGCTCTTCCTACTGGATTCGACACTACATGGACATGACAACCATCACCGACGAAGGCATTCTGTGGCTTTGCTAGCTAACAGATCCCACCCCTAGAGTGGGATGGGCAGTTTGACCTTCCTACCGGATTCAACACTACATGGACATGACAACCATCACTGACGAAGACATTCTGCAGCTTTGCTGCTGACATGCCATTGGCGATCTGAACTGGGTACTCTAACCCGGTTCCGTTTAAAACGCCATCCCCAAGCAGGGGAGAAGAAACAGGTCGCTGTCTCCTCCCCTCCCTGTCTGTCTCCCCCATACTTCACCTGGTGGGGCTCGTCTCCACTGACCTCTTAGGGGATGCCTACTCTATTGTCCCTATCCTTTTATCTGTTTTCCCCAGTCTTCAGTCTCCCCCCCCTCACTGAACCAACCAAGTGGTAATCAATGGACACTGTGTGTCCATTGATTACCACTTGGTTGGTTCTAAGTACCACACAGTGGTAATTAGTGGAGCTCCGCAGGGTCCCGTGCTGGGCCCATTGTTGTTTTGTGTATTCATCAATGATATTGATGAAGGTATATCAGGATTGATGTCCAAGTTTGCAGATGAAAGAAAGGTTGGCAGAGTTGTTAATGACAGTAAAGACAGTATGCTACTCCATCTAGATCTAGACAAGTTGAGCAAATGGGCTGAGAAGTGGTAACTGAAGTTTAACATTGACTACTGCATATGGTTAGCAATAACCTCAGAAAAACGTACCAATTATGTGGTACTACGCTAAGGGAAGTGGAAAGTGAAAAAGACCTGGGTGTAATTGTCCAGTCAAATATGAATTTTGCTCAGCAGTGCAGACTGGCTGCCAGGGCAGGTCATGGAGTCTTGTCAATGATATATAGGAATTTTGCTAGCAGGGACAGGGAGGTGATTATCCCATTGTACAAGGCAATGGTTGGGCCACACCCAGAGTACTGTGTACAGGCTTGGAGGCCTCATTTTAGGAAGGATGTAGAGTTGCTAGAATGAAGAAGGGCAACAAGATTGGTTAGCGGAACAAAAGGGTGCTCTTACTAAGAAAGGCTTAAGTTCTGCAAATTGTGGTGCCTGGAGAGTAGGCATCTGTGAGGTGATCTGATTGAGTTGTATAAGGCCTTGAATGGGTTGAGAAAGCTGAACGCTGATGGGATTTTTCCTCTTGCTCAGATTAATAACCTGAGGAGGCACAGATTCAAATTGAGGAAACAGTTTTAGAGTAGATGTGCGGAAATTTTCCTTTAGCCAGTGGGTAGTTGATTGGTGGAAGAGACTTCCATCTTTTGTTGTGGAAGTTGATAGCCTAAATAAATTTAAGGCTGAGCTGGAGAAGAATTCAAACGAATGGAGGGGTGAAATGCGAGGGGTTTTTTTTGGCTGATACTGCATAAGCTTGCTTTCTTGCATCATATGCCTCTACTAATGCTATTAATAATGTGTAACCCCTCCTTTACCACAAATCACTTCGTGAATTCTCATTGGCAGAAATTCAATTACAAACCTTAGAAATCTTAAATAGGTTATATCAGTATTATGCTATTTCCAAAACAATTGAGCCAGTAATTCATTAAGGTTTCATGGATGCATTTGTTGTGGTTTCACTTTCTATTCAGTATACACTGAGTGGACTGAAATTATTATTATTAATAGCCATATGGTGCAAGGAAGCCTGAGGCTTATGCTGCACCAGGAAAAAAAAATTCCCTAGTTTTCCTGAGAGAGAGAGAGAGAGAGAGAGAGAGAGAGAGAGAGAGAGAGAGAGAGAGAGTGAATGTGAGTGAGTGAGTGAGTGAGTCAAAAGTAGAAGGGAATCACTAAGAAAGAGAAGAATGATGATATCCAGCACAGGACCCTGGGTGTGCCAAGCCCATACTCACTAGATGTGAGCCCTCGGCGTTTCAGGATACCTACCTAGTAATGGGTAGACCCACCTTTCACTCAGATAAGGGCAGACACAGAGCAAGACATTGATTCCATTAGTTCATGAAAGCTTTCCACAGGTATTTCCATCTATGCTTTCTGCACTTCTGTCCATAATTCTGTCGCATTCCTGGGTGGAAGATCCAAAGCTTGAATGGACCTTTCCACAGCATCTGAAAGATGCTCCACAGGGTTCATATCTGGTAAACGGGAAGCCATTTTGTGGAATGCTCTTTGAACCATGTTCTAGTCACCAGTGCTCTGTGGGAAGGCCCATTGTCCTGCTGGAAGAGTCCATTGCCCTGTGCGTGCACGACGACCATGAAGGGACATAGATGATCTCCAAGGATGGACACATAACCTGGACCTTTCAGAGATGTGTCTAGATGTATCAGAGTCCCAATTTGTGCCAGTTGAACACACCGCAAACCAAAACTGACTGTCCACCTGCCTAAACAGTTCCTTGTCGACATGACAGGTGCATAGCTTCGTGTGGTTTCTGCCAGATATGCCACCTTCCCATCCACTCAAAATAAATGGAAACGGGACTCATCGAACCAGGAAACCTGTCACCAATCATCCAAGGTCCAGTGTCGATGTTCTTATGCCCAGTTGAGGAGTAGAATCCTGTGTCATGGTGTTAGCAATGGAACTCTGGTGGGTTGGCAGCTCCCATAGCCTATTGCGGCTAATGATATTCTGATGGTCTTGGTGGAGACATTTCTGGCACCTCCCTCATTGATGCCGGTGGTGATTTGTGCCACTGTTGCTCTCCGGTTGGCAGAAACAATGCAAGACAGGCACAAGTCAACAGCACCTTTCTCTTCCCACAGCACTGTCCACGATGAGATGTTATTCTGGAAATGGCATATTCCCAATATACTCTTGATACTGTCAAACAGAGATAGTGAAATTTCTGTACCACCTCTGCGGCAAAAGTGACCCATGTATCGGGCACCCACTACACCCCTCTTTCAAAGCCGGTTAACTCACAATGTTTATCCATACTGACATCGAATTACTGTCTATGTGAATGCAGTGATGCATGGTACCTATATATCTTCCAAGTGGTACGTTTATCCACTAGTGAGAGGGGTGACAGCATGGTGTTGCCGAGGAACCATTAAAAGCATTAGTTGAGGCAATTATAACAAGAAAGGAAGCTTATATAGCTGCAGCCAAAAAAACAAACCCTTCTCATTTCACCCATCCAAATGTTTGTCTAGTTCAGCCTTAAATTTATTTAAACTATCAACTTCCACAACAACAGCAACAGATGGAAGTTTCTTCCAGCAATTAACTACCTACTGGCTAAAGGCAAACTTCTGCACATCTATTCTATAACTGTTTTTCCTCAATTTGAATTTATGCCCCCTCAGGTTCTTAATCTCAGCACGCAGAAGTACCCCATCAGCATTGAGACTTCTCAAACCATTCAAGGCCATGTACACCTCAGTTAGATAACCTCGCAGATGCCTAGTCTCCATTATGCTGCAGCTTGCAGAACTTAAGCTTGTCTTGGTAAGAGCACCCCTTTGTTCTTCTCATCAATCTTGTTGCCCTTCTCTGTACTCATTCAAGCAACTCTACATCCTTCCTAAAATGAGGCCTCCAGACCTGTACACAGTACTCAAAGTGTCTCTGCTAGCAAAATTCCTATATATTAAAACAATTGACAAAACTCCATGTCCTGCTCTGGCCACCCGTGTGCACTGCTCAGAGAACTTCATATCTGACTGCACAATTACTCCCAGGTCTTTTTCATTCTCCACTTCACTCAGTGGAGTACACATTTACACCTTTCTCTTGGGTTACTGTACCTATATGAAGTACTTTGCATTTGTCAATGTTAAATTTCAGTTGCCACTTCTCAGCCCATCTCCCTAAATTTTCTAGATCCTTTTGCAGTAGCATACTGTCTTCACTGTCATTAACAACCCTGCCAACCTTTGTATCATCTGCAAACTTGGACATTAAGGTTGATATACCTTTATCGATACCATAAATACACAGAACAACAATGGGCCCAGCACCGAACCCTGGGGGACTCCACTAATAACATTAGTCCCCGTAGAGCAGTGTCATCTCTCTGCCATCTCCCAGTCAACCATCCCTTTATCCATTGCAGCAATTTGCCCTTAATTCCATACTGCTCCAATTTGTACAGCAGTCTTCCAGGTTCAACAGTATCAAAAGCTTTCATGAAATTCAAGTATATATCAAAATTATTTTTTGCATCCAGTTCCTTTGTGACCACATCATAGTATCAATCTAATTGATTAGAGAAGACTTCCCTTTAACAAACCCATGCTGTGTCTGAACTATTACTGCAGAGGTTATCCTGCATCACTTCTTTAACTGGTGACTCCATTATTTTCCCTGAAACAGAAGTTAAACTAAAAAGTCTATAATTATTTGTGTCACCCTTTGATTCCCCTTTGTAAATTTCTGATACATTTGCACATGTTCAGTCCATGATGACCTCACCTGAATCTAAGGATGCTCCCATAATTATGGCTAAGGGTTTGCTTACTTCCCTTACTGCCTCCTTCAATATAACTGGATAGATTCCATCTGTCCCTGGTGCCTTTTTTACGTTTAACTTCAACAATTTCTCCTCCACTTTTCATTTCGTTATTACAAAATCATTTAGCTCCCTGTTAGAGTTTAGTAAACTTCTGTCCTCCCCTTCCTTACAGAATTCCTCATGTGTGAATGTAGTTGTGAAATACACATTCATTTTATCAGCTATCTGAGCAGGATCATCAACAGTCGAACAATTGATATCACGTGGACCAATCTGATTCATCCCCTTCCTTGTAGAGTTGATATAAGTAAAGAAGTCTTGCAGTTTTTCTTTGCATCCTTTGTCAAGGGTTTCTCGTAATCAGCCTTTCCTCATCTAACGTCCTTTGTGACTTGATTACAGACTAGCTTATATCTGTCATAGGCTTGTGTCGCCTGATAATTTATATGCATCCCATGCATTTTTCTTCTCTGCCACGAGACTCATTTGTTCATCTGACATCCATTTAGGTCTAAATCGTGAATAGTATTTCTTAGTTGGTAATAAAAGCCTAGTAGCATCCAAGATTAATTCCTTGAATGCTTTCCGTTTAAAATTTGCTATTGGTAACTTGATAAGTTCCCACTGTAAGAATTTAAAAACTGTCTGAGACCACTGAAGTCACCTTACGAAAGCAAAACCCTTCCCTTTACCCCTGATGGTAGTTACATCTTTAAGTAAATCTCACTTCAGTATACTGTGATCACTGCCACTTAGTGGTTCTTTTTTCTGCAAAAAATTTTAATTCATGAATAATCACTTCTGATAATTAATCAGATCAAGAGTATTACTCCCTCTGGTCCTCTCAAACATGCTGCTGTAGAAAACAATCATCCAATAAATCCACAAAAGTCTTGCTAGTTTGTGAGTGACTAATCAATGGACACTGCTCATCGTGGACTAATGTTATTAGTGGAGTCCCTTAGGGTTCAGTGTTGGGTCCATTATTGTTTTCTGTATTTATAAATAATATTTATGATGGTATATCAAGCTTAATGTCCAAGTTTGCAGATGATACAAAGGTTGGCAGGGTTGTTAAGGACACTACTGATGCTATGCTGCTGCAACAGGATCTGGAAAGGTTGAGCAGATTAGCATTAGCATTAGTAGAGGCATATGATGCAAGAAAGCAAGCTTATTCAGCATCAGCCAAAAAAAAAAAAAAAAAAAAAAAAGAAGCACAACCGCTACTCCCATTTCACCCCTCCGTTCATTCGAAATACCTGCCCAGCTGAGCCTTAAATTTGTTTAGGCTATCAACTTCAACAAGTGATGGAAGTCTATTCCACAAACCAACTGCCCGCTGGCTAAAGGCAAATTTCCGCACATCTATCCGACATCCATCCTTCCTCAATTTGAATTTATGCCCTCTCAGGTGATTATTCTGAGCAAGAGGAAGAATCCCATCGGCATTGAGCATGATCAAGCCATTCAAAGCCTTATACACCTCTATCAGATCACCTCACCGACGCCTAGTCTCCAGACTCTGTAATTTGCAAAATTTAAGCCTTTCTTTGTAAGAGCAACCCTTTGTTCCATTCACTAATCTTGTTGCCCTTCTCTGTACTCGTTCCAGCAGCTCTACATCCTTCTTGAAATGAGGCCTCCAAACCTGTATACAGTACTCAAGGTGTGGCCTGACCAATGTCTTATACAAGGGAATAATCACATCCCTATACCTGCTAGAAAAATTCCTGTATATCATTGACAAGACACCATGAGCTACTCTTGCAGCTCGTCTGCACTGCTCAGAGAACTTCATATCTGCCTGCACAATTACCCCCAGGTCCTTTTCATTCTCTACCACTGTCAGCGTAGTACCACAGAGTTGATACGTTGATCTGGGGTTACTGTTTCCCATAAGTAGTACTTTACATTTGTCAATGATAAACTTCATTTGCCACCTCTCAACCCATCTGCTCAACCTTTCCAGATCCTGTTGCAGCAGCAGCATAGCATCAGTAGTGTCCTTAACAACCCTGCCAACCTTTGTATCGTCTGCAAACTTGGACATTAAGCTTGATATACCATCATCTATATCATTTATGAATACAGAAAACAACAATGGACCCAACACTGAACCCTGAGAACTCCACTAATAACGTTAGTCCACGTTGAGCAGTGTCCATTGATTACCACTCTCTGTCTTCTGCCACTCAACCATCCCTTTATCCATAGCAGCAATTTGCCTCCAATGCCACACTGCTCCAATTTGTGCAGCAGTCTTCCATGCGCAACAGTATCAAAAGCCTTTCTAAGATCCAAATATATAATATCAAAGTTATTCCCTGCATCCAGTTCTTTTGTGACTACATCATAGTATCCAATCAAATTGGTCAGACAAGACCTGCCCTTATCAAAACCATGCTGTGTCTAACCTATAACTGAATTCTTGTCCAGATGATCCTGCAGTGTTTCTTTAACCAGTGCCTCCATTAATTTTCCTGGAACCGAAGTTAAACTAACAGGTCTATAATTACTTGTGTCAGCCTTTGATCCTCCTTTGTGAATTGGGGTTACATTTGCACATCTCCAGTCTATGGGTACCTCCCCTGAGTCCAAAGAAGCTCTCATAATTATGGCTAGGGGTTTGCTTACTTCCTTTGCTGCCTCCTTTAATATAACTGGATAGATCCCATCCACCCCGGGTGCCTTTTTTATGTTTATCCTCAACAATTTCTCCTCAACTTTCCTCTCAGTTATTACAAAATCATCTAGCTCACTGCCAATGTTTACTTCACCTACGACATTCCCCTTCCTGATTAACTCCTCATGTGTGAATGTAGATGCAAAATACTTGTTTAGATTGTGAGCCACCTGAGCAGGATCCTCAACTGTTGAACCATCAACATCCAGTGGACCAATCTGATTCATCCCTTTCCTTCTTGAGTTTAAATAGGTAAAGAACTCTTTTCTGTTTTTCTTTGCATCCTTTGCCAAGGATTTCTCATAATCTGCCTTTGCTTGTGTAATCTCCTTTGTGACTTGGTTACAGACCAACTTATATCTATCATAGGCTTCCATGTCACCCATTAATTTGTATGTATCCCATGCATTTTGCTTATCTGCCATATGTCTCATTAGTTCATCTGACAACCATTTAGGCCTGAACCTTGAACAATATTTCTTGGTTGGTATGTAAGACCTGGTAGCTTCCAAGATTAGTTCCTTGAATGCTTCCCATTTTGAATTTGCTGTTGGTAACATCATCAGTTGGTTCCACAGTATAGAATTTAAATACTGTCTCAGCCCATCATAGTCGCCTTTACGAAAGCAAAAACCCTTCCCTTTACTTCTGATGGTAGTTACCTCCTTGAGTAAATCCCACTTCAGCACACTGTGATCACTGCCACCTAGTGGTTCCTTTATCTGCAGATTCTTAATGCATGAAGAATCACTACTGATAATCAGATCAAGAGTATTACTCTCTTTAGTTGCCTCCCGAACATGCTGGTGTAGAAAACAATCATCCAATAAATCCACAAAAGCCTTGCTAGTGTGTGAGTGACCAACCCACAAATTCCAGTCAATATCTGGGAAATTAAAATCCCCCATTATAAGACTCTCTGATTTACTGGCCCATTCTATTTCCCTGTACAGTATCTTATAATACTCATCAGAGTCATTAGGCCTATAGCACACTCCTACTCTCAATTTTGATTTACCCATTCTTATGTCACACCAAACTGACTCGACACTGCCCTGTCCATCGATGTCGACTGGCTTCACTTCCTTGGATTTTATGTGTTTTTTAGCTAATAGCATAACCCCTCCTCCCTTCCTCTCCTGTCTATCCTTTCTGTAGACATTGAACTCCCCAAATTCCAGTTCTGCATTCCTTATATACGGGACATGATACTGCCATGGGGGATGTCTTTGTGTGTGCACGATGCAAGGAGTGCAAGGAAATTAAGCGACAACTCGGCGTTCTTATGTGCCTATATGAGACCTTGAAGGACAGGGTGGATGCCCTCGAAGGAAATAAATTGAGGGGCCCATCAAGCTCTCAGCTGCCCACATCAACGCCAGAGCTTGCACTTGGTCATCTTGCAACACAGAGGCAGCCCCCAAGGCAGAATGCGCTGGTCCCACAGGAACTAGTAGTTGTTGGTGACTCTATTGTCAGGGAAATGGGGAACATGCTTTGTAAAAAGGATAGGTGGAACAGGACCAGGGTATGTCTGCCAGGGGCAAGGGTTGATGACGTTGCAGAGCAGATATCATCTTTTAAGGGCACAAAAGGTGATATTGTTGTACACGTTGGCACTAATGACATTAAGAGTAGGAGACCAGCGGAATTACTTAACAAGTACAGGTCACTGTTGAAAAAAAGCCGTGAAGTAGGGTTAAATTTGAAAGTGTCTGCAATTCTGCCCAGACACGATAGGAGGGAGTATATGATGAGAGCCTTGTCGATCAATTCGGCCCTGGAAAGATTGTGCAAGGCTCAAGGGGTAGAATTTTTTTCAGCCTGGAATGTACTTGTTAACAGGAGAGATTGCTTCTACAGGGATGGGATACACTTAAATAGAAAGGGTGCAAGAATATTTGCTGATGCTATCGAGGCAGTGTTAGGTGGGTCGGAAAACTGCTAGCTTGGGGGGAGACAAAGACTAATGGATTAACAGTAGCCACTGGCAGAGGTGAAAGAGATTCTTGCACTGCTTCTATTGGAATGAGCAGAAGCCTGAAAAACAAGATGCAGGATATTTCAGAGACTGCTGGAAGTCATTGTGATACAAGTAAACACATGGGTTGTGTTAGGGTAGCTAAGAATAGAAACAAGTGCAGGTATACTTGCGTGTACACCAATGCTAGGAGTTTAGTAAATAAATTTGATGAATTTGAGGTATTGCTCAAAACATCAAAGGCAGATATTGTTGGGATATCAGAGACGTGGTGTCACACAGATATAAGGAATGCAGAACTGGAATTTGGGGAGTACAATGTGTATAGAAAGGATAGACAGGACAGGAGGGGAGGAGGGGTTATGCTATTAGTTAAAAAACACATAAAATCCAAGGAAGTGAAGCCAGTCGGCATTGATGGACAGGGCAGTGTCGAGTCAGTTTGGTGTGACATAAGCATAGGTAAATCAAAATTGAGAGTAATAGTGTGCTATAGGCCTAATGACTCTGATGAGTATAATAAGATACTGTACAGGGAAATAGAATGGGCCAGTAAATCAGAGAGTCTTATAATGGGGGATTTTAATTTCCCAGATATTGACTGGAATTTGTGGGTTGGTCACTCACACACTAGCAGGGCTTTTGTGGATTTATTGGATGATTGTTTTCTACACCAGCATGTTCGGGAGGCAACTACAGGGAGTAATACTCTTGATCTGATTATCAGTAGTGATTCTTCATGCATTAGGAATCTGCAGATAAAGGAACCACTGGGTGGCAGTGATCACAGTGTGCTGAAGTGGGATTTACTTAAGGAGGTAACTACCATCAGAGGCAAAGGGAAGGGTTTTTGCTTTCCTAAAGGCGACTATGATGGGCTGAGACAGTATTTAAATTCTATACAGTGGGACCAACTGATGATGTTACCAACAGCAAATTCAAAATGGGAAGCATTCAAGGAACTAATCTTGGAAGCTACCAGGCTTTACATACCAACCAAGAAATATTGTTCAAGGTTCAGGCCTAAATGGTTGTCAGATGAACTAATGAGACATATGGCAGAGAAGAAAAATGCATGGGATACATACAAATTAATGGGTGACATGGAAGCCTATGATAGATATAAGTTGGTCTGTAACCAAGTCACAAAGGAGATTAGGCAGGCAAAGGCAGATTATGAGAAATCCTTGGCAAAGGACGCAAAGAAAAACAGAAAAGAGTTCTTTACCTATTTAAACTCAAGAAGGAAAGGGATGAATCAGATTGGTCCACTGGATGTTGATGGTTCAACAGTTGAGGATCCTGCTCAGGTGGCTAACAATCTAAATGAGTATTTTGCATCTACATTCACACATGAGGAGTTATTCAGGAAGGGGAATGTCGTAGGTGAAGTAAACATTGGCAGTGAGCTAGATTATTTTCTAATAACTGAGAGGAAAGTGGAGGAGAAATTGCTGAGGATAAACATAAAAAAGGCACCAGGGGTGGATGGGATCTATCCAGTTATATTAAAGGAGGCAGCAAAGGAAGTAAGCAAACCCCTAGCCATAATTATGAGAGCTTCTTTGGACTCAGGGGAGGTACCCATGGACTGGAGATGGCAAATGTAACCCCAATTCACAAAGGAGGATCAAAGGCTGACACAAGTAATTATAGACCTGTTAGTTTAACTTCGGTTCCAGGAAAATTAATGGAGGCACTGGTTAAAGAAGCACTGCAGGATCATCTGGACAAGAATTCAGTTATAGCTCAGACACAGCATGGTTTTGTTAAGGGCAGGTCTTGTCTGACCAATTTGATTGGATACTATGATGTAGTCACAAAAGAACTGGATGCAGGGAATAACTTTGATATTATATATTTGGATCTTAGAAAGGCTTTTGATACTGTTGCGCATGGAAGACTGCTGCACAAATTGGAGAAGTGTGGCATTGGAGGCAAATTGCTGCTATGGATAAAGGGGTGGTTGAGTGGCAGAAGACAGAGAGTGGTAATCAATGGACACTGCCCAACGTGGACTAATGTTATTAGTGGAGTTCCTCAGGGTTCAGTGTTGGGTCCATTGTTGTTTTCTGTATTTATAAATGATATTGATGATGGTGTATCAGGCTTAATGTCCAAGTTTGCAGACGATACCAAGGTTGGCAGGGTTGTTAAGGACACTACTGATACTATGCTGCTGCAACAGGATCTGGAAAGGTTGAGCAGATGGGCTGAGAGGTGGCAAATGAAGTTTAACATTGACAAATGTAAAGTACTACATATGGGAAACAGTAACCCCAGATCAACGTATCAACTCTGTGGTACTACGCTGACAGTGGTAGAGAATGAAAAGGACCTGGGGGTAATTGTGCAGGCAGATATGAAGTTCTCTGAGCAGTGCAGACGAGCTGCAAGAGTAGCTCATGGTGTCTTGTCAATGATATACAGGAATTTTTCTAGCAGGGATAAGGATGTGATTATTCCCTTGTATAAGGCATTGGTCAGGCCACACCTTGAGTACTGTATACAGGTCTGGAGGCCTCATTTCAAGAAGGATGTAGAGCTGCTCGAACGAGTACAGAGAAGGGCAACAAGATTAGTGAATGGAATAAAGGGTTGCTCTTACAAAGAAAGGCTTAAGTTTTGCAAATTACAGAGCCTGGAGACTAGGCATCGGCGGGGTGATCTGATAGAGGTGTATAAGGCTTTGAATGGCTTGAGCATGCTCAATGCCGATGGGATTCTTCCTCTTGCTCAGAATAATCACCTGAGAGGGCATAAATTCAAATTGAGGAAGGACGGATGTCGGATAGATGTGCGGAAATTTGCCTTTAGCCAGCGGGCAGTTGGTTTGTGGAATAGACTCCCATCGCTTGTTGTTGAAGTTGATAGCCTAAATAAATTTAAGGTTCAGCTGGACAGGTATTTCGAACGAACGGAGGGGTGAAATGGGAGTAGTGGTTGTTTTTTTTTTTTTTTGGCTGATGCTGAATAAGTTTGCTTTCTTGCATCATATGCCTCTACTAATGCTAATGCTAATGCTAATGCTAATATCTGTGTGACACCATGTCTCTGATATCCCAACTATATCTGCCTTTGATGTTTTGAGCAAAATCTGAAATTCATCAAATTTATTTACTAAACTCCTAGCATTGGTGTACACGCAAGTGTACATGCACCTGTTTCTATTCTTAGCTACCCTAACACAACCCATGTGTTTAATTGTACCGCAATGACTTCCAGCAGTCTGTGAAATATCCTGCATCTTGTTTTTCAGGCTTCTGCTCAGCCCATCTTTTCAGATAGGCTGAGAGGTGGCAAATGAAGTTTAACATTGACAAATGTAAAGTACTACATATGGGAAACAGCAACCCCAGAGCAACGTATCAACTCTGTGGTACTACAGTGACAGCGGTAGAGAATGAAAAGGACCTGGGAGTAATTGTGCAGGCAGATATGAAGTTCTCTGAGCAGTGCAGACTGGCTGCAAGAGTAGCTCAAGGTGTCTTGTTAATGATATACAGGAATTTTTCTAGCAGGAATAAGGAGGTGATTATTCCCTTGTATAAGGCAATGGTCAGGCCACACCTTGAATACTGTATATGGAGACCTCATTTCAAGAAGGATATAGAGCTGCTGGAATAAGTACAGAGAAGGGCAACAAGATTAATGAATGGAACAAAGGGTTGCTCTTATGAAGAAAGGCTTAAGTTTTGCAAATTACAGTGTCTGGAGACTAGGCACCGACGAGGTGATCTGATAGAGGTGTATAAAGCCTTGAATGGTTTGAGCATGCTCAATGCTGATGGGATTCTTCCTCTTGCTTAGAATAATCACCTGAGAGGGCATAAATTCAAATTGAGGATAGATGTCCGGAAATTTGCCTTTAGCCAGCGGATAGTTGGTTGGTGGAACAGACTTCCATCCCTTGTTGTGGAATTTGATAGCCTAAATAAATTTAAGGCTCAGCTGGACAGGTACTTCGAACGAACGGAGGGGTGAAGTGGAAGTTTTTTTTTTTTTTTTTTTGGCTGATGCTGCATAAGTTTGCTTTCTTGCATCATATGCCTCTACTAATGCTAAAATGCTAAACTACAAGTTCCAGTCAATATCTGGGAAGTTAAAATTCCCCATTAAAAGACATTGTGATTTACTGGCCCACTCTATTTCTCTGTATAGTTGTTCGTTGTACTCATCATTGTACTCATCATATAGTTGTTCATTATACTCATCAGTCATTAGGCCTATAACACACTCCTACTCTCTTTTTTTTTGCTTTGCCAGTGTTTATGACACACTAAACTGACTCAAAATTGCACTGTCCACTCATGTCAACTGGATGCACTTCCTTAGATTTTGTGTTTCTTAACTAACAGCATTACCCCTCTCTTCCTACTCTGTCTATTTTTTCTGTACAAATGGTAATTCTGCACTGCTTATATCTGTGTGGCACCATGTCTCTGATATCCCAACAATCTGTCTTTGATGTCTTGATCAGCACTTAAATTTCATCAAATTTATTTACTCTACTTCTGGCATTGGTGTACATGCAAGTATACATGTACCTGTTCTTACTCTTAGTTATCCTAATACAGCCCATGTATTTACAGCAGGCCTCATTATAATGTGGTTTGCCTTTTTGCTGATTCGCTATAACGCTGTTCTTATATTATAACCTGTATCTGACTATAACGCTGTCACAAATCACTATAACACTGTTTTACAGATTGCATTTTTAGCATATTTAATGAAATCATTTCATTTGACGTAGTTGATAGGTTGAAAATGAAAATGAAATTTTCTCACATGCTAATTTAATTGTAGTACAGTGACTTGTTACGTAGTTCTGAGATCAAAATTTTAAAAAATGATGAAGTATACTGCTTGTAATATTTGCGTTATATACATTTATCCGAAGTCTAGTCATCACTCAGTACAGTATTAGACATCGTGCATAATGGACAGTTTACTCGAACATTGTATCATAATTAATGCAACCAACGTAGTAACATTTTCAAAGAGTTAATAATGGCGGATAAGAATGAAAATGCAACGTCTGGATGCAGTACGAAGACTACAAATGTAAGAAAAAGACTGAATTTGAAAATTAAATTAGACATTTGGTAGCGAATCGATTCCGGTCAACGACAAGCAGATGTGTGCCATAATTTGGGACTGGCAAGTTTAACTGTAAGAACAATTATAAAAAAAATAATAATAATTTTAGCAGCAGGAAAGACAGTTGTTCCACTGCAAGTAACTAGGGCTAGGCCAGCTATTAGGCCAGCTCTCCATTTCAAAAGGATTGAAATGGAGAGACTTTAACTAATTTTATTGAAGATAATATCCAATGCTGAATTCAGTTAAGTTAAATATTATAAAAAAAAAAAAAAAAAAAGAAAGAGAGAGAGAGAGAGAGAGAGAGAGAGAGAGAGAGAGAGATTAACCTATAAGATGATCCGAAGAAAACTCACTTGAAAAAAAAAAAGGAAATATGGAACCATTTAAAACTGGTAAGGGCTGGTTGAATAGATTTAAAATCCAAGGAGAAGCCACAAGTGCAGATCAAGGAGCCGAAACTTTCAAAAAATAACTTGCTAAAATTATTGAAGAGGGGTATTGTGTGTTATACTTCTCAACAAAGTTACATAGATGAAGGACTTTTTTGGAACGAATGCCTAAAAGAAGTTTCGTATTGAAAGAAAGAAAAAACATGCCAGGTTTCAAAGCTGCAAAGGATCGGTTGACTTTATTGTTGGGTGGTAATGCTGCTGGGGATTTAAAATTAAAACCCCTTTTAGTTTACCAGGAAGTGGGCTAAAATACAACCCAAAATCAACACATTTTTCATGATTAAATTCATTAATTAAATTAAATAAATTAAAATCAATTTAGATCAATTAAATTCATGATTTTAATTGGAATTTTAAGTTTAGTATTAGTATTAGTATTAGTATTAGTAACGGCCGCATGGTGCAAGAAAGCCTATGGCTTATGCTGCACCAGCCAAAAAAAAAAATAAAAATAAAATAAAAAATAAAATATATATAAAAAAAAAAAAAAAAAAAAAAAAAAAAATATATAAATCCGAACAAAACAATGATAAAAACAAAAAAAAAATAAATAAATAAATAAATAACTAAATAATAATAATTAATAAAATAAAAAATAAATAAAAAGGAAATTAAACCTATCATCCTATGTGCTTCCCTTACGCGAAAGTACTATCCAGATGACCTTTGAATTTCCCCAAACTGTCGGCCTCTACCACCCATGAAGGCAACTTATTCCAGTAATTTATAACTCGCTGGCTAAAATAGAACTTCCTGCAATCCAATCTAAACATTTTCCCCCGTAACTTGAATTTATGTCCCCTAGTTCTAGCATCATTTGTAATCTTGAAAATTTTGTCCTCATTCATTTTACTGATGCCTCTCAGAGCCTTAAACACCTCAATCAAATCTCCTCTAAGGTGTCTAGTTTCCAAACTCTGCAACCCACATATTCGAAGTCTTTCTTCATAAGGACGCCCTTTTGCCGATCTCACCAGGCGAGTTACCCTTCTTTGCACCCTTTCAAGAAGCTCGATGTCTTTCTTCAGGTGCGGTCTCCATACTTGAACACAGTATTCCAAGTGTGGTCTAACATAAGCCTTATATAATGGGATTATCACGTCCCTATCTCTACTTGCAAAAGTTCGATAGATCATTGATAGGACACCATGGGCCTTCCTTGCAACCTGTTTACAATGCTCAGAGAATTTCATGTCTGACCGTATCGTAACACCCAAGTCCCTTTCCTCCAGTACTGGCTTTAGTTGAACTCCACCAAGTGAATAAGTTATTTTGGGATTACTGTTTCCCAGGTGTAATACCTTACACTTTGTTGGATTAAAGCACAGCTGCCATTTTTCTGACCATTCCTGAAGTCTATCTAGGTCTCTCTGAAGAATGTTGAATTTCAATACGTAAGTAGTTACCACATAATTATATACGTATGTAATGCAGAATAATTTATATGTACAAATATTTGAATATTAAATATTTTACCGACATTTGTGCATCTTTTCACTACTGTTTATTATTGATTAGGAAATATCCTATGGCACCGACCACAACTCATAAATACATATGTTACCTTATGGGAATGTGGCGCTCGTTTAGCGTGGATTCACTTAGCGCTCTGTTTTTCTGGAACGAATTATCAGTGTTAAGCGGGGGTCACCTGTACTTGTTCCACAGTCCCAGCAGCTCTCGAAATCCCCTGCAACTTGCTCTTTAGGCTGCTGCTCATTAGAATAGAAGTAGTGGAAGAATCACTTTTGCCTCTGCTTACAGCTACTGTTAATCTTTTAGTCTGTGAATCCCCCAAACTTGCAGTTTTTGGTCTACCTAACACTGCCTCTATAGCATCAGCAAATATTCTTGCACCCTTTCTGTTTAAGTGTATCCCTTCCCTGTAGAATCAGGCTCTCCTGTTAGCAAGCACCGAGCACGCTGAAAAAAGTTCTATCCCATGAGCCTTGCACAATCTCTAGGGCAGAATTGATTGACAGTTTTGATTGTATGTGAGTTTTGTGCATGCAATTTCAAATTTTTCTGATGGTTTAGATTTTTAGTGGCACAGTGTGCTACTTGATATATATAATAAAAGGGTTAATGTAAATTGGAAAATAAATTTCCCATCAGAACCATTGATACAATCGTAATTTCCTAAGATAAGCAAAAAAAAAAAAAAAAATGATTAAAAGAAAGTGATTAAGGTTCTTGCAGTTATTCTAGAGAGTGAAAATTAGTTTTTTTTATATAAGAATACTGTGAACATTTTATTAGAATATGTTTAGCTGTGACAAACTTGCTTGTATAAAGAAGGATCATCCCACATGAGTAGGAACAAGTGTTTTTGGGTGTGCTATTTGTATCCTTGCCAGTACATCTTCTTGTCTGTTTTTTTCTAATGCTGGAATTCTATGGTTGTGGTTTCTGTTTTATTTGCAGAAGTTTATTGTTTACTTGTAATTGCCAGGTTTGCAACCGTTGAATGTTAAAAACTCATTGAATATGAATTAGGAAATCTGTATGTGGCACTTATGATAACATGCGGATGCTGCCATGACATTAGCTGCTTGGTTTGCATTCTCATTCCCTGGATAAACTAACAGAATGATACTGTTGCATAAATCATTTAAGCAGGCCCTAATTTGATTTATTATTCGATGTTGAAGGCGAGTTTAATTCCATTGCAAAGACTGCATTTGTGGAATCTGTATATATTAGGCTGTATGTGTTGAGATGAATCCTAACTTTATTATATACACCGGCGAGCCAAATCATTATGACCAGTGAGTCATTATGCAAATTGAAGAAACTGCAGGTGAACTTTGGCACATGCGCAGGTTGGGACATGGTATAAAAAACACCTGATATTGAGCTCTGTTAATAAGTGTTACTCTTGTTCTTCAGATGGGAAAGGCAGCGGACTTAAGTGAGTTTGACAAAGGGCAAATCGTAATGGCCAGACTACTGGGTAAGAGCATATCCGAAATGGCACAGCAGTGGTGTGCTCATGGTCTGCCGTGGTTAGTACCTTTCGAAAGTGGTCCAAGAAGGAAAACCCACGAACCACTGCTCATCGATGCTCGAGATGAGTGAAGGCTCTCCCGGATGGTACCTGGTAACAGAAGGGCATCTTGCCAGTAATTGAAATGCTGTGACGGGAATAATGTGTTACAATACACAGTACATCGAACCCTGCGGAAAATGGGGCTGCATAGCCGCAGGCCACTCTGAGTGCCCATGCTAACCATAGTTCACCAACGACAGCCCTATAATGGGCACGCGAGCATCGAAACTGGACTGTGAGTGACTGGAGGAAGATTGTCTGGTCCGATGAATCACGTTTCCTGTTGCACCATGTGGATGGCCGGGTACGTATGCATCGTTTACCTGGGGAAGTGATGGCACCCGGATGCACCGTGGGACAAAAACAAGCCGGTGGTGGTGGTGTCATGCTTTGGGCGATATTCTGCTGGGATACCCCGAGTCCAGTCATCCATGTGCCGGGCACTCTGACGTCTACCACCGACCTAAATGGCATTGCTGACCAGGTACACCCTTTCGTGGCAATGGTCTTCCCCTCTGCACGTGCCATCTTTCAGCAGGATAATGCTGCCATGCTACACCGCCCAGATTGTTTGAGACTGGTTTGCGGAACATGAGGAAGATTTCCAGGCATTGCCCTAGCCTCCAAATTCCCCAGACATCAGTCCCATCGCTCATCTGTGGTTTGTGTTGGAACAGCAACTCTGATCTGCAATGTCTCAACCACAGACCTTACAGGAAGGAAACTACAGACCTTACAGGAGTTGCTGGTACCAGTTTCCACAAGACACATTTAGAAATCATGTTGCGTCCATGCCTTGTTGGGTACAAGCTGTTTTGGCTGCATGTGGAGGGCCAACATCATATTAGGTAGGTGGTCATAATGTTTTGGCTTGTCAGTGTATATACATGTTTCATAACATGTGGACTACCTTCAGAATTGATTCAGGACCCGAAAGCAATGAAAAAAAGTTCATATTAATGTGTCCAGTTCCGAACAGGTACAAGCTATGGTTGTGGAGTTTAATAAAAGAGTATTATTAATTGAAAAGTATGCAAGGAAGCAAGCTTATACAGCATCAACCAAAAAAAAAAAAAAAAAAACTACCCATCATCTCCCTGTCTAATGCTTACCTAAATTTTTTCAAACTACCCACAGCCACAACACTGATGGAAGTTTGGTCCAATGGTCAGTTACTCTCTAGCTGAAAGCAAATTTTTACATTTCTATTTCCACAACCTTCTTTTTCAGTTTATGTCCCCTTATAAAGTGGCTCACATCTGGTGAGTATGGGCTTGGCACACCCAGAGTCTTGAGCTTCATATCATCATTCTTCTCTTTCTTGGTGATTCCTTTCTACTTTTGGCTCTCTCTCTCTCTCTCTCTCTCTCTCTCTCTCTCTCTCTCTCTCTCTCTCTCTCTCTCTCAGGGTAACTCGGGAATTTTTTTTTTTTTTTTTTTTTTTTTTGGCTGGTGCAGCATAAGCCTCAGGCTTCCATGCACCATATAGCTAATAATAATAATTAATAACAATAATAAGTGTCTGGGAAAAAGTAAGGATGCATCAACATTTAGTTTACTTAATCCATTCTTATTAAAAATAATAAGAATTTGCAAATGTAATTGCATATTAATAAACATTTTATTGGATATGTATCTGCTTATCCTTATTTATTATTATTTTTTACCACTGAAAATGGTAAAAAATCATCCTATCAGCATTTAGTTTATTCAATCCATGCTTATTAAAAATAATAAGAATGAGTAAGCATGTAATGGCATATGAATAAACATTTTATTAGGTATATGCCTGCTTATTCTTATTTATTTTTACCATTGAAAATTCTGTAACCATTTTTAAAATTCAACTGTCCATAGCTCCAATAACTGTTCGGAATCAAATACATGTTTTTGTAAATTTTATTCATTCTCTTTAAGTGCTGAATTAACTCTGAAAGTACAGCCTACATATCAAACATCAACATAAAACTATCCAGTTACATAACTGAAGCTTTTCATATAAGCTTTTAGTTCAAACAATGTCATATAGTCACCTTTGAATGTGGGTCTGTTTCACAACAATGTTTGAATATGTTAAAATGTTTAACATATTAAATGTGGCGCCTCCGTAGCCAGGTCGGAAGGAGCAGTAGTGCGTGGCACACGCTTCTTGATTAGACCGGGGTTCGAGCCCATCACCACCAAATGCGGAGGATGCGGAAAGGTCAAGGGAATGACCACCGCCTATTCCTGGAGCAATATGGCCTTAGTTGCTAATGCTCCTAAAAACCAAATAACAAACAAACAAACAAACAAACATCTGGTACGTGTGCATCATTTACCTGGGGAAGTAATGCCATCTGGATGCACTGTGGGACAAAAAGAAGCCCATGGTGGTGGTGTTATGTTTTGGGTGATGTTCATTTAGACAAGACTTCAGTTATAGCTCAGACACAGCATGGTTTTGTTAAGGGGAAGTCTTGCCTTTCCAATTTGATTGGATACTATGATGCAGTCACAAAAGAACTGGATGCAGGGAATAACTTTGATATTATATACTTGGATCTTAGAAAGGCTTTTGATACTGTTGCACATGGAAGACTGCTGCACAAATTGGAGCAGTGTGGCATTGGAGGCAAATTGCTGCTATGGATAAAGGGGTGGTTGAGGGGGAGAAGACAGAGAGTGGTAATCAATGGACACTGCTCATCGTGGACTAATGTTATTAGTGGAGTCCCTCAGGGCTCAGTGTTGGGTCCATTATTGTTTTCTGTATTTATAAATGATATTGATGATGGTATATCAATCTTAATGTCCAAGTTTGCAGATGATACAAAGGTTGGTAGGGTTCTCAAGGACACTACTGACACTATGCTGCTGCAACAGGATCTGGAAAGGTTGAGCAGATGGGCCGAGAGGTGGCAAATGAAGTTTAACATTGACAAATGTAAAGTACTACACATGGGAAACAGCAACCCCAGAGCAACGTATTAACTCTGTGGTACTACACTGACAGTGGTAGAGAATGAAAGGGACTTGGGGGTGGTTGTGCAGGCAGATATGAAGTTCTCTGAGCAGTGCAGACGGGCTGCAAGAGTAGCTCATGGAGTATTGTCAATGCTATACAGGAATTTTTCCAGCAGGGATAAGGAGGTGATTATTCCATTGTATAAGGCAATGGTCAGGCCACACCTAGAGTACTGTATACAGGTCTGGAGGCCTCATTTCAAGAAGGATGTAGAGCTGCTGGAACGAGTACAGAGAAGGGCAACAAGATTAGTGAATGGAACAAAGGGGTGCTCTTACGAAGAAAGGCTTAAGTTTTGCGAATTACAGTGTCTGGAGACTAGGCACCAGCGAGGTGATCTAATAGAGGTGTATAAAGCCTTGAATGGTTTAAGCATGCTCAATGCTGATGGGATTCTTCCTCTAGCTCAGAAAAATCACCTGAGAGGGCATAAATTCAAATTGAGGAAAGACAGATGTAGGATAGACGTGCGGAAATTTGCCTTTAGCCAGCGGGTGGTTGGTTGGTGGAACAGACTTCCATCCCTTGTGGTGGAGGTTGATAGTCTAAATAAGTTTAAGGCTCAGCTGGACAGGTATTTTGAATGAACAGAGGGGTGAAGTGAAAGTGGTTTTTTTTTTTTTTTTTTTTTGGCTGATGCTGCATAAGCTTGCTTTCTTGCATCAAATGCCTCTACTAATGCTAATGCTAATCCATGAAGGTGTTGGAACAGCAACTCTGATCTGCAGCGTCTCAACCAAGGACCTTACAGGAGTTAAAGGATCTGGTGGTAACGTGTTGATACCAAATACCATGTGACACATTTAGAAATCTTGTAGCATCCATGCCTCGCCAGGTACAAGCTGTTTTGGCTCATCGGTATGTACTTCTGCAGCATTCAACTGGACGAGATAAAGAAACAGTATAGAAGAGAAGACAGCTGCTACATGGGCTGCATTAATGCTACGGCCAGCGGCCTCGCCCAAAGAAGGGTCTCATTTGCAATGTAAATAATTTCTAAAGTAGTGATGAAAATTTCTAATAATAATAATAATAATAGTTTTGACGGATGACGGAAAAATATGTATCACTGTATGGATACATAGAACTCTAAAAACAAGGTTTTTTTAAAAACCTGTGTATTATTATTTATATGTATGTGTGTAATATATATATATATATTTTGGTCGATTTTATTTAATTAAATGTTATTAATCTGTTGGGAATTAGATGTATATGGATCAGGCTACCAAGTTAGCAAATGTAAACTATATTTAGCCTGTGAGGCCTATAAACGTAATATAAATGAAATGGTATTAAAAATAATATGATGCTAAATAATGAAAATAACAATAAAAATGCTAATAAACAATGTAAATTGCATACAACATTCCCTCACTTGGCCATCAATCTCCTACTTCATTGGGGGCTTTGAACAGAACGATAGCTAGACTAAAGGAATGTCTCATACCTACCCGTTTCTGTTATCCCCATGCCAGTTTTGCCAGTTATAAATTTTTAAGTGATAGTATTAAACTTAAATAGATAGAAAAACAATGAGATTGGATAGTTTAATTGTTTAGTTTAATTTACATAAATTTTTATATATTTTTTAAATTTAAATTTAAATTTTGAAATTTTTGCTAACGTAGTGTCTGAAACAGCAAACTGGGATAGGTGACACAAAGCCCAACGGATATGTATCAGAATAAATGAGAAAGGTTCTTACTTCCTTCTTGTTCTGTGGTGGTCAGACTGAAAAGGGGGTCAATTCCCGCCTTCTGGTTGTTTTATATGTTGATAAGATTATACTGTGCAGTCACACCTTTTGTATATTATAGTGTGATGGTGAAACTGCTGTAGGCAATATATCCTGTGTCAATGCGAGTGTTTTGAAAGCCATGAGTGGGTTTATATTTGTGCTTGTTGGGGGGGGGGGGGTCTGCTTCTGATGTCGGAAGGAACCTATATAAATGAAATGATGTGTTTATATCATTACAAAATGTATTAGAAATTACAAGAAGTATGTTAATAAAAATGTGTTGGAAATTACAAAAAATATGTTAATAAAAATGGCTTGCTATACCCTGGACAGGGCCGGTATAGTTTTTCTAAGGCATAACGACCCGTGTTTGTCCGGGGGATAGCTATGTACGTATTTACAGCCTCCTTCAATGGGAATTTTCACCTTGTGTCACTGATTTTATACTGTATTAAACTGAAGGGATATAAACGTTATGTGTATAGTATATCTTAGGCACAATTATTTTGTTGTTTGGAGCTTGTTTCCGGTGATAATTTCCCATAATTTAGATTGTCTGATTTAGGAAGGGGGGAAAAATTTGGTAGGTCGGGTTACAGCGCAGTCAGATGACGAGCCTCTTCTGAGCGCAATAAACCCGGGTATCAAAAATGGAAAGTTTTATCCTATTAGAATATGGACACAGATATTTTTAGACAACCTAGTAGTGTTAAGCTACAGGCCATTTATAGTTCTAAACTGTTTCACTGTATTCTCAATAAGTGTATAGGGGTTGGCGTTAGAGTGGTGTTTGTTGAAGTTCGTAAGAATGGCCGCTTTAATATGGTGTCTTCTGTATTTGGGTATATTATTCTTGACGAGAGTTTCTATGAGTTTTTTAATTGCTTCTGTAGTGTTATTTAGATTATTGCAGATGTGTATTAATCTGTTTGTTTGATTTCTAATAGTGTTGCCATGGATATGCTTAGTTAGATTGCTCTCCCAGTTGATAAGCTTTATAGCTGGGAAGCTGAAATGGTTTCTCTTATCATAGTGTTGAGTGTAGACATTGTCTTGGATGATGGTGATTTCGCTGTCGAGATAGTAAGCTTGCAAGTTGCTATTCGGGTTAGTGCGTTCTATGGTTAAATCTGTGTGATAAATTTCCTGGGCTAAAATGTCGAAATTGTCGAAATTGATGACCAGGACATCATCAGTATATCTGTAGAAAATAATTTATTCTTTGATGTTGTTTTTGAAGTAATGCAGGTAAAGGTTGGTTATGGAGCAGGAACTGCTAGCCCCCATGGCTACTCCCCTAGTCTGTACGTAAATACTGTCTCTCATAAGCACGTAATTGTTTTTGACATTAAGATTAATAAGGTCGTGCCAGTATTGTTTATTGCATTTCATAATATTTTGGTGAATTTCGTAGTAGTGTAAAAGGACACTTTAATTTAATTGTCGTGGGAAATACTGGTGAAAAGGTTTTTAAAGTCGTAAGTGTATAGGCTTCTGATACTATTGTTTTTGATGTATTCTAAATATTTTTTTGTTATTGGAAATAATTTTAGTTTTAGTGATTTGGTTGGCTATATTATTTAATTTGTCCTCCATTAAATTACCGGATGGTTTTATGTAGCTGTTTTTGCCTGAGGTGATGAACCTTTTTCCATTCGGGTCTTTGTGGAATTTGGGAATCCAGTAATTCAGCGGAGCTCCGAAACTTGTAACACGTGGAGTGGATACCCTTATTGATACTAAGTAATAACCTACAAAATCCCTATCTAAGTTAAACTTTAAACTAAGTATCGTAACTAGGAATATTAAGCTACTCTAGAAAATAAGTTAATATGCCAATTTAAGCTAATAAAACAGAAAAAACTTCTCTATTTCCAGGAGCAGTAAAAGCTTCGCCTGCACAAGGCTACTCTCGTTCACGCTGTTCCGATATGAGGAATCGGGTCCAACAAGATACTCCATAAAGACAATCCAGTCACCTGGTTAGCCCCTCAAAGAAAGGCTCTAAGAACAGTTCTTTCTTCTAGCAAAACAGAGCAGCTGAAAAATCCTGAAACACATTAAAGCAGTCCCGATTTGCAATAAGTAAATGTACTGTACCACATGTTAAGCCAGGAATTTGTTCCATCAATGCCTGCCTTTGGTCCTCGTACTCCCAACAAAATAAAATTACATGCATCCAAGTCTCCTGTTCATGACATATACAAAACGAATCGGCCTGCAATCCTCTTTCATATAATTTGGCCCTAAGTGAACCACATCCTGTTATCAAAAAAGAAGTATACATAACACACGCTGAGCACAAACCCCGTAATTGAAGTGACCACAAGGTCTTGATTAAAATTGCTATAGCAGACTTGGGAGGAACATCCACAGCTGCTACTATTTTAGTAAAAGAAGGAAAACCTATAATCTTATGGGCTGCCCCTGCCACCTGTGAGGAATAAAATGGCTCCTGAATACAAACAATATCAACACTTTGTTTCAAAGCAGTCACCCTTATTTCATCAGCAACTGCCCGACAGCACTGACCATTTATTCGCAAAATTTTTAAATCCCTATGTCTTTGCAATAATACTCCAGAGATAAAATCACAGAAGGATCTATTATCCATGATTGATACACTTCCACTGCTCTCATGTACTTAGGACACTTAATGTCCCTTACAGAATGATTACAGCATCTGTTTCTTCTCTTAAAATTAATACATTGTGGAGGGTCCTCCTTAAAAATATTATCTACATTAGTGCAGTGACAACATGAAACAGTCATGTGTGTACATGACTGCACAGAATATCCAAAATTATCTAAAACCCTTGTTCACCATGTGAATTTCTGAAACCTATAGGAACCAAAGCCAAGGAAAATTCTTTCATTACAAAACAAGCATTTATATAATTGAGAGCTGATTATAGAGCAGTTAGTCACTTTAGTTCCTGATCCAGAATTAAATCTGAATGTTACTTCATTTTTTACCTCTGCTGGGTAAATTCATAATCTTTAAAATTTTTATTGTATAAATCATCCAGGATTTCATCCTTAGTTAACTCCTTGGGCACTCCACATACAAGCACTGTTGGATCTGACATCCTAGGCCTCTCAACCGTTAGACCAACCTCCTTTAAAGCTAAAACATTCTCTATCCTAGTTACATCTTCTCAGTTTATGGTTTCTAATAAAACCCCTTTATTTCTCAGGAGAAATATTTTTAACCTTCATATTCATATAATCCTTCTTAATTGCATCTGTCACTGCAATTAAGAAGGATTATAAGAATATGATGTCTTGACTCAAAGCCAAAGCAAAATCCTCTGTTGGTCTAAGTATAACAATGCTTTTAGGATCCGAAATACACCCAAGGACACAGGCCCAATCTTATCTGCAGCTGCAACTCTCTTTGCACTCTGCACAGTAGCCTCCTGAACAATAGTATCACCAACAGACTCCTCAGAAATCAAATTCTGCTTTAACTGCATCAGCAAATGACCAGTGAGGAGATTCCTACTTCTCTGTTAGTTGATAAAAATGGTTTGCCCAAATTTCAAGTTCCACTGATCTAACTTTTAATTGCTCATTATCAATCAATAAAGCTGTTGTGACTGCTTCCAAATCTGCCCGCAAACTATGGATGCAATTTGAGGCTGACTTTTTAACTTTGCTCGAATCAGCTGACATAAACTCTCCCAAAGCCTTTCTAATTTTGGCTACTGCTGCGTACACAGCAGACTCCTCAAGAGACCCTCCAAGGTACATATTTTAGACAGTTTTATGTCAGAATTGTGCTGGCATGGTATTTTTTTCATTTGCATTGGCTTAATGCAGAATTCATAGGTTACAATGGAGACTTAGCCATTTTTACTTTCTTCCCAGGTGCCTCCGTAGCCAGGTGGGCAGAAGCATCAGTGCGTAGCACACGCTTCTTGATTAGACCGGGATTCGAGCCTGTGACCCCCAAATACGGAGAATGCAGAAAGGTTAGGGAATGACCACCGAATATCCTTGGAGCAACATAGCCTTAGTTGCTAATGCTCCTAAAAACCAAACAAACAAACAAACTTTCTCCCTTGCTTATAGCTGTCATTGCATCATAGTGCAAAGTTTTGGTGCGATTGTGTCTACAGGAGGCTTCCATATTGGCTGGCATCACACACAAACTGATACCCTATTGGCTCAAACTTTTCTATTAGAACTAATGTTGAAATGAGTTATTTCTTAGCTTGTATGATTAAATTTACTGTCATGGCATTCTTCAGCAGTCGTTTTAGTGGGACTTGTACATAGGAGGCCACCATTTTGTTGTTGGAAGCTGCCATTTTCAGTTGAGACGGTTGCTTAACTTAAGTTGTTGTTTTATTGTATATTAATTTGCTTGTTGAATTCTAGGAGAGGGATTAGAGGAATATCTAGGAGAGATATATCATGTCTGGGTGAAAATACCACACAAGTCCTTGAGGTTGTCACAGACATTCTCTCAGATATGCCAGACAAGCTGTACTTGCTACCTGGGAGTCTAAAACGCTGATGGAACTGATATTCGGGTGACACTCAAGTCAAGTGGACCCAATTTCGGCGAAGTCCGGATGGTCTGTGATAGCCAAATCCTCTGCTTGCACCTTCACGATGGTGGGACTGTTAGTAATCCTGGGTATAACCCCCATGCACAAGTACATGGTGGGTGACCACCCAGGTGTGAACCAACGTAAGCAGGGGTCGAGGTGTGGCGCCCACACCACATGGAGGAATGCTGCCCCTCTATGTTACCAGGCAGTACTAGGTGGTAGATGACTCTCATCAACCGGTGAAATACCACCACTTTGCTTATTAGAGGCTTGAAGTGGTGGAAACCATGTTTAGTCTCTAGAGCTAAGTTCCGGTCAACCCTTCCCTATCTCTTCCATCATGCAGTACGATTGATGACTTTCGAAGTTATGATGAACGTCGTGGCGAGATCCAATATTCCTTACATTTCGAAGGTACAGCTCTAAAACAGTGTTCGCAGGCCGGACACTAGTTAGTACACCGGACCGAACCTATTGGTAACACTCTAGGAGGCTTCCAGATCAGCTAGTGTATAATCTTGCTACCTCTACTCTGACAGATAGTGACTGGAGGAAGTCTGAGAAGTGTGTATGCGAGGGGAATTGTAGAGACCCCGTTATATCAAGGATCTGGGTATATTCTTACCATGTGTATGCCATATCCAAAAATTTCATTACTTCATACAGCATTTCCACCCCTCCACACTTTTTCTTACTATTGAATACACCATGAATTGTCAAACTAATAGAGCAAGCTTATCTGCGAAAAGATCTAAACCTCCCAAGCACTTCCTAATTCAATTCACAAATATACGTGGTCTCAATTCTAATCTCAACGATGTCCATTTCCACTTGCAGTCTGCCAAACCTCATGTACTTTTTCTGACAGAATCTCAGTTATCGGTTGATTCAACTACTGCTCATCTCAGATGCCCAAATTATTCGCTGTATGATTCCTTTCGCCTCAAAGGTGGTACTTGTGCATATGTCCGTTCTGATATTCCCTGTCAGAGACTTGGCAATTTGGAATCTCCTCTCTTTGATCTTCTCTGGCTTAAAATCTCTCTACCTCATTGTGTCAAATTCATCTGTTATCTCTACCGTTCTCCCAACTCGACTAATCAATTGGAGCTCTTTAACTTCCTCTCGTTGCAACTTGACTTTCTCCAGTCCAACTCTCCTAACAGTGAGGTAATTTTCCTTGGTGATTTTAATGTTCATAACCCCAGCTGGCTTCCGTTTTCTAGTCACACCAACCCAGCAGGTCGAGATGCTGAGGCTTTTGCAATTACTAATGACCTAGCACAGATTGTTCATTTACCTACAAGAATACCAGACAATCCTAATCATACAGCCAATACGCTTGATCTTTTTCTCACAAACAACCCTTCCAAGTACACGGTCGAAGTGAGAGCTCCTTTAGGCACTTCAGATCACAACTTGGTGATTGTCTCTTCTCCAATGGAACCTTTATCTCATGGCTATTCCCAACCTCATGTTGTTTGGCATTACAAGAATGCAAAATGGGATGACCTGCGAGACTACTTTTCATCTTTTCCTTGGTCAGATTACTGTTTCAAAAGTTCTGATGTCAACGTTTGCTCAGATCGTGTCAGTGAAATTATTCTTGCAGGAATGGAATCCTTTATCACACACTCCACTTTAAAATCTCATCCTTTATCTAAACCTTGATTTTCCAATAAATGTGCTAAGGCTGTCCAAGAGAAGAATGTTGCATATCGTAATTGGCTTGTCTCTAATTCTTCAGTTTCATTTTCTGCCTACACCAAAGCTCGCAACAATTGTAAAGTATTAATCAGTCCAAACTAGAGTTTGAACAGGCTAAGAGTAGAAAACTTGCTTCTTGCCCTAATGGTAGCCGAGCATTTTGGTCTCTTGCCAAAGCTATTGGCCGCAACTTTTGCCCATCTCTGCTCCCACCTCTGTCCAAACCAGATGGCTCTGTTGTCACTTCAGCTAAGGATAAAGCTGACCTGCTAGCATCCTATTTTTCTTCCAGCTCATGTATTAATGATCTTGGTAAAACACCTCCCACCATTCCCAACACACTCCATTCAATGCCTCCTGTGGTCTTCCGTCAAAAGGATATCAGAAGGATTTTGATGAATCTCGATGCTAAGAAAGCTCCAGGTCCTGATGGTATTTCTCCACTCGTTCTCAAAACTTGTGCTCCTGAACTTACTCCTATTCTTTGCCGCCTTTTTTCACTTTCTTATTCCAAAGGTGTTTTTCCTTCTGCTTGGAAATTTGCTCATATCCAGCCAGTTCCTAAAAAGGGTGACAAATCCCTCCCATCCAATTATCGTCCCATTGCAATTACTTCTACTCTTTCTAAAGTAATGGAGAAATCAATTAACCGCCAACTCTTAAACTACCTAGAAACCTTCCGTCTGATCAACGATCACCAGTATGGATTCCGTCAGTGTCGATCCACTGGTGATATTCTGGCTTATGTTACCCATTTGTGGACTAATTCAATGGAAAGGTTCGGTGAAACACAAGTAGTTGCTCTTGACATCTCAAAGGCTTTTGATCGTGTTTGGCATAAAGGTCTTCTAAACAAGCTTCCATCTTATGGTTTGCCAACTGTTTTTAGTAATTGGTTATACAGTTTTCTCTCTGATCGGTCACTGAGGGTGATCTCTGTCTTCTAACTTCTCCACTAATGCCGGTGTCCCCCAAGGTTCAGTTCTTTCCCCTACTCTTTTCCTCTTGTATATCAATGACCTTCTTCCATTGACTGGAAATCCTATCCATAGTTTTGCCGATGATAGCACATTGCATTCAACTTTCCATTTTGAGAAACCTTGTCCTGCTCAATCAGCTTCAACTTCTCGAAAATCTGCTACCAATTCTTTAAATGCCGATCTTCAGGTAATTCTCCAGTGGGGCAAAGACAACTTAGTTGATATCAACCCTTCTAAAATTCAGTCTTGTCTTATATCTCGCAAAAAGGATTCTTCTGCTTCTATGCTTATCTTTAGTGACACTCCAATTTCTAGGCAAAAGGATATATCTCTTTTGGGGATTACCCTGACTTCTAATCTCTCTTGGCACAAGAACATTACAAATAATGCTTCCTCTGCATCTAAAAAACTTGGTTTTCTCTTTCGCTCTCGGCGTTACTTTTCTTCCAAACAGCTGCTCACTCTGTATAAATCGCAAATCCGCCCTGCCATGGAATATTGTTCCCACATCTGGGGTTGTGCCCCCAAAACCTCTCTCAGGCTTCTTGATTCCATTCAGAAGAGGGCAGTTAGGTTAATTAATGATTCATCTCTAACAGAGTCTTTCCACTCGTTGTCTCATAGACGCACTGTTTCTGCTGCATGCCTCTTCTACAGATACTTCCATGGGCACTGTTCTTCTGAATTAGCTTCTATAATTCCCGCTCTCTCTTTCAAAACAGTCCGAACACGTGCCGCCACCAGCCAACATTCATTTACTGTCCAACTTCAAACCCACAGAACCAACTTTTCATCTTCCTCATTTATTCATTCAACTGCCGTTTTCTGGAACAACCTTCCTTCACACGTATTTCCTGAAAATTACAATCTACAGAAGTTCAAGTCCAATGTCAACAAATATCTTCTTTCGTCTTCTCAATCTCCAACCCAAGCACGGTACTAAGTACTATAGGTTCTAATACCTCTCGTGTTTGGGGTTCACATAAAAAAAAAAAAAAAAAAAATATTATTGTAATATAATGTCAGACTTAAATTCTTCTGACTCTTCGACTGATATGCCTGGAGATCTTACAGTGGCCTCAGAGGTTCTGGAAACGGAATTGAAAGAATTACAGCAACCAATTGTACAATTAGTAGATATTTTTAACAAGGCATTCCCTTTTTCAAACCCTGCTCAAGCTGAGAAAAATGTTTCTAATATATCGGATGAAATTCGTGATCCAAATTTAGTTGAAGCCACAACTATAAAATAATTTATTAGACACCCTAAATGGGTGATCAAAAGTAACTCCCTCAGTGATTATTGATGTTATAAAAGTTTTAAATTCCTTAGAGAGAGAGAGAGAGAGAGAGAGAGAGAGAGAGAGATTGGTGTTAGAGCTAGAGCACAAAACAAGAAATTAAGAAATAAGTTAGAAAATCAACAATTACCTGCTGTTGTTCCAGTGGCTACCTATGCTGGTGTGGCTGCTAAGAATGTGGGCAGACAGGTTGTGGCAACCTCTGCCCTATGGGCATTGCACCTAAACACGTAGTTATTTTTCAGAGTTGAAAACTAGTGAAGTAAAAAAGGAAATTCCTAATAGTTTTAAAAATGAATTCAAACAAATTAAAATTAAATCTGTAAGAAAAGTTAGAGACAGAGGTATTCTTATTGAAACCGCCAGTAATTCAGATCTAGAGTCACTTAAAAGATGTAACAAGTTCAAGGAACTTGAAATCATCATTGATACACCTAAAACACTTCATCCTATGATGATAGTTTATGATCAGTGGTGTAGCTACCATGTAGGCAGGCAAGGCAGTTGCCTCCGTGCCTCTTAGGGGCCCGGCGTCTTTGGCTGTCTCCTGTTTTTGCAATTTTAGTAATTGAGCAGGGGCCCGAACATGTTATTTGCCTGCAGGCCTGAAAAAGGGAGCTACTCTACTGTTAATAAAGATATATCTGATAAGGACTTTATTGATGACATGTTAGATAAAAACCTTATTGAGCTTGGGTATACTGAAGAAAGTATTAAAGATAAGATAAAAATAAGGTTCAAAATAAAATCAAAAAATAAGAACTCCCAGCATTGGTTAATAGGAGTGCCTGGTTCTGTCAGGAAAGACCTGATAGCTTTGAACAGTAAAGTTTACATTGGCTTGGCCATACGTGGGATAAAAGACTTCACGGTAGCTTCTCACTGCTTTAAGTGTCTCGGCTATGGGCACTCCTCAAAACATTGTAGACAAACTGAAAACACCTGTGGCCACTGTGCTACTCAGGGCCACCAGTATAATCGTTGCCCAAATAAAATACTTCATTCTTATAGGGACCTAAGTGCCCTGAATACCTCAGAGCCCAAGAAAAATTAAAATCTAGAACAGATTATGACTAATACACCTCAAACAGTTATTAATTTTAGTGCTAGCATTAAAATTCTACAATTAAATTGTCAGAGCGCTTTAACAGTAATGAACGATATGTCTGAAATCATAAGTGATGAACAAATTAAGATTTTAGGTAGGCACTGTGGAACTGCAGCAGCCCCAGCTTTTTAAATCTAAATATATAGTCAGCGGAGTTATATTTTTTTGTGAAGACAATGCAATGCAATGAATATTTTTATTAACAGGTCCTACGTATAGTATACTCATCCTCTATTTCCAATAATCATTTCAATAATAAACGAATAAAAACACAAAATCATTTTCAACCTTGAAGTTTAACTGTAAATGGAACTGTGCACTATGCAGTTCCACATTTTGGTCTTAGTGGTTGAGTCAATGCTAGTTGGCATGTTGCTAATACGCATTTTTTAGAGGTGATAAAACAAGTCAAAGGAACTGCGGAAGGAGCAGTATCGATATGAACAGTGCACCAAACTTAAACGAAAAAGTTATTAATCTATTTTCTACAAATAAAAACTAAAGAATGGATTTTATTTTTAAATAAAATTTCGAGATTACCCAAGTCTGTTAATGGTAAGTGTCCACTTAATGTTTTTTAGTATTTTTAACTTGCTTATTATTAAAAGTCTTCCCTTTAAGAACAACTTTGTTCAATCTAATACAGAGGTTACTGGCCTTGGTGGTCACCCGTGGCCAGAGTCTGGGCAACTCTGGTTGTTGCTGATCCCAGCATTACTGTTACCAGAATTAATCACCTCTATACCAACTATGCAGTTTGCACTTGCCTAGAGGGCCTCTTTAGGAAAGTCTACTTTGTATCTTTGTATATGAAATATTCTCAGAATGCTCAACCAATTGAGCCATTCCTAAATTACCCGGAGAACCTTTTCCTTAGACTTCCTGGTAAAAGAATAGTGATCCTTACAGATGCTAATGCAGCCTCTCCCCTTTCGAATAGCCCAGTTTCTAATCTGAAGGGGGAACTGCTGGACGACTTCATTCTTACTAATGATCTAGCCCTAAGGAACATGCAGAGTCATCCCCCTACATTTGTAAGTTCCATCAGCCAATTTTATATTGATTTAACAATAACAACTAGTTGTTTTGGAAGATGTATCTCAAATTGGCAAGTGCATATGTCGTGGTCATGTAGTGACCACAATGCCATAACCTTCGATTTATTGTTTAATGCTGATCCTTCTCATCCTAAAACTACTTTTGAGTTTCCTCGATTCAAGACTAAAATTGCTGATTGGAATATATTTGATCAAAAATTTTGTGCTGCTGCACCAGATGAGTATATTAAAAGCTTGGCTTTTTATTGGCTGCAAGGCAGACTGAGGAAATGATAGGCTTAATAAATTCTGGTTGTAATCAGTGGTGAGCTATAATGGGCTTGCGAGCGCCCATTGTTATTTTTTTTTAAATTTGCGAGCCGCCCATTGTTGAGACGATCATTTATTTTACAAATGAAATCCTGAATGCAATTATTGAGTATCCACAGCCGAAACTATTGTGGGGCGAGGGGAGGGCATTCCCATAATTTTAAAATTGCGTCATTTTTGATTTAATTAGTCGGACCTCTGTTTAATGAACTTCTTTATAGCGAATTTTTTTTTATTCCCCCTTGGTAATTACATTTAAAATAGTTTCTGTTGAATGAAGAAAATTTCCATGTAACGAGCGGATTAGGAGAGACAACTTTGTATGCATTGTTCTCACCTCTGGCCTTTAGGCAATTTAGATAATTAGAAAGTGCGAATTAAGGGTGAAAGGGATTACTGTTCCACAATGTTAGTGGTGTTCATAAAACCTACACAGTCACATACTGAGAAGTCGCGCTAGTCAATATGTTTTCCATAGTCGGTCAGAGGATTAAGAAGATTCCGACACGGATAATAGCCCCTGCTCAACCTATGTTGTGGTTCCCCTTTACTTGGACAAATGGGCGTATGTTTTTCGGAAAAGTGAGTGATCCTTGCCTTCCAGTTAATTTCTCCTGTCTATGTTTACATGATCACAGTAACTGAATATGCGTGTGATTCCGACATTTTGCACTGTATTCAAAGAACTAGTGATAGTAGCAATGTAGAGGGGCAGGAATTGAGGAAACTAAGATATTATATAAACTTTATGAAGATGAAATGTTGGCAGATTTTGAAACTTTGTCGAGCCTTTCACTCTGTAGAAAATGTTCTAAAATATAATGGCATATAGGCAATAATTAAAAAAAAAAAAACTATATCACCAATCTCCAAAAAACTAGTGCAAATTAAGGATGATTGCTAAAGAACTTGATGTGGAAACTATAAAGATCGGTCCATGATGAGCAGCTTTTAGCTTGCTGACGGCAATTGTAGGTTGGAGGAATTTCCGCTTTGTGCAAACATTTTGAATCAGAAGTTAAATATTCTGGATTATTAAATCAACCTTTAAATTTGGAATTTCTTAACAATTTAGCAGTAATGATCGACATCCTGCAGGAGCTCTCTTACCTTTCAGAAGCTTTACAGAATCACAATGGTAAAAGCATATAAATTAATTATTTGAACTATCAGTGCTATTGCTAATTTGAAAAATTCCGAAGCTAAAATTGAGAACATGTTGAAGTGGAAAGAATTTGAAGGAATCAAAATTGAAAGTAAAAAAAATTACCTTGTGACAAGTTATTAAAGGCATCGTTTTTATCCTTAAAGGATAACTTATTAATGCAACAGGGCAATTTTAAATTAAATAGAGAAAATAATGATACCATTGAAAGAAATTTTAAACATATGCTACCCAAAATCGTGGAATGTGAAAGAACTTTCGTCTTGGTGGGAAGACGGTGAAAACCAAATAAAAGATTTAAGTTTTCTGATAAAAAAGAAATAAAAATTAATGATTTTAGAGATTTTCTCGAAGACAGTTTATCTTTAAATTCGAGTGAAATTCCCTTTTCAATTAAGAAAGCCAGAAAATATCTTTGAAACCATTGCGATTAGCAGTGCTGAAGCTGAGTGAGCTTTCAGCGTAATGAATAATGTTGACAAATAAACACGTTGCAGATTATGATGACCATACATCTAAATGGAAAACCATTGCTTCCATTTGATCCAGATCGTTATGTCAAATCATTCCTCTGTAATCATCACCCAGCTATTGAGCAAAGCAGGAGATTGACAATAAATATTAATAAAGAAGTAAATTCTATATGGCAATTTTTAGAATAATTTTTTCTTGAATATTTGTGAAATATTTTTTTTTCATGTAATCTGTGATTTTTTGTGTCCTGTTTCTAGAAAGTTTGTTTTTTATGTAATATTTGTTTTTATATTGTGGAATGTTTTGTGATAGTTTTTATGTTATTTGTGATATGGGAAATATTTCGTGTTATTTTTTATTCTCGATATTAAAATTTTATCATGAAAAAAATGTATCCATCAGTGGCGTAGCTACCATGTAGGCAGGCAAGGCAATTCCTCCGGGCCCGGCGTCTCTGGCTGTCTCCTGTTTTTGCAATTTTCATTAATTAAGTAGGGGCCCAAACATGCTCTTTGCCTCTGGGCCCAAAAAAGGGTAGCTACGCTACTGGTATCCATTATAAAAATTGGACGAATAAAAAAGTCAAGCATGCGGAGTAGATGGTTTATGCGAAACATCCTTTGCATTTCTTTTAGGTATTTTGATTTGTATTTATCGATTACGAAATAAAAGAGCTTTCTTATTGAAAATATTTTATTGATCATTCACAGATTTTCATAATTTCTGGAAGACAACATACAATGGATTTAGGATAACTAAAGTAAGAGATGTGTATTTGCAAATGCAACGTATCTAAATAGCTCTGTAAAATATCACTGATTGATGTACCGATCTTGTAGTTGAAGCGACATAAGCAGCTGTTAGGGGCACCTAACAATGGAATGTAACGAAAATGCAAGACGAAAAAAGAAATTGTTGATAAATATTTGTATTGTTGCAATCATACTTACTGCAGGAGTAACTTCAGGAATGTCGTATCCAGTTATCATCGTAAGGCGAAACATGATGACCAGGTTTTTAAGTTTTTTTTTTTTATATAGACCTAGGAATGTTTTACACATTCACTTATACGCATGGTTAAGGGGGTAATAAGTCGCATCTGTCCATCCACCCCCCTAAATCTGCCACTGACTCAAGATATCATACCAGTCATGAAAAATGCATCACGCGCTCTAATCACACTACTAGTAGTGCGAGCGTGCGAAGCGCCTCTAGTAGAAGCCACGGATGACATCATTTCCGTGACCAATCAAATTTACTCGGTAGAAAGGCGGAAAAACTGCCAGCCCATTGTTAAAATATTCACAGCTCACCACTGGTTGTAATGAATGCTTTGCCAAAGAGAAAAGAAGAAATAATGCAGTTCCCTGTTGCACCCAGCAGTTAACAAATTTAAGAAATAACATGAAATCTAATAGACGTGACTATCAAAGAGCTAGAAGGAGTCATAGAAATGTCGAAGAAATAATTCAACTGGCAAAGATATATAAAGCTTCATGAAGGCTATATTATAATGCTATTTAAAAGGAGAAATGCCTTGCCTGAGATCATATGATTCAAAGGACAATGGCATATGATCCATGGGGACTAACATATAAAATTATTGCTGAGAAAATCCACCCTCAGAAACCTTTTCATCAATCACTTTACCAAACAATATAGAAACTCTTTCTTGGCAGGAATCAATCAATGCCATCTTGGATCAAATAATTCATCAGGACTGTATGGTTCTGAAGGAACTATTCAAACTGACATGAGAATGTGTCATCCATCAGGACTGTATGGTTCCTGAAGGAACTATTCAAACTGACATGAGAATGTGTCATCTAAGTTATATGGGTCCTGCAAATGAGGACCCTTTTTTCCAGGATGAGATTTCTGGAGCTATGGGCACTATGTGAGATGGCAAGTGCCCAGGATTAGATTTGATGGAAGTAAGCATGCTAAAACGTATTTGGAAATTGAAACCACAAATGATTGTCAACTAGGGCTTACAATACCGAGATCCTGGAATCCTGGTCATTTTTTTCTGGTATTCAAATACCGGCATTGATACAAAAATACCGGTTTTTCGGTACTAATTTAAAAAAAAAAGTTTATAATTTAATCACATAAAGGCTATAAAATCACCTTTATGTGATTATAAATCTTTATTTGTCCTACCAAATTTAAAATATAGGTGTACATTGGTAAGTGACAAATTCCCTTCACGGCAGAAAATGCCAGGGGACGTCCTTATCTCTACTAGCAAATGTTTGATAAATCATCGATAGGACACCATGCGACATTGCAACCTGTCCACAATTCTCGGACAATTTCATGTCTGACCGTATCGTAACTCCCAAGTCCCACTCCTCCACTACTGACTTTAGTTCAACTCCACCAAGTGTATAAATTATTTTGGGGTTGCTGTTCCCCAGGTGTAAGACCTTGAATTTTGCTGAATTAAAGCATATAGCTGCCACTTTTCTGACCATCCTGGAAGTCTATCTAGGTCACTCTGAAGAAGCTCTGCTTGGCGGGGATCATTAACTACTCTACTGATCTTTACATCATCTGGAAGTTTAGATATCACACCCTATATCCCTTCATAGATGCCAATTAAGATAATCAAAAATAACAGTGGTCCCAATACTGGTGCCCTCATGCCATCGTGCTATCCATCTAAGGAGTTTCCCTATGATTCCAGCCTGCTCCAACTTAGAAAGTAACAGCTCATGTGGGACTAGTCAAATACTTTGCTGATATCTAAATAAACAATTATTCCCTAAATCCAGCTCATGAATGACCTGTTAAAATGGCTAACCAGATTTTTAAACATTATTTTCCCGTTACAAAACCATGCTGTGTATCCTACAGAATTCCATTTCCATCTAAATGATCCTGAATCCCACCCTTGAGCATTGCCTCCATGATTTTCCCTACTACTAAAGTTAGACTGGCCGGTCGGTAATTTCCTGTTACATTCTAGAACCACCTTTATGTTCCAATGCCGAATGGGCTAGCCGGGTGGGTAAAGTGCCTACCTGGCAACCCAAAGGTTGCTGGTTCGAATCCCGCCTCGGGCTTGGATCAGAGTAAAAAATACAAAATCTTTGGGAGGTGCATTATGGCCACAGAAGCCGATACGCCAATAACTAACAAAAAAAAAAAAAAAAACGTTCCAATTTATACCAATCCAATGGAATCTCTCCTGAGTCCAGTGATGCTCTCATAACTAGCCGTAATAGTTCAATGCACTCACTTGCTGCCTCCTTTAAGATTATAGGGTATATGCCATCAACCACAGGAGCCTTACTTGCCTGTGGGCGCAAAAGTTTTCTCATTAAATCAACATGTGAAATTTCAACATCATTAATTACAATTTTTTCAACTTCACTCCCATAATTTCTCATTGACGTGAAGGGTTTTTCTTCAGTAAATATCAATGCAGAGTAACTGTCGAGTTCATCTGCAACATCAGTTGGGGTATCTAATACTATCCCATGTAATTACATATGCCCCTGATCTGATTATCTGATTTATCTTTTTCTTCATTGCATTTATATATGTGAAGAATTCCTTAATTGCACTCTTTGCTCTCTTTATTCCTTATCCCCACTCTTTACTCTCTCCCAGACTCAGTAAAGATACTATAGTGAAAGTTATACTGTGCTGAATAAAATGTCTTTCTCCTTCAGAAAATGATGAAGATAATTCAACCATGGAAGACCAACATGGAACAGAACATCAGTGTTCCGCAAATTCTTTCCAAAATAAGAAATTGCCTAACTCCAATGAGATTTTAAAAGATGAACTTGAGTCGGAAATTAATGAAATACTTTTAACTGTTTTTGCTAAAAAAATTCAAAGCTTAGAAAATATGGACTGAGATCATCTACGATTATCTCAGTACAATAGTAACAGAATAGAATCTGAATGGGCGTTTTCTGCCGCTAATCAAATATGTACCAAAATTAGATCCATTTTAAATGATCATACTATTGATTGCTTATGTTTCTTAAGAGCTCACTTTATTCAGACAGGTAGTGTGGATGCTTAAACATAACTAAACTTTGCAGTAACAATATGTATTTTTTTTGTTTTTAGAATAACTGTATTTTTAATGATTTTTTTTCAGAATATTTATTATTGCAATAAATGTTTATTTAAAATTTGAATTAAGTAATTACAGTACTTGTTTTTCCCTTACTTTATTGCACCTAACTGTCATCAAAATTTATTGAGAAAAACATTTGTTTTTGGAATACCGGTATCCTGGTTTCATAAATTATAAATACCGGTATTAAGATTTTGACCAGTATTGTAGGCCCTATTGTCAACCTAATGAATGCATGTTTAACTGAAGGCTGTTTTTTGCGGCCATGGAAACAGGCCAATTTAAAAATCTTGCTGAAATCCCCAGACTAACCTATTGATGTTTCGTCATCTTATCGACCTATTGTGCTCCTTCCTGTTCTTGGGAAGGTGCTGGAGAAATTGATAATTTTAAGATTTAAGAAATACTGTTATGCAAGGAATCTTTCAGTTCCATTTCAATATAGATTTGGGCAGGTCAACAGCTGTACTGTTGACACCATCAACATGGTTCTTAATAAAATTTCAGATTCTAATTCAAAGTATGTCCTCTGTCTCATTGTGGGCTTCAAAGTGGCCTTTGACACCTTATGGTGGCAGAGCATCCTGGAGAGGTTCCGAGAGCCAGGGTCTCACACCATTATACTATCTGGTATTGGATTCTTTTCATAATAGAAACCTCACAGTCCTTACGGGCATCTGTTCTGTTTCGAGGCAGGTTATGTGTGGCTGCCCTCAGGGATCAGTACTTGGTCTGATTTGTTGGAACGTGATCCTTGATGGGTGGCTGGCCACTAAGCATGTTGATATTTGCAAGACTGCATATGCAGATGACCTGGCCCTGCTGATCTCTGGCAACTCTCGGCCAGAACTTGAGGAGAAGTCTAATAATATTTTAGAAGATTTAAACACATGGTGTAATGTACATAAATTAGTGATTTACTAAAACTAAACAGCTTCTTTTGAAAGGTGGATTAAATGTGAATAGACCTCCTATAATTAGACTTAATCAAAATATCAAGTTTTAAATTGCTTATAAATTCTTGGGTGCAATGATTGGTAGTAAATTATCATTTATTCAGCATGTTAGGTATGTTCTAGGTAAGATCAAATCAATGACAGGAAAAATATTAAGAATTAGCAAAAATACTTGGGGTATAAAATCCTCTACACTGAAACTTTATTATAAATGTTTATTTATGCCCATCATCTGCTATGCTGCAAGTGCATGGTGCTTCAGAGTAACTAATTCTACAGTTAAGAAATACTTAGTTCAGGCTCAAATGCTTTTTTTCTTCTGGTTCCTCCAGAGCATGTAGAACTGTTTCTACTTGTGCTCTGCAGGTTTTAAATGTATGTATCCCCATAAACTATGAGGTAATTTTACAATACTTACTTTTTCACAGATGAAAATCTTTACCTGCTAATATTGGTACCTACATGAAAAATTAAACTTGTCTGAAAAAGAGGATGTTGACCGGTTGAGGGCAGAGTTTCCTAGAAATTGGCAAACGGAGTGGGATACTACACTCTAGGGTAGAGTTACTTTTGGTTTCATTCCAAGGGTTTTTTAGTATTCAAAACAACTAAAATGGTTCTGCCCAGGACTAAATACTACTTTTCTCATTATAGGGCACGAGAGTATTAACTCCAACTTGCATGCCTTTGGATTGTCAGCACTTCACTCTGCACATGTGATGCTGTAGAGATGGTAGAACATCTAATCCTACATTTTAACAACTATTTGGACATAAGAAATCGATTGCAAATTGTCCCAAATGCTTATAGTGTTGATGACTTTTCAAAGTTGATTGAGAATAAAGAGAACTTGTTATTCTTTGCTGAATTTGCAGATATTGTGTTTAGAAAATGGAGCCGTATTGTTAATGTGAATGTTAACCTTTGAATGTGCAATGAGTATATAATTTATGGTTTTTTAAATCATTTGGTATATTGTTGCAATGGTTGAAGTTTTTGGATGTATAAGTTTAATTTAGTTATTTAGGCAACAGTCTTGTATAACTGTTAAAGACCTTGGTGCATATTTACAGCTACAAATGGATGACCACTTTGTGAATGTTTTGAACTAGTTCTGGGCTAGATCTTTAACGTTCTTTCATGTTGATGGTAAATGGTTTTGGTCTATAAGCACTACCTAAACTGTGACGAACTGAAACATTCTATCAACCAGTTATCGTTGGCTGGTATATAAACTTTTGTATTGTAACATCTACATAATGTGTTACAATGTTCTCTCTGATCACAGAGAGATTCTTACCGATTGCAACACATTTGGTTTTGTTCTTTATGCCAGATCAGTAGGGATACTATTGGAACTGTATGTAAAAGTTAATCTAGCTCTTTTATGAGGGAAAATTGTATTGTCAGCTCACAGGGTTTGGTGGGCTGACTGGGTATATTGGAGACATTCTCCGATCCTCATGTTCGTTAAAACTTGTTTGTTATTGGTTGTAAGATATTATTTGTATAAATGTTGGGTTATATCTTACTTAAGCTGTATATAGTCGATGAGAATTGTTTTTATTCCCAAGTATTGGGTTTCCTTGAAGACTGGGTGTTTGGTATTTGGTTGAACTCAACGCTTTTATGATGAACAAAATTGTGTTCTTTAAGTTCATTTGCTTTCAGAATTATTGGCAAGCGATATCAGAAGTTTGGGCTGAGGGCGGTGAGCTTGGGTTTAGTGCAATTAAATGATTGTCAATGCTGACATGATGCTGTGAAATTAGTTAAATCACCTTGATGATAGTAATTGAATATTAAGTGGTGAATCATACAAGGATGGTTCAGGGCGTTACAAGAGTATAACTTGTTAACACATGAGATGTGTATGTTTTTCAATACTGTTTGTTCTAGTTTGCTAACTTGCAACTAATGGTAATAATTGTAAATAATATTGAATTTAATTTTGTTACAGTGTAAATTGTCCACTGGTATCTTCTAACTTGTTTCTGTTCAAACCCTTCTTTTCTGTTTCAGGGGATATCTCCTCCTCTGTCCCCTTTCTTTCTGTCCTCTTTCCTTCCCTACCAGTTTCCATACTTCTTCTATAAACTTTTCCTTTCCTTATTTACATTGAGGTTTCCAGCTTTTCTGGACACCTCAGTAAGAGTTTTCTGGGTAGTAGAGCCTGGCTGCCTCCACGTGGCTTAGGATTGGAGTTAGGGGGCAGGGAACCAGGTGTTCCCTGTCCCCTGGCTGCGAAATGCCAGGTGCCAGCTCACAGCACTCAACAGAACACACACACATACTCTAACACACCCACATATACACACACTCGCTGGCCTTGGCACTATGCCCTTATAGATGCACCAGCAGCATATAGGGGAAACCTTGGTTACCGCCATTTATACAATCATACTTTGAATACTTTGTTCTGCTCATTCAGAAAGCATCTTTAAAGTTGTTAAATCCATGTTAAAATAACTTGCAGAATTCAAAAATCCTGACAGCCACTATTAGTCGCTCTCCGCTATTTACTAATCAAGTGGAGGCACTAGCACATCTGCATGCTACAGCATCCACAGGCAAATCTTACACAGAACAGTGGGAGTGCTACATTATCTAGTTCCCCCTGTTTTGAATGTTCAGGCAGGAGTGGAGATTTCACACAAGGCAGAGATTAAACTATAAATTGCCCCGCTCCCTCCATGTGAGATTTCCAAATGGCCACAAAATGATCTTTAACAACCGTACCAAACCAGTTGTTGGGCTCTTCTGACTCTTCGGTCCTCCTGCAATGGTGGAATTGGCAGTATAGTAGTTTCACCACTGACTCAAATCCATAAAAGTTCTTACAATTTTCCTACTAGTAACTTGCAGTACTTACACTGTGTATCATGGCATGAGGGGATGTTGTTAGGTCATGAGATGCTCTTGCTATTCATGAGCAAGAATAGACTCATTTGATAATCAGCAATGGAGAACTCCAAAGATTTATGGATTCTATTTTTCTTGGCATTAGGCCAAAATAATGCATTCCCTCCTCCCCACCAAACATAAGACAGCTTTCATGATAAATGTCATGATATATTTGGACATAAAAAAGGAAAAACCTATATGAAGCTCTCATTTCTTTAAAGATCTATGTATCTTAGGGCTGTGGGATTACTTACTGCTCTTCATTCGAAGTTTTCTACAGTACAGATCTTTTCAAGATCACTGTCTTTGTGAGTAATGCAGTGGTCGTAATCCATCATTTACATAATATCCTATGCAGTCATCATTAGATAAACTATCAATATTTAAACATTTTGATTTCTTTCAGTTTATGGAAAATACCTTTCTTTCCAAATGAACAAAATTTTATATACTGTACATGACATTGGCTCTCTAAAATTACTAAAAAATATCCATTCCAGATTAAAGTACTGTACAGCTACTCAATAACTCATAATAAGTGGGATAGATCAGTGCATTTGTGTATATGTATATTTATGTGTTTCTTTTTTTAACCTCTGCTCTTTCTTTTTGAATTTAGGATAAAAAAGCTGAACAGAAGCGGGTCAAACTTTCAGCAAAGCGCAAATTTGGAAGGGTAAGGTTTCAAATGATTATTATTTAGTATCATGCTGAAATGAATATTTAATATGGTCAACAAATTTTAACTGTTTTTGCAAAATAAATGATGTCTTAAAAATAAGGTGGCTGATATTTAGGTCACAGTTTTGGGGTGACTATGCCAAATTTCAATAAAGTCAAGTTGTTTTGCTGTAGCCAGATTCCCTGCTTGCACCTTCACACTGATGAGACACTCTCAGTATACTCCCATATGTCCTTGCAGCTATCACATGGATTACAATTGCTGTTCTTTCATATGTGTGTGTGTGTGGAAAAGACCTGTGAGAATAGGAAGAATTTTTAATTTTCTTTTCATACCACTCCAAGTTAACAGTTGTCAGGCAATTACATAGCGATCTTCCAGAAATTCAGGTTTTAACCCGATAAAACAGTTAAATCAACTTCTCTTGGCCTTACTTGCCTTGGCACAAATAAAAATAACATCCCCTGTGCACAGGTCAAAAAAAAAAAAAAAAACTATCGAAATCTTAGAATAATTGAGGTTACAATTCATGGGTGAATCAACAATCAGAGGTCGTCAAGGAATGCTACCTACTGTATGCCACAGAGGAACAACAAATCTGTGGTACTATTAGTAATGTCCATTGATTTATTTGTGTCTCTGATGGTCATTTTTTAAGCTAGGGGTGATATACTGTATTGAGATTTGGCTTGTATATTATTTCAGATTAAGTAACATGTTATTAGTGTCTCAAAGTTCATTTTTGTATACACTGCTCCACATTGAAATTTCCCCATCTAAAAGAAGTATGTGCTTTTAGTTCAAAGTAAGTGGAGTGTCATATATCAGAGCACTCAATGATTAACTTTGTGTATCAGTTCAGAAGTATTTAGTTGATAAAATCCGGTACACTTCAATATGAAGTATGGTGGCCTCCATAAAAAAACGAGCAGCTAAACATCATGGTATGGAGTCTAAAAAGTAGCGAATGTCATCGTGAATGTTTAGCTATGCATCCAGCACTTGTGCTATCAGCTGGGGAACAGCGTTAGTGGGCTGAGAGTCAGAGATCAGTAAATGTTACACATCACATTTGAAATGTTATTTGATTGGCGATAGATCTGGTGAACAGCAAACAAAGTATATCTGCAAAGCATCAGCACTGTGAGGATATGAGAGCCTATGTTGAAAATAGCATTTAGCATGGAGCACAGAAAGGGTAGAAGCACTAGTACTGATTCTCAGAATAGTTTAAACATGTCTTGCCATCAATGTGCTATCAGATAATGACCAAAGGTGAATGGCTATTGCAACTAATGGCACTCCATGCTATGATTTCCAAATTTGGCCCAGTATGCTGTTCTTTGATGCAGGCTGAATTACCTCTGCTTCCCAGTGTCTCTCAATACCTGTATATAGCTGTCACCAGATCCCAACAGAAACATTTGTCTTTAAAGATGACATGATATCATTCCCAAGGAGCTCACTCCCTGAGCCACTTACAAACACTGATGCCAATGGAATAGCAGGTAAGGGACAGTGAGAATGTATCTCACCTCTTGCAGTCATCTGCTAATTGTGCAGACCAAAACACAGGTGTAGACAGGAATGGGGTTATGATGTTGGAAAGCTGGCAGATAGTGGCAAGATCCTTTTCCTTTAGTTAGACGAATGCTAGCGTGGGATACATCAGTCTCTCATGCTGGCATTCTTCTGATGCTATCAAAGCCCTTCTGCCATTTCTAATTAGAAATAAACAATCTCATAATTTCATTCTCCATGTAAGATCACTTTTCCGTTACAAGATCTGTCGCATCTTGATGATTAATTTCCCTTGACTTGTCCAAGAGATGCCTCACCACATAATTTTTCATATCCAGAAACATCATAAGGTAGTGATTCTTCACTTTCTTCTTATCTAACTCACTTCAAACCTCCCTTGTGCCTCTGATTTTGAGGGTAGAGTAAAGAATGTTAGTGTCTGACAGCACCAGGGGTTTCCCCATCTCCTTGTGTGTATTCTGTTTGTGTGACACAGAACTCTGTGGAGGCATTAGCATTAATAATGGCACATGATGCAGGAAAACAAGCTTATATAGTTAACAGTTGTCAGGCAATTACATAGCATCAGCCAAAAAAAAAATAAAAATCTAATTTCACCCATCCACTCGCTCCAAATGTTTGTCTAGTTCTGCCTTGAATCTATTTAAGCTATCAACTTCTACAACGACAGATGGAGGTTTGTTCCAGCAATCAACCACACATTGGCTAAAGGCAAACTTCTGCACATCTGTCCTACAACTGTCTTTCCTCAATTTGAATTTATGCCCTCTCAAGCAATTATTCTGAGCAAGAGGAAGAATCTCATCAGCACTGAGCATGCTCAAACCATTCAAGGATTTATACAACTCAATAAAATCATCTCGCAGGTGACTAGTCTCCAGACACTGTAATTTGCAAAACTTAAGCCTTTCTTCGTAAGAGTAATATTTTGTTCCATTTACTAATCTTGTTGCCCTTCTCTGCACTCGCACCAGCTGCTCTACATCCTTCCTAAAATGAGGCCTTCAGACCTGTATACAGTACTCAAGGTGTGGCCTGACCATTGCCTTATACAAGGGGATAATCACCACCTTATCCCTACTAGAAAAATTCCTGTATATCATTGACAAGACACCATGAGCTACCCTTGCAGACTGTCTGCACTAATCAGAAAACTTCATATCTGCCTGCACAATTACCCCCAGGTCCTTTTCATTCTCTACCACTGTCAGTGTAGTAGCACAGAGTTGATTCGTCACTCTGATACGTTACTGCTTCCCATATGTAGTACTTTGCATTTGTCAATGTTAAACTTCATTTGCCACCACTCAGCTCCTGCTCAACTTTTCTAGATCCTATTGCAGCAGCGTACTGTCATTAGTGTCCTTAACAAACCTGCCAACCCATTTCATCTCATCTGCAAACTTGGACATTAAGCCTAATATACCATCATCAATATCATTAATAAATAGAAAACAACAATGAACCCAACGCTCAACCCCGAGGGACTCTTCTAATAACATCAGTCCACGAAGATCAGTGTCCATTGATTACCACTCTCTTTCTTCTCCCACTCAACCATCCTTTTATCCATAGCAGCAATTTGCCTCCAATGCCACACTGCTCAAATTTGTGCAGCAGTCTTGCATGTGTAACAGTATCAAAAGCCTTTCAAAGACCCAATTATATGATATCAAAGTTATTCCCTACATCTAGTTTCTTTGTGACCACATCATAGTATCCAATCAAATTGGTCAGGCAAGACATTTCCTTAACAAAACCGTGCTGTGTCCGAGCTATAACTGAAGCCATGTCTAGATGATAATGCAGTGCTGTTTTAACCAGTACCTCCATTAATTTCCCTGGAATAGAAGTTAAACTAACAGGTCTGTAATTACTTGTGTCACTCTTTGATCCTTCTTTGTGAATTGGGGTGACATTTGCACATCTCCAGTCCATGGGTACCTCTCCTGAGTCCAAGGAAACTCTTATAATTATGGCTAAGGGTTTGCTTACTTCCTTTGCTGCCTCCTTTAATATAACTGGATAGATTCTATCCACCCCTGGTGCCTTTCTTATGTTTATCCTCAACAATTTCTCCTTCACTTTCCTCTCATTTATTACAAAATCATCTAGCTTACTTCCAGAGTTTATTTCATCTCTGGCATTCCCTTCCTGAATAACTCCTCATGTGTGAATGTAGATGCAAAATACTCATTTAATTTGTTAGCTACATGAACAGGATCATCAACAGTTGAACCATCGATATCCAGTGGACCAATCTGATTCATCCCCTTCCTTCTAGAATTTGCATAAATAAAGAACTCTTTGCTGTTTTTCTTTGCATCTTTTGCCAAAGATTTCTTGTAATCTGCCTTTGCCTGCCTAACCACCTTTGTGATTTGGTTATAGACCAGCTTATATCATCATAGGTTCTGTGTCACCCATTAATTTATATGTATCCCATGCATTTTTCTTCTGTGCCACTTGTCTCGTTAGTTCATCTGACATCCATTTAGGCCTAAATCTTGAACAGTATTTCTTAGTTGGTATGAAAAGCATAGTAGCTTCCAAGATTAATTCTTTGAATGCTTCCCATTTTGAATTTGCTGTTCGTAACATCATCAGTTGGTCTCCTGTATAGAATTTAAATACTGTTTCAGACCTCTGTAGCTGCCTTTCCAAAAACAAAAACCCTTCCCTTTACCCCTGATGGTAGTTACCTCTTTGTGTAAATCCCACTTCAGCACAATGTGTTCACTGCCATCTTGTGGTTCCTTTATCTGTAGATTCTTAATGCATGAAGAATCACTACTGATAATCAGATTTAGTGTATTACTCCCTCTAGTTGCCTCCTGAACATGCTGCTGTAGAAAACACTCATCCAATAAATCCACAAAGCCTTGCTAGTGTGTGTGAGTGACCAAGCCACAAATTCCAGTCATTATCTGGGAAATTAAAATCCCCCATTATAAGACTCTCTGATTTACTGATCCACTCTATTTCCTTGTACTGCTGTTTATTATACTCATCAGAGTCACTAGGCCTATAACACACTCCTACTCTCAATTTTGATTTCCCAGTGCTTATGTCACACCAAACTGATTCGACACTGCACTGTCCAGCCATGTCGACTGGCAGTACTTCCTTGGATTTTGTGTGTTTCTTAACTAACAGCATAACCCCTCCTCCCTTCCTATCCTGTCTATCCTTCTTGTATACATTGTACTCCTCAAATTCCATTCCTGCATTCCTTAAATCTGTGTGACACCACGTCTATGATATCCCAACAGTATCTGCCTTTGTTGTTTTGACCAACACCTCAGATTCATCAAATTTATTTACCAAACTCCTAGCATTGGTGTACACATAAGTATACATGCACCTGTTCCTATTCTTGGCTACCCTAACACAGCTGATGTGTTTACTTGTACCACAATGACTCCCAGCAGTCTCTGTAATCCCCTGCATCTTGTTTTCCATGCTGCTGCCCATTCCAATAGAAGCAGTGCAAGAATCACTTTTGCCTCTGCCTGCAGCCACTGTTAATCTATTAGTCCGAGTACCCCCCAAAGCTAACAGTTTTCCTACCCACCTAACACTGCCTCGATAACATCAGCAAATATTCTTGCACCCTTTCTATTTAAGTGTATCCCATTAATCCCTGTAGAAGCAGTCTCTCCTGTTAACAAGCATGGACCAGGGTGAGAAAATTTCTACCCCTTGAGCCTTGCACAATCTCTCCAGGGCCGAATTGATTGACAAGGCTCTCATCATATTCTCCCTCCTATCATGTCTGGGCAGAATTGTAGACACTTTCACATTCAACCCTAATTCATGGCTTTTTTCGAACAGTGACCTGTACTTGTTAAGTAATTCTGCCGGTCTCCTACTCTTAATATCATTAGTGCTGACGTGTATGACAATATCACCTTTTGTGCCCTTAAAAGATGATTGCTCTGCATCATCATCAACCTTTGCTCCTGGCAGCCATACCCTGTTCCTGTTCCACCTATCCTTTTTGCACAATATGTTTCCCATTTCCCTGACAATAGAGTCACCGACAACTACTAGTTCCTGTGGGACCAGCGCATTCTGACTTAGGGGATTACCTGCTGGGTTGCGTGATGTTCAAGTGCAAGCTCTGGCATTGATGTGGGCAGCTGAGAACTTGACGGGTCCTCAATTTAGATCCTTCGTGGGCATCCACCCTGTCCTTCATGCTCTCGTATAGGCCCATAACAATGCTGAGCTGTTGCTTGACATTACACTCCTTACATCATGCACACACAAAGACATTCCCCTTGGTAATATCATGTCCTGTCTCTGATTTATCCACAAACATCAAACAAGCAGTACATTTTAAAAGGCTGCGATTCAGAAAACAATTTCCCCCAAAGTGTTATAGCTTTGATGTTAGCAGCTGAGAGCTTGATGGGCCCCTCAATTTAGATCCTTCGAGGGCATCCACTCTGTCCTTCAAGCTGTCATATAGGCCCATAACAATCCTGAGTTGTCACCTGATTTCCTCACACTCCTTACATCGTGCTCACATTTCCCTTGGCAATATCGTGTCCCATCCCTGATTGCTCTACAAACATCAAAGCAGTACATTTTAAAAGGCTGTGATTCAGAGGACAACTGCCCTAATTGTTTCTCCCCTGAGCCACAACACTCCTATTAGCATGAGCCTTTTGCTTTGCTGCTCTGGTCTGAGTCATGATTTTAATTCAATTTTGAATAAAATTTCAATACAAAATTGTAACCGTAAACTTATATCCCAATGCAGTTATAACTGTATATATGTATATATACATATATATATATATTTTTTTCAGTATTGAGTATTATCTCCGAGTTACGTTATATAACTTCTGTATCTCCTATCAAGTTATATGTATTAATTAATAATGTTTTGTTTGTAAAATCTAAGTCGTTATATGTATTTAGTTAAAAAAGTACAATTTAATTGACAATGAAGTTTAACAGAATTAATAAATTTTACTGATTAATTGATAATACTCTACTATACGAAGTTAACAAATTTCTAATACCGTGCTACGTGTTTTGCTGTCTAGATTTACATTAAACTTTACGCTATATAGTTCGGGATATACGTTGTATTGTATAACAATGGTGGCCAGTTACGAAATGTAAATCTACGGACACTAAATTATTAATTAACTTTAAAAATTGCGCTATCTAAACTCAAAATAAACCAAAGAGCTTGACTAGGTCTATAAGCTGCTTATAGAAAATAATTTAATATAACAAGTAAGTGAATGGCTAAATAGAAATAAAAACTTAGCATTCGCCGGAGCTGCAAAAACTTCAGGCCAGAGATTTAAAAAAGTGTGTGGGGGGTGTGGTTTGTTCTGTAGTGTTATGTTCTGTTGTTTCTCTGACCATTTATCTACTAGGACCCACTGTTGCCCACACTTTGCCACGAGGAAGGAGGTCAGGCACCCAGTAGATTATTTAAGTACTCTGGCAGCCCCTGCCACCTAATTTCCGAGGATTTCAATTTGAGGGTACAATGTTAAAGTTATTTTTACAGCTGCTACTATATAAACTACCGGGCTAGACCTGTTCAAAATGTTTTAAGAAGCACCCAGATCAGCCAATAAATAATCTAACTGCCTCTACTTTGCAAAATGTGATTTGAAAGAGTGTATGTGGGAGAACTGCCAATATTGAATGTACGTTGAGTAGTTAGCTATACCTTGCTATGCAGCATATATAGTATACTTATAAAGAAGTAATGCACACAATCTTTTTTATAAAGCTATATTTTTTCTACAGATTAACATGTACAAATATCAAAAATCATAACTATAAATCACTTATATAGTTTAATGCAACAGGATCTTTTTAAAATATTTATATATACCCTAATAAATAATATATATAAAAATATTGTAAATAAATGATCTACAAGAAAATAATGGATAGTTGGCAGTTATAATGATTGCATGTGGTTTTAAGTGCTTCTGGGTAGAGTTAGCAGACCACTGGCAAAAGGAGGGCAAGTCTTCCCTTTCTAACCTTTTTCCCACCATGTTCTTCATCAATCAAGCATTTTAAATAAATCTGATGTTTGATATTTCACATATAAATTTTCTTTGCACACTGCTCTAATCAATGAGTTATTGTTGTTCACCATCAGTGACAGTAAATGACAAAGACAATGTAATATGGTCTTCAAGGGTTTATTAAGGGGAAGTCTTGTCTGACCGATTTCATTGGATGCTGTGATGTGGTCACAAAGGAACTGGATGCAAAAAATAATTTTGATATCATGAACTTGGATTTCAGGGAAGCTTTTGATACTGTTGCACATGTAAGACTACTGTACAAATTGGAGCAGTATGGCATTAAGGGCAAGTTGCTACAATGGATAAAAGGATGGTTCAGTGGCAGAAGACAGAGTTGTAATCAATGGACACTGCTCTTCGTGGACTAATGTTATTGGTGGAGTACCCCAGAGTTCGTAGTTGGGCACATTGTTGTTTGTATATTTATCAGCGATATTAATAAAGGTATATCAGGCTTAATGTCCAAGTTTGCAGATGATACAAAAGTTGGTAGGGTTGTTAATGATAGTAATGACAGTATGCTACTGCAACAGGATCTAGAAAGGTTGGGCAGATGGGCTGAGAAGTGACAACTGAGGTTTAACATTGACAAATGAAAAGTACTGCATATGGGTAGCCGTAACCCCAGAGTAACATATGAACTGTGTGGTACTACACTCAGGGTAGTGGAGAATGAAAAAGACCTTGTGCAGTCAGATATGAGTTTTCTGAGCAGTGCAGACAGGTGCCAGAGCAGGTCATGGGGTCTTGTCAATGATATACAGAAAAAGAGGAGTTAATTATCCCTTTGTATAAGGCATTGGTCATTTCTTGGTCATGCCACACCTTGAGTACTGCGTACAGGTCTGGAGGCCTCATTTAGTTATTTTTTTTGTTATTTTGGTTTTTTTTTTAGGAGCATTAGCAACTAAGGCCATATTGCTCCGGGATATGCGGTGGTCATTCCCTGACCTTTCTGCATCCTCCGTATTTGGTGGTGATGGGCTCGAACACCGGTCTAATCAAGAAGCATGTGCTATGCACTGCTGCTCCTTCCCACCTGGCTATGGAGGCGCCCCTCATTTTAGAAAAGATGTAGAGTTGCTAGAACGAGTACAGAGAAGGGCAACAAGATTGGTGAGAGGAACAAAGGGGTCCTCTTACCAACAAAGGTTTAAGTTTTGCTAATTGCAACATCTGGTGACTAGGCACCTACACATCTATTCTACAACTGTCTTTCCTCAATGCTGATGAGATTCTTCCTCCTGCTCAGATTATGAACCTGAGGGTACATGAATTCAAATTGAGGAAAGACAGTTATAGAATAGATGTGCTGGAATTTGGAGTTTGCTCACAATATGCATTTAGCATTTGCAAGGGCACATGATGCAAGAAAGCAAGCTTATAAAGCATCAGCCAAAAAAAAACCCCTTATTTCACTCGCTCCAAATGTTTGTCGTTCTGCCTTGAATCTATTTAAGCTATCACCTTCTACAACGACAGATGGAAGTTTGTTCCAGCAATCAATCACCCACTGGGTAAAGGCAAACTTCCGTACATCTATTCTACAACTGTCTTTCCTTAATTTGAATCAATGCCCTCTCAGGTGATTATTCTGTGCAAGAGGAAGAATCCCATCAGCATTGAGCATGCTCAAACCATTCAAAGTTTTATACACTTCAATCAGATCACCTCACAGGTGCCTAGTCTCCAGACACTGTAATTTGCAAAACTTAAGCCTTTCTTCATAAGAGTTCTGTTCACTAATCTTGTTGCCCTTCTCTGTACTCGTTCCAGCAGTTCTACATCCTTCTTAAAATGAGGCCTCCAGACCTATATACAGTACTCAAGGTGTGGCCTCACCATTGCCTTATGCAAGGGGATAATCACCTCCTTATCCCTGCTAGAAAAATTCCTGTATATCATTGACAAGACACCATGAGCTACTCTTGCAGACTGTCTGCACTAATCAGAAAACTTCATATCTGCCTGCACAATTACTCCCAGGTCCTTTTCATTCTCTTCCACTGTCAGTGTGGTACCACAGAGTTGATATGTTACTCTGGGATTACTGCTTCCCATATGAAGTACTTTACATTTCTCAATGTTAAACTTCATTTGCCACCTCTCAGCCCATCTGCTCAACTTTTCTAGAACTTGCTGCAGCATCCTTCTGTCATTAGTGTTGTTAATTGATTGCTGGAACAAACTTCCGTCTGTCATTGTGGAAGTTGATAGCTTAAATAAATTCATGGAAGAACTAGACAAAGTTTTAGGGTGAATGGATGGGTGTAATGGGAATTTTTTTTTTGGCTGATGCTGTATAAGCTTGCTTTCTTGCATCATATGCCTTTACTATTGCTAATGCTAATGACATGTTTCAAAAACATTAAGCATTAATCAGCATGTAGAGTAAAAAAAATTCCAGATTATTTTGATTGTGGGTGGGGTGGGCTATAGTCCAATTAGCCACTAGTTTGGGCCACCCCTGATGATGGGACTGTAGTCCCCTTTAAAATTACACAGATGTATGCTTTCCAGTGCAGCATTGTTATAGTTGTGGGTGTATGCTATATATCATTATCACAGTAAAAGCTCTGATGGTATCATGGTTTTACTAGGGGCTATGTGGATAGTTCAGGTAGAGACGTAACGATCTCAGAGCACTACTTGTGAAAGGCACAAAGTGTTTAATGCTTGATTATAAATAATATGAGATGCCATATTTATGTCTCCACTCAGGCAGCAAAATGTTTGAGCTGGGCTCCAGTTGTTACCATACTTGATCTAACATTTATTTGCAATAACTATATAAGTAGTATAGTTATTACAAATAACTATAGTTACTATTTAGTTACTATTACAGTTGCTGTAGTTAATATAGTTACTATTTTTGTAGGTTACTAGCTTGTAGTAAACATCTCCCCCACTCCTTTAGATATAATTACAGCATTTGATCAAAAAGTTTCTTGAATGTTGTAAAACATTAACCTTTAATTCAATGATAAATGTTTATAATTGTTGATATTTTTCAATATAATTTCCTTCTGATACCCATTTGTTTCCTCATGCCTGCCACTAATTAAAAACATTTCTGGATAGCATCTTTTGTGAATACTTTTAGGGGTTGTTGTAATATAACAACATGATAACTTACTATACTGGATTCCTTAAATTGACTCAGATTGTTTTTCTGTCCCATCATGTCATGTTTTAATTTTGGGAATAGTGGTGAAGGAACCAACCTTTTTTTTTTTTTTTTTTTTTTTTTGATATTTTTTGGTCTATTTATGGAAGATTTTCTCTCAACTGTGTTAAAACTTCCTGGTAGTATTAACAGTGACACCTCACAGAATGGATTTTGTTAATACCATCCCCTTGTAAACATATGCAATCAGCATGACTTTTCACGTGTTATTTTGAGGTCCACATCTTTTTTGACTTTGGTCACAATGATGTTTTCCATTTATTGTCATAGCGTTATCTTTGTAAACTGTAACAAGTAGGTGACTTTCCAAGTTTACAGCAAAATTTTCAGGTTTTTCAAATTTTGTAATTTTCACACATGGCACACAACAAATAAAGACATGACACACAACAAGAAAACAAAAGTGTTCACCCAAAGCAGCATTCTGCTAGACCAGTGCTTAACAAATTAACAACTTCTGAGCATGTGCACACCAAGTTAAAACTTGGTGTGCACATGCTCAGAAGTTATTGTAAACTCCACTCACAATACTTTAGCTACTGTTATGCATTCAAGAATTATAAGATCATTGGTGAAACTTTGAATGAACCATATGTGATACTTTTGTATCAAGTTGCAGAATGTCTAGACTTGGTTCTGATGCTGACCTGATATAACATGAAAGATGTGTCTTGTATGTCATTTTACTCTAAGGACAAAAAATTAGTCACTTGTGGTATTCGGGGCATATAACAGATTGACAAGTGTATCTTCTATGCTTGTTTGTTTGTTTTCAGCATTGAAATTAGAGTATAAGGTTAACTGTTTTCTCTGTTCACAGATCAGAACCAGCCCCAGATCTATCAGCACCCTGTGTGGGATTTTTTGGTGCACCTTCTCCAACTGCCCATTAAGTTTATGCTCATGCATTATATTTTTACTATTAACTGAAATATACTTTTTTATTTTAAAAAGAAACAATGTATGAGAGCCTCTGAAGGATAGAATCAAATATATTATTTAGGAAATAAATAAATTAACCACATTTTGCAATGTAATAATGTTATTTATTATAATATAAATCATATCAATGAATAAAACAGTATAAATCTGCAAAAGAAATATTAATAATATTTAATACTCTTATTTAATAATGTTTAATATATTATATACATAAACATGCAGACTGACTCTATCAGTAATGTATATATTCTATATATAAACTGTGAAGTGCCATTAGTTTGCGTTGTTCTTTTCAGCCATGCTGATCTGGAAACTGTTCCGATGCCTGGGCCACTGCTGCTTGCCAGAAATGGCCCAGGGCCCATTTCTGGCAAGTTGAGCAGCACGTTTATTTATTCGAATGCATGATAACTGAAATCCAAACCCTTCCGAATTTCTTGAATTGGAACGTAAGATTGACTTCGTATCGCAACTTGAGATTTACAGCAAATCAGTGAATTTGCGGGGCTTTTTTGTGCCTCCTAAATTTTGACACCCCTTGCAGCCACACTGCTCAATTGTTCCTGAAGCTGGCTGTGTTACAGATATACCAGCAAGGGTTTCCACTGTGAAATACGGCGCTCAGAAAAGATTTTGTGAATGCCAAAGAGAAGTAATAGCATTTGGCAGGTCTACAGGACAAATTCAGTAAATTCGGCTATAAAGAAATAGCCGAATTTACTGGTCTTTCAGAAAGAACACTAATAAGAGTTTAAGGAATGGTGTTAGCTTGCAGTAGCTTTTTTCTTGTGTGAAATCAACCAGAAATCATCATTAGCAGAATTATGATCAAAAGTCTGTGCTAAGTGATTGTGATAGGAAAAATATCATGATTAGTAAACAAAAATTGATTTCAAACAAAACAAGAGCTACTGCAAGTTAACCAAGGACCTCATCAGCTGATTTCTAAGAGAAATACTGTGAATGAAGAGAATTTCATAACTTGGATATCTAGAAGAGTAGGACCCCTGAAAAAGACAAAACTTTAACAGCTGCTTATAAAAGAAGCTTAGCTAATATGGGCTAAAAGGCATAAAGGTTGGATTGTTGATGACTGGAAAGCTGTGATGAGATCTGATGAATCAAAATTTTTTCTGATACTCTTAATGATGCCAAGCACTGAGTTCACAGAAGAAGCAATGTGGCATTTCATCCAGACTGCAACGTGTCATACTAACTGGGAGTTGGCACCTCCATAGCCAGATGGGCAGGAGCAGCTGTGCATAGCACATGCTTCTTGATTAGACCGGGGTTCGAGCCTGTGACCACCAAATACGGAGGATGCGGAAAGGTCAGGGAATGACTACCGCATATCCCCGGAGCAATATGGCCTTAGTTGCTAATGCTCCTAAAAACGAAATAACAACAACTGGGAGTGGCTCGGTGATGTTTTGCAGTTGTTTTAACTATTACCAAGTGGGTCCTCTACTTGAAATACCAATCAGGATGAATCAGGCTGGCTATACACATGTTCTGGATGATCAGGTTGTGCCTTTTGCTAAACATTTGAGGAACACTCATGATTTTGATACTCCTGTATTCCACGATGATAAATGTTCACAAGGCTTTTACTGTTTTGAACTGGCATGAAGAACACGAGGGAAAAGTAAAGGCATTTAAATTGGCCAACCAAGTTGCCAGATTTAAATCCTATAAAGAATGTATGAGACTACACTGAATGGACAGAATTCATGGAATACGTGGTTCCTGGGCAACATCACGCTGTCATCCCTCTCGCTAGTGAATGAACCCACCACTTGGTAGGTACATAGCATTCACGTAGATGGTAATTCAATGTCAGTATGGATAAATGTTGTGAGTTAATCGACTTTGAAAGAGGGATGATAGTGGTTGTCCGACGCATGGGTCACTCTAATGTGGAGGTGGTACAGAAATTGCACCATCCCCATTCGACAGTATCAAGAGCGTATTAGGAATATGCCTTTTACAGAATAACATCTCATCATGGATAGTGCAGTGGGTGGAGAAAGGTGGTGGATGAACATGGCCGTCAACATCTGTCTCGCATTGTTTCAGCCAACCGGAGAACAATAGTGGCACAAATCACCGCCAACTTCAACGAGGGAAGGGCCAGAAATGTCTCCACCAAGACCATCAGGTGATCATTAGCCGCAATAGGCTATGGGAGCTGCCGACCCACCAGAGTCCCATTGCTAACACCACGACACAGACTCTACACCTCAACTGGGCGAAAGAACATTGACACTGGACTTTGGATGATTGGAGATAGGTCCAGTGAGTCCCATTTCCAGTTATTTTGAGTGGATGGGAGGGTGCATATCTGGCAGAAACTGCACGAAGCTATGTACCTGTCATGTCAACAAGGAACCTATATCATCCACCTGCTTTCAAGCAGGTGGACGGTCGGTGATGGTCTGGGGTGTGTTCAACTGGCACACATTGGGACCTCTAGTATGTCTAGATGCATCTCTGAATGGTCAAGGTTACGTGACCATCCTTGCAGACCATCTGCATCCCTTCATGGTCATTGTGCACCCACAGGGCAATGGACGCTTCCAGCAGGACAATGGGCCCAACCCACAGAGCCATGGTGACTAGAACATAGTTCGAAGAGCATTCCACAGATTTTACCACCATGGAATGGCCTCCCTAATCGGACTTGAACCCTGTGAAGCATCTTTTGGGATGCTGTGGAAAGGTCTGTTCAAGCTTTGGATCCTCCACCCAGAAATGTGACAGAATTATGGACAGAGGTGCAGCAAGCATAGATGGAAATACCTGTGGAATGCTTTCTTGAACTAGTGGACTCAATGCCTCTCCCTGTGTCTCCCCTTATCTGGGTGAAAGGTGAGTCTACCCATTACTAGCTAGGCATTTGGTGATTTCTGTTCACTCAGTATATACTGAATAGAAAGTAAAACCACAACAAAAGCATCCATGAAACCTTAATGAATTACTGGCTGAATTATTTTCGGAATGGCCTAATACTGATATAACCTATTTAAGATTTCTAAAGTCTGTAATCGAATCCCTGTGAATGAGAATTCATGAAGTGAATTGTGGTAAAGAAGGGGTTACACATTATTAATAGAAATTACACAAGTGACTAATTTTGTGTCTGGGGTACTTTATCCTATTGAGAATGAAGGTTTGTTGAAAAGAACTTCAGAAAAAGTTGAAGGCTAAGGTTAATGTATTTTGATTTTTTTTTCCCTTATTCAATATGGTTTACAATATTATGTAATGAACACTAACTTATATGAGTAACCTAAGTCACCTCATTTTGTCTTAATACCCCTAGCTTGTAGCTGTGAAGGGTATTGTGTACAGCATGTGCCTTTTGTATGCAATAAAGAGTTCTTTTACCTTTATAAATGTATCCTTCTTTGTTTCTCATGCCCTCCTTTTTCATCCGTTTTCATTTTATGATGTCCGTCTCTTAAAGCATTGGTGTATGGTAAGCCTCTGCGAAGTAAATTTGCTAAATTTGGCGGTTATTCCAGCCTAGGAGGTGATTGCTCTCATCAGCTAGAGCAAATACCGTTGCTCTAGCTCATGAAATTGGGAACAACGTAAAAATAAATAGACTATTATAGATACCTTAGAGAAGATTGTAAAATGAAGGAAGTTGATATTTTCACATTATTATTTACTAGGACTACAGGATATAAATTCAGATTGTGGCAAAAAAGATGTGCCCTGAATTGTAGAAATTCAATGTTCAGCTAGATTGGATAAAAGAATTGCATAGGAAAGGTTTCCTTTGGCTGGTGCAGCAAAAGTCTAGGGCATCCTTGCACCATGTGGCTAATATCAATAATGAAGTTATAATTTTTTAAATATTGTATCTTCTTTACTTAATATCTTCATTTCACTCTTGTGAATTTGGTGACATAAATTAAATAATTCATTGCATCCTTTAAGTTTCTGATTGGTTGGTTGAAATTTTTTTAGTTATTTTCTTTTCCTTCCTCCTTTGTGCTGCATTACTATAATAGGTTGGGTTCAGTGGATTGTCTAATGAGTGGGTTGTGAAAAACATTCTAAAACTTATCTTATTTTATCTTACATACTGGTCCTCCAGGTTGGGGGTTGTGCGGGAGGCTGGTTCCCTCCCCATGTAAAAAAAATAAAAACTCATAAAGCTCAAAGAGGAAAACCGGACGGACAAAGGGATGCAACTTGGACTGGAAAAAGGAAACGAAAAGGAATAACGGACATTTTAAATAGTGCAACATGGAACATAAGAGGAGGACAAAGAAGTCGAACTACTTAAACATTTAAAACAGAAGAAAGTAAATATAGCAGTAATAACAGAAACAAAGAAAAAATTAAAAGGTATGATTATGATTATGATTCGGATTCTTATTATTCGAAAGATTATGATTCTTATACAATGATATACAGTGGAGTAGATCAAAAGGAAAGAGCTAATGGAGAGGCAGCAATATTAATAGATCGGAAATGAAAAATCAAAATACAGAGCTACACATTTCTAAATAATAGAATAATAACAGGAAGATTTAAATTAGATAGAGGTTATTTACGTATAATTGGAATTTATGTTCCAGAAGATGAAAAAGAGGAAGAAACAGATAAATTTTATTTAGAATTACAAAAAGAACTAGATAAGAATATAAAAAAGGACCATGTAGTTATTTTGGTAGATTATAATGCTCGGGTAGGGAATAAGCTAATAAAAAATATTATGAGATGTTATGGAGAAAATAAAGTAAATGGAAATGGATATAAATTAAGAGATTTTGCAACATTTAATAATTTAAAGATAACAAATACATTTTTTTAGAAAACATGATATGCATAAATATACATGGTCAGCAAGAGGTACATAATCAATAATAGACTATGTAATAGTTAGTATGAATCAGAGCTGTAATACTTAATATGTTCTACGTTGATAATAAAGTTAGTAAAATAATAAGAGGAGTTTACCTCAATATAGTACGTAGAACACTTCCGTATGATACTCTCTCAAGAAATTAAAATGGAAAAATTGACAACTTTCTGGTACATTAGAGTAAATTATAAATAATTAAATAATCAATTTAACACAATTCAAATCAATTTAAAACAATTAAAAATCAAATTAACGCAATTAAAAGAATCTAACGAAAATATTCAAAACGATTTTCCTTCCTGAAGCTGACAATGCTTTTCGACCGTATGTCATGATCACAGGAATTAAAATTACCAAATCGGGTTAAACCTGAAACTTAAATAGTGATTATTTGTCTTCGCGCATGCGTGTAAACATCCACGCATCGGAGATCAAATATTATCGTTAAGTATTTTGGCCTCGTTAAATAAAAAAGTATGTTTTTCGTTAATGGCATGAAAGGCTAATTCTGACGCTGCTGAACGAGAAGCACGAACTGAGGCTTCATGTTGATTTACACGAATATTAAGAGAAAATCGCGTCGAACCTTGGTAAGACGAGTCGCAATTACCGCAAGAAATGTTGTATACCAGATCATTAATTTGTGTTGCGAACGCGAAAAGAACCGAGCAATTCAGTATAGTGTGTAACTTCCGTATTGGCCTAGCTACAATTTTAAATTCGGTATCTTTAAAGAATCTGTTAAGCTGTTTGTGCCACTGTTCAACATATGGGACAGAAATAAAGTATTTTTTGATATTACTATTGTTGATTGGTGTAGTATTTTGTATCCTATCCTTAGCTTGTGACCATTACCACAATAAACCGAATTAGGGTACAAGCTAAGGATAGGATACAAAATACTACACCAATCAACAATAGTAATATCAAAAAATACTTTATTTCTGTCCCATATGTCGAACAATGGTACAAACAGCTTAACAGATTCTTAAAATTGTAGCTAGGCCAATATGGAAGTTACACACTATACTGAACAATCGCTCGGTTCTTTCCGCGTTCGCAACACAAATTAATGATCTGGTATACAACATTTCTTGCGGTGATTGCGACTCGTCTTACCAAGGTTCGACGCGATTTTCTCTTAATATTTTGTGTAAATCAACGTGAAGCCTCAGTTCGTGCTTCTTGTTCAGCAACGTCAGAATTAGCCTTTCATGCCATTAACGAAAAACATACATTTTTATTTAGCGAGGCCAAAATACTTCACGTTCAACATAATTATACGCAACTATTAATTGCAGAAACAGTTGAAATTAAATTACATGAGAATTCTGTTAATGTTCGGGGGCCATATTTGATCTCCGATGCGTGGACCTTTACGCGCATGTGCGAAGACAAATAATCACTATTTAAGTTTCAGGTTTAACCCGATTTGGTAATTTTCATTCCTGTGATCACGACACGATCAAAAAGCATTGTCAGCTTCAGGAAGGAAAATCATTTTGAATATTTTCGTTAGATTCTTTTAATTGCGTTAATTTGATTTTTAATTGTTTTAAATTGATTTGAATTGTGTTAAATTGATTATTTAATTATTTATAATTTACTCTAATGTACTGGTAAGTTGTCGATTTTTTCGTTTTAATTTCTGGAGGGTATCATACGGAAGTGTTCTACGTAATATATTGAGGTAAACTCCTCTTATTATTTTACTAATACTATGTAATAGTAAATCAAAAATTAGCAAAACAATGTCAAGATACTAGGGTGTTTAGAGAATATGATATTAATTCAGATAATTTTTTAGTGGCTTCAAAAATAGAGTTATGGGCTAAATGGAAGATGAGAAAAACTATTAAACAGAGGAAGGAGGAGTTGGGTTATAAAGTATATCTATTCAAGAAGAAAGAATATAAAATTTATATGAAAAAAGAATTAAAGACGAAATAAGTAAAACATCGGAGAGAGAACAAATAGAAGAAGAATGGAATAATATACGAAATATAATTCAAAAGATAACAAAAGAGACACTAGGACAATTCAGGAAAAACTATAAGAAGAGGGGGGGGGTAAAGATATGGAATAAAGAAATAGCTAAAGCAGTACAAGATAAATATCTTAAATATATACAAAACAGGACAAGTGAGAATGAAGAAATATATAAATAAGAAAGCAATAAAACTAAAGATGTAATAAGGAAGGCCAAATCAGAGTCATGGGATAGATTTATAAGCACAACAGAACTTGATTTTCATGGATGACAAAATTTGGCATATAAAATGATGAAACACTTGAATAGCACAGAGAAAGACACTTCAAGAATAAATGGAAAAACAATGGAAAAAACATTATGAAGAATTGTGGAAAGACCCAACGTATCAAACAGAAGAGATACAGTTAGACCCAGTTAATGACATAGATCTGATAACAAAAGAAGAATTAGAAAAGGCATTGAAAGCTACAAAAAATAGGAAAGCAGTAGGAATGGATGGTATAAATGCAGAACTGATCAAGTATGGAGGAAGTTTTTTAAAAGACAGGATACTAAATTTATTTAATAAATGTTGAGAACAATATAAAATACCAGAAGAATGGAAGATAGCAAAAATTATTTCAATATTTAAAAAAGGAAATAGAAATGATACAAAGAATTATAGAGGGATTAAAATACTAAATACAGTATATAAAATGTATAGCAAAATAATAAACAATAGAATTAAAATTATCTCTGATGAAATATTAATAGAAGAACAGGCAGGATTCAGAAAAGGAAGATCATGTATAGATAATATATTTATATTAAAACAAATAATAGAAAAACGCAAACAGTTTAATTTAGAAATGCATTTAGCATTTATAGATTATGAGAAAGCATTTGATCGAGTAAACAGACGAAAATTATGGGACATTTTGAGTAATAAATAATATCCAAAGCATCTTACAAAAATTATACACAGTTTCTATCAAGGAACAAAAATAGTAATAGATATAGGTAATAAATTAACAGAAGAAAGTATAATAAATCAAGGAGATAGACAGGGATGTACCTTGTAAATAACGCTGCTTAACATATATATTGAAGATATGATATGTAAATGAAAAGAAGAAATTAATACAGGTATATATTTAAATACAAAGAGTAGGATTAATACACTGTTATTTGCAAATGATCAAGTAATTATTCAAGATGAATTTGATGAATTTCAGGTATTGCTCAAAACATCAAAGGCAGATATTGTTGGGATATCAGAGACGTGGTCTCACACAGATATAAGGAATGCAGAACTGGAATTTGGAGATTACAATGTGTACAGAAAGGATAGACAGGATAGGAACGAAGGAGGGGTTATGCTATTAGTTAAGAAACACATAAAATCCAAGGAAGTGAAGCCAGTCGACATCGCTGGACAGTGCAGTGTCGAGTCAGTTTGGTGTGACATAAACATTGGGAGATCAAAACTGAGAGTAGGGGGTGTGCTATAGGCCCAATGACTCTGATGAGTATAATAAGAAACTGTACAGGGAAATAGAGTGGGCCAGTAAATCAGAGAGTCTTATAATTGGGGGATTTTAATTTCCCAGACATTGACTGGAATTCGTGGGTTGGTCACTCACACACACACACACTATCAAGGCTTTTGTGGATTTATTGGATGATTGTTTTCTACATCAACATGTTCGGGAGGCAACTAGAGGGCATAATACTCTTGATATCATTATCAGTAGGCAACATTTCTTCATGCATTAAGAATCTGCAGATAAATGAACCACTAGGTGGTAGTGATCACAGTATGCTGAAGTGGGATTTACTCAAAGAGCTAACAACCATCAGGGGTAAAGGGAAGGGTTATTGCTTTCGTAAAGGCGACTACGATGGTCTGACAGGCGCCTCCGTAGAGAGGTGGGAAGGAGCAGCAGTGCGTATCACACGCTTCTTGATTAGACCAGGGTTCGAGCCTGTCACCACCAAATACGGAGGATGCGGAAAGGTCAGAGAATGATCACCGCATATCCTCGAGCAATATGGCCTTAGTTGCTAATGCTCCTAAAAACCAAATAACGGAAATAACGATAGTCTGAGACAGTATTTAAATTCTGTACAGTAGGAACAACTGATGAGGTTACCAACAGCAAATTCAAAATTGGAAGCATTCAAAGAACTTATCTTGGAAGCTACTAGGCTTTACATACCAACTAAGGAATATTGTTCAAGGTTTAGGCCTAAATGGATGTCTGATGAACTAATGAGACATATGGCAGTGAATAAAAATGCATGGGATACATATAAATTAATGAGTGACATGTAAGCTTATGATAGATATAAGCTGGTCTGTAACCAAGTCACAAAGGAGATTAGGCAGGCAAAGGCAGATTATGAGAAATCCTTGGCAAAGGATGCAAAGAAAAACAGAAAAGAGTTCTTTACCTATGTAAACTCTAGAACGAAAGGGATGAATCAGATTGGTCCACTGGATATTGATGGATCATCAGTTGAGGATCTTGCTCAGGTGGCTAACAAACTAAATGTGTATTTTGCATCTACATTCACACATGAGGAGTTATTCAGGAAGGGAATGCCAGAGATGAAATAAACTCTGGCAGTGAGCTAGATAATTTTGTAATAACTGAGAGTAAAGTGGAGGAGAAATTATTGAGGATAAACATAAAAAAGGCACCCGGAGTGGATGGGATCTATCCAGTTATATTAAAGGAAGCAGCAAAGGAAGTAAGCAAACCCTTAGTCATAATTATGAGAGCTTCTTTGGACTCAGGGGAAGTACCCATGGACTGGAGATGTGCAAATGTGACCCCAATTCACAAAGGAGGATCAAAGGCTGACACAAATAATTATATACCTGTGAGTTTAACTTCTGTTCCAGGAAAATTAATGGAGGCACTAGTTAAAGAAGCACTGCAGGATCATCCAGACAAGACTTCAGTTATAGCTCGGACACAGCATGGTTTTGTTAAGGGAAAGTCTTGACTGACCAATTTGATTGGATACTATGATGCAGTCACAAAAGAACTGGATGCAGGGAATAACTTTGATATTATATATTTGGATCTTAAAAAGGCTTTTGATACTGTTGCACATGGAAGACTGCTGCACAAATTGGAGCAGTGTGGCATTGGAGGCAAATTGCTGCTATATGGATAAAGGGATGGTTGAGGGGGAGAAGACAGAGAGTGGTAATCAATGGACACTACTCATCATGGACTAATGTTATTAGTGGAGTCCCTCAGGCTTCAGTGTTGGGTCCATTATTGTTTTCTGTATTTATAAATAATATTGATGTTGGTATATCAAGCTTAATATCCAAGTTTGCAGTCGATACAAAGGTTGGCAGTGTTGTTAAGGACACTACTGACGCTATGCTGCTGCTGCAACAAAATCTGGAAAGGTTGAGCAGATGGGCTGAGTGGTGGCAAATGAAGTTTAACATTGACAAATGTAAAGTACTACATATGAGAAACAGTAACCCCATTGGAACGTACGAAATCTGTGGTACTACGCTGACAGTGGTAGAGAATGAAAAGGACCTGGGGTTCTTTTCAATGAAGTTCTCTGAGCAGTGCAGACTGGCTGCAAGAGTAGCTCATCATGTCTTGTTAATGATATACAGGAATTTTTCTATCAGGGATAAGGAGGTGATTATTCCCTTGTATAAGGCAATGGTTAGGCCACACCTTGAGTACTGTATACAGGTCTTGAGGCCTGATTTCAAGAAGGATGTAGAGCTGCTGGAACGAGTACAGAGAAGGGCAACAAGATTAGTGAATGGAACAAAGGGTTGCTCTTATGAAGAAAGGCTTAAGTTTTGCAAATTACAGTGTCTGGAGACTAGGCACCGGTGAGGTGATGTGATAGAGGTGTATAAAGCCTTGAATGGTTTGAGCATGCTCAATGCAGATGGGATGCTTCCTCTTGCTCAGAATAATCACCTGAGAGGGCATAAATTCAAATTGAGGAAAGACAGATGTAGGATAGATGTCCGGAAATTTGTCTTTAGCCAGCAGGTAGTTGGTTGGTGGAACAGACTTCCATCCCTTGTTGTGGAAGTTGTTAGCCTAAATAAATTTAAGGTTCAGTTGGACAGGTATTTCGAACGAACGGAGGGGTGAAATGGGAGTGTTTTTTTTTTTTTTTTTTGGCTGATGCTGCATAAGCTTGTTTTCTTAAATAGAAAACTTGTTTTCTTAGAAGAATATAAAGTTAAAATATCAACAATGAAAACTAGAACAATGGCTTTTAAAGGGAAAAATTGGTGAGAACAAAAATAGTTATAGACAATAAAATATTAGAACAAGTAAAACATTTTAAATCTTGTATGTGATATAACATATGATGTCAAGGAAGATATGAACCAGAAATTGGCGGAATTTCAAAATATATGTGGAACAATAAAAAGAACTCTGGCTAAGAAAAGAAGGAAAGAAACACGATTGAAATTTTACAAAGTAATGGCAATATCAACACTTCTTTATGGTTCTGAAACATGGATACCGAAACAAAGAGACATTAATAGAATACAAGCTGCAGAAATGAAATTTTTAAGATATGTTAGAGGATCTATAAAATTAGATAAAACACCAAACATAAATATTAGAAAGGAATTAAAGATTTACTCAATTAATGGAAAAATTATAGAATATAGACAAAGATGGAAAGAACATGTAGAAAGAATGGAAGATAATAGATTTCCTAAATTAGCTTATACATATAGAGCAAAAGGAAAAAGAGACAGAGGAAGACCAAAGAAAAGATGGGTAGACCTCTTCGAGATCGGAACTGATGGATCGCCTACTCCATGAAGGAAGATAAGATAAGATAAAATAAGAAATTTAATAATGCATTGCATCCTTTAAGTTTCTGATTGGTTGGTTGAAATTTTTTTAGTTATTTTCTTAGAATTTGTCATTTTCCTTTCTCCTTTGTGCTGCATTGCTATAATAGGTTAGGTTCAGTGGATTGTCTAATAACTGGGTTGTGAAAAACATTCTAAAACTCTGCTCGCAAAACATAAGAAATTTTGAATCTCACCGTGATGTCCATCATAACCTATAGGCATGATTCATGCTTGATAGAAAAGATGGGCGAGGATTTTACTGTGGAGGCAAAGCATGGTTTTGGCTATTTCAAACCCCACAAGAGTCACCAATCACTTAATATTGTATCGTGAAATATATTTTCGCAATACTAGGCGTTCATAGCATTTTTAAAATTTTTCATGGGGATGTACAGTATATATTCATTTTTACTAATAGGCTCAGTAGCATGAAGGTGCAGGCAGGGTCGCCATAAGTGGGTAGGCGAGGTAAGCGTTGCTTAGAGTTCAAGAGGGCCCTGAAATTTTTCGATATTGTTTTCTGATTGGTTAACGCTTATCGATATTTGGGGCAGCAAATTTTATTTTGCTTACTGGTGGCACATAGGAACGCAGTGCTATTGGATGCAGGCAGAAGATTTGGTTGTCACAGAACAACCAAACTTTTCTTAAATCCATCACATTCACAAGTGGATCCTGAATATCAGTGCTTTAATTGTTTTAGACTTCTAATGGCAGTAGCCATTGGAAGTATAAAAACTGTGATCTCATATATATATCACAAATATACGTGCTCTCAGTTCTAATCTCAGTGCTGTCCATTTCCTCTTACAGTCTGCCAAACTTTTTCTGACAGAATCCCAGTGGTTGAATCGATTGATTCAACTACTGCTCATCACAGTTTGTCCTAATTATTCGCTATATGATTTCTTTCCCTTCAAAGGTGGTACTTGGGCATATATCTATTCTGATATTTCTTGTCAGAGACTTAGCAATTTGAAATCTCCTCCTTTTCATCATCTCTGGTTGAAAATCTCTCTACCACATTCTTTCAAATTCATCTGTTGCCTTTTTTTTTCTTTTTTTTTTGTCTCCCAACTCTACTAATCACTTGAGACTTTTTCACTTCCTCTCTTTGAAACTTTACCTTCTGCAGTCCAACTTTCCTAAAAGTGAGGTAATTTTCCTTGGCGATTTTAATGTTCACAACTCCAGCTGGCTTCCATTTTCTAGTCACACAGACCCAGCTGGTTGAGATGCTGAGGCTTTTGCAATTACTAATGACCTTACATAGATTGTTCATTTACCTACCAGAATACCATACAATCCTAACCACACAGCCAACATGCTTAAATCTTTTTCTCACAAACAGCCCTTTTAAGTACACAGTTGAAGTGAGTGGTCCTTTAGGCTCCTCAGATCACAACTTGGTGATTGTCTGTTCTCCAATGGAGCCTTTATCTCATGGAAGACAAAGGCTCCATTGGAGAATATTCCTAACCTCATATTGTTTGGCATTACAAGAATGCAAAATAGGATGACCTGTGAGATTTCTTTTCTTCTTTTCCTTGGTCGGATTACTGTTTCAAAACTTCTGATGTCACTGTTTGCTCAGATCGTGTCAGTGAAATTATTCTTGTAGGAATGGAATCCTTTATTCCACACTCCACTTTAAAATCTCGTCCTTTATCTAAACTTCAAGAGGCTGTTCAAGAGAAGAACGTTGCATATTGTAATTGGCTTGTATCCAGATCTCCAGGTTCATTTTCTGTAGGCAGAAAATGAACTTTACTACTAAGTACTAAAGCTTGCAATAATCATAAAGCAGTTATTAATCAGTCCAAAATGGATTTTGAACAGGTTAAGAGAAGAAATCTTGCTTCTTGTCCAAATGGTAGTTGAGCATTTTTGTCTCTTAACAAAGATATTGGCTGCAACTTTTGCCCATCTCCGTCAAAACCATATGGTTCTATTGCCACTTCAGCCAAAGATAAAGTTGACCTGCTAGCATTCTGTTTTTCTTCCAACTTCTGTATTGATGATCTTGATAAACCTTCCCACCATCCCCAGTACACTCCATTCAATGTCTCCTGTGGTCTTCCATCAAAAGGTTGTCAGAAGGATTTTGAACAGTCTTCATGCTAAGAAAGCTCCAATCCTTACGGTATTTCTCCACTTGTTCTTAAAACCTGTGCTCAGGAGCACAGGTTTTAAGAACAAGTGTTGCCTTTTTTCGCTTTCTTATTCCAATGCTCTTTGCCCTTCTGCTTGGAAATTCTCTCATATCTGGCCAGTTCCTAAAAAGGTTCCAATTATTGTCCCATTGCACTTAATTCTACTCTTTCTAAAGTAATGGAAAAATCAATTAACCCCAACTCTTAAACTATATAGAAAACTTCCATCTAATCAACGTTTGCCAGCCAGTATGGATTCCATTAGTGTCAATCCACTGGTGATGTTCTGACTTTTGTTATCCATCTATGGACAAATTCAATGGAAAAAAGTTTGGTGAAACTCAAGCAGTTGGTCTTGACATTTCAGAAGCTTTTGATTGTTTTTGGGATAACAGTCTTCTAAATAAGCTTCCATCTTATGTTTTGCCAACTATTTTTTATAATTAGGTATCCAGTTTTCTCTCCGACCACTCACTGCGGGTGATGGTAGATGGCTCTCTGTCTTATAACTTCTCCACTAATGCTCGTGTTCTCCAAGGTTCAGTTCTTTCTCCCACTCTTTTCCTCTTGTATATTAATGACCTTCTTCAATTTTCCAGAAGTTCTATTCATATTTTTGCTGATGATAGCTCATTGCGTTCCACCTTCCAGTTTAAGAAACCTTGCCCTGCACAAACAGCTTCAACTTCTTGAATATTCAATATATATACATATTTCCTGAAAATTACAATCTGTAGAAGTTCAAGTCTAATGGCAACAAGTATTTTCTGTCATCTTCTCAACCTTCAAACCCAAGTACGGTACTAAGTACTTACTTATCCACACTGTTTGTCCCAGTTAGGGGTCAGACATTTGGATGGAATGCTTCAACTTAGTACGGTTGCCACAATCTGCTGGAGTGAGCCTTAGTTCCTGCATATCTTGCTGCACTCTGCTCTCAATTGTCATCTTTGGCCTGCCTCTCTTCCTTCTACCTGGAACTTGGCAGCTAAGCACATGCTTGGTAATGTGAGTAAATTATGGCACTGGATGTGCCCCACCATCTAAGTCTGTTTTCTCTAATCTTCAAGTTGATGGGTACAGTTTTCATTTCCTATCTCACATCTTCAATCTGCCTTCTATCTCTTAGGATTATTCCCAAACTTCACCTTAGCATTCTCATTTCTGCTGACATTAATGCTCATTCTTCTTTTCTTGTGACAGCCCAGCACTCTGAGCCATATAACATACGTGGCCTTACCACCTGTTTGTAAATTTTTCATTTCAGTTTAGTTGGCATCTTCTTGTCTTTCAAAACACAACATATCCCACTGCTCGGCCCATCCAGATTTTATTCGGCTTCAGACGTCCTGTTCACAGCTACCAATAGTGTCTAGCACTAACTTAAGGTAATTGTCGTGGTACTAAGTACTATAGGTTCTAATACCTCTCATTTTTGGGTATTTTCACAAAAAAAAAAAAAAAAAGTAGCAGCTGGCTGGAATCTTTCTCATATGTTGAAGTTTCATACATCTCTCAAAAATCTATTAAAAATTTTAATATAGTTAATAAATAACTAATTTTGGAGAGATGTATGAAACTTCAACATCATGATGATGATGATGATTAAAATTTTTAATAGTTTTAACGGATAGTGACCAGAGGTGTATTACTAAAAAAAAAAAAAAAAAAATAGTACTGGAATGCTCATCCTCCAGAAGACTATATGATAACGCCACATCGACTGTACAGTAACTGAATCAGACTTCAGACTCACGGTTCATAGAGCAACCAGTTCTAGCGTTCAGCTCATTGTGAATCAAAATGCAGCATTCGCACACATCACAGTATATCTCATTTGTTGGATCTCTTTATCTAACATATTGTACAGTATATAGTAAGAAACGTTCAAGTTTCATTGCAAAATTTATATTTTTGTTTTTAAATATAATGGGTTAGTCTCTTTTGGGTTAGTCTCTTTTTCTAGAGATTAACCCATGTTTAGTCTCTAGAGCTAAGTTCCAGTCAACCCTTCCCTATCTCTTCCATCATGCAGTATGATTGATGACTTTTGAGGTTATGATGAATGTCGTGGCGAGATCCAATATTCCTTACATTTCGAGGGTACAGCTCTAAAACGGTGTTCGCAGGCCGGCCGGCCGCTAATTAGTATACCGGACCGAACCTACTGGTAACTCTCTGGGAAGTTTCCGGATCAACTAGTGTATAATCTTGCTACCTCTACTCTGCCAGATAGTGACTGGAGGGAGTCTGAGTAGTGTGTATGTGGGGAGCATTGTCGAGGCCACGTTATGTCAAGGATCTGGGTATATTCTTACCACGTGTACGCCATATCCAAAAATTTCATTACTTCATACAGCATGTCCCACTCACTTTTTCTTACTATTGAATACACCATGAATTGTCAAAGTAACAGATCAAGCTTATCTGCGAAAAGATCTAAACCTCCCAAGCACTTCCTAATTCATTTCGCAAATATACATGGTCTCAATTCTAATCTCAATGATGTCCATTTCCACTTGCAGTCTGCCAAACCCCATGTACTTTTTCTGACAGAATCTCAGTTATCGGTTGATTCAAGTACTGCTCATCTCAGATGCCCAAATTATTCACTGTATGATTCCTTTTGCCTCAAAGGTGGTACTTGTGCATATGTCCCTTCTGATATTCCCTGTCAGAGACTTGGCAATTTGGAATCTTCTCTCTTTGATCTTCTCTGGCTTAAAATCTCTCTACCTCATTATGTCAAATTCATCTGTTGTCCCTACCATTCTCCCAACTCCACTAATCACTTGGAGCTCTTTGACTTCATCTCTTTGCAACTTGACTTTCTCCAGTCCAACTTTCCTAACAGTGAGGTAATTTTCCTTGGTGATTTTAATGTTCACAACTCCAGCTGGCTTCTGTTTTCTAGTCACACCGACCCAGCAGGTCGAGATGCTGAGGTTTTTGCAATTACTAATGACCTAGCATAGATTGTTCATTTACCTACAAGAATACCAGACAATCCTAATCATACAGCCAATATGCACGATCTTTTTAACACAAACAACCCTTCTAAGTACACGGTCGAAGTGAGAGGTCCTTTAGGCACTTCAGATTACAACTTGATGATTGTCTCTTCTCCAATGGAACCTTTATCTCATGGCTATTCCCAACCTCGTGTTGTTTGGCATTACAAGAATGCAAAATGGGATGACCTGCGAGACTTCTTTTATTCTTTTCCTTGGTCAGATTACTGTTTCAAAACTTCTGATGTCAACGTTTTCTCAGATCATGTCATTGAAATTATTCTTGCAGGAATGGAATCCTTTATCCCACACTCCACTTTAAAATCTCGTCCTTTATCTAAACCATGGTTTTCCAATAAATGTGCTAAGGCTATCCAAGAGAAGAATGTTGCATATCGTAATTGGCTTGTTTCTAATTCTTCAGTTTCATTTTCTGCCTACACCAAAGCTCGCAACAATTGTAAAGCAGTTATTAATCAGTCCAAACTAGAGATTGAACAGGCTAAAAGTAGAAAACTTTCTTCTTGCCCTAATGGTAGCCAAGCATTCTGGTCTCTTGCCAAAGCCATTGGCCGCAACTTTTGTCCAACACTGCTCCCACCTTTGTCAAAACCAGATGGTTCTGTTGTCACTTCAGCCAAGGATAAAGCTAGCATCCCATTTTTCTTCCAATTCATGTATTAATGATCTTGGTAGAACACCTCCCACCATGCCCCATTCAATGCCTCCTGTGGTCTTCTGTCAAAAGGATGTCAGAAGGATTGTGATGAATCTTGATGCTAAGGAAGCTCCAGGTCCTGATGGTATTTCTCCACCTGTTCTCAAAACCTGTGCTCCTGAACTTACTCCTGTTCTTTGCCACCTTTTTTCACTTTCTTATTCGAAAGGTGTTTTTCCTTCTGCTTGGAAATTTGCTCATATCTAGCCAGTTCCTAAAAAAAGGGTGACAAATCCCTCCCATCCAATTATCGTCCCATTGCAATTACTTCTACTCTTTCTAAAGTAATGGAGAAATCAATCAACCGCCAACTCTTAAACTACCTAGAAACCTTCTGTCTGATCAACGATCACCAGTATGGATTCCGTCAGTGTCGATCCACTGGAGATATTCTGGCTTATGTTACCCATTTATGGACTAATTCAATGGAAAGGTTCGGTGAAACACGAGTAGTTGCTCTTGACATCTCAAAGGCTTTTGATCATGTTTCGCATAAAGGTCTTCTAAACAAGCTTCCATCTTCAAACAGCTTCCATTACTAAAAACAGTTGGCAAACATGGTTTGCCAACTGTTTTTAGTAATTGGTTATCCAGTTTTCTCTCTGATCGGTCACTGAGGGTGATGGTAGATGGCTCTCTGTCTTCGAACTTCTCCACTAATGCCAGTGTCCCCCAAGGTTCAGTTCTTTCCCCCACTCTTTTCCTCTTGTATATCAATGACCTTCTTCCATTGACTGGAAATCCTATCCATAGTTTTGCCGATGATAGCACATTGTATTCAACTTTCCATTTTGAGACACCTTGTCCTGTTCAATCAGCTTCAACTTCTCGAAAATCTGCTACCAATTCCTTAAATGCCGATCTTCAGGTAATTCTCCAGTGGAGCAAAGACAACTTAGTTGATTTCAACCCTTCTAAAACTCAGTCTTGTCTTATATCTCGCAAAAAGGATTCATCTGCTCCTATGCTTATCTTTAGTGACACTCTGATTTCTAGGCAAAATGATATATCTCTTTTGGGGATTACCCTGACTTCTAATCTCTCTTGGCACAAGCACATTACAAATATTGCTTCCTCTGCATTTAAAAAACTTTATTTTCTCTTTTTACTTTTCTTCCAAACAGCTGCTCACTCTGTACAAATCGCAAATCCGCCCTGCCATGGAATATTGTTCCCACATCTGGGGTGGTGCACCCAGAACCTCTCTCAGGCTTCTTGATTCCATTCAGAAGAGGGCAGTTAGGTTAATTAATGATTCATCTCTAACAGAGTCTCTCCACTCGCTTTCTCATAGATGTACTGTTTCTGCTGCATCCTCTTCTACATCTGCTGCCTCTTCTACAGATACTTCCATGGGCACTGTTCTTCTGAATTGGCTTCTATAATTCCCACTCTCTCTTTCAAAACAGTTCTAACACGTGCCGCCACCAGCCAACGTCCATTTACTCTCCAACTTCAAACCTACAGAACCAACTTTTCATCTTCCTCATTTATTCATTCAACTGCCGTTTTCTGGAACAACCTTCCTTCATACATATTTCCTGAAAATTACAATCTACAGAAGTTGAAGTCCAATGTCAACAAATATCTTCTTTCGTCTTCTCAACCTCCAACCCAAGCACGGTACTGAGCTATAGGTTCTAATACCTCTCGTGTTTGGGGTTCACATAAAAAAAAAAAAAAAATAAATAAATAAATTTTTAAAGAAATCTATTAATTTTAAAGATTACTATTAATATATAATTTTAGTAGCAATGGGTAAAATAGATATTTCTCCCTCCCCTTTGATTATGGCCTTGTTTCATAATATTAGGTGTATAAATTTAATGATTTTCTATTATGACATTTATTAAAAAAAAAGTACCGGAACTGACATACATTTATTTCCTATTTCTCATTTTTAAAGTTGGAGCCACCTCCTGTTCTCAGAGGCACTGCAATTTTTAAGGAGGATAAGGTTTGTATTATACAATTATGCTATCTTTTTTAATAAGCTACTATTGATTTCAATATCTGCCACTGTTGATTTCAACTGGTAGTGCCAAAATAAAATACTAAATTTTCGATTTTTCTTTGGAACATATTTTAATCAGATCTGCCTAAATTGTTTAATTTCAGTTTATTGTCATATGACAGTGACAAAAGATATGTATAAGATAATAAATGAAGATAATAAATTAATTACCTTATCTATTGCTAATAAATGCTGACAGAAGCACATAAGACTAGAAACCAAAGCCAGATTTTCCGGTCTCCATTTATTTAAGGATGTACTGTGGCTGTGCAGTTCCATTGTTGAAGGGGAGGAGGGTCACTTTTGAAAGCTTTGATGTTGTTTTTATTGCTTTTAACTCCATAGTTTTTATCAGTATATTTTATTTTTATATTAAATATACAGTTATATCCTGTGTTTATTTTATCAAAGTTTTTTGTTCTCACATATATGAGTTGGTGTATTCATTGCAGTTATTACAAGTCATTATTTTCCCAATCCCAAAGGCCAGTATTGCTCAGGCATGTTCACTCTTTCAGGTTCGGCCCTGAGTGTCAAGTGTTTTCCGAGTGATCAAGTGATTTAAAGTGATTCTGGAGTGTGCTTCTCAATTATATTTAGTTTATTATATTTATAGTGATCTTTATTTTTCAGTACTTCATAAGTAGGCTTTGCTAAAAGGATCTAGCAAACTATCAGAAAGGAAAGTCACCTTTCTTTTTTTTCTCTTATCTCAAACTAACCACCAACCCTAATAATTTATAGCCGCTGCTTTGTCACTTGGTGGCACTGCTCTTGCCTCCTCATGGTGGGGCCGGAAACCTGGGAGTTGGAAGCTACACTCCCAGGGCTAAAAACAGCAAAACTTGAGTAGTAAAGTCACTGCTTCCCAAGGGACTTTAGAGAAGATCCCACTAAATCGACCTGCTGAAGAACCAGAAAATACCGCCAAAAGGCAAAGGACAGACAGTTCTAAACCATCACCGATGCCTTTATTCCTAATCATTCACTACACTGGAGAGGAGACATTAGGAAAGAAATCCCCATTTTTCATCTAAAAAGTCTTGGAAGGACTAGCTGGAACACCAAAAATGGTCAGGTGATTCCGATCTGGGGATTTGTTAGTTGAAACGTCCAGTACTAGACATTCAGAAAAGTTACTGAATGTATCGAACTTTGGAGGTATACCAATAGTGGTCACCCCTCCCCCACCCATAACACCTTAAACTCTTAGCAGGGAGTAATCTCCAAATTGGATCTCTTACACGTTACTGAAGAGGAAATCAGCAACGAACTCCAAAATCAAGGAGTGAAGAATTTAAAACATATTTCTATTTGGAGAGATGGAAATATAATACCAACCAAAACCCTAATTCTGACTTTTAATACAAAAACGTACCACCAACTGCCAAGTAAAAGCATATATCCCAAATCCCTTGCGCTGTTTCAAATGTCAAAAATATGGACACTCGCAGACTGCATGTAGAAATACACCGATATGTGCCAAATGTGGATCCAAAGAACATCAGATCAACGACTGCCAAGCTCCAACTCCAAAGTGTCCAAATTGTAAAGGAGAACATCCTGCCTACTCCAGAACATGTGAAAGATGGAAAAAAGACATACAAAAATATAAAACAGACCACAATATTACATACCAAGAAGCAGAAAAATGATCCAAACCAACTGTAACCAGTAGACCAATGTACTTACAAGTAGCAACTAGATTTAAATCAGTTGAATGTCAAACTGAAATCTCAGTTTTCCCCAAATGAATCTTTCTCACCACAAGTCAAACACTTACTCCAAGCAAAACAAGATAAACATAAGAAAACTGTAAACACACCAATCTCAATTCCCTCAGATTCTCCAATCTTGCAACAATGTAAGAGTAATGAAGGACCACGTAATCACAAACCTACTTTTGAATTTATGGAATTTGAGAAAACAGAAAAGTTAGATGAGGAAGTATTGGAAATCCATGCTGAAGAAGAATAAGAAGAAGATATGGATACCGGAAAACCTGTCTTTCCCAAAAAAGATAGATTAAGGACAGAAAAACAGAAGACAGCCACCCAATGAAAACAGCTCGAGGGGCTGAGAAAATATAAATAATGGATAAAATTATTCAGTGGAACTGTCGAGGATTACGAACTAATTTTGATGATGTCCAGTATCTGATCAACAGTACACACCAATCTGTATCTGTCTCCAGGAAACATACCTTAAACAGCAAGATACTTTCAATATCAGGAACTATTCAATTCATAGAAGAGACCCAATAACTGATGGTATAACCCATAGAGGAGTTGCTATTTTAGTAACATATGTTCAGTAAACATTCCACCAAGAGAAGATGTCTCTTATGAAGACTTAGATGCATTATATTGCAACAACTGCCTCCCCCTCTCTGTTTGATTGGAGATATGAATGGTCACAATCCCCTGTGGGGATGTTCAGACTACAATAGAAGAGGACGTATCATCGAACAACTACTAGATAACCACAACCTCTTGCTTCTCAACAGGGGCAACCACACTTACTTCCGCTTTTTCCAACTCAGATCACTACAGCAATAGACCTTGCCATATGTACGCCTACACTTTACACAAAATTTAATTGGGAAGTATTTGAGGATCCTCTTGGTAGTGATCATTACCCAGTAATTTCTACACTGGTGGATGACTATCCATATCATACCAGCAGGACTCCTGGCTGGAAAATAGATAAAGCTAACTGGGAAGAGTTTAGGAGGAAAGCAGTTTTCAACACCAATATCATTGAGAACAAAACATTAGATGTTGCACTAGCACGTCACAGAAATCATACAAAATGCAGGCAAGCTCACAATCCCAAAAACTTCATCACATTTCCCAAACTGTCCGAAGGCATGGTGGAACACCAATTGTACAGAAACAAGAAAACAACAAAATGGAGCGTGGAATTGATTCCGTAGATATCCAACTATGGAGAATCTGATTCATTACAAAAGAATGCGAGCTATAGCACGATTCATTAAGAAACACAGTCGAAGGACAGCATGGATCCGATTCACATCTACAATAAACAAGTCAACAAATGCTCATGTAGTCTGGAATAAAATAAGAAAAGTGACAGGTAAATATAGAAACAGGCCATCATCAATACTAGTCTACGATGGAATTAGTCTGACTGACCGTACAGTTATAGCAAATATATTAGGTGAAATTTTTGCAAAAGCATCAGCAAAAGTCTCTTACCCTCCAGAATTTCTGATAAAAAAAGAAAAAAGCAGAAAAAAATAAGATCAATTTTAAATCAAAGGGAAATGAGTCCTACAATCAACCATTTACCATAAACGAACTGCATGAAGTTTTGTCCATAGCCAGACCGAGTGCAGTAGGACCGGACAATATACATTATGATATGATCAAGCACCTAAATAAGACTGAATTAGAAAATCTATTGAAACTGTATAACAGAATATTCCAAGAAAATGTATTTCCAAACGCATGCTGCCATGCAATAGTACTAGCCTTCCCTAAACCTGACAAAGACTTAACAAATCCAAGTAACTATCGACCAGTTGGTCGACCAATCGACCAATTTTTCTAGCAACTATCGACCGATTTTTCTAAACAACTGGCTCTCACCAGTTGTCTAGAAAAATTATTGGAAAAAAAATGATAAATAAGAGATTGGAATGGTATTTAGAGGAAAATAACATCTACACAAACATGAAATGTGGTTTTAGGCATCACAGGTCTACACTAGACCACCTGGTTAGGATAGCAGCCAACATCAGAAATGCATTCGTAAGATCACAACATACGGTAACCGTATTTTTTGACATCGAAAAAGCATGTGATACTACATGGAGATATGGGATCCTATGAGACATGCACCATGCTGGACTCAGAGGTAATCTTCTTATGTTTATCCAGAATTTCCTTATGAACAGAACCTTCCAAGTCAAAATGCAAACATCTTTCTCCAAAATCTACCAACTACAAGAAGGCATGGCGCCTCCGTAGCCAGGTGGGAAGGAGCAACAGTGCGTAGAACACGCTTCTTGATTAGACCGGGGTTCGAGCCCGTGACCACCAAATACGGAGGATGCGGAAAGGTCAGGGAATGACCACCGCATATTCCCGGAGCAATATGGCCTTAGTTGCTAATGCTTCTAAAAACCAAAAAAAAAAAAAAAAAAAAAAAAAACAAGAAGGCATCTCACTTGGCTCAGTCTTAAGTGCCACTTTGTTTGCCATAAAAATTAATTCAATCACAAACCAACTCCCTCCTTCAGTGTCACATGCATTATGTCGATGACTTTAGTATCTCTAGTCAGTCCCAGAACATGAGAACAATCGAGAGGCAGTTACAATGTGCAGTCAGCAATATAAGTAAGTGGGCACTAGATAACAGATTCAGACTATCAACACAAAAAACAATATGTGTACATTTCTGCCGCAAAAGAAATCTCCATCCTGATCCTAAATTAAAACTAGAAGGCCAAAATATACCAACTCAGCCGAAAGCAAAATTTCTTGGGCTAATCTTAGAAACGAAACTCACATTCGTGGAACATATCTGGAAGCTGTACGAAACATTTTAACATACTTAAAATCCTCTCATCAACAGCATGAGGAGCAGTATTAATTAGATCAAAGTTGGATTACGGAGCCGCAGTGTACGATTCAGCATGGAAAACAGCTCTGAAATGGCTGGACCCAGTTCATCACAATGCACTGCGTATAGCCACTGGTGCCTATCACATTTCTCCCATATATAGTCTCTATGCCGAAGCCAATGAACCATCCCTAACACTTAGACAACAAAAACTGGCGATGGCTTATGCATTTAAAATAAAATCTATGCCCGGACACCCCCTTGGGAGACACTCTTTGATCAACGTTGCAGAAATATTTATCAGAATCGTCAACAAGCAAATTGACCCCTGGGGATCAGAATGCAATAATTCTTAGCAGTACATAACCTTAATATAGACAGGGTAGCCCACTTGTCAGTTCACACCTCTCCACCATGGGATTCACATATCCCAATTTGTGATTTCTCCTTACAGAAATGGAATAAAAATGTAATACCTGCAACAATCTTTCAACAGTTACATGCAGAGTTACATACAGTTACACAGACTTCAATTTTCTGACTATATTCCAATATACACACAGATGGCTCCAAAACAGACACTTTAGTGGGAGCAGCAGCTGTTTTCCCAGATATTATATTAACACAACAACTACCAAAATACACAGCAGAATTGTACGCACAAAAAATAGCCTTAGCTCGTATACAAAATATGCATTACAAAAGAAGTGTAATATTCACAGATCCTTAAGTTCATTACAAGCCATGCAGAGCAGAGGTACACCCAAACACCCAATTCCCTGGCATATACAACAAATACTGACTGACTGTGCTGTAAATGAACAGGAGATACATTTTTGTTGGATCCCAGGACATACAGGGATTGCTGGAAATGAAGCAGCGGACAGATCAGCAAAAGAAGCCATACTGCAGACAGGAGAAGAGATCTCAGTCCCCTATTTTGATTACAAAGCTGTGATATGGCATACTTGCCTGATGCAATGGCAAGAAACTTGGAATCTACAAACTAAAAACAAACTGTACCAAATAAAGCGGAAAATTGAAAACTGGGTTTCTAGCACACGAAAGTCAAGAAAAAAAGAACCAGTACTGGCCAGACTAAGAATCGGGCATACCCATCTTACACATTCTTTTACCACATTATATATTGTAATGTATTATTTTCCAGCGTAAGAAGTTTCTCGGGTAAAAAGTACGTGATAAAGAATACACAGTGTATTATTATAATGACATTTTCTCACTTAATACATTTTTTAAATAGGGAAAATCTTTATTTTTAGATTAAAAAAAATATTAAACAATATAAACATTTTGGTAATCAAACAAGTTAATGCAAAGCATCACTTTAGTTCGTAGTAAATCACTGAAGTAGATGAAATGGCATTGTTTTTTTACATCTCACATCCGAATGCCTTCACAACGAGTTGCCCTGATATTACACTACCTCGAATAAGCAATCACCAGTGGTAATGTTACATGTTCTCGGCAGATACTACCATCTCAATCCCGGATGGTGGTATCCGCTGAGAATAATAGTAGTAGAGGCATGTGATGCAAGAAAGCAAGCTTATGTAGCATCAACAAAAAAAAAAAAAAAAAAAAATCCATTTCACACATTCATTCCCTCTAAAAGTTTGTCCAGTTCCTCCTTGAATTTATTTAAGCTATCAACTTCCACATCGACAGATCTATGCTACAACCACCTTTCCTCAATTTGAATTTATGACCCTCAGGTTTGTAATCTGAGCAAGCGAAATAATTCCATCAGAATTCAGCGTGCTCAACCCATTCAAGTCCTTATACACCTCAATCAGATCACCTTGCAGGTGCCTAGTCTCCAGCCACTGCAATATGCAGAACTTAAGCCTTTCTTGGTAAGAGGACCCCTTCATTCCCCTCACCAATCTTGTAGGCCTTCTGTGTACTCACTTAAGCAACTCTATATCCTTCCTAAAATGAGGCCCCCAGACCTGTACACGGTACTCAAGATGTGTGGCCTGACCATTGCCTTATACAAAGGGATAATCACCTTCTTTTCCCTATTAACAAAATTCTTGTATATCATTGACAGTACCCCATGACCAGCTCTGGCAGCCTGCCTTCACTGCTCAGAAAACTTCATATCTGGCTGCATAATTACTCCCAGGTCTTTTTCATTTTCTACCACCCTAAGTGTAGTACCACACAATTGGTACATTTCTCTGGTGTTACTTCTACCCATATGCAGTACTTTGCATTGATCAATGTTAAATTTCAGATGCCACTTCTCAAGTCATCTGCCCAACCTTTCTAGATCCTGTTGTAGTAGCACACTGCCATTAAACGATAAGTAACATTATTTTTCTCTACAGCATGCAGTAAGTGACATATTGCAGTTGTTTGCAACAATATCCATAATTGGATAGTGTCAACCATGGGAAGCATAGTGAAGCATTTGCTTCACTATGCTTCCCTTGAAGTTTTGATGCTATTCCCAGAACTATTCCCATGAAGTTCTGAATTTTAAGTTCTGTATTTTTGTCCATCTACCATATTGGCCATAATTATTTGTCCCTCAGAAATTTTATTTTAATGCTACAAATATGTATTAATTATTAATTATACTGATTATATTATGTGTTTCTAATTTGAAGTTTTATAGTTGGGAGGAGGAATTCCAACGAGTTCATCCTTCCAACTGAGTATTTGGTAATAAGTTTAATGAACAGAATGTTAATCAATTAGAAATCCTCAGTTTAAAAATGTTTCTCATAGGCAGAGTAAAATACAGCAGGCCCTCATTATAATGCGATTCGCTATAATGCTGTTCTTATATTATAACCCATATCTGACTATAACGCTATCACAAATCAGATTGCATTTTTGGCATATTTAACGCTCTATTAACGTTAATCTGTAACGCTCTATTACAGATTGCATTTTTGGCATATTTAACGAAATCGTTTCATTTGATGGAGTCGATAGCTTGAAAATGAATAGCAAAACAGCATTAAAATGTTTCCCATGCCGACTTGAGAAATTTTCTCACGTTCAGTGAAATTTTTTCGCACCCAATTTAATTGCAGTACAGTGACTTGTTACATAGTTCCAAGATCAACATTTAAAAAATGATCAAGTGTATTGCTTATAATATTTGCGTTATATGCATTTATCTGAAGTCTGGTCATCACTCAGTACAGTACATATTAGACATTGTGCGTAATGGACAGTTTACTCGAACATTGTATCATAATTAATGCAACCAATACAGTTACATTTTCAAAGAGTTAATAATGGTGGATAAGAATGAAAAAGCAACAACGTCTGGACGCAGTACGAAGACTACAAATGTAAGAAAAAGACTGAATTTGAAAATTAAATTAGACGTTTTGAAACAAATCGATTCCGGTCGACAAGTGGATGAAGTCCATAATTTAGGACTGGCAAGTTAAACTGTAAGAACAACTATAAAAAATAAAGAATTAATTTTAGCAGCAGGAAAGACAGCTGTTCCACTGCAAGTAACTAGGGCTAGGCCGGCTATTAGGATTGAAATGGAGAGACTAACTAATTTTATTGAAGATAATATCCAATGCAGAATTCAGTTAAGTTAAATATTATAAAAAAAAGAGAGAGAGATTAGCCTATATGATTATCTGAAGAAAATTTACCTAAAAAAAAAAAAAATGTGGAACTATTTAAAACTAGTAAGGGCTGGTTGAATAGATTTAAAATCCAAGGAGAAGCCACACGCACAGATCAAGGAGCCGAAACTTTCAAAAAAGAACTTGTTAAAATTATTGAAGAGGGGTATTATGTGTTATACTTCTCAACAAGTTTTAACATAGATGAAGCAGGACTTTTTTGGAAACAAATGCCTAAAAGAAGTTTCTTATTTAAAGAAGAAAAAAAACATGCCAGGTTTCAAAGTGGCAAAGGATCAGTTGACTTTATTGTTGGGTGGTAATGCTGCTTGGGCTTTAAAATTAAAACCCCTTTTAGTTTACCAGGAAGATGGCCAAAGTACAACCCAAAATTGACACATTTTTCATGATTAAATTCATCAATTAAATTAAATCAATTTAGATCAATTAAATTCATGATTTTAATTGGAATTTTAAGTTTAATTTTGATACTTAAGTAGTTATCACATAATTATATACGTATGTAATGCAGAATATTTTATATATATTCTGCATTACATATTCTGTATAAATATTTGAATATTAAATATTTTAACCAACATTTGTGCATCTTTTCACTACTGTTTATTATTGATTAGGAAATATCCTATGGTACTGACCGCAACTCACAAATACATATGTTACCTTATGGGAATGCGGTACTCACTTAGCGCATATTCACTTAGTGCTCTGTTTTTCCGGAATGAATTATCAGCGTTAAGCAGGGGTCACTTGTATTTATAAATTCTGAAATAGTACTTAAAAATTATCTTAACTTGTGTATGTGTATCTTTTCATTTTTATTTGTGTAGTTAATATTTCATATCCTTAGGTCATTTTTCCCTCTAAGATGTTTTCCCTCGTAAGAAGTTCTAAACCTCTAGTCCCTTGGAAATCTTCTTAATAGGGTTCTACTGTGTATATTGTAATTAGTTTTCACATGTAATTGATCTACTTGTCATTTTCCTGTTATTCATGTTGTATTAATTATTGTCCTATCATTGTCTCATTAACATAACTGTTATAAATTATTGTAAATCCCTTTGCTTTCCTTAACCCTGAAGGGATGATCGTTTGTATTCTGATGTAATGCAATAAAGCTGTGTGTGTGGAAACAATTTATATATAAAAAAAAAACAATTAGGAAAAAAGAAGGAAAGAATAGATGACCACAAATGTAAGTAGCTGCGTAAAGCAATATCCAACAATACATCATATAACCTATAGAAGTATTATAAAAAAAAAAAAAAAGCAGAAAAGGTGTAAAGAAACAAATAAAATAAATAACAAAGACAGAAGGGAAAATACAAATTCTATTCTTTTTCTTTTCTTTCCTTCTTTTTTTTTTTTTTAATAAATATTGTTTCTGTAGGTTACATGACACATTGCTGGATATTGCTTTAAGCAATAAAGCAATATCCAACAATGGATATTGCTCACTTACGTTAGTGGTCATCTACTCTATTCTTTTTTTCTTTCCTTCCTTTTTGTAATTATTATTTTTACAATAAAATTGTAAAAATAATAATTACTATTATTAATAATGTTAATAATAAATTAGTTAATTATTAATAATAATTAATAATGAACTACATGCTACAACTAGCATGTAGTTCGTGCTAATTGCTTTGAGCTGCACATACTGCCCTCTTTATTCTGTCTGTATTATAATCTGTTTTTATTTTCTATTAACAACTTCATTCCTTCTTTTTGGCAGTAGTCTGGTGTAGCTGTGAGTGCCTAAGCTTTCTGTTCTTACTGTTGCTGCATTAGGGCCTCCAAGGTGTGATTTTATTGCTTCAGTGGGTTGGCATTTTAGTTAATGTCTGTGTCCATCTCTTGTGGTAATTTACATTACGTTTGAAATGCAGTGATTTTCATGGCTGTTGTATCCAGGGGAGCCCCCTCTGATGAGACTGGATGTAATGATCATTTTTGCTTATTCCTTGATTCGTTTGTCTCTTATATATGCTTTCTTTTAGGGTTATTTATTTTGTCATTTTTGTGATATTTTACATTTTTTGGCCTTGGCTTTATCAAGTGGGTCTAAATTTATTGGCTTATAAGTTTGGCTATATTTGCCCTACATTTAATATTTTTATGAAAAAAAAAAATGTTGGCAGAGATTCCTACTACATATCTTCTATTTCCCCTTCTGTCTTCATTATTTATTTATTTGTTTATTTTATCTTTTTCTGCTTTTTATTTTTTTTTTAATGCTTGTGTGTGTATACAGGGTGTCTCAAAAATATTGGTACAAACATTTAGGGGAGGTAGGTAACATCTAAACGAATGTGAATCGCATAGGAACCCATAACCGGAAACATCACGGGAAAGTAGTAGCAGAGGCACAAGAAGCAGAAATGACACAAGACAGTAATTAGTGGCAAACATTTATTTTACATAATATTAACAATGGAGTACGAGATGGATGCATTTCATGATGTTACAACAGATGCTTGAAGGTTCCACCATGAGACGCGATTCATGTGTGACACCGACGCAGCATGGATTGGCTGACACGGTCGAACACACCTGGAGTTTCTTTGACAGTAGCAGCAGTGAGTGCAGATGAGTCTCGCTATGAGATCCATTTCCATCTCCACAGGTGATTCATACATGATAGATTTGAGGGGCCCCCACAGAAAGAAATCAAGGCTCGATAAATCAGGTGAGCGTGGGGGGCCAGGCAACGGGTCCACCACAGCCAATCCATCGACGCCCAAAATGCCTGTTCAAATGGTCCAAAATGCCTGGTCACGAACACACCTTCCATAATGGGCAGGTGCCCCGTTATGTTGAAACCAATTGTTGCGTCTCACATTTGCTGGAACATTGTCAAGTAACCCTGGTAGAACTTGTTCAAGAAAGATCCGATATTTAGCTGAGTTCATGCGGGATGGTAACAGGTATGAGCCGACTAAGCAGTCCCCGACCATACCTGTCCACATATTTATTGCGAAGCGATGTTGTGCCGCATGGGGGCATACACTGTGTGGGTTGTCATGAGCCCACACATGAGCATTGTGCTGATTGAATAAGCCTTCCGGAGTGAAATAAGCCTCATCCGTGAACAAAGCATAGGCTGGAAAATTCAAGTCTTGAACACTTTCTTGGAGAAACCACTGCGCAAAAGCCACACATGCAGGATGATCTTGGGGGGAGCAGTAACTGAACCCTTTGGAGATGGAAGGGGTGTAAAGAATTGTGGTGCCAGACACATACACTGCATCGAGACACTCCTAAGGCAGAGGCAACGGCACGTGTGCTGGTAGTAGGATTATTCTGGACAGCATTCAACACATTTTCTTCCATGGCGGGAGTTCGCGTTGAACGTGGTCTGCCCGCACTACTCCTGTTACCTGTAAATGACCCATAATCGCACAAATTTTAATGCACACGCACAAACAAATGGTGGTCTGGTACATGTCTGTCTCAGAAGCTTTCTCCATAAATTCGACGAGCGACTCGTCCATTGCCCTCTGCTAATCCATTCACTAGGTGCATGTCTGCCAGCTTACAGTTTGTATATCGATGCATGCTCTTCGTGCGGCGACTACTGCTTGAATGAGTAAACCAGAAATTTTCCTTCTTGCGAACTGATGAACAGCCCAGGCTGTTCTGGGCTACAAGATCCTGACTGCATAACGCTGACTGTAAAGTTTCCTGCCAGTCAAATGGTCTGGGGATGCATAACAAGCAAAGGGGTGGGGCAAATTAAGTTTATTAACAGAACGGTGAATGCAGAAACCTATACTGCTACCTTGGAGGAGTGCCTGAAACCCATTATTAGGGATCACCACACAGGCGTCCAAAACTGAATTTTTCAACAGGACTCAGCACCTTGCCACACAGCAAAATTGGTAAGTTTTATGCTATTTAGATTTAATGATGAGTTTGTCTTCTTGTCTCACAAGGCTTAAAACTTACTTACACTAATGTTTTCCCTCATTTTTCTCCCTTAAGGTGCAGTCATACCTCAGAAATGATGCCAGTACAGTGTTGGCCCAGCAACAGTCAGATTTGAATTATTTTGAAAATTGCTGGTACATAATGTCTTCTAAAACTGCTCAGAACCACAAAATTGGGCAACTGTATATCCAGAAGTTGATTAACTCTATGCCAGATCGTTGCAAGGCTGTAATTGCACCTTGAGGAGGAACAACAAAATATTGAGGACTTATTTTACTGATTTACAGTACTTATTTTACTGATTTACATAATACTGTAACTTGTCATTAACTTGTCATTTCAGTTTGTACATGTAAATGCAATGAAATGTACGTTTCGTTGTCTTGATTTCTCATATTTCCATTAATTACACATTTTACCCTTTGGAAAGATATTTACAGCAATTAGTTATATCAGGTGGAGTCTTTTTATTGGATTTCATTCACAGAGATATATATCCCATCTAACAAATGCATTTCAAACATTTCTGCAACCTACAATGCAGTGCAAAACACATTATTTGCAAAATTCATAAGTGATGCAATTTTTTTTGTCCGCCACTGTATGTATAAAGTTGTCGGGGGGAAAAAGAGGGAGATAAAGTGATAGAAGGTAACAACAACAAAAAAGTATAATAAGAGAAAAATAATTATAAAATTGATAAAATAATTTACAAAATTAACAAAATAAGGATGTTGCCATACAACTTACAAAACTGGCCTCTTGTCAAGTGTCAACAGCTAGGATTCACACACACACACACAAACTTTGCATCTCAATAGAGGTGTTTTTCTGTGAATTGAATCTCTACATTCTTTCAGAAGTGTGTAGTATGATGCACCTTTCATAGTGTCTTGAACATGCACAGGAGGAATGCTTAACAGTCCCAGAAAGCAGTTCTTATCATGTTCACTAATGCCAAAACATTATCAGGACTATGAAGCAAGTACAGATCTCTTTTTAAATAGATGGAATGTTCTGCTATTTATTGTTGTAAACTCAGAATTATTAATTTACTATTTAAGGAGCTGCATTTGTTTGTGACCTACTGACTCTCCTGTTTTTTTTTTTTTTTTTTCCCCAGCTCACCAAAAAGAAAGAGACAACTAAGATCACAACTGGAAAAAAGACAAAAGCTGCTGCAGTAAGTATTTCATTGCACAGTTTTCATAGTTTTCATCTACATATATTGTGCCTGTTGGTTGCTTTTAAAAATGGAAAATAGATCGCAATTCTTTTGCATTTATATTCACACACACAAAGTTTTTAGAAGGGGGTTAACTCATTGGGAGTTGAATGATTTTACAATAACAAAAATGAAAGGTGGAAGAGAAATTGCTGCAGCTAAAGTGAACAGCGCACCTGAGGCCAATGGCATCTGCCTACTTATATTAAATAAGCTGCAAAAGCTGCGAAAATTTAGCCATCATAATAACAACATCTTCCATCCTTAAATTCAGGAGAAATACCTGCAGATTGACAATGCGTAAAAGTTTCTCTTATTCATAAGGGTAGCGGATAACTATAGACCTGTAAAAGTAACCTCTGTACCAGGGAAAATAATAGATTGGTAGTTAAGGAAGTAATGAAAAGTAATAGTAGTGGAGCCTTAAGGCAATCACAGCATGAATTTGTAAGGGAGATCATGCCTCACTAATCTGATTTGCTGCTTTCAGTTTGTTAAAAAGGAACTGGATGCAAAGTATAATTTTGACAACATATACTAAGATTTTAGTAAAGTTTTTGAGCCTGTACCATGCATATCATTATTGTTTAAATTGGAGCAGTGTGGCATTAGGGGCAAGTTACAACTATGGATAGGAAACAAATGGTGGATGGCCACTGCTCTTCATGGACTAATGTGATGGATGATACAGGTCTAGAGGCTTCACTTTAGGAAGGATGTAGAGCTGCTTGAACAGATATAGAGAAGGGCAAAGAGAGTGGTGAGGGAAACAAAGGGATACTCTTACAAAGAAAGGCTTCAGTTCTGCAAATTGCAGCATCTGAAGAGAAGGCACCTGTAAAGTGATTGAGGCATATTAGGTTTTGAATAGCTTGAGTAAACTCAGTGCTGACAAGATTCTTCCCTCTTGCCCAGACTATGCACATGAGGGGACTAAAATTCAAATTGAGAAAGGATGTTTGCAGAACAGATATACAGAAGTTTTCCTTCAGCCGATGGGTAGTTGATGGCTGAAACAAGCTTCTATTTGTTAGCATTAGTACAGGTATATGCTGCAAGAAAGCAAGCTGATACAGTGTCAACAACAACAAAAAAAAAAAAAAAAAAAATCACTTCATTCACTCTAAAAGTTTGTCTAGTTCTGCCATAAATTTATTTAAGCTGTCCACTTCCACAACGACAGATGGAAGTTTGTTTCCAGCAATCAATCAACTACTGGTTGAAATCAAATTTCTCATGTCTATTCCACAACTGTCTTTCCTCAATTTGAATTTATGCTCCCCCGGGTGCATAACCTGAGCAAGAGCAAGAATCCTGTCAGCATTGAGCATGCTCAAACCATTCAAGGCCTTATACATCTCAGTCAGATCACCTCGCAGGTGCCTAGTCTCCAGCTGCTATAATTTGCAGAACTTAAGCCTTCCTTGGTAAGATCAACACTTTGTTCCCCTCACCAATCTTGTTGCCCTTCTCTGTATTCATTCCAGCAGCTCTACATCCTTCCTAAAATGAGACCTCCAGACCTGTAGGCAGTACTCAAGGTGTGACCTGACCATTGCCTTATACAAGGAGATAATCACTTCCTTATCCCTGCTAGCAAAATTCCTGTATATTATTGACAAGATCCCATAAGCTGCTCTTGCAGCCAGTCTGCACCACACAGAAAACTTTATATCTGACTGCACAATTATCCCCAGGTCTATTTCACTCTCCACTAACCTGAGTGTTCTACTCTGGAGTTACTGGTATACATAAGCAGTACTTTGCATTTTTCAATGCTAAACTTCAGTTGTCACCTCTCAGCTCACTGCCCAAATTTTCTAGATCTTGTTGCAGTAGTGTACTGTCATTAATAACCCTGCCAACCTTTGTATTGACTGAGAACTGGAACATTAAACTTCATATACCTTCATCAATATCATTGATAAATATAGAAAACAACAATGGGCCAAACACTGAACCATGGGGGACTACACTAATAACATTAGTCCACAAAGAGTCCATTGATTACCACTCTTAGTCTTCTCCCACTCAACCATCCCTTTATCCATAGCAGAAACTTGCACTTTAATTTTTTGAATCCAGTTCCTTTGTGACCACATCATAGTATCCAATAAAATAGGTTGCACAAGACTTCCCCCTTAACAAACCCATGCTTCTGAACTATAACTACAGTCTTGTCTAGATGATCCTGCAATGCTTCTTTAACCAGTGACACCATCATTTTTCCCAGAAGAGAAGTTAAACTAACAGGTCTGTAATTACTCATATCACCCTTTGATTCCCCTCTGTGAATTGATGATACATTTGCACATCTCCAGTCCATAGGGACCTCCTCTGAGTCCAAGGATCCTCTCATAATTATGGCTAAGGGTTTGTTTACTTCCTTTGCTGCCTCCTTTAATATAGCTGGATAGGTCCCATCCACCCCAGGTGCCTTTCTGATATTTAACTTCAGCTGAGTCTCATCACTTTGCTCTCAGTTATTACAAAATCATTTAGCTCCCTATTAGATTTTGATAAACTTCTGGCCTTCAATTCCCTATAGAATTCCTCATGTGTGAATGTAGATGCAAAATACTCATTCAGTTTTTCAGCTACTTGAGCAAGATCATCAACAGTCGAAACATCAGTATCAAGTGGACCACTCTTATTCATCCCCTTTCTTCTAGAGTTTACATAAGTAAACTCTAGAAGGAAGCATCCTTTGCCAAAGAGTTCTCATAATCTGTCTTTGTGATGAATTTATTACAGACTAGCTTATATCTACCATAGGCTTCTGTGTCTCCTGATGATTTGTATGCATCCCATTCATTTTTCTTCTCTGCTAAGAGTCTCATTACTTCATCTGACTTGGTAGATCAATTGTATTTAGCAGTCAGAGGCTTGAACCGCGGTCTACTCAAAGAGCATGTGCTACTGCACTCCTGTTCCTGACTACTTGGCTATCGAGTCTTCTTGGAGGAATTGAAGTATAAATGGGTTAAGAAAACCAGATGCTGATGGCATCTCTACCCTTCCTCAGATGAAACACGGAAGGGGGGGTGGCTTAAATAGAAATTGGAAAAGGAATGTTGCAGAACGTGTGTGCTAAATTTACATCCAGTCAGAGTAATCAGTTGTTAGAATAAACTTCTAATGTTGTGGAAGTGGATAAATTTAAGGAAAGGTTGGATATTGAAAGAAATGAGAAAATGAAGTGTTCCTCCATTCCAGCTGATGCTAGAAAAGATTTGCTTCGTTGCATCATGTGTTGCCAATACTAATTCTGCTTAGAATAATAATGGTTGTGAGAGTGGGGGAGTCAAAAAAACATTTTCTTCAAGAAACTCATGTGCTCGTGTCATCTAGATTAAAGAAATGGTGTCAGTGCAGGGAACTGTAACATATTTTAAAAGCACTATGTCATAGTTATAAGGCATGATCCACTTGACATTACTTGACATTTCCATTGTTCGTACAAAGATTTATATTATTATTATTAGTATTAGCCATATAGTGCAAGGAAGCCTGAGGCTTATGCTGCACCAGCCAAAAAAAATTCCTGAGTTACCCTGGGGGGGGGGGGAGAGAGAGAGTCAGAATTAGAAAAGAATCACCAAGAAAGAGAAGAATAATGATATCCAGCTGAGGACCCTGGGTGTGCCAAGCCCATACTCACCAGATGTGAGCCCCGGGGTTATATGAATTAGATATGAAAAGTTTAGATATGAAATGAAGGAATATAGAATGGCAGCATTCTATATTCCTTCTATATCCTAACCTGCATGGATACTGTTCACTTTTGTATAATACACTTTCTTTTATTCAAAAGAAAGTGCATTGTATGAAAGATCATTGGGTCTTAAATTGACACCATAACATTGGTAGTCTCGGGATTTTTTTAAAGGGGAGGCTAAAGCAGTTAAGGGGATGAGAGTGTTGTGTTCCAGATAATCATCTAGCTTTAACCATGATGCAGCAATAAAAAAAATCAGCAATTACAACAGTAATTGCCGATAATACTCACCAATGTATTTTAAAACACGTTATTCTTACTTTCTTCTTTCTTAAATGTAATAATAGTCAAGTTTCACTAAATACTTAGTGAAATACTAAATTTTAATAAATACTTAGATATAAGGAATGCAGAACTGGAATTTGGGGAGTACAATGTGTACAGAAAGGATAGACAGGATAGAAAGGGAGGAGATGTTATGCTGTTAATTAAGAAAAACATAAAATCAAAAGAAGTACATCCAGTTGATATAGATGAACAGTGCACTGTTGAGTCAGTTTGGTGTGACATAAGCACTGCGAAAGCAAAAATAACAGCAGGAGTGTGTTATAGGCCTAATGACTCGAATGAGTACAATGAACAATTGTACAGAGAAATAGAGTGGGCCAGTAAATAAGAATGTCTTATAATGGGGGATTTTAACTTCCCAGATATTGACTGGAACTTGTGGGTTGGTCACTCATACACAAGCAAGGCTTTTGTGGATTTATTTTGTGGAAGGGTTTTTCTTTTAATAAAGGCAACGGCAATGGTCTCAGACAGTTTTTAAATTCTATACAGTGGGATCAACTGATGATGTTACTAGTGGTGAATTCTAAATGGGAAGCCTTCAGGGACTTAATCTTGGAGGCTACTAGGCTTTTCATACCAACTAAGAAATACAGTTCAAGGTTCAGGCCTAAATGGATGTCAGATGAATTAACGAGGCTCGTGGCAGAAAAGAAAAATGCATGGGATGCATATAATTTATCAGGCGACACAGAAGCCTATGGCAGATATAAGCTAGTCTACAACCAAGTCACAAAGGAGGTTAGGCAGGCAAAGCAGATTACCAGAAATCTTTGGCAAAGTATGCAAAGAAAAACAGCAAAGAGTTTTTTACTTATGTAAATTCTAGAAGGAAGGAGATGAATCACATTGGTCCACTTAACATAGATGGTTTGACTATTGATGATCCTGCTCAAGTAGCTGATAAACTGAATGAGTATTTTGCATCTACGTTCACACATGAGGAGTTATTCAAGGAGGGAAGTGCCAGAAGTGTATCAAACTCTAACAGGGAGCTAAGTTATTTTGTAATAACAGAGCAAAATGGAAGAGAAATTGTTGAAGTTAAACAAAAAAAAGGCACCTGGGGCAGATGGAATCTATCCAGTTATATTGAAGGAGGCAGCAAGGGAAGTAAGCAAACCCTTAGCCATAATTATGAGAGCATTTGTAGATTCGGGGGATGTCCCCATGGACTGGAGATGTGCAAATGTATCTTCAATTCACGGAGGGGGTGCAAAGGGTGACACATAATTATAGACCTGTTAGTTTAATTTCTGTTCTGGGGAAAATAATGGAGTCACTGGATAAAGAGGTGATACAGGATCACTTAGACAAGGTTGCAGTAATAGCTCAGACACTGCATGGATTTCTTAAGGGGAAGTCTTGTCTGACCAATTTGATTCAATACTACGATGTGGTCACAAAGGAACTGGATTCAAAGAATAATTTTAGTATTATATACAGTCAGTCCTCGTATAGCACGATAGTTGTGTTCCTAGAAACCCTCGTCGGCGCCTCCGTAGCCAGGTGGGCAGGAGCAGCAGTGCGTAGCACACGCTTCTTGATTAAACCGGGGTTCGAGCCCGTGAGCCACCAAATACGGAGGATGCGGAAAGGTCAGGGAATGACCACCGCATATCCCCGGAGCAATATGGCCTTAGTTGCTAATGCTCCTAAAAACCAAAATAACAAGAAACCCTCGTGCAATGCAAAATCGTGCAATATAAACAATAGGCCCTTTGGAAAAAATAGGGTTAGGTGCCAACCACCCAAGATTGAACACACATTTGTAATCAAAACATTATCAAACACAATAAATAATCGTAATAAAATACTTAAGTATTTTATTACGACTATTATGTAATAAAATATTGCTAATTCTTTTGCTTCTATCGTAAGCAAACTTGTTTTTTGTTTAATTTTCTATCCAAACAGATGACAGCCGTTCCATCTCTTCCAATTCTTTGTGTCTTAATCTAATGGATTTTAATTACACTTTGAGTTGTTTCTGCTATGAAAGTTGTTTTTATTTTCTCTGCATTCTTTGTAATTCTCGACGTTGCCTCATTTAGGTCTGTAGCACGTGCAATATCACATGGTCTTTCATTTCGCTCAAAGCGTTTCACAATTTCCTATTTTTTCTGTATCGACAGAGGCGGGCTGGCCTCACCGGGGAAACCCCGGTGGGCCAGAGGCCAGTGCGATTTTGGCCATAAACCATAGTATGAGGCCACTATAAATTTTCCCGGGTAAGAACTTTTGACCCAGTCCGCCTCTGTTTATCGATATTGCTTTTGTTTTTCTCTGTGAATCTGCAGTGTCTTCACCAGGACGCTTCCTTTTCACACCTTTTAAGTTGTGGCGCCTCCATAGCCAGGTGGGAAGGAGCAGCAGTGCGTAGCACACGCTTCTTGATTAGACCGGGGTTCGAGCCCGTCACCACCAAATACGGAGGATGCGGAAAGGTCAGGGAATGACCACCGCATATCCCGGAGCAATATGGCCTTAGTTGCTAATGCTCCTAAAAACCAAATAACAAACAAACAAACAAACAACCTTTTAAGTATTTTACTCATTTTTAGGGAATAAAGCACAATTACAAAACGAGGAGGCATGCTTGATACACATAAACAAAGCTGCGTGCATGTAGCAACTGAATAAACAACACCGTAAAGGCAGAGATTAACACCTCACATTTTACTAAAGCACATTTCTAGGGGTTATTACTACCATAAAACAATAAAAATAATTTCCAGTTGCGTTTCTGCTAATGGAATCTGTTATAAACTGGTAGTAAACTCAATCTAATTGCATTTGCAATAATACTAATAGCTGGAATTGTGTGGGTTTTTACGTTATTATGGTGAAATGTGTTTCCCCTTCACTGATATAAAAACATAAATATATTTTCAGAATCTTCTCTTCATTCCTATCATGTTGCGTTCGGTTGGGGTGATTCCGCGTTGACTGCCATTTTTTGTAAACACAAAGGCGAATCGTGCATAAGCAAATTTGGTTCATGTTATATAAGATATCGTTCCCCTATTTACAAATCGTGTATGATCGAATTCGTGTAGTGTAAACACGTGTTATACGAGGACTGACTGTACTTTGATTTCAAGAAAGATTTTGATATTGTTAAGTATCAAAATTTGATACATTAAGGGCAAGTTGCTGCAATGGATAAAGGGATTATTCAGTAGGAGATGGCAGACAGTGGTAATAAATGGACACTGCTCTACATGGACTAATGTTATTAGTGGAGTTTCCCAGTGTTCGGTGCTGGGCCCATTGTTTTGTGTATTTATCAATGAAGGTATGTCAGGCTTAATGTCCAAGTTTGCAGATGATACAAGGTTGGTAGGGTTGCTAAAGACAGTATGCTACTGCAACAGGATCTAGAAAAGTTAGGCAGATGAGCTGAGAAGTGACAACTGAAGTTTAACATTGACAAATGCAAAGTACTGCATATGGGCAGCAGTAACCGAAGAGAAATGTACCAACTGTGTGGTACTACACCTTGGGAGGTGGAGAATGAAAAAGACCTGGGGGGGTAATTGTGCAGTCAGATAAGAAATTCTCTGAGCAATGCAGATGGGCTGCCAGAGCAGGTCATGAAGTTTTGTAAATGATATTTAGAAATTTTGCTAGCAGAGACAAGGAGGTGATTATCCCTTTGTATAAAGCAATAGTCAGGCCACACCTTGAGTACTGCATACAGGTCTTGAGGCTTCATTTTAGGAAGGGTACAGAGAAGGGCAACAAGATTAGTGAGAGGAACAAAGGGGTTCTCTTACCAGGAGAGGCTTAAATTCTGCAATCTTCCAGCTTCTGGAGACTAGGCACCTGTGAGGTGTTCTGATTGAGGTGTATAAGGCCTTGAATGGTTTGAACAGGCTCAATGCTAACAGGATACTTCCGCTTGTTCAGATTAAGAACCTGAGGGGGCATGGAAAGATATAGATTCAAATTGAGGAAAGACAGTTGTAAAATAGATGTGTGGAAGTTTGCCTTTAGCCAGCGGGTAGTTGGTTGGTGGAACAGACTTCCATCCTTTGTTGTGGAAGTTGATAGCCTAAATAAATTTAATGCTGAGCTGGACAGGTATTTGGAATGAATGGAGGGGTGAAATGGGAGCGTTTTTTTTTTTTTTTTTTTGGCTGATGCTCCATAATCTTGCTTTCTTGCATCATATGCCTTAACTAATGCTAACTTTATTAATTGCTCAGGTAGTTGAAAAAAGCATTTCTTGGAATCGAAAAAATGAAAGGTGCGACTTAGCTCTTATGTCCACTTGCATTGAATTTGGGGCTGGTTTATGACCTAACACTGTCCTTTTGGGCACGGGGGTCTATACCATACCGCATCGCCATTCCGCTTGTAATTTCTATGGTCGCATTACCCTATTTACAGATTGTCTTGTATTCAGTGAACCATAAATTTATTTGGCACTCAAAGATTTTTTTAGAACTTTTAGAATTTTGGAAACGATAATTGTTTGCTTCCATATCACTTTACTGTCATTTTAAATTAAAATTAGTTAGAAACGAACCCTTCCTTCAGAAACATGTCTACTAACAAAAAGAAAGTCTCTCTCAATTTGAAAAAAATCAAAATTATTTGTGAGTTAGAACATTGAAGTTTGTAAAAAGTTTTCTTTGTCCTCTTCAACAGTATCTACATTGTGGAAGAATGAACATGTTTACATATCGGCACTGGAAAAGAACATAACTAAAAAATATATATATATTTAGAAAGTGCGAAGTTACAAACATTGATGAAGCATTGCTTAAATGGTTCACTACACAAAGAAGTGCTGGATTTTCAATAGACAGTCTGATCTTGAAGGCTGAAGAGGAAAAATTTGGATGCCACGATTTTGTATGTAACAGCAGTTGGCTGGATCGATTTAAAAACCAACATAACATGGTTTATGCAAAAAATAGTGGAGAATTTCTATCTGCAGATCCAATAATGGCAAATGAATAGATTGACCATTTTTAGGCAGAAATCAGGAAAGATTTCAATGACAAAGACATCTACAATGCAGACAAAATAGGAAATCATGTTTATTATTAATTAGTTTTGTTTTTAATTACTGAGAAATAAATTGTGTTTAGTATTAAGTATATGGTTTTAAAATGGGACTGCAATAAGAGGCAAAAGTGATTCTTGCACTGCTTCATTAGAATGAGCTGCAACCTGGAAAGCAAGGCAATGGAGATTTCAAGGACTGCTGGGAGTCATGGTGGATCAAATAAATACATGGGCTGTGTTAGGGTAACTAAGAGTAGAAACAGGTGCATGTATACTTGCATGTACACCAATGCTAGGAGTATAGTTAATAAATTTGAAGAGCTTGATGTGCTAGTCAAGACATCAAAGGCAGATATTGTTGGGATATCAGAGACACGGTGATATTGTTGGGATATCAGAGACACATAGACAGGACAGGAAGGGAGGAGGTGTTATGCTGTTAGTTAAGAAACATAAAATCTAAGGAAGTGCATACATTTGATGTTGGTGGACAATGGAATGTAGAGTCTGTTTGGGGTGACATAAGCACTGGGAAAGGAAAAATGAGAGTAGGTGTGTGTTATATGCCTAATGAATCTGATATGTATATAATGAGCAATTGTGCAGAGAAATAGAGAGGGCCAGTAAATCAGAATGTCCTATAATGGGGAATTTTAACTTTCCAGATATTGACCGGAATTTGTGGGTTGGTCACTCACACACTAGCAAGACTTTTTTGGATTTATTCGATGACTGTTTCTACAGCAGCATGTTCGAGAGGCAACCAGAGGGAATAATACTCTTGATCTGATTATCAGTAGTGATTATTCATGCATTAATAATTAATATTCATTCATTCATGCATTGATTATTCATAGAGAAGAATAATGATATCCAGCTCAGTATCCTGGGTGTGTCAAGCCCATAACTCATTTATGCATCAGAATTGTTTGGATCTAAAAATTTAACCCCAGGGGCTCACATCTGGTGCATATGGGCTCGGCACACCCAGGGTCCTGAGCTGGATATCATCATTATTTTCTTTCTTGGTGATTCCCTTCTACTTTTGACTCTCTTTCTCTTTCTCTCCCGATCTCTCTCTCTCTCTCAGGGTAACTCAGGAATTTTTTTTGGCTGGTGCAGCATAAGCCTCAAGCTTCCTTGCACCGTATAGCTAATAATAATCATAATAACAGGAGAAGCTAAAGGAAAATGGGTACTCTTACCGTGGGTAGATTTGACTCCATCCGATTCGACTTTGCCATTCTCATTTAAGAGGTGGCAGTTTCCTATTTGGCTGACTTTTGCAATAACTATAAATAAACGTCAAGGGCAAATGTTTGGTAGAGTCGGAATTTTGCTTACTAACCCTGTATTTAGTCATGGCCAATTGTATTTAGCAGTGTCTTGGGTCAGATCATTCCAGCATGTTAAGATAAGGTTACCAGAAGGGCACAAGAATATAAAAAAAAAAAAAATGTCATTTTCAAAGAAGTACTTTAGAGACTGTACTACATTTTCTACGTGTGAAATTGTTATTTGCACATTTTGAATAATAGGAAAGATGGTGAAACAAAAGAAAATTTATAACTTTCCTCAGATACAAGAAAGGATTCGACGTGTACTGGCTTACCAGCTCACGACAAAACAAGGACTACATTTATTCTGATAGCTAAAGAAAAACTCTGCTACCAATTGCGAAATTTTTGCAATGGGTACAGCTAATATTCTTTAAACATATAATAAATACATTTTGATATAAAAGAAAATTGGTTGATACTTTTTCTTGTGAATTTTTTTAACATTGGCTACTCGAGCCATATTGTACAGTTCAATAGTAATCGTAATCACTGCATGGGCACTTTATTAGCAAAGCTTTGAACTGTATGCAACAGTCTGTGTAAAAAAAAAAATATATTATGTAAATAAAGAGATTCCATGATATGTGATGAATGCAGGAAAGCACTATACCCAACTAATGTCCAAATCAGTTCACTGGCAATGGGGAACAGACAGGATCTTATGGACTTCTAAAGAGGTTTGATTGTCAGTGAGTTTTTGGCAGATGTCACTGAAGTTAAAATTCTTTAAAGTATATTCTATAAAGTACACAAAGAATGTAAATAAAGTACATAAAGAATGGCTTAAAAAGTGTGGACCTACAAAGTTTAACAACTAGAGAAAGGGAAATATGATGGAGGATTATAAGATGCTGTAGGGGTTTCCGTAAAGTGAATCATTCTGATTCACTTTACAGAAACTTGCAGGTGACACAAGATCTAGGGGCACAAACATAGTCTCACACAATGACAGGAAATTTGATCTAATGAAGTTCACTTATGGGTAGCTGGTTGTTGAACACAAGAATAAGTTGCTTCCCTGCAAGGCAGAGGCTGTGATACTGGCTGGTGATTTTATGAGAATAGTATGAATATTTTATTATTATTTTATTTATTTTAATTTTTGAGTAATACAGAAAATGTGTTTCCTTGCATCATTTTGCCCTACAGAGAAGAAAAATACATGGAATACATATAAATTAACATGTGACACAGAAGCCTATGATAGATACAAGTTGATCTGTAACCAAGTTACAAAGGAGGTTAGGCAGGCGAAGGCAGATTATGAGAAATCTTTGGCAAGAGATGCAAAGAAAAACATCAAAGAGTTCTTTACTTATGTAAACTCTAGAAGGAAGGGAATGAATCAGATTGGTCCACTTGATATCGATGGGTCAACTGTTAGCATTAGCATTAGTAGAGGCATTTGATGCAAGAAAGTAAGCTTATGCAGCATCAGCCAAAAAAAAAAAAAAAAAAAAACCACTTCCACTTCACCCCTCTGTTCATTCGAAATACCTGTCCAGCTGAGCCTTAAATTTATTTAGGCTATCAACTTCCACGACACAAGGGATGAAAGTCTGTTCCACCAACCAACCACACGCTGGCTAAAGGCAAATTTCCGCACGTCTATCCTACATGTCTTTCCTCAATTTGAATTTATGCCCTCTCAGGTGATTATTCTGAGAAAGAGGAAGAATCCCATCAGCATTGAGCATGCTCAAATCATTCAAGGCTTTATATACCTCTATCAGATCACCTCACTGGTGCCTAGTCTCCAGACACTGTAATTTGCATTACTTAAGCCTTTCTTCGTAAGAGCAACCCGTTGTTCCATTCACTAATCTTGTTGCCCTTCTCTATACTCATTCCAACAGCTCTACATCCTTCTTGAAATGAGGCCTCCAGACCTGTATACAGTACTCTAGGTGTGGCCTGACCATTGTCTTATACAAGGGAATAATCACCTCCTTATCCCTGCTAGAAAAATTCCTATATATCACTGACAGTACACCATGAGCTACTCTTGCAGCCTGTCTGCACTGCTCAGAGAACTTCATATCTGCATGCACAACCACCCCCAGGTCCCTTTCATTCTCTACCACTGTCACTGTGTAGTACCACAGAGTTGATACGTTGCTCTGGAGTTCCTGTTTCCCATATGTAGTACTTTACATTTGTCAATGTTAAACTTCTTCTCAGCCCCCTCTGCTGAACCTTACCAGATCCTGTTGCAGCAGCATAGTGTCAGTAGTGTCCTTGACAAACCTGCCAACCTTCTTATCATCTGCAGACTTGGACATTAAGCTTGATAGACCATCATCAATATCATTTATAAATACAGAAAACAATAATGGACCCAACGCTGAACCCTGAGGGACTCCACTAATAACATTAGTCCACGATGAGTAGTGTCCATTGATTACCACTCTCTGTCTTCTCCCACTCAACCATCCCTTTATCCATAGTAGCAGTTTGCCTTCAGTGCCACACTGCTCCAATTTGTGCAGCAGTCATCCATGTGCAACAGTATCAAAAGCCTTTCTAAAATCCAAGTACTGTATATAATATTGTTTGTTTGTTTATTCGGTTTTTATGATCATTAGCAACTAAGGCCATATTGCTCCAGGGATAAGCGGTGGTCATTCCCTGACCTTTCCGCATCCTCCATATTTGGTGATCACAGGCTCGAACCCCAGTCTAATCAAGAAACAGTATATAATATCAAAGTTATTCCTTGCATCCAGTTCTTTTGTGACTGCATCATAGTATCCAATTAAATTGGTCAGGCAAGACTTCCCTTAACAAAACCATGCCGAGCTATAACTGAAGTCTTGTCTAGATGATCCTGCAGTGCTTCTTTAACAAGTGCCTCCATTAATTTTCCTGGAACAGAAGTTAAACTCACAGGTCTATAATTACTTGTGTCAGCCTTTGATCCTCCTTTGTGAATTGGGGTCACATTTGCATATCTCCAGTCTGTGGGTACGTCCCCTGAGTCCAAGGAAGCTCTCATAATTATGGCTAAGGGTTTGCTTACTTCCTTTGCTGCCTCCTTTAATATAACTGGATAGATCCCATCCACCCCAGATGCCTTTCTTGTGTTTATCTTCAACAATTTCTCCTCCACTTTACTCTCAGTTATTACAAGATTCTCTAGCTTACTGCCAGAGTTGAATACACTTCTGGCATTCCCCTCGCTGAATAACTCCTCATGTGTGAATGTCGATGCAAAATATTCATTTAGTTTGTTAGCTACCTGAGCAGGATCATCAACAGCTGACCCTTCGATATCAAGTGGACCAATCTGATTCATCCCCTTCCTTCTAGAGTTTATATAAGTAAAGAACTCTTTGCTGTTTTTCTTTGTATCCCTTGCCAAGGATTTCTTGTAATCTGCCTTCGCCTGCCTAACCTCCTTTGTAACTTGGTTGCATATCAACTTGTATCTATTACAGGCTTCTGTGTCACGTATTAATTTGTTTGTATCCCATGCATTTTTCTTCTCTGCCATATGTCTCATTAGTTCATCTGACATCCATTTAAGCCTAAACCTTGAAAAATATTTATTAGTTGGTATGTAAAGCCTAGTAGCTTCCAAGATAAGTTCTTTGAATGCTTCCCATTTTGAATTTGCTGTTCGTAACATCATCAGTTGGTCCCACTGTATAGAATTTAAATACTGTCTCAGTCCATCGTAGTCACCTTTACGAAAGCAATAACCCTTCCCTTTACCCCTAATGGTAGTTACCTCTTTGAGTAAATCCCACTTCAGCACACTGTGATCACTGCCACATAGTGGTTCCTTTATCTGCAGATTCTTAATGCATGAAGAATCACTATTGATAATCAAATCAAGAGTATTACTCCCTCTAGTTGCCTCCCGAACATCCTCATTTAGAAAACAATCATCCAATAAATCCCCAAAATCCTTGCTAGTGTGTGAGTGACCAGCCTCCAAATTCCAGTCAGTATCTGGGAAATTAAAATCCCCCATTATAAGATTCTCTGATTTACTGCCCCACTTTATTTCCCTATACAGTTTCGTATTATACTCATCAGAGTCATTAGGCCTATAGCACACTCCTACTCTCAATTTTGATCTCCAATGCTTACGTCACACCAAACTGACTCGACACTGCACTGTCCAGTGATGTCGACTGGCCTCACTTCCTTGGATTTTATGTGTTTCTTAACTAATAGCATAACCCCTCCTCCCTTCCTATCCTGTCTATCCTTTCTGTAGACGTTGTACTCCCCAAATTCCAGTTCTGCATTCCTTATATCTGTGTGACACCACGTCTCTGATATCCCAACAATATCTGCCTTTGATGTTTTGAGCAATACCTTAAATTCATCAAATTTATTTACTAAACTGCTAGCATTGGTGTACATGCAAGTATACATGCGCCTGTTTCTGTTCTTAGCTACCTTAACACAACCCATGTGTTTACTTGTACCGCAATGACTCGCAGCAGTCTCTGAAATATCCTGCATCTTGTTTTTCAGGCTTCTGCTCATTCCAATAGAAGCAGTGCAAGAATCACTTTCACCTCTGCCAGTGGCTACTGTTAATCTATTAGTCTTTGTAACCCCCCCCCCAAGCTAGCAGTTTTCCAACCCACCTAACACTGCCTTGATAGTATCAGCAAATATTCCTGCACCCTTTCTATTTAAGTGTATCCTATCCCTGCAGAAGCAGTCTCTCCTGTTAACAAGTACAGTCCAGGCTGAAAAAACTACCCCTTGAGCCTTGCACAATCTTTCCAGGGGTGAATTGATCGACAAGGCTCCCATCATATACTCCCTCCTATCGTGTCTTGGGCAGAATTGCAGACACTTTCAAATTCAACCCTAATTCACGGCTTTTTTTCAACAGTGACCTGTACTTGTTAAGTAATTCTGCCAGTCTCCTACTCTTGATATCATTAGTGCCAATATCAAAAAAGGTGATATATACAACTATATCACCTTTTGTGCCCTTAAAAGATGATAATTGCTCTACGACATCATCAACCTTTGCCCCTGGTCCTGTTTCACCTATCCTTTTTACAAAGAATGTTCCCCGTTTCCCCTGACACTAGAGTCACCAACAACTACTAGTTCCTGTGGGACCACAGGATCTAGATGGAGCAGATGGTCAGGAATCGTACTTACTTATTTCGCAAGCCGGAGAAGTGGGGACGGTTGTCCGGTGTATCCTCTCCCGTCAACCCCTGTACATCTTACTGCTTTCCGATGCCTGAGGTCACTTTACACATGTAGCATTCTTTCCCTCACTGGACGACCGACCCCACTTCTCCGGCTTGCGAAATCAGTAAGTACAATTCCTGACCGTCTGCTCCATCTCATGATTTCAACTTTCAATGATTTTTAGTATTGCTTTACCACCTATATTCCTTATTATCTATCATTTCTCCGCCTCTGTCGGGTCAGCCATGATATATACGTTAGCATTACAATTAACATGACTTCAGAACAAACAATAAACTAAAAGCCTGGTATCTTTTTACCATGTGCTATGTATATTTCATGTTAGAAACAGAGGCATTACCTTTTGCTGCATTTAGATTGGTTTTGACAGCTGGCCCTCATTAACAACGTTGAAATCATCTGAAGTACAGCACTAGGTACTTATAATATTTTTGACTTTCTGTTGCAGGTTCGAATTGTGTTCTTTTATGACTGCCTTTCTATGTTATCTAACCCGTTGGTTGATTACACTACCTGCTGTTCTCTCCACGCTAAAAGCATAACCTACTAGCATTTATGTATATATACATATACACACACACTCTCTCTCTCTCTCTCTCTCTCTCTCTCTCTCTCTCTCTCTCTCTCTCTCTCTCTCTCTCTCTCTCTCTCTCTCTCAGGATAACTCGGGAATTTTGTTTGGTTGGTGCAGCATAAGCCTCAGGCTTCCTTGCACCATATGGCTAATAATAATAATATATATATGTACTGGTGTTTAAAGAAAGGGCATCACCCCTTTAAATTGTAATTGTTGTCTGAATAATGTAAGTATATGTCAATATTTCTTACAGATTGCATTAGATAAGATTGACATGATGGAATCATCTGATCATCACCTACACAGATAAGATTGACATCATATCTGTGTAGGTGATGACATAATATTGCATCAGCTGTTACTTTCAGCTATACAAATTTGTATAAGCATGCTCTGCAAGAGTTGCAGTCATTCCTTGCTTGTGTCAGGATGGTGAGTTATGTGCAGTTAATGCCACGAAGAGGAAGGATGTTCTTCCCGTCATATTGCTTATAGAGTGTCTTGTAATCAGTTGACAGTGAGTAGATTTCTTTACAATTTCAAGAATACTGGTTCTGCTGATAGGAAAAAAGGAACTGGACACAAATGAGTCTCTATGCCAAAACGGGACCGCGTTTTGAAGTGCTTATGCCTTAAAAACCGTAAAGCTTCTTCATCTGAGCTTCATAAAGCTTCATTTGTCTGAGCTGAAAAGAGAATGGGAAGAACATACAGGAGTGGTAGCAAGTGCAGTAACAGTCAGAAGACACCTCTTCAAAATTGGACTTGTAGTCCGTCATCCTAGAAATCCTAAGAAGAAGCCCCTCCTCACACAAAAAATGAAAAAGGCTCAATTAATTTCATGTAAGGAGTATGTCAAATATGTAAGGAGTATGACCCCTGAGCAGTGGACGACAGTTATTTTCTTGTATGAGAATAAATTCAACCTGGATGGCTCTGATGGAAGACAAACAATTTGCCTAGATGTAGTGAAGAATACCACCCATACTGTATGGTGTCTACAGTGAAATTCCCTACCAGCCAAATGATATGGCAGTGTGTTTAGTATAGGTGAGTAAGTCATCTGAAATTTATAAAAGATTCTCTGTGTGCCAATGGATACCTGGCTAAATTGGAAGGCAAATTGCTGCCAACAATTAGAGACCATTTCAACAAAATGGTTGGAAGAACAGTCCATTACAACTCTTAGCTGGCCAGGAAACATTTAAGTTCGGGCTAATATAAATATATTAGCCTGCACCTGAATCCTATATAGAACGGTTGGCATCATGTGGAATCTGCAGTTGCCAGAAAGAAACCAAAGACCATTCGTGAACTTCAAAAACCCATAATTCGTGTTTGGAACCACAAACTATTAGTTGATTATCTTCAGAAATTGATCTTGTCAATGCCTTGACAGTGTGCAGCTGTCATCAGCGGTTGAACTAAATATTAGTTTGCACCTGGTGAACTTTTCATTTTGTTTTACATTTAAAATGATAAACTGAAGCAAATTGAGGGCTTCTGATAACATTTGAACCATAATTGTTGTGTTTACCAAAACTGTTGTATGAAGGTTGCAAATGCTCATTTTGGAATATTTTGAGAGCACCTGTCAAATATTACTTAGTTTTGCCTTAACTATTAATAAATATCTTTTGTTTATATTTCTATTTGTGATGCTAGTCATTAATGTAACATACCATTGCAAAAAAGGGTTAGAAATGTGAAATTCCTAGGCGATGCACTTTCTTTGAACACCAGTGTATATACATATATATATAATATTTAAAAAAATATGTTATATGATAGTTATCAAAATAATAATTATAAACTTATCTTATCTTCCCTCATGGATTAGGCGATCCGCCTGTTCCGATTTCAAAGAGGTCTGCCCATCTTTTCTTTGGTCTTCCTCTGTCTTTTTTTCCTTTTTCTCTATATGTATAAGCTAATTTAGGAAATCTATTATCTTCCATTCTTTCTACATGTTCTTTCCATCTTTTCTCTACATTCTATAATTTTTCCATTAATTGAGTAAATCTTTAATTTCTTTCTAATATTTATGTTTGGTGTTTTATCTAATTTTATAAATCCTCCAACATATCTTAAAAATTTCATTTCTGCAGCTTGTATTCTATTAATGTCTCTTTGTTTCGGTATCCATGTTTCAGAACCATAAAGAAGTGTTGGTATTACCATTACTTTGTAAAATTTCAATTGTGTTTATTTCCTTGTTTTTTTAGCCAGAGTTCTTTTTATTGTTCCACTTATATTTTGAAATTTCACCAATTTCTGGTTCATATCTTCTTCGACATCATATGTTATATCACATCCTAGATATTTAAAATGTTTACTTGTTATAATATTTTATTGTCTATAACTATTTTTGTTCTCACCTTATTTTTTTCCTTTAAAAGCCATTGTTCTAGTTTTCATCGTTGATATTTTAACTTTATATTCTTCTGTTATTTGGTTTAATTTAAATACTGCTCTTTGAAAATTATCTTCACTATCTTGAATAATTATTTGATCATCTGCAAATAACAGTGTATTAATCCTATTTTTTGTATTTAAATATATACCTGTATTAATTTCTTCTTTCCATTTACATATCATATCCTTGATATATATGTTAAACAGCATTGGTGACAAGCAACATACCTGTTTAACTCTTTGATTTATTATACTTTCTTCTGTTAATTTATTATATTTGCTTCTGTTAATTTATTACCTGTATCTATTACTATTTTTGTTCCTTGATATAAACTCTATTATTTTTGTAAGATGCTTTGGGTATCCTTTATTACTCAATATGTCCCATAGTTTTCGTCTGTTTACTCGATCAAATGCTTTTTCATAATCTATAAATGCTAAATGCGTTTCTAAATTAAACTCTTCATTTTTCTATTATTTGTTTTAATATAAATATATTATCTGTACATGATCTTCCTTTTCTGAATCCTGCCTGTTCTTCTATTAATATTTCATCAGAGATAATTTTAATTCTATTATTTATTATTTTGCTATACATTTTATATACTGTATTTAGTATTTTAATCCCTCTATAATTCTTTGTATCATTTCTCTTTCCTTTTTTAAATATTGAAATAATTTTTGCTATCTTCCATTCTTCTGGTATTTTATATTGTTCTCAACATTTATTAAATAAATTTAGTATCCTGTCTTTTAAAAAACTTCCTCCATACTTGATCAGTTCTGCATTTATACCATCCATTCCTACTGCTTTCCTATTTTTTGTAGCTTTCAATGCCTTTTCCAATTCTTCCTTCGTTATCAGATCTATGTCATTAACTGAGTCTAACTGTATCTCTTCTGTTTGATACGTTGGGTCTTTCCACAATTCTTCATAATGTTTTTTCCATTGTTTTTCCATTTATTCTTGAAGTGTCTTTCTCTGTGCTATTCAAGTGTTTCATCATTTTATATGCCAAATTTTGTCATCCATGAAAATCAAGTTCTGTTGTGCTTATAAATCTATCCCATGACTCTTCTTTAGCCATCGTTATTATATCTTTAGTTTTATTGCTTTCTTGTTTATATATTTATTCATTCTCACTTGTCCTGTTTTGTATATATTTAAGATATTTATCTTTTACTGCATTAGCTATTTCTTCATTCCATATCTTTACTCCCCCCCTCTTCTTATAGTTTTTTTTGAATTGTCCTAGTGTCTCTTTTGTTATCTTTCGAATTATATTTCGTATATTATTCCATTCTTCTTCTATTTGTTTTCTCTCCGACGTTTTACTTATTTCATCTTTAATCCTTTTTCATATAAATTTTGTATACTTTCTTCTTGAAGTAGATATACTTTATAACACAACTCCTCCTTCCTCTGTTTAATAGCTTTTCTCTTCCATTTAGCCCATAACTATATTTTTGAAGCCACTAAAAAATTATCTGAATTAATATCATATCCTATAAACACCCTAGTATCTTGACATTGTTTCGCTAATTTTTGATTTACTATTACATAGTCTATTATTGATTGTGTACCTCTTGCCGACCATGTATATTTATGTATATCACGTTTTCTAAAAAAAATTATTTGTTATCTTTAAATTATTAAATGTTGCAAAATCTCTTAATTTATATCCATTTCCATTTACTTTATTTTCTCCATAACATCCAATAATATTTTTTATTGGCTTAGTTCCCACCCGAGCATTATAATTTCCCAAAATAACTACATGGTCCTTTTTTATATTCTTATCTAGTTCTTTTTGTAACTCTAAATAAAATTTATCTGTTTCTTCCTCTTTTCCACCTTCTGGAGCATAAATCCCAATTATACATAAATAACCTCTGAATTTAAATCTTACTGTTATTATTCTATTATTTATAAATGTGTAGCTCTGTATTTTGGTTTTCCATTTCCGATCTATTAATATTGCTACCCCTCCACTAGCTCTTTCCTTTTGATCTATTCCACTGTATGTCATTGTATTGTTATTGTTATTTTTTGGTTTTTAGGAGCATTAGCAACTAAGGTCATATTGCTGTTGGGATATGCAGTGATCATTCCCTGACCTTTCCGCATCCTCCGTATTTGTTGGTCACTTGCTCGAACCCTGGTCTAATCAAGAAGCGTGTGCTACGCACTGCTGCTCCTTCCCACCTGGCTACGGAGGTGCCATATCATTGTATAAAAATCATAATCTTTTGTACCTTTTAATTTTTTCTTTGTTTCTGTTATTACTTCTATATTCACTTTCTTCTGTTTTAAATGTTTAAGTAGTTCAACTTCTTTATATCCTAATCCTCCTCTTATGTTCCATGTTATTTAAAATGTCTGTTATTCCTTTTTGTTTCCTTTTTCCAGTCCGAGTTGCATCCCTTTGTCCATCCGGTTTTCCTCTTTTAGCTTTATGAGTTTTTATTTATTTTTACATGGGGAGGGAACCAGCCTTCCACACAACCCCCAACCTTCAGGACCAGTATGTTACTATTCGTCTGATCCCTATCCTTTGACCTGTCTGGCTTGGGTGGCCCTACCAGTAGTCTAGCTACCGCCAGCATAGCTCTCTGGGTCATCGGGATACTCACGCCTCCTCACTGCGACAAGGTGGTAACATGAATTGTAATTATAAACAAAATTACAATTCATAATACAAATTATATATACTTATATAATAATTTAATTCTTTATATAGGAGTACTAAATAAACATCAATTATACAGGGTGCAGAGAAAAACTCTACTGACAAACTTGAACAGGTGATAGAGTGTACCAAACAAAACATTTTTTGTCAAGTAAACATAGGTCGTAAATGAGTCATTATAGCAGCAGAAGCTATTAAAGGGTTGTAAAAATCAGAACAACAGATTCAGTAATTTAATGTCGTTTAATGCATACAAATCATTTGCTGTTGCACACAAAATAGAAAAAACAATCCATAACACAGTGCCCGAACGTACGACTACCATCAAAATTTAATGTATGCATGCGTTGAGAGGTCCTCGGAGTGCTGTGTATCTGCTGCTAATAGCATAAACATGTAATGTCATATTATGATCAGTATGGGTACAGACATGGAGTGTTTCAATGTTGCAGAAATGGCGGATATCCATTTAATGTACGGCACAGCAAATGGGAACGGAAGAGAGGCTTACAGGATTTATCAAGAACGCTTCCCAGACAGCAGGTTGCCTCACCATACAACATTTGCTAGGATACACCAAAGATTGCTTGATAGTGGCTCTTTCAGTGTGGATATGCATGATACTGGATGTCGACGCACCGCTAGGACACCCCGGTTTGGGGAACAGGTTTTGCAGATCTTCGCTAATACTCCTTCTACCAGCACAAGAGCTGTTGCACACTGATTGGGTGTGCGGCATCATTTGGTATGGGATGTGGTGCATGAAGCCAGACTACATCCTTTCCGATGCCAGAAAATGCATGCATTAGAACCTGCTGACTTTGCCCACCATGTTGAGTTCTCTCACTCGTTTTACAGGAAACCAGCTTGCAGCCTGATTTTGCCAATAATGTGCTTTACACTGATGAGGCATGTTTCACACAAGGATTTTTCAATGGCCGCAACAGTCATTTGTGGGCAGAGAATAATCCCCATGCAATGGTTGAACATGGCTACCAACACAGGTTTAGTGTCAATGTGTGGGCTGGCATTGTGGGAAACATTTTAGTTGGACCATACACATTGCCTGCACATTTAGATGGATGACTCTATTTGCATTTTCTAGAGCAAACACTTCCAGAGTTGTTGGAGGATGTTCCTCTGATTGTCCAAGCACAAATGTGGTTCCAACATGATGGCATGCCACCACATTTTGACAGATGTGTGTGTGCACCCACTTACATACAACCTTTCCAGGCAGATGGATTGGTCGAGGTGGACCTGTGGCCTGGCCAGCAAGGTTGCTTGATTTGACTTGTTTGGACTTTTGCTTTTGGGGATACATGAAGACTCTTGTGTATGAAATGCCAGTTGACACAGTGGAGGAACTTATAGCATGGATTGTAGCAGCAAGTGTAGAGATACAAGACAATCCTAGGAACTTCCAATGCCTACAACATTCAATGATGCATCAGTATGAGTTATGCATTGAACATCACAGTCACCAGTTCGAGCACTTCTTATGAATTGTTTTTTCTATTTTGTGCAACAAATGATTTGTATGCATTAAATGACATTAAATTACTGAATGTGTTCTGATTTTTACAACCCTTTAATAGCTTCTGCTGCTATAATGACTCATTTACAACCTATGTTTACTTAACAAAAAATGTTTCTTTTGCTACCATCTATCACCTGTTCAAGTTTGTCGGTAGAGTTTCTCTGCACCCTGTAGATAACTACAAAACTAAAAACATACCATACAATGGAAGGTCTTTAAACACTTGGTTTATAACTTTTCAATGAGATATTTGTGCCTGGTGTGATTCACAGATCTCCTCCTGATCTATGACACTGAGCTTAGAATGGTTTGAAACTGATGAAATAAATGGGTTCCTCAACCATTGGTTGAGGAACCCATTTACCAGAGGAACCAAAGATTGGTACGTAAGTTTGGGTTCCTCAACCATTGGTTGAGGAACCCAAACTTACGTACCAATCTTTGGTACGTAAGTTTGGAAAATAATACCGAATGTTTTTTTCCAGTGCTACAAGGTTCTCAGAAATCAATGGTATTATTTCTTTATTCCTAGTTGTAGCAACGTATGGAAACATATCTATGTTGCTTCCCTTCACCATGGCGATCCACAATCTTAACTTTTCTCTCAGTTGAAGATAAGATATTTTCAATTTTGCCTTGCATACTGGAATTAACTTGTTTAAAGTTTCAAAGATATCAACTAAATACAACAATTTAGGCATAACAATTATCATCTGCAAGTAACATACAAAATTCTTCTTGCTTTTCAATGGCAAAGAAAGAATGAATCTCATCCTTCAGTTCAAGTACTCTTGCCAATACTTTGCCTCTAGAAAGCCATCTTGCTTCTATATGAAGGAGAAGATTAACGTTTTGCCCCAACTTCTTCGCAAAGTTTGGCAAAAAGACGTGATTGAATATATTTAACCATTTTCACAACTGTGTCTAGCTCATTTTTCAGATCACTACTGAATGTTTTCCCAAACAGCACTTCACGATGAAGAAAGCAATGTGTTGTTATGACATTACTGTTAACTTTCTTCACTAAAAATGCAAACCCTTTCACTGAACCGACCATTGATGGAGCATCATCTGTACAATTCCCACAAAAGATTTCCAGCATAAATCATTAATTTCCAAGTTGGTACTTAATGCATTGAAATATCTTAGCCTGTCATTGTTTCAAGTTCTTTACAGCAAAAAAAGTGATCCACTATTTTATCATTATGGACAAAGTGAATAAATGCGTGTAGTTGAACGTTTCCTCCAATATCAGTTGATTCATCTACTTGGAGTGCAAAAATATCACTTTTCTTCACAGACAAAAGTGATATAAAAGGTGCATACACTTTCTTTTATGTCTACTGACATATCACTAATCCATCTGCTAATGGTATTATCAGAAAGAGAAATTTTTTTAACTTCCATTTTCTGCTTTGCTTCCAAAAAAGTGTCCTTACTATAGCATTGCAAATAGGGAGGATAAGTGTCTCTGCTTCTGTGTGAGGCTTCATATTTTTATCAATTAACTGAGCTACTAAGTAGCTGACATCTTGAGCTTTGTTAGAAATTTTGGCTAAAACTCAAATAATATTTGAGTTTTAGTGATATTTTTCAGGCTCTGTTTTCTTTGGTTATTTAAAAGTCTCTCAAAGTACATTCTCGGCTTGTTAGCCAGATGGCTGTGGTTTTGAATTAAATGTCTCTTTAATTTACTAGGTACCATTGCTTCTTTATACAATATGTCACCACAAATAACACATTTTGGGCCAGGACTATCTTTATCCCCACACCAAGTAAATCCATATTCCACATAACTGTCCAAATACTGACAATTTTTCATCCTCACCTTCACAGCAGACTTGCTTGAAGAGGGAACAGTTATTATTCCTTCTTTACTGGAACCTCCACCTTTGTTGTCTTTACCATAATCATCTTGATGTTTGTCTTCTTTTTTGCCTTCGCAACAATCATCTTCATGCCTTCTTTTCTTAATAACAAACTTGTCCATCTTACTATCAAGGGTATTACACTAACTGAAAGTTGTTTGCACGGATCATTACTGTGTGTAGGTAAACATATCAGCTGATTATTCAATAATCTCTTTAGTCATATTACTGTAATGAAAATGAATACCAGTTTTTTCTAAGATTAGTTTTTCTTCTTTAACCTTTTTTCACCGTGCTACTTGTGCCATCTGCTTTCCCTACCACTCTATAATAACTTCTGCTTGCCGAAAAGTTGCGATTCTTTCGTTAGGTTGGAAACACTATGCGAGCTCACATGCTCACATTTTACTAAAGCACATTTCTGGAGGTCACTACCATAAAACAATAAAAACAATTTGCACTTCCTGGTTTATTGGACTTTTCTGTTAGTGCAATATATTATAAACAGGTAGTAAACTCTATCTAATTGCATTTGTGATAATACTGATAGCTGGAATTCTGTGGGTTTTTACGTTATTATGGTGAAATGTGTTTCCCCTTCCATGAAATCTTCAATCATATAAAAACATAAATAAATTTTCAGAATCTTCTCTTCATTCCTATTTTTTGAGCTTTGTAAACTGTGATATAAATTTTAAAAAATATATAAGTTTAAGTAACTTAAACCCAAATTACGCGGAACCCCTGGTTGAAAACCACTGCATTAAACCCTCACACAAACAACAATATATCTGTAAGAGGGTGTTTTTGCAGGCCAATTTTCATGTTGCAAGGCATTAAGAACCTAGAATAACTCATCAGGGGAATGAAAATTCTACTCCCACCAATAGAGATCAGCTGATTACAGCTGTGATCAAGGAGGCTTTTAGAATCCCTCAATCCATGGCAGGATTTGAGATTTATAATTAGTTTCAGAAATCATAAAACTCATTAAGGAATATTAAGTTGCATTAGAATATAGCATCAATCTGTAAGTGCTAAATAACTAATGACATCTTTGTGCTATATAAAGTTAGTTCTCTCTCTCTATATCTGTAATATAAAACTTACAACAGATTAGAATATTGCAATAATTGCATTTACAGATTAGAATATTAACATTTGTTAACATATTTTCCACTACCCAACTAACTTTTGAAGTCTACAAAGCATACATAAACTTTAATGGTTAGTTAAATAATAATGATGAACCTCTATCTTACAGCTACTGGAATTTATGCAAAAGGCTCGTGATGGTAAGCCAACACAGTCACCTTCAGAATCTGTGTTTATCTGGAAAACTAAAGGTAAAATTTTCCTCTCCACTCAGTGAGGCCATGAACCCCTTGAACATTACGAATATACATTGTAAGTGCCACTTTATTAGGTACACTTATCCTTTTCATGAATTGGAACATGCCTTCAGTAACAGCATCACATGTTTAGTATCATGCAGTATAAAGCAGGTGGGCAGATACATAGGGATGATGTATGTATGCAGTTTGGTCCAGGAATGGGTAAAACAAAATATTTAGTGACTTTGAATGTGGCAAAGCATGTTGTTGTTGTTATGGGAGTTTAATGGCGCATAAGCTACTATGGCTATAATGCACCTGAATGTGGCAAGGTAGTTGGCACCAGTATGAGTATCTCTCAGACCAGCCGTGCAGGAGTTTTCACATATGACTGTATCGTGGGTGTACTGTGATTGGTCCAATAACCAAATGAGATCCAGCCAATAGCGACCTTGTGAGCATAAACAACACATTGATGCAACAGGCTAATGGAGGCTGACAAGACTTTTTCAGGGTAACAAAAAGGCTACAGTCAGTCAAATACCAACCCATTAGAATGGTGGTACAGAAAAGAGACATTTCAGGATGCACAACTCATCATACTTTGTCACTGATAGCATAGTGACTGACCAAACTGGGTTCTACTCATCCTGGCAGCAAAAAACAAGAAGTTAGAAGTTACAGTGACTTGGGAACACCAACACTTGGACAGTGGAGGATTGTAAAAGCACTGCCTGGTTCCTACTGTTTCATTCTGATGTGAGGACCAAAATATGGCAAAAACAACGTGCATGAGTTCAGGGACCATTCTTCCAGGTGTCAATGGATGTTTTTATAGTACACATTTGAGCCTTTCTTTGATACCATTGGAGAAATATTTGAATGCCATGGGTTATCTGGAAGTTTTTTCTGACCAGGTGTATACTTTCATGGCTTCAGTATCCTTATGCAAATGGTTTCTCCATCAGTATAATGCACTGTGTCACAGGGCTAGGATTGCATAGACCTGGTTTTAGGCCTACTGTGATGGCCTTCTCAGTCATCAGATCTCAATCCAATTGAGAACCTGGGTAATGAGGTATAATAAACTCTTCAGAATTGAGATCAGTAACCCCAGTTTGCAACAACTGGGAAGCGATTCAGTTAATGCGGAGCAGCATCCCTGTGGCACACCCAGACTTGAGTAATCGTCAAAACAAATCCAGTTCTGTGGGCTGAAGGGAGACCTACTCACTATCAGTAGACATACCTATGTTGGGGGGGTGGTCAAAAAGTTCTGAAAACAGAGTATAAAAGATATGGGGAACAAAATTCTGTTTTATTTTTTCTGCAATGTATTCACCCTGAAGTTCAATATACTTATTGTATTTAATCTGCAAAGAGTTTAATCCTTCAAATAAATTCTTCAAGTTAGGCATTAAATCAAACTTCCATCACATTTAAAATGAGTTCCACTAAGATGACACTTGGGACTTCTGAAAAAATAATAGCTACTTGGGGCCAGATCTGGCTGTTTTGATTATTTATTTTTTCAAATCCATATTAATGAAATTTAGCTTGCACAACCTGGGCTTTGTGCATGGGTGCATTATCATGGAGAAGCAATACCTGATGAGCCCACTTTCCTTGTCAGTTTTCCTGATTTGAGATTTATAATCAGTTTCAGAAATCATAAAACTCACGAAGAATGTTTAAGTTCCATTAGAATATAGCATCAATCTGTAAGTGCTAAATAACTAATGACATCTTTGTGCTGTATAAAGTTAGTTCTCTCTTCAGGGTAATATAAAATAATATAAATTTTATTATTTATATTATTTTATATTACCCTGAAGTATATAAAACCCTTTTAACTTTGTCATAAGGCTGGCATAATATTCATCTGTTATTGTAGTTCTAGGTGCAAAATCAATTAAAAACAATCCTTTTTGTGTCCTAGAAAACTGAGGCCAACACTTTTCCAGCTGATGGTTATATTTGAAACTTTTTCCAGATCAGAGATCCCTTGCACTTTCACTGCATGCTTTCTAATTTTTTGAATTCAGGATCATAAAAACATAGCCAAGTTTTGTCACCAGTCACCAAATGGGATAAAAATCTATTTGGACTAGGAGTAATTAATTTTAAATTCTCTTTTGTTGACTCCACTCTCTGATGTTTGTTATGAATGAAAGGTTTCTGGGGAATTGTCATGCACAAACTTCGGACATTCCCAAATGATTATGTATTGCTGTTAAAATGCTTGCATGGAACATTAAGTATTTTTTTCAAGTTCAGACTCTTTAATTCTTCTGTTTTCTAAATTTTTTTTTTTTCAGTGATGGAAATTGCTTCTGATGGCCAACCAGACCTTGGATCATCTTTGACTGACTTCCATTCTCTTTTGAATTCTGCCAACCATCAACAGTAACATAACTCCAACAAACACTCTTGCCATTCTTTAATGGATTTCTTTAGCATTTCTGCCCTCTTGTTCAAAAATCTGATTCTTAAACGATGTTCAATTTGCTGGATATTCATTCTTCTTCCACCTATGAACATAAAAAAAAAAATTAAATTTTAGAAACTGCGTAAGACACTGACACAACTTTTTTGATGTTATTTTATAAGATATTAAGCTATCAAAATAAGCTGTTCTATAATTTATTAATACATTTTACATACCCCATTCTCAGAACCTTTGACCACCTCCTTGTATAAAGTGGCCAATCAGTAATATATATATATATATATATATATATATAATTATAAAATAAATGAAAATAATTAATATAGCAATATTAAATTCTTAATAGTATTATTAAGTATATGAATAGTATTAATATGTGTATATAAAGTAAGGGACTGTATACAATAAGTCCAGATATCTTTCTGATGGGCCCATGTCAATTCAGTGCGTGACAATTTGCTGCATGTGACAGTTTGGTGCATGCAGTTCAGTGTAGGAGACAATTTGGTGAGCCTCCGGGTGCCAAGCGATTGTGATTGAGCGATTTGTCTTTGTGCTTTCACTGCAATTTTCTAAAAGGTGAATTCTAATTCTCTTTTACGTTCCTCTCCTTAAGAAATCATTTTATTTAATAGCAGCTCTTGTATCAAAAGTACTGGTCGAGAGCAAGGAAGGAAAGTAACCTTTCTTTATTTTTCATATTTAATAGACTAACTCCTACTAATTTCACTTGGTCACATCAGGCATTTGGGAACACCAATGCTTGGACAGTGGAGGATTCTAAAAGCACTGCCTGGTTCCTACTGTTTCATTCTGATGTGAGGGCCGGTAACCTTGGCAGATTCTACAGCCTATAGAAAAGTTTATCTGCCAAGGGCAAAAAGGAGTCAACATGGAACACAATGTTTCCCTCTTTAGAACTGACAAGCTGTCGGCCAAAGACAAAAAATGAGCATGACTCGTCGCAACCAAAGAGGTCGTTTGGTTTTTAGGAGCATTAGCAACTAAGGCCATATTGCTCCGGGGGATATATGGTGGTCATTCCCTGACCTTTCTGCATCCTCCGTATTTGGTGGGCACGGGCTTGAACCCCGGTCTAATCAAGAAGCGTGTGCTACGCACTGCTGCTCCTGCCCACCTGGCTACAGAGGCGCCACCAAAGAGGTTAAAAACCATTTCCTCTGGACTGAGTTTCCTGCATTCTTAATAATGCACTCATTATCAGAACAGCCTCTTAGTAAGCTATCCCCTTTCTAATCCAAAAACACTTGGAAAGTATTGCAGGATCTCCCGAGACGGTTAAGAGTCTAATCAGGTGACTTACTTGTAGAAACTGTCAACTGCAGGCATTCTGAAAAACTCTTATAAATGACGAACTTTACTAAAATTCCAGTGAAAGTAACTCCCCATGCATCCCTAAATACATCTAAGGGTGTTATATCTAGTTGGGACCTTTTGAATGTGACAGAGGAAGAAATTAAAGAAGAGCTCAGGAACAAAACTTAATTGCTGTCAAAAGAATTATGATTAAAAGGGACAATATACTCACACCCACCAGAAATATCATTCTCACCTTTAACAGTCCAAATCTACTCTCATCAGTAAAAGCAGGATATCTATTTTGTTGCATTTGTCCTTGCATTCCTAATCTGTTGAGATGCTATAAATGCCAAAAGTATGGCCACTGTAAAATGGCATGGAGAGGGAACCCAGCTTGTCCTAACTGTGGATTCTCCGATCACAGTCAAAGTGATTGTTCGGCGAAAGAAATGACCTGTCCCAACTGTAAAGGTAACCATCCTGCTTACTCTAAGACATGTGACAGGTGGAAAATGGAGAAACAAATTGTGAAATATAAAGTTGAAAACAAAGTTAGTTATCAGGAAGCAAGAAAATTAACTGCACCCAGTATGCCCAACTTTACCTATGCCAATATTGCAAAAAAATATCAAACAGTGCCAGTCAAACTGATGTTACTGTTCCATCTAACATATCAATCTCTGACTGGGCTCGAGCTGTTCTCTCTCTCAGTAACAGTCCAATTCCCTGAAACACTCAGACCAAGCGAGTAATACGCCTCTTACAATACCAGTAAAATCTCCTTCTCCGCCAGTGATTGCTACTACTTCAAATAATCCTAGTTCAACTTCAAAAAAGATTATTCAGTACACATCGATGGATGCAGAGTACTCATCCAAACAGGAAGATCCGATTCTGGAAATATTTGTAGAAGAAGATATGGACACCGGTCACCCTACCTTTCCAAAAGAGACAAACCAAAGCCAGAATGCCATAAGACAGCCATGTCAGGTACAGCTTCTTCTAAATTCAAATAATGGTTTATATTTTACAGTGGAATTGTAGAGGTTTTCGTGTCAACATTGACAGCATTCAGTACTTAATTAGACGCTACTCTCCAGTGGGTTTCTGTCTGCAGGAAACCTATTTAACTCCTCAAATTTTCGTTTCCATAAAAAACTACTCAATCTATTGAAGAGATCGGAATACATCCAATTCTGCTCGTGGTGGTGTAGCTATTTTGATTAACTCAAAGATCCCTGCTAGCCAAATCATTCTCCAAATCCAAATTGAAGTCATTGCTGTGTATCTGATTACTCAGATTGCATTTACACTAGTCTCAGTGTGAATGCAGCCACCCTCCCCTGTCTGCTTGGTAGGGGATTTTAGCATTAGCATTAGCATTAGTAGAGGCATTTGATGCAAGAAAGCAAGCTTATGCAGCATCAGCCAAAAAAAAAAAAAAAAAACCACATCCACTTCACCCCTCTGTTCGTTCAAAATACCTGTCCAGCTGAGCCTTAAACTTATTTAGGCTATCAACTTCCACGACAAGGGATGGAAGCCTGTTCCACCAACCAACCACCCGCTGGCTAAAGGCAAATTTCCGCACGTCTATCCTACATCTGTCTTTCCTCAATTTGAATTTATGCCCTCTCAGGTGATTATTCTGAGCAAGAGGAAGAATCCCATCAGCATTGAAATGGCCACCACCCTTTATGGGGATCCTCTAAATTAAATAGACAAGGTCGACTGATGGAAACTCTACTAGAAACTCACCATTCTTAATAGCGGTGCACATACCTATATACAGTTACCTACTGGACAGACTTCTGCAATTGACCTCTCGATTTGTTCCCCGATACTGTTTCCAGTCATTCAGTGGGCAGTGGCCATTTTCCAATTGTTTGTAACCTGCTTACTACACAACCACCATTAGACCAATCCTGTAGGAAATGGAAATTTTCTAAAGCCAGTTGGGCCAAATTTTAGTCAGCAGTCACTCTGGACAAAAAAAAACTATTCAACTACAGCCTATAGATAAAGTAACTGATTATATCACATCCTGTCTTTTCGTTGCATCTAAATACTCAATTCCATTATCAAATCACACAACCCAACGGCATCTCAACTACTGGTGGAACAAAGAGTGCACAAAATCAAAGAAGGAAATATAAAGCATTCAATTTATTCCGTCAATCTCCAACCACAGCTAATTTAATTAGCTACAAGAAGCTAAGGGCAAAAGCACGGTTCATTCAAAGGCAACCCAAGAAAGATTCTTGGACTAGGTTTGCATGTACAGTAAACCCCCGCTATTTGCGGGGGTTACGTTCCTGAGAAATGTCGCGAATACCGAAAACGCAAATACTGAGTTATGGCTCCCATAGTAATAAAGGGGTTCCGTTCCAAAGTATGAAATATATAAGAAAAACTAGTCTAAAATTTTGTCTATGTATGTATTATATGTACCTTCATAACATAGACAGTACACAGTGAAATGCAAGCATATGGCATCGAAATGAAAATAAGAAACAATTTAATATTAAATGTAATATTTATTAGAAATTTCAAACAAATCTTTCAAACCAGCGCCTTTGCTAGCTAACAAAACTTATCCCGCCAGTACTATCACCAGTTTCGCTAAAGTGTTGATAAAGGAGTTTTGCCTTTTCACGAATGATGAGTGAACTTAACGGAATTTTATTTTTAGTTCGGTCTTCTATCCACAGATTTAAAGCTTTTTCCATTTTTTTTCTAATTTAACATCACGAGTTACAGCAATTAGCGCGTTTTCAAGGACACTACGGCAGATTTTTTCTTCCGATTTTTTGATTGATCGTACCATTGACTCATTGATTTTATAATGTTTTGCCACTGAAGAGACACTTTCACCATTAGAAATTTTGTCAATAACTCAATTTTATTCGCTAATGTCATTACCTTCTTTGATATTTTCACATTTCCCTTCTTATTCGTAGCCATATTTTTGTACGGGTACGAAAGAACTTGTCCACAATAAAGGCACTTTCATCCATTAACACACTCGAAAAAGTCTGCTTTACACCAAAACGGTAGATTTATCAATTTATAAATTGATAAATTTATTCAATTTATAACCATATAAATTAAAAGCAAACGACCAAACCTTCCATGACAAGCACATAACACATACTGAACAAGGATTAGCGAGAAACATCCACGCTCACGATTTTGTCACCCCCCTCTCCCCCACCCACTGAGCGCTGTTTTGACTGGGAAAGATAATTTTAGCCACGCCCATGTTTTTTTATGGTGGCAAATATTCACGGCGCTTTAAAATTTACATTTTTTTAGGTTTCATTTTATATTAAATCGGCGATCGCGAAACCGCGAATACAGATACCGCAAATAGCGGGGGCTTACTGTATTATGATAGAAATACCGTCTCCAGATTAATATGGAAGAAAATTAGGCAGCTTTCTGGGAAGTTTCCAATCATCCCTTCCCCAATTCTTTCCTGCAATGGGCAAGAACTCTCTGCTTCTCTATATATAGCAAATGCTTTGGGCAAAACCTTTGCCCAAGTCTCAGCTGCATCAAACTACACTCCCAATTTCAAAAATTAAAACCACCACTGAACATAGACCCATCAACTTTAGAATCTCACTGTCAACTTCCATATAATCAGCCTCTTCAATATTGTGAACTTTTACAGCCCATCAGAACAATACCAGTGCCGCTATGCCAGATGGCATATATTATGTCATGCTGCAGCATCTTGATGGCAAAAACTTACAACTGCTGCTAATCTTCTTTAACCGGATCTTCCTGGAAAATATTTATTCAACCTCTTGGCACCATGCTACAGTTTTGGCCTTTTTGAAACCTGGAAAAGATCCCTCCAGTCCTTATAGTTACAGGCCAATCTCTCTGTCAAGTTGCCTTGGTAAAATTTTTGAAAAAATGATCCACAGTCGACTCACTTGGATCATTGAAACACAACATCTACTGAGTAATTGTCAACATGGCTTTTGCAAAAACAGGTCCTTCTTAGATCTGATGATCAAGGCTGAATCTGAAATTCGCAATGCCTTTGTGAAAAATGAACACCTTGTTATGTCTCCATCGATATAGAGAAGGCATTTGATACTACCTGGTGGTATGGCATTCTCAGTGACCTTCATAATCTTGGTCTACAAGGCAACCTGTCTATATTTATTAGGAACTTCCTACAGAGCCGCTCTTTCCAGGTTCTCTACCAAAACTCCTTTTCTTCTACATTCTCGCAGGAAGGAGGAGTACCACAGGAGTCGGTATTGAGTGCAACCTATTTGTCATTAGAATTGATTCCATTACAAAAGAACTCCCAAATACTGTGGAGGCCTATCTTTATGCTGACGATCTCTCTATTTATTGCCATTCTCAGAACATGAGATCTATTGAGTGGCAATTGCAGATGTCCCTCAATAAAGTACGAAAGTGGGCTGAGTTCAATGGATATCGTATTTCCCATCAGAAAACAGTTGCAATCCACTTTTGCAATCAACGTAAATTGCATATAGACCCTGAACTTCGGATATAAAATTACACTATTCCGATTTCCAACAATATCAGATTCTTGGGATTGATCCTTGACAGCAAGTTAAACTTCTTTCAGCACATTAAAGTAATACATACTACCTGTCTGAAAAAGCTGAACATGCTAAGAGCTTTATCTACCCTGTCTTGGGAGCAGATCGTACAATTTTCCTGCTCTTATGTAGAGCACTGATTAGATCTCGTTTGGATTATGGTGCCCCAGTTTATGGTTCTGCCTGAAAGAGTATTATGCTGACTCGATCCTGTACAACACAGTGCACTGTGGATTGCTCTTGGTACTTACAGAACATCTCCAACCTATAGTCTATATATTGAAGCTCATGAGCACCTTCTGTACCTCCACAGAAAAATGTTACTACTTAAATATGCAGTCAAAATACAAAATTGTTTCCGCACCCCATTCAGCCATACCATTCAGGCATTAAAGGAAATGAACTGGCTGATATTTCTGCTAAAAATCCATCAACTTTAGATTTAACCTTTGTCTTTATTCCAGCCTTTGATTATAATATCATAATTCAAACAGCATACCATGCTCAATGGACAAAGCTATGGCATAACCAAACAAATAATAAACTTTTCCAGTTGAAACAGGACCCAAAATTTTGGCACTCAAGGATTCAGACAGTTTGGGGAGAAGTGGTACTTGCACAGATTAGAATAGGGCATACTCATCTGACTCACCTCCATCTACTTACAGGCGATGATCCTCCTCAGTGTCCACACTGCTCTGAACAACTAACAGTCAAACATATTTTGATTGTCTGTTCACATTATGAACAACATCGAATTTCAATATTTCATTCTCTGGCTAATCTTCAAGAACCAATAACATTATATTCCTATGAATAGGCGCACTATAGCCACAGCAGCTTGTGTGCCATTAAGCACCCATACTACACACACACACACACACACACACAATTTGGTGAATGACATTTCACTGTATATGACAATTTGGTGAAAGACAATTAGTAGCTACGACAGTTTTGGGTATGTGTGAATATTCAGTGTATTGCACAGAAAATTAGAAATTAACAATATCATTGAAGTAAAAGTCTTAGGAAACAAGAGAAACTTTGGTGACTTAGAAAGGAGGAATATAGAAATTTAGAAAAAAGAAAATAATATATTTTTTATCCATTTATTTTGTATAAAAGGATTCAGGCCTATCCTCATAAGCAGGTTGGAAAGTGAGTACATACCTATTTCAGTATGACTTTGTCCATATTGTAACACATTTAATCCAGATAACACTAATGATATTAAGAGTAGGAGACCGGCAGAATTACTAAACAAGTACAGGTCACTGTTGAAAAAAAGCCATGAATTAGGGTTGAATTTAAAAGTGTCTGCAATTCTGCCCAGACACGATAAGAGGGAGTATACGATGATAGCCTTGTTGATCACTTCGGCCCAGGAGAGATTATGCAAGGCTCAAGTGGTAAAATTTTTCTCAGCCTGGTCTGTACTTGTTAATAGGAGAGGCTGCTTCTACAGAGATGGGATACACTTAAATAGAAAGGGTGCAAGAATATTTGCTGATGCTATCGAGGCAGTGTTGTGTGGGTCTGAAAACTGCTAGCTTGAGGGAATACAAGGACTAACATATTAATAATAGCCACTGGCAGAGGTGAAAGTGATTCTTGCACTGCTTCTAATGGAATGAGCAGCAGCCTGGAAAACAAGATGCAGGGTATTTCAGAGACTGCTGGGAGTCATTGCAGTACAAGTAAACACATGGGTTGTGTTAGGGTAGCTAAGAATAGGAACAGGTGCATGTATACTTGCATATACACCAATTCTAGCAGTTTGGTAAATAAATTTGATGAATTTGAGGTATTGCTCAAAATATCAAAGGCAGATATTGTTGGGATATCAGAGATGTGGTGTCACACAGATATAAGGAATGCAGAACTGGAATTTGTGGAGTACAATGTGTACAGAAAGGATAGACAGAACAGGAAGGGAGGGGGGGGGTTATGCTGTTAGTTATGAAACACATAAAATCCAAGGAAGTGAAGAGCCAGTCGACATCGCTGGACAGTGCAGTGTTGAGTCAGTTTGGTGTAACATAAGCATTGGGAGATCAAAATTGAGAGTAGGAATGTGTTATAGGCCTGATGACTCTGATGAGCATAATAAGAAACTGAACAGGGAAATAGAGTGGGCCAGTAAATCACAGAGTCTTATAATGGGGGATTTTAATTTCCTAGATATTGACTGGAATTTGTGGATTGGTCACTCACACACTAGCAAGGCTTTTGTGGATTTATTGGATGATTGTTTTCTACATCTGCATGTTTGGGAGGCAACTAGAGGAAGTAATACTCTTGATCTGATTATCAGTAGTGATTCTTCATGCATTAAGAATGTGCAGATAAAGGAACCACTAGGGCCGACCGGGCTAGCCGGGTGGGTAAAGTGCCTGCCTGGCAACCCAAAGGTCGCGGGTTCGAATCCCGCTTCGGGCTTGGATCAAAGTACTGCAAAAACTTTGGGAGGTGCATTATGGCCACAGAAGCCGATGCGCCAACAACTATCAAAAAAAAAAAAAAAAAAAAAAAAAAAGAACCACTAGGTGGCAGTGATCACAGTGTGCTGAAAAGGGATTTACTCGAAGAGGTAACTACTATCAGGGGTAAAGGGAAGGGTTATTGCTTTCGTAAAGGCGACTACGATGGTTTGAGACAGTATTTAAATTCTATACGGTGGGACCTATTGAAGATGTTACCAACAGCAAATTCAAAATGGGAAGCATTTAAAGAATTAATCTTGGAAGCTACTAGGCTTTACATACCAACTAAGAAATATTGTTCAAGGTTTAGGCCTAAATGGATGTCAGATGAACTAATGAGACATATGACAGAGAAGAAAAATGTATGGATACATATAAATTAATGGGTGACATGGAAGCCTATGATAGATATAAGCTCGTCTGTAACCAAGTCACGAAGGAGATTAGGCAGGCAAAGGCAGATTATGAGAAATCCTTGGCAAAGGATGCAAAGAAAAATAAAGAGTTCTTTACCTATGTAAACTCTAGAAAAAAATGGATGGATCACATTGGTCAACTGGATATTGATGGTTCAACTGTGGATGATCCTGCTCAGATGGCTAACAAACTAAATGAGTATTTTTCCTCTACATTCACCCATCAGGAGTTATTCAAGGAGGGGAATGCCAGAGGTGAGTTAAACTCTGGCAATGAGCTAGATGATTTTGTAATAACTGAGAGGAAAGTGGAGGGGAAATTGTTGAAGATTAACATAAAAAAGGCATCCGGGGTGGACGGGATCTATCCAGTTATATTAAAGGAGGCAGCAAAGGAAGTAAGCAAACTCTTAGCCATAATTATGAAAGCTTCTTTGGACTCAGGGGAAGTACCCATGGACTGCAGATGTGCAAATGTGACCCCAATTCACAAAGGCGGTTCAAAGGGCAACACAAGTAATTATAGACCTGTTAGTTTAACTTCTGTTCCAGGAAAATTAATGGAGGCACTGGTTAAAGAAGCACTGCAGGATCATCTAGACATGGCTTCAGTTATAGCTCGGACACAGCACAGTTTTGTTAAGGAAATGTCTTGCCTGACCAATTTGATTGGATACTATGATGTGGTCACAAAGAAACTAGATGCAGGGAATAACTTTGATATCATATATTTGGGTCCTAGAAAGGCCTTTGATACTGTTGCACACGGAAGACTGCTGCAAAAATTGGAGCAGTGTGGCATTGGAAGCAAATTGCTGCTATGGATAAAGGGGTGGTTGAGTGGGAGAAGACAGAGTAGTAATCAATGGACACTGCTCATCGTGGACTAATGTTATTAGTGGAATCCCTCAGGGTTCAGTGTTGGGTCCATTGTTATTTTTTGTATTCATTAATGATATTGATGGTATATTAATCTTAATGTCTAAGTTTGCAGACCATACGAAGGTTGGCAGGGTTGTTAAGGACACTAATGACAATACGCTGCTGCAACAGGATCTAGAAAAGTTGAGCAGATGGGCTGAGTGGTGGCAAATGAAGTTTAACATTGACAAATGTAAAGTACTACATATGGGAAGTAGTAACCCCAGAGTGACGTGTCAACTCTGTGGTACTACACTGACAGTGGTAGAGAGCGAAAAGGACCTGGGGGTTATTGTGCAGGCAGATATGAAGTTTTCTGAGCAGTGCAGACAGTCTGCAAGAGTAGCTCATGGTGTCTTGTCAGTGATATACAGGAATTTTTCTAGCAGGGATAAGGAGGTGATTATCCCCTTGTACAAGGCAACGGTCAGGCCAAACTTGAGTACTGTATACAGGTCTGGAGGCCTCATTTTAAGAAGGATGTAGAGCTGTTGGAACGAGTACAGAGAAGGGCAAGAAACATGCATGGGATACATACAAATTAACATGTGACACAGAAGCCTATGATAGATACAAGTTGATCTGTAACCAAGTTACAAAGGAGGTTAGGCAGGCTAAGGCAGATTATGAGAAATCTTTGGCAAGGGATGCAAAGAGTTCTTTACTTATTTAAACTTTAGAAGGAAGAGGATGAATCAGATTGGTCCACTTGATATCGATGGGTCAACTGTTGATGATCCTGCTCAGTAGCTAACAAACTAAATGAATATTTTGCATCGACATTCACACATGAGGAGTTATTTAGCGAGGGGAAACCAGAGGTGTATTCAACTCTAGCAGTAAGTAGGCGGTTCAAAGGGCAACACAAGTAATTATAGACCTGTTAGTTTAACTTCTGTTCCAGGAAAATTAATGGAGGCACTAGTTAAAGAAGCACTGCAGGATCATTTAGACAAGACTTCAGTTATAGCTCGGACACAGCATGGTTTTGTTAAGGGGAAGCCTGCCTGACCAATTTGATTGGATACTATGATGCAGTCACAAAGTAACTGGATGCAGGGAATAACTTTGATATTATATATTTGGATCTTAGAAAGGCTTTTGATACTGTTGCACATGGAAGACTGCTGCACAAATTGGAGCAGTGTGACATTGGAGGCAAATTGCTGCTGTGGATAAAGGGGTGGCTGAGGGGGAGAAGACAGAGAGTGGTAATCAATGGACACTGCTCGTCATGGACTAATGTTATTAGTGGAGTCCCTCAGGGCTGGGTCCATTATTGTTTTCTGTATTCATAAATGATATTGTTGATGGTATATCAAGCTTAATGTCGAAGTTTGCAGACGATACAAAGGTACGCAGGGTTGTCAAGGACACTACTGACACTATGCTGCTGCAACAGGATCTGGAAAGGTTGAGCAGATGGGCTGAGAGGTGGCAAATGAAGTTTAACATTGACAAATGTAAAGTACTATACATAGGAAACAGCAACCCCAGAGCAACGTATCAATCTGTGGTACTATACTGACAGTGGTAGAGAATGAAAGGGACCTGGGGGTGGTTGTGCAGGCAGATATGAAGTTCTCTGAACAGTGCAGACGGGCTGCAAGAGTAGCTCATGATGTATTGTCAATGATATATAGGAATTTTTCTAGCAGGGATAAGGAGGTGATTATTCCCTTGTATAAAGCAATGGTCAGGCCACACCTAGAGTACTGTATACAGGTCTGGAGGCCTCATTTCAAGAAGGATGTAGAGCTGCTGGAATGAGTACAGAGAAGGGCAACAAGATTAGTGAATGGAACAAAATGGTGCTCTTACGAAGAAAGGCTTAAGTTTTGCAAATTACAGTGTCTGGAGACTAGGCACCAGCGAGGTGATCTGATAGAGGTGTATAAAGCCTTGAATGGTTTGAGCATGCTCAATGCTGATGGGATTCTTCCTCTTGCTCAGAATAATCACCTGAGAGGGCATAAATTCAAATTGAGAAAAGACAGATGTAGGATAGACGTGCGGAAATTTGCCTTTAGCCAGCGGGTGGTTGGTTGGTGGAACAGACTTCTATCCCTTGTCGTGGAAGTTGATAGCCTAAATAAGTTTAAGGCTCAGCTGGACAGGTATTTTGAACGAACAGAGGGGTGAAGTGGAAGTGGGTTTTTTTTTTTTTTTCTTTTTTTCTGATGCTGCATAAGCTTGCTTTCTTGCATCAAATGCTTATGCTAATGCTAATGTTTGGCGAGAAAAGTACCCAACTGTGTAAAAAAATGCAGTGAACTTTTAAATTCCTGTTTTGGTTGCATACATCTGTGTGAATCAGCCTTTTCGTATTTGAAACAAACAAAGACGAAGAATTGCTCTACTGTTACGGAATTGCGTACAGAAGACTCTTTATGTTTGGCCTTTCATAGTATATCCCCAATTTTTAAAGCTTGGAAGATGACATGAAAACACAAACTTCACATAAATTAAAAATTTAAATACATATGAATTTAAAGTAAGAATTCTGAATTGTATTGAATTTAAAAATTTATAAACAAACATTTTTCAATATGTGTTGATTAACCAGGTTCAATTAAATTCTCTAGATGGTAGATCGCGGCACATTTTAAAGGAAAAAAGTAGATCGCATCACAAATTAAGTTGGCCACCCCTGATCTAGAGTAAAGGAAAGGTAAGAGTTTTTGTTTTCGTAAAGGCAAATACAGTGGTCTCCGACAGTTCTTAACAGAGTTCTTAATAACTGGTACAGAGTGAACAGTGTTTGGAAGAAATGTAATGCCGAGAGCGAAAGAGAAAACCAAGTTTTTTAGATGCAGAGGAAGCAATATTTGTAATGTGCTTGTGCCAAGACAGATCAGAAGTCAGGGTAATCCCAAAAAGAGATATATCATCTTGCCTAGAAATCAGAGTGTCACCAAAGATAAGCATAGGAGCAGAATAATCCTTTTTGCAAGATATATAAGACAAGACTGAGTTTTAGAAGGATTGAAATCGACTAAGTTGTCTTTGCCCCACTATAGAATTACCTGGAGATCGGCATTTAAGGAATTGGCAGCAGATATTTGAGAAGTTGAAGCTGATTGAGCAGGGCAAGGTTATTCGAACTGGAAAGTGGAATGCAATGTGCTATCATCAGCAAAACTATGGATAGGATTTCCAGTCAATGGAAGAAGGTCATTAATATACAAAAGGAAAAGAGTGTGGGAAAGAACTGAACCTTGGGGGACACCAGCATTACTGGAGAAGTTAGAAGACTGAGAGCCATCTACCATCACCCTCAGTGAGCGTTCAGAGAAAACTGGATAACCAATTACAAAAAACAATTGGCAAATCATAAGATGGAAGCTTGTTTAGAAGACCTTTATGCCAAACACGATCAAAAGCCTTTGAGATGTCAAGAGCAACTGCTTGCGTTCACCGAACTTTTCCATTGAATTTGTCCATAAATGGGTTAAAAAACCAGAATATCACCAGTGGATCATCACTGACGGAATTCATACTGGCGATTGTTAATCAGACAGAAGGTTTCTAGGTAGTTTAAGAGTTGGTGGTTAATTGATTTCTCCATTACTTTAGAAAGAGTAGACGTAATTGCAATGGGATGATAATTGGATGGGAGGGATTTGTCACGCTTTTTTTAGGAACTGGCTAGATATGAGCAAATTTCCAAACAGAAGAAAAACATATTTGGAATAAGAAAGTAAAAAAGGGCGGCAAAGAACAGGAGTAAGTTCAGGAGCACAGGTTTTGAGAACAAGTGGAGAAATACCAACAGGACCTGGAGCTTCCTTAGCATCAAGATTCATCACAATCCTTCTGACATCCTTTTGACAGAAGACCACAGGAGGCATTGAATGGAGCATGGTGGGAGGTGTTTTACCAAGATCATTAATACATGAATTGGAAGAAAAATGGGATGCTAGTTTTATCCTTGGCTGAAGTGACAACAGAACCATCTGGTTTTGACAAAGGTGGGAGCAGTGTTGGACAAAAGTAGCGGCCAATAGCTTTGGCAAGAGACCAGAATGCTCGGCTTCCATTAGGGCAAGAAGAAAGTTTTCTGCTCTTAGCCTGTTCAAACTCTAGATTGGACTGATTAATAACTGCTTTACAATTGTTGCTAGCTTTGGTGTAGGCAGAAAGTGAAACTGAAGAATTGGAAACAAGCCAATTATGATATGCAACGTTCTTCTCTTGAACAGCCTTAGCACATTTATTGGAAAACCAAGGTTTAGATAAAGGACGAGATTTTAAAGTGGAGTATGGAATAAAGGATTCGATTCCTACAAGAATAATTTCACTGACGCGATCTGAGCAAATGTTGACATCAGAAGTTTTGAAACTGTAATCTGGCCAAGAAAAAGAAGAAAAGAAATCTTGCAGGTCATCCCATTTTGCATTCTTATAATGCTAAATGACACAAGGTTGGGAATAGCCATGAGATAAAGGCTCCATTGGAGAAGAGACAATCACCAAGTTGTGATCTGAGGTACCTAAAGGACCACTCACTTCGACCGTGTACTTAGAAGGGTTGTTTGTGAGAAAAAGGTGAAGCGTGTTGGCTGTATGGTTAGGATTGTCCCTATATTCTGGTAGATAAATGGACAATCTATGCGAGGTCATTGGTAATTGCAAATGCCTCAGCATCTTGACCAGCTGGTCCATGTGACCAGCAAACGGAAGCCAGCTGGAGTTGTAAACATTAAAATCACCCAGGAAAATTACCTCACTGTTAGGAAAGTTGGACTGGAGAAATTCAAGTTGCAAAGAGAGGAAGTCAAAGAGCTTGAAGTGATTAGTTGAGTTGGGAGAACGGTAGAGACAACAGATGAATTTGACAGAATGAAGTAGAGAGATGTTAAGCCAGAGAAGATCGAAAAGAGGAGATCCCAAATTATTCTGTCAGAAAAAGTACATGAGTTTGGCAGACTGCAAATGGAAATGTACATCATTGAGATTATAACTGAGACCACATATATTTGTGAAATGAACTAGGAAGCGTTTGGGAGGTTTAGATCTTTTTGCAGATAAGCTTACTCTATTAGTTTGACAATTCATGGTGTATTCAATAGTAAGGAAAAAGTGGGTGGGAAATGCTGTATGAAGTAATGAAATTTTTGGATATGGCGTACACATGGTAAGAATATACCAAGATCCTTGACATAACGTGGCCTCGACAATGCCTCCCGCATGCACACTACTCAGACTCCCTCCAGTCACTATCTGGCATTGTAGAGGTAGCAAGATTATATGTTAACTGATCTGGAAACCTCTTAAAGAGTTACCAATAGGTTTGGTCTGGTGTACTGACTAGTGGCCAGCCTGTGAACACCGTTTTAGAGCTGTACCCTCAAAATGTAAGGAAGACTGGATCGTGCCATGATGTCTATCATAACCCCAAAAGTCATCAGTGATACTGCATGATGGAAGAGATGGGGAAGGGTTGACCGGAACTTAGCTCTAGAGACTAAACATGGGTTCCACCACTTCAAGCGTCCAATAAGCAAAGTGGTGGTATTGCACCAGTTTATGAGAGTCATCTACCAACTAGTAGATGGTAGCACAGAGGGGTGGCATTTCTCCATGTAGTGTGGGTACCACACCTCAGCCCCTGCTTATGTTGGTTCACACCTGAGTAGTCACACAATGTGCTTGCCCATGGGTATTATTAACAGTCCCACCATCGTGAAGGTGGAAGCAGAGAATTTGGCTGTCGCAGACCATCCAGACTTCGCTGAAATTGGGTCCACTTGACTTGAGTGTCACCTGAATATCAATTCTATAAGTGTTTTAGACTCCCAGGTAGCAAGTACAGCTTGTCTGGCCTATCTGAGAGAACGACCAAGACAACCTCAAGGACCAGGGACCTCAAAGGCATGAATTGTGATACTGAATTGTAAAAAATGTAAACATTCTCAGGTAAGTCATTTATATTCGTAATAATTTAGTGAAAGTGAACTGCTTTCCGTTTATTTTTCTAATTTCAGCACACTTTCCAAAAAGTGGAGTTATTGCAGGGCAGAGAAGATCGAAAAAGAGGCGATTCCAAATTACTAAGTCTCTGACAGGGAATATCAAAACAAACATATCCACAAGTACCACCTTTGAAGTGAAAGGAATCATACAGCAAATAATTAGATCAACTGAGATGAGCTGTGGTTTGATCAAGCCTGCAGCCATGTAGGCAGCCTTCCAGTGTTATGCATCTCTCAGTGTAAAACTAGTATGTCACAAAATACAGTTTCACACTGACTTTTGAAAATATCTATTTTTTAATAATGCTCAATTTTTCTATATTGTTTTCTCATGTTTTATGTATCTTCCTCGGAATTTAGCAGTATTATCATAACCATATAATAGAATGTTATTATTATTATGTAATAGTTGATGGATTTTAGTATTTAGTTATTAAATGTAAAAATAAAACATAAATATGAATGTAGATAACAAAATTTAAATTCTGTTTTGGGAAATGTATTACTAGTGGTAAGGAACTGGTCTTGCAGCTTGCAAGGTTAGTTCCTTACCACTTGGCATAACAACCCATGCTGTCCATGAACCAAAAGGTATTAGAGCCTACAGGAGTCAGTACCATGCATGGTTTGAAGGCTAAGAAGATAGAGGATACTTTTAACATTAGACATGAATTTCTGAAGATTGTAATGTTAAGGTTTTGGGAGCACCATCCCAAATGTGGGAATGATAATCCATGGTAGGATGAATTTGAGATTTGTACAAAATGGGTAGTAGTTGTTTAGAAGAAAAAGTGCCTACCAGGCTAGCCAGGTGGGTAAAGTGCCTGCTGGCAACCCAAAAGTCACAGGTTCGAATCCCACCTCGGTCTTGGATTAGAGTAAAATGCATAAACTTTGGGAGGTGCATTATGGCCACAGAAGCCGATGCGCCAACAACTGACAAAAAAAAAAAAGAAGAAGGAAAAAGGAAACCTGGTTTTTTTTAGATGCAGTGAAAGCAATATTTTTGATGTACTTATTCCAAGAGATTGGAAGGATAATCCCAAATAGAGATATTTAGTCTTGTATGGAAATTTAAGCATCATTGAAGATAAGCATAGGAGCAGTAAATACTTTTTTTCAAGAAATAAGAAAGGCTGAATGACAATGTGAAAAGTTTACTCTTTGAGAACTTGAAAGCTAAGCTCAAAAACATCTCTTGATTAATTCCATTAACTGTTTTATATATATAGTACTTCATAGGTTAACTTTATACACATCAGAGTATAGAGTACTTTGAATAGTTTATCACTTTAAGTATAAAGCAGGATTAGATCCTTCCTCTAGTCTTGTACATTGAACTTTTTTTTTTTTCTAAGAAGCTTTCTTTTTTGGATTATCTTTAAACTTAAAAATTTTGAATTCTCTACCCTCAGATACAGCTCCTCCACATCGAATGAATTTATATGAAGCATTTGGTACATTACACATTCAGAGAAAGAGAAAGATACCTGATTATTATCTAATAGTGGAATTTGAAAATAATGGGATAGTTAGGTGAGTCATTTTAATGTTAGTATTTCTTATCATTTTTATTTATATTATTATATTAATTTTATAATATGGGCAGATAAGGTTAAATGTTATTAACCTTAAACCTTATTAAATGTTATTATTCTGGGAAAAGGAACTGATATAATGCCCCAAGGTGTATCTTATATTATTTTTACAAAATAATATAAGATACACCTTTCATGTTTGAGGTCACCATAAAAAAGGAAATAAAGTAAAATGAAAGAATATTTGAAATTGTACATGACAATCTAATTTTTTAATAAATAGATAATATGTATTCCCTAAAAAGCCTCCATAGCCGAGTGGTCAGGAGCGGGAGTGCAATAGCAAACGCTCTTTAAGTAAACCGGGGTTCAAGCCCCTGACTGCTAAATATGGTCGATCTGCCAACCCGCACTGGACCAGCGTGGCAGATCATGGTCCATTTCCCTCAGCATGAATTGTTGAGGAGGCTTCCATCCTGCAGTGGGTTGATAATGGCTGCAGTTTTTATTCCCTAAAATATTACTGTATAATAGATCTCTTGTTCCATAGTCCTCATCTGGAGAGGTAGCCTCTTTCCTCTGGGTTGTACTTAGCCAATATCAGGTAGAGGAAGTAAGAATTTTCCCTTAGGATTTTAGCCAGAGGAATGTGCACATTTTGTAGCTAATATCTTTTCATTTCAATTTTTTTCCTTCACCACTGCATATTATTTATATTATTATATGACAGAACCTCTTATTGTGTTGCTTGCAACATGATCAAAAGAATGAATTTATGTATTGCTAACAACAGAGGCTGCTTCAGCATTGTTTATAAATTATTATTTTTTAATTATCCTGATAATAATTTCTATTTTCCTTTGATTATTTTTGAATTTGAACACCTTTCAATGAACACCTTTACACAGGTGTTCATTTACACAGGTGTAAATGAACACCTGTGTAAAGACACATGTGGTTATGTCTCAAAGAATAAATTCCTGGCCTTGCATCCATGTGGATAAAATTGCAACATCATTTATGCTCATATATAATAGTATCAGGGGTGGTAAATGATGCAAGAAAGCAAGTTAATACAGTATCAGCAAAAAAACAAAACAAAAAACACTTCCATATTACCTGTCCATCCCATATAATAGTTTGTTTATTTCTTCTTTGAATTTATTCAAACTACCCACTTCAACAACACCAATGGAAATTTGTTCCAATAAACAGCTACCTGCTGGCTGAAGGCAAACTTCTGCACATTTATCCTGCAACTATCCTTTCTCAATTTGAATATATATGCCCCTCATGTGTGTAGTTTGGACAAGAGGAAGGATTCCATTAACAATGAGCTTACTAATTCCATTCCAAGTCTTAAATACTTCAATCAGTTCTCCTCACAAGTGCCTAGTCTCCAGATGCAGCAATTTGCAGAACTGAAGCCTTTTCTGGTAAGAGCACCCTTTTGCTCACTTCACTAATCTTGTTGCTCTTCTCTGTACCCATTCCAATAGATCAACATCATTCTTAAATAAGGCCTCCACCCATATGCATCAACTCAAGATGTGGCCTAACCATTTCCTTATCCCTACTGGCAAAATTTCTGTATGTCATTGATAAAACCACATGAGCTGTCCCAGCAGACCATCTGCACTATTCAGAGGCCTTCATGTCTGTAATATGAAGGTCTCTGATTAAATGATATGTGTAATAGCATTTAAATATGACAGTTTAAATGATATTACACAAAAAATTTGCAATTTCAGACAGGATCCCTTTGGAAATTCAGCATTCAAAAGGGTATACTACTTGGTTCAGTTCATTTTGTTGTAAGGAAACAGTAACCTCTGCATGTCTATTTGTTCTCTGCAACACTCAGTGTAGTGCAATTATGTTATTGGTATGTTACTACAGTTAGTATGTTATTCTAGGATTATTAGGTAATATGCTGTACCTTGCATTTGAAAATTTTAAATTTCATTTGCCACTTCTCAACCCATGTGCCTAAATTTTACAGATCTTATTGCAGTAGTATACCCTGATTACTGCAGTTAACCACCCCTTCCAAACTTAGTGTTATCTGCAAACTTAGTCATTAAGCCTGATATGCCTTCATCAGTATTATTAATAAATATAGAAAACAACAATGGGCACAGCACTGAACCCTGGAACTCCACTAATAAGAGTAGTCCAAGATCACCATTGACAACCATGCTTTGTCAGTTATCTCTTTATCCATAGTGGCGCCTCCGTAGCCAGGTGGGAAGGAGCAGCAGTGCGTAGCACACGCTTCTTGATTAGACCGGGGTTCGAGCCCGTCACCACCAAATACGGAGGATGCGGAAAGGTCAGGGAATGACCACCGCATATTCCCGGAGCAATATGGCCTTAGTTGCTAATGCTCCTAAAAACCAAAATAACAATTATCCATAGTGGTCACCCCCCCCCCCGCCACTACCACACTGCTCCAATTCATACAGTAGTCTTTTATGTGGAACAATATCAAAAGCTTTTCTGAAAACTAAGTACAGTCAAACCTCGATATAATGCCCCATGTATAGCACCACTCACGTAAACTGCCAATGACTACTTGTGAATTGATTGTCCCAATAAATATTAATAGGGGAATCCCTCAGTATAGCACTTGCCATCCCAAAAGCTACCATATCTATGAATTACTAAATGTACAATTTTTCATTGTAAATGAACTCAATTTAATGACAAACCAGCATACCAGTCTACCTTGTCTTTTCATTTATGGGATGTAGTCATCAAGTGATGTTTTTAAAATCATTATGAAAATCATTTTTGTCCCTGTAAATAAGAAAGTGTACTCAGGAATTCCCTACCATTTAGTTTCCTATCATTTTCACATTTTTAAGCATTCCTCGTGCTTGTCTCACATTTTAAGAATTAGGGATTTAATACAAAAGCCCTCGTGGGTAGCAGAGTTAGATGACTCGTTGTCCTCCCCACATCAGGTGGAAAAGGCCAGAGTTCAAGTCCTATTAACAGTGTGAGGAATTTTTATGGGCCTTTTTAAAAATGTGGCTGAGTTAGTCTGTCTCAGGCAAGGGTAGCATAGTTTTTCTCCTGGAAACTTGGGTTTATCATCCAGCAAACAGAAAATCAACTACGGAACACATGCAATTTACAGAAGATATATACAGAGCAGTATGGGTTTAGACACTGATGCTCCTAAAACCCTAATACAATAACAACATCTAATACAAAAGAAAGAAAGAAAGCAAGAATATTTTACTTTCATACTTCAAATGCCTTACTGCATTTGTTACAGTTTTAAACAGATATATTTTGAATGTATTTTGGTATTATTACTATTAAATATCAAGTTTACAGAGTAACTGTTTCTTTTATTTTCATTAAAGTTAATCCAAGAGTACTGACCTCAAAATGGGTAAGAGGGCAGTGTTAAATGTAACCAAAAAGAAAGGTGTACAGTTACAAAGAAAAATACTCTGGTAACAGCCAGAAAATAATTGCGGATAATTTTTCTGCCATATGAAGTAAACCATACAGCACTGTGTTGGAGACATTCTTGGCAAACAAAAGTGGCTGAATCAAAAAAGTAGTGGCTTAAGGGACTAAAACATGAAAAGCTGGAGGATGCATTAGTTATTTGGATTGGACAGGTTAATGCAAGAAATGGAATGGTAACTGATGAAGCAATTAAGAAGCAGGCATGGGAGAACAGATGGGAATTGGAAATCTTGTGTACAGCAATGGTTGGTTGCATTGGTTTGCACCAGCCAAAAAAAAAAAAAAAAATCCTGAGTTACCCTGATAGAGAGAGAGAAAAGTAGAAGGGAATAACCAAAAAAGAGAAGAATGATGATATCCAGCTCAGGACCCTGGGTGTGCCAAGCCCATACTCACCAGATGTGAGCCCCCAGGGTTACGCAATCAAGTTCCTACCTCCTGCAGCCTCTCAATGCTATAATTATTAAGTTTTAAGGCACATTATAGGCGACATCAGGTGAAGAAGATAGTAGAGACTATGAATAATAATTGTTCACCTGAATTGCCTTTGAAAGACATTGTATATGATCAAACTTTCATGGGATGAAGTTTCAGTGTGAACAATAAGTAACTGTTGGACTCACACTGAACTTATTGAAAAAGCTCATTTAGATGAAATAGAAGATAATCCTATTCAAGAGTTGTGAATTTCCATGGACAATCTTTCAACTGTGAGTACATCTGTGTCTTGCAGAAAAATTTCTTGCAGTCAACCAAGAAGAAACATGCTTTTGGAGAAATGACACCTGAGAAAATTGTGGAATAAATACAAAGAAATTAGCTTTCATTTGATGTGATAGTGAAGAAAACGAGATGGAAGTTTGTGAAAAAGTGACAGCTAAGGAGGCTAAAGTGTCTTCAAAAAATCCATCGATTCCTTGAAAAGAACTCAAAAAACAAAGACCTAATGAAACATGTTGCCCTAGACTTCTATAAGTAAATTTATGACAAAAAGAAAATTCAGACAAAATTTGATAAGTAATTTTTGAAAAAAAAATTAATTTTAATATATTTTTATTTACATTGTAAAATCCTGTAATGCATAACTCATGTCTATAATTATTCGTGTCACCGTTTGATCTACATTTGTGAATTGGGGATACAATTGCACATCTTCGGTCCATTGGTACCTCCCACAAATCCAAGGATGCCCTCATAATTATGGTTAAAGTTTGCTTACCCCCTTTTTTGCCTCCCTTATTATAATTATATAGTCCCCATTCACTCCACATGCCTGTTTTTTTGAATTTAGCTTCAACAATTTCTCTTCCATTTTCCTCCTGAATATCACAAATTCATTTAGCTTCCTGTCAGAATTTGATACACTTCTGCATTCTCATCCCTAAAGAGTTCCTCATGTGTGAATAAGATGTAAAATATCTATTCAATTTGTCAGCAGCTGGAGCAAGATCATCAACATTTAAACAATTCACATCTAGTAGATCAATGTCTTGATTCCATTAGATATTGAATAGTTTAACTGTTGCTAATTTAATTGCTTGACAACACATCCCATACTTCAAGAACCCCTGTCTTAAGCTAAATACATACTGTCTAATTATATATTTAGTTCAAATGAGTATTCATTTGTATTTGGCATTGATGAATAGTTATCTTGAATCTTTCTGATTATTTATTTTCATATATGTACAATGAATAGATTATTTTATTAACAGGCGGTTGTACATCCCAAGAGCGTATGCCAATGATAGCAAATGGTTGTGGCAGGGAAGAAGAGTTTATATCTACAATGGGCATTCATTTGTTGCAAAACACTCAGAGGAAAATATGTATGTATTCTCTCTCTCTCTCTCTCTCTCCTCTCCCTCCCCCACCCCCATTTCAAAAAAATGGATACTTGTAAATTTTAAATTAAAATAAACTAGTATTTGATGCGAATTTCATAAAGGTAAAAAATTAATAAATAAAGAAATAGCAGTAAACTAAATCATGTCACTAGAATCATAATTTGAAAATTTTCATTATTTTTGTGATATTTCTGAAATAAGAAATATCAACAGGTTTTTTTTTTTTTTTTGTTAGTTGTTGGCACATTGGCTTCTGTGGCCATAATGCACCTCCCAAAGTTTTTTTTTGCATTTTGTACTCTGATCCAAGCCCGAAGCGGGATTCGAACCCACGACCTTTGGATTGCCAGGCAGGTACTTTACCCACCCGGCTAGCCCGGTCGGCATATCAACAGGTGCACTTATACTAGATCCTTTTATATACATCACATCATATTCTCTAATATTTTCTAATGTGCTCCTTGGTTAAGTCTGAATCCTTTAATCAATATTGATCTCTTACATCTAGCTTAACCTAATAATTACAGCATATTTATGATGGTTGTTCATTAAGCCACGTAAAAATATATAAGCTTTTTAAAAAAAAGTATATATATGATAAATTTTTAAAAAGTCAACTTTAGCATTTTGAAATACATCCTATTCTTTTACTAGTCTCTGTATATTTCTTCAAAAAGTTCTTTTCTCATGCATCTTTCAAACCTCTCAATGGATAGTTGCAATTGTAACTATCCATTGCTTTTTTCTTCAGCTCAGTTTAACCCATGACCTCTCTGGTCATCCACTCAGACATCTTTCGTTTGTAAAACTTCTGCACTGGTACAAACATATTGATAGCTTCCAGGATATACTTCCCATAATGAATTCATATTCAGCAGTTTAGTTCTCTCTCCAGTTTATAGAGCCTAAGAAACAGCTCAATCTATGTATTCCCCTTTCTTGAAATTAAAGCCCCTCTCCTTTCCCTTAACCAAAAAAATCTCTTTTTGGGCAGTATCCATTTTATGACACCACGATCATTACTTACACTGTAAAATTTCAGATATCCTTTGAATTCTTGGTGAGAACCAAGTCAAAGATGGTGTAAGATTAAAAAAAAACCAAATTATAATAATAATTGAAAGTAAGTTTGTTACTTTTTTGTGAAATAACTTAAAGGTTGAGTTAAGACTTTTGTTTGTTTTAAAATGCACGTAGTTTTGTGAAGCAGCTGTTGCTATTTGTTTAAAATGCATGCCATTCCTCATTTTAAATTAATTCAAACAAAAGTATTAGCATTAGTAGAGGCATATGATGCAAGAAAGCAAGCTTATGCAGCATCAGCCAAAAAAAAAACAAAAAAAACTTCCACTTCACCCCTCCGTTCGTTCAAAATACCTGTCCAACTGAGCCTTAAATTTATTTAGGCTATCAACTTCCGCAACAAGGGATGGAAGTCTGTTCCACCAACCAACTACCTGCTGGCTAAAGGCAAATTTCCACACATCTATCCTACATCTGTCTTTCCTCAATTTGAATTTATGTCCTCTCAGGTGATTATTCTGAGCAAGAGACAGAACCCCATCAGCATTGAGAATGCTCAAACCATTCAAGGCTTTATACACCTCTATCAGATCACCTCGCCGATGCCTAGTCTCCAGACACTGTAATTTGCAAAACTTAAGCCTTTCTTCGTAAGAGCAACCCTTTGTTCCATTCACTAATCTTGTTGCCCTTCTCTGTACTCGTTCCAGCAGCTCTACATCCTTCTTGAAATGAGGCCTGACCATTGCCTTATACAATGGAATAATCACCTCTTTATCTCTGCTAGAAAAATTCCTGTATATCATTGATAAGACACCATGAGCTACTCTTGCAGCCTGTCTGCACTGCTCAGAGAACTTCATATCTGCATGCACAATTACCCCCTAAACTTGTATACTAAAATTGATTTAATAAGAGAAACAGAGCTGTTAAAGACAAAAGCTGTGCATTATTTTGAATCCTTGATACCAAAAAATATTTATGGGTAAGAGACCCATTTGCAACAAGAAATCTTCCAAATGTTAGAACTTAATCTGCAAGAAGAAGAAGAATTGGCTGAGATCTTTAGTGACCAGTCGCTGGAAATTCACTTTAATACCACTAATATTAGCAAATTTTGGATCAAAATTCAAAATGAATTTTCATGGAATTTAGAGTTTCATGGAATTTCAGAAGCAATTAGAATTTTATTGCCATTTTCACTTTCTACTTGTGTGAAACAGGGTTTTCTGCTTTAAATGAGAGAGACTAAAATACTAGACTAAATCCCTGTATTAAATAACTGTGTGCGTCCCATCAAACTCAACCGTCTCACTGATTAAAATGTTATGATTGTATTTATATAATTATGTTAATTTTTTGCATACAGTAGACTCTCGATTTCCCGGTTAATCCAAAAATACAGAAGTCCCCAACATACATAGGAATACGTTCCAGGACTTTTTACTTCGTCAAGTTTTACGTAACTCGGGAATGACTAGTAACATATTGCTACTATATTATTATTGACAAATCTGAATTCAGCGCGATACTTGTTAATGTTTGACCATTTCATACATTCTTATTATTTTAATTTTCTGATCCAAATCGATCGCTTTCCTTTTCTTGATAGATTTAATAGTACTGCTGTCACTTATTCTCTTGGTAGGCACCAAAACGGCCAAAATGAAATTTTCTGTAAAGAACTTCACAGAGTTAAGGTAAAAACTCACTATTATCACCCCTTGCTAGCTCACATTTTACTAAAGCACATTTCTGGAGGTAACTGCCATAAAACAATTTGCACTTTCCAGGTTACTGGGTTTTTCTGTTCTGTTCGTGCATTTAATTATAAACGGGTAGTAAACTCGTCTTATTGCATTTGTGAAAATACCGATAGCTAGAATTCTGTGGGTTTTTACGTTATTATGGTGAAATGTGTGTCCCCCTTCACTGAAATCTTCAGTCATACAAAAAAAAAAAAAAAACAAAAAAACATAAATAAATTGTAAGAATCTTCTCTTCTTTCCTATTTTTTTGCTTGTTACTCCGATCTCACTTCTGCAATTTGTGTGTGCCATGATCATCGTTATTGATTGCTTATTATTATTTTTTTGTTGTTTTAAATTTTACAATCCTTATAAAAAAATCCTTATAACAGTAAGTGCTTACTGTATCGAAAAATGCGATAGATAAAAAAACTTACTTATGTATTAATTATGTACTTATTTAATTAATTAAGTACTTACGTATTAATTACGTAATTAAATACTTAATTAATTACGTATTAATTATGTACAACTTGTTATTTTGTATGCCGCTTGTATTATGGAGCTTTTGTCCCAAAGTTCCTTGGGTAGCTTAAGGTTAAAAATATAATAATAAGATATATATATATATAAGTGAAGTAACTAAGTTACTAACTAACTGAAACTAACTAATTTATTAATTATTTAAATTAAAGAATACAATAACGTAATAGACATCTATAAAAAACTTATTATTTTTACTCTGTTAGTAATAAATAGATTCTAAATGTTACACAGGTAAAGCAACCTCACATTGAAGTCAGATAATTTTATTTATTGGTAGCAGAGCTGAACATGATTCTGGTGGTGCAACTGCTCCCAGTGACAGAATTGAACTCCACTCATTTACTATATTCTCCAAACACACACATCCTTCCAACAGTGCCCTCCTTCCATACAAACTTGGAAGTTGGATGAAAGGCATCTAGTAAAAGCACAAAAAAAAAAAAAAAAGTGCACAAAGTGATGACTATGATGCAACCATCCCTCCCAGTTAATGGGGCAAATTGTAACAATCTACCCTAAGCTCTTGGGGTCAGAACTCATGCTGTCCTCTCCTGGGCTGGTCAAGTGACAGTACAAAGTTCACTGTCTATAATGAGATTCTTGAATGAATGAATGAGAGAGAAAATGGAACATGAGAGGGTTTGAAAGATGTATGAGAAAAGAACTTTTTGAAGAAATATACAGACTAGTGAAAGAATAGAATGTATTTCAAAATTATAAAGTTGACTTTTTAAAAATTTATCATATATATACAGTACTTTTTTTTAAAAAGCTTATATGCTTTTACGTGGTTTAATGAACAACCTTCATAAATATGCTGGAGAATTATTAGGTTAAGCTGGATGTAAGAGATCAATATTGATTAAAGGATTCAGACTTAACTAAGGAGCACATTAGAAAATATGATGTGAGGTATATAAAAGGATCTATTATAAGTGCACCTGTTGATATGCCGACCGGGCTAGCTGGGTGGGTAAAGTGCCTGCCTGGAAATCCAAAGGTCGTGGGTTCGAATCCCGCCTCTGGCTTGGATCAGAGTACAAAATGCAAAAAAAAAACTTTGGGAGGTGCATTATGGCCACAGAAGCCAATGTGCCAACAACTAACAGGAAAAAAAAAAAAAAAAACACCTGTTGATATTTCTTATTTCAGAAATATCAACAGGTTCTCATGCATCTTTCAAACCCTCTCATGTTCCATTTTCTCTGTCATTCATTCATTCATGAATCTCATTATAGACAGTAAACTTTGTACTGTCACTTGAGGCGCCTCTGTAGCCAGGTGGGAAGGAGCAGCAGTGCGTAGCACATGCTTCTTGATTAGACCGGGGTTCGAGCCCGTCACCACCAAATACGGAGGATGCGGAAAGGTCAGGGAATGACCACCGCATATTCCGGAGCAATATGGCCTTAGTTGCTAATGCTCCTAAAATCCAAAATAACATAACAATAACTGTCACTTGACCAGCCCAGGAGAGGACAGCATGAGTTCTGACCCCAAGAGCTTAGGGTAGATTGTTACAATTTGCCCCATTAACTGGGAGGGTTGGTTGCATCATAGTCATCACTTCGTGCTCTTTTTTTTTTTTTTGCTTTTACTAGATGCCTTTCATCCAAGTTCCAAATTTGTATGGAAGGAGGGCACTGTTGGAAGGATGTGTGTGTGTTTGGAGAATACAGTAAATGAGTGGACAGTTCAATTCTGTCACTGGGAGCAGTTGCACCACCAGAATCATGTTCAGCTCTGCTACCAATAAATAAAATTGTCTGATTTCAATATTGCTTTACTTGTGTAGCATTTAGAATCTATTTATTACTAACAGAGTAAAAATAATAAGTTTTATAGATATCTATTACGTTATTGTATTCTTTAATTTAAATAATTAATAAATTAGTTAGTTTCAGTTAGTTAGTAACTTAGTTACAAAAAGTAACTACATTTTAAAACAAACAAAAGTCTTAACTCAACCTTTAAGTTATTTCACAAAAAAGTAACAAACTTACTTTCAATTATTATTATAATTTTTTTTTTTTTTTTTTAATCTTACACCATCTTTGACTTGGTTCTCACCAAGAATTCAAAGGATATCTGAAATTTTACAGTGTAAGTAATGATCATGGTGTCATAAAATGGATACTGCCCAAAAAGATTTTTTTAGTTAAGGGGCTTTAATTTCAAGAAAGGGGAATACATAGAGTGAGCTGTTTTTTAGGCTCTATAAACTGGAGAGAGAACTAAACTGTTGAATATGAATTCATTATGGGAAGTATATCCTGGAAGCTATCAATATGTTTGTACCAGTGCAGAAGTTTTACAAACGAAAGATGTCTGAGTGGATGACCAGAGAGGTCATGGGTTAAACTGAGCTGAAGAAAAAAGCAATGGATAGTTACAATTGCAAGCTACTGATTTATGTGAGTATTATAAGCGTATATTTAAGAAAACCACTGATGAGGTAAGACAGGTGAAAACTAAAAAAAAGCACTAGCAAAGAGAGTTAAAAATGGAGACAAAGAGTTGTTTTCATGTGTGAATAAAAAAGGAAGAGAGAAAATTGCATACGTCCCTTACTTGACTGGACTAGTAAAGTAATAGAAAGCCCAGCAGAAGTGGCAGATGAGTTGAATAGGCACTTTGTAACACTCTTTACAGTTGAAAGTCTGTTTGAACGACAAAGAATAAGTGACTACTTTAAATGAAGTGATATATCAACCTTGGAGAAGAGTATGTGTGGAAAATAACTGAAGCTGAATGAAGGTAATGCTCCAAGGGTGGATGGTATATATATCCTGTTATATTAAAAAAAAAAGGCTGTATGTGAATCTAATCCAGTTGAAAATGTTAATGAGATCATCATTAGATTCTGGGGAGATACTCGTGTACTGGAGAAGTGCTAGCATCTCCCCAATCCACAAAGAGCAACTATATACCAGTCAGTTTGGCTTCATTGTCAGGTAAGATCATGGAGTCTCTGATTAAGGATACAACACAGGACCATCTCAGTATGGATGGCATCCTTAATGGATTAGAGCATGGGTTTGTGAAGGAGAGGTCTTGCCTGAATAATTCAGTCAAGTGTTATGACCAAGTCATAAAACAGTTGGATGCTAGAAATAACTTTGACATTATTTACCTTTATTTGAGTAATGCTATTGAAATGGTTCCCTACAAAAGGTTTTATATAATCTGGAGTAAATTGGGATTTGTGGCAAGATCCTTTGTTGGATCAAGGGCTAACTAAAACATGGGGAACAAAGAGTGGTCATAAATGGACATGTCTCAGGGTGTAGCAAGTGAGGTCCCTCAGTGATCAGTATTGAAGCCACTTCTGTTTCTTATCTTCTTTAATGAAACTGATGAGGTAGTGCTGGAGAAGTTGTCAAAATTTGCTGATGATTTAAATATATTTCTATCTTTAAATCATCAGCTATTACCTTTGGGTAGTTAAAGACAGAACCAAGCCCATTTTGCCATAAATGACTTGGATTGGATGTACAAATGGTCTGAAAAATGACAACTAAAGTTTAATGCACCTAAATGTAAGGTTTCTGCACCTAGAAAAGAGAAATCTCGAGTTCTTACAAGCTAGGCATGTGTAGTTAAAAGTGTGTCCAGGATAAAAAGACTTGGGGTAATGATTCAGTTGGACACAATATTTTCCATTTAGTGCACAGTTAGGAAGGCACATGGTGGCTTGTCTATAATGTATAGGACCTTTGAAAGTAGGGAAAAGGATGTCATTATCCCATTGTATAAGATGATGGTGAGACAGCATTTAGCATATTGCATTCGGGCCTGGAAGCCACACTACACTTGAAGAAAGACATAACTTCTAGAAAGGGTTCAGAGAAGATAATTAGATTGGTGAGAGGTGCTAATCAATGTCTGTATGAAGAATGGTTTAGAAAATGCAGACTGCAAAGCTTGGCAACCAGACATTTTGGGAGTTACTCCCCAATATTTTGTATTTTCCCACCTTGTTCTCTTCTCCCTCCCTCATTCAAGTTATAGCTCGGACACAGCATGGTTTTGTTAAGGGGAAATCTTGCCTGACCAATTTGATTGGATACTATGATGCAGTAACAAAAGAACTGGATGCAGGGAATAGCTTTGATATTATATACTTGGATCTTAGAAAGGCTTTTGATACTGTTGCACATGGAAGACTGCTACACAAATTGGAGCAGTGTGACATTGGAGGCAAATTGCTGCTACGGTTAAAGGGGTGGTTGAGGGGGAGAAGACAGAGTGGTAATCAATGGACACTGCTCCTCGTGGACTAATGTTATTAGTGGAGTCCCTCAGGGCTCAGTGTTGGGTCCATTATCGTTTTCTGTATTTATAAATGATATTGATGATGGTATATCAAGCTTAATGTCCAAGTTTGCAGACGATACAAAGGTTGGCAGGATTGTCAAGGACACTACTGACACTATACTGCTGCAACAGGATCTGGAAAGGTTGAGCAGATGGGCTGAGAGCTGGCAAATGAAGTTTAACATTGACAAATGTAAAGTACTACACATGGGAAACAGCAACCCCAGAGCAACGTATCAACTCTGTGGTACTACACTGACAGTGGTAGAGAATGAAAGGGACTTGGGGGTGGTTGTGCAGGCAGATATGAAGTTCTCTGAGCAGTGCAGATGGGCTGCAAGAGTAGCTCATGGAGTATTGTCAATGATATACAGGAATTTTTCCAGCAGGGATAAGGAGGTGATTATTCCCTTGTATAAGGCAATGGTCAGACCACACCTAGAGTACTCTATACAGGTCTGGAGGCCTCATTTCAAGAAGGATGTAGAGTGGAACGAGTACAGAGAAGGGCAACAAGATTAGTGAATGGAACAAAGGGATGCTCTTATGAAGAAAGGCTTAAGTTTTGCAAATTACAGTGTCTGGAGACTAGGCACCAGCGAGGTGATCTGATAGAGGTGTATAAAGCCTTGAATGGTTTGAGCATGCTCAATGCTGATGGGATTCTTCCTCTAGCTCAGAATAATCACCTGAGAGGGCATAAATTCAAATTGAGGAAAGACAGATGTAGGATAGACATGCGGAAATTTGCCTTTAGCCAGCAGGTGGTTGGTTGGTGGAACAGACTTCCATCCCTTGTCGTGGAGGTTGATAGCCAAATAAGTTTAAGGCTCAGCTGGACAGGTATTTTGAACGAACAGAGGGGTGAAGTGGAAGTGGGTTTTTTTTTTTTTTTTTTGGCTGATGCTGCATAAGCTTGCTTTCTTGCATCAAATGTCTCTACTAATGCTATACTTCTATCGGAGGCCCCCTCCAAGACTTCTGCACTGAAACAAATGATGCAACAAAGCAAGTTTATATAGCATCAGCCAAAAAAACACTACTCACTATTACTCATCCATACTCTCCAAGAATATGTTTAGTTCTTCCTTGAACTTATTCAAACCATCCACTTCCATGACAACAGATGGAAGCTTGTTCCAACAATCAACCACCCGCTAGCTCAACCTAAATTTATGCCCCTTCATGTGTGTGTAGTCTCAGCGAAATGAAGAATGCCATTTACATTGTTTATTCAAGGCCTTAAACACCTCAATCAGAATACCCCACAGGTACCTAGTCTACAGACACTGAAAGTTGCAGTACATTGACAAATATCAAAACCCCAGTTCTGGCAACATGACTGCACTGCTCAGAGAATTTCATATCTGACTTTCATATTATCCCCATTTCATATCTGAATTTCATATCATGAATTTCATATTATCCCCAGGTCTTCATTTTCCACTGCCCTGAGTAGTACCACATAGTTGATAAGTTGCCCTGGGATTACTGCCCATGTGCAGTACCTTGCATTTGTCAAAGTTCAACAGCCATTTCTCAGCCCATTGACCCAATTTTCCTAGATCTTGTTGCAGTAGCTGACTCTGATTACTGTCGTTAACCACCCTGCCAACCTTTGTGTTATCTGCAAACTTTGACATTAAGCCCTAATATACCCTCATCAATATCACATAATAAACATTGAAAAAAAAAAAAAAAATGGGCCCAGCACTGAACTCATGAGGGACTCCACTGATAACATTAGTCCACAAAGAGCAGTGCCCATTGATAACCACTCTGTCTTTGATAACCACTCTGTCTTCTTCCACTTAACCAACCCTTTATCCATAGCAGTAACTTTCCCTTAATGCCACATTGATCCAGTTTATACAGCAGTCTTTTATGTGCAACAGTATCAAAAGCCTTTCTGAAATTCAAGTATATGATATCAAGATTATTTTTTGCATCCAGTTCCTTGGTCACTGCATCAGAGTAATCCTCAAATTGGTTAGACAAGATTTCCCCTTAAATCCATGCTGTGACTTCAATATAGTTGCATTTCTTTCTGTCCAGAGGGTCCTGCATTACTTCTTTAACGAGTGACTCCATTATTTTCCCTGGAATAGATGTTAAGCTTTGTAATTACAAAGCTCTGTAAAAACAGGTCTGTAATTAGGCTAAAAGACATTTATTGGCCAAAGCCTCTATGCATGGGTTAATGCACACACATCATTTATACTACCAGTTTTAATGCATCGTTTTAATTATATCTCATATTGTGAATACCTTCGTAACGAGTTGCCACGGTATTGCATTACCTCAAATAAGTAATGCTTCACCTATGGAGACTATTGTTACCCATTCTCGGTGGATACCACCACCCAGACAGCACAGTTTCAAAGCTTATTGGCTTCTCATCGGTTGGTGGGCAGGTACTCTGGTGTTGCAATAGTGACAACCCAGTTATGAAGTATAACTCCACAATATGAGAGATACCTGATGGTGTGCAATGGTTTAGTCTAAAAGACATTTGTTGCCTAAAACCTCAGAGTATGAAGGAATTTACTTATGCATAGGTTAATACACATACATAATTTATAGTACCAAGGTAGTTTTAATTATATCTCATATTGTGAATACCTCCATAATGAGTACAATACCATGGCAACTCCTTGTGCAGGTGTTCACAATATGAGATATAATTAAAATGATGCATTAAAACTACCTTGGTAGTATAAATGATGTGTGTGCATTAACTCATGCATAAGTAAACTCCTTCAGGTCAGTAATTTTTTTTTTTTTTTTTTGTGACTTGATTACTCATGTCACCTTTTGATCCCCCTTTATGAATTGGGGATACATTTGCACATCTCCATTCCAGAAGGAACTCCCCTGAATCCAAGGGTGCTCTCATTAATCACGGCTAAAGCTTTGCTTAACTTTTTTGTTGCCTCCCTTATTACAATTAGATAGATCTCATCCACCTCAGATTCCTTTTTTTTTTTTTTTTTTTTATGTGAACCCCAAACACGAGAGGTATTAGCATTAGCATTAGTAGAGGCATTTGATGCAAGAAAGCAAGCTTATGCAGCATCAGTCAAAAAAAAAAAAAAAAAAAAACCACTCCCACTTCACCCCTCTGTTCGTTCAAAATACCTGTCCAGCTGAGCCTTAAACTTATTTAGGCTATCAACTTCCACGACAAGGGATGGAAGTCTGTTCCACCAACCAACCACTCGCTGGCTAAAGGCAAATTTCCGCACGTCTATCCTACATCTGTCTTTCCTCAATTTGAATTTATGCCCTCTCAGGTGATTATTCTTAGCGAGAGGATGAATCCCATCAGCATTGAGCATGCTCAAACCATTCAATGCTTTATACACCTCTATCAGATCACCTCGCTGGTGCCTAGTCTCCAGACACTGTAATTTGCAAATCTTAAGCCTTTCTTCGTAAGAGCACCCCTTTGTTCCATTCACTAATCTTGTTGCCCTTCTCTGTACTCGTTCCAGCAGCTCTACATCCTTCTTGAAATGAGGCCTCCAGGCCTGTATACAGTACTCTAGGTGTGGCCTGACCATTGCCTTATACAAGGGAATAATCACCTCCTTATCCCTGCTAGAAAAATTCCTATATATCATTGACAATACACCATGAGCTACTCTTGCAGCCCGTCTGCACTGCTCAGAGAACTTCATATCTGCCTGCACAACCACCCCCAGGTCCCTTTCATTCTCTACCACTGTCAGTATAGTACCACAGATTGATACGTTGCTCTGGGGTTGCTGTTTCCTATGTGTAGTACTTTACATTTGTCAATGTTAAACTTCATTTGCCACCTCTCAGCCCATCTGCTCAACCTTTCCAGATCCTGTTGCAGCAGCATAGTGTCAGTAGTGTCCTTGACAACCCTGCCTACCTTTGTATCGTCTGCAAACTTCGACATTAAGCTTGATATACCATCATCAATATCATTTATGAATACAGAAAACAATAATGGACCCAACACTGAGCCCTGAGGGACTCCACTAATAACATTAGTCCACGACGAGCAGTGTCCATTGATTACCACTCTCTGTCTTCTCCCCCTCAGCCACCCCTTTACCCACAGCAGCAATTTGCCTCCAATGTTACACTGCTCCAATTTGTGCAGCAGTCTTCCATGTGCAACAGTATTAAAAGCCTTTCTAAGATCCAAGTATTAGTAAATTAATAAGAGGAGTTTACCTCAATATAGTACGTGGAACACTTCCACGTGGACCTCAATATAGTACGTGGGAAGTGTTCCACGTACTATATTGAGGTAAACTCCTCTTATTAATTTACTAATATCATTATCAACGTAGAATAAATTGAGTATTACAGCTCTGATTCATACTATCTAAGATCCAAGTATATAATATCAAAGTTATTCCCTGCGTCCAGTTCCTTTGTGACTGCATCATAGTATCCAATCAAATTGGTCAGGCAAGACTTCCCCTTAACAAAACCATGCTGTGTCCGAGCTATAACTGAAGTCTTGTCTAAATGGTCCTGCAGTGCTTCTTTAACTAGTGCCTCCATTAATTTTCCTGGAACAGAAGTTAAACTCACAGGTCTATAATTGCTTGTGTCAGCTTTTGATCCTCCTTTGTGAATTGGGGTCACATTTGCACATCTCCAGTCTATGGGTACCTCCCCTGAGTCCAAGGAAGCTCTCATAATTATGGCTAAGGGTTTGCTTACTTCCTTTGCTGCCTCCTTTAATATAACTGGATAGATCCCATCCACCCCAGGTGCCTTTCTTGTGTTTATCTTCAACAATTTCTCCTCCACTTTACTCTCAGTTATTACAAGATTCTCTAGCTTACTGCTAGAGTTGAATACACCTCTGGCATTCCCCTCGATAATAACTCCTCATGTGTGAATGTCGATGCAAAATATTCATTTAGTTTGTTAGCTACCTGAGCAGGATCATCAACAGTTGACCCATCGATATCAAGTGGACCAATCTGATTCATCCCCTTCCTTCTAGAGTTTACATAAGTAAAGAACTCTTTGCTGTTTTTCTTTGCATCCCTTGCCAAAGATTTCTCGTAATCTGCCTTCGCCTGCCTAACCTCCTTTGTAACTTGGTTACAGATCAACTTGTATCTATCATAGGCTTCTGTGTCACATGTTAATTTGTATGTATCCCATGCATGTTTCTTCTCTGCCATATGCCTCATCAGTTCATCTGACATCCATTTAGGCCTAAACCGTGAACAATATTTCTTAGTTGGTATGTAAAGTCTAGTAGCTTCCAAGATAAGTTCTTTGAATGCTTCCCATTTTGCATTTACTGTTGGTAACATCATCAGTTGGTCCCACTGTATAGAATTTAAATACTGTCTCAATCCATCGTAGTCGCCTTTACGAAAGCAATAACCCTTCCCTTTACCCCTAATGGTAGTTACCTCTTTGAGTAAATCCCACTTCAGCACACTGTGATCACTGCCACCTAGTGGTTCATTTATCTGCAGATTCTTAATGCATGAAGAATCACTGCTGATAATCAAATCAAGAGTATTCCTCCCTCTAGTTGCCTCCCGAACATGCTGATGTAGAAAACAATCATCCAATAAATCCACAAAAGCCTTGCTAGTGTGTGAGTGACCAGCCCACAAATTCCAGTCAATATCTGGGAAATTAAAATCTCCCATTATGACTCTCTGATTTACTGGCCCACTTTATTTCCCTGTACAGTTTCTTATTATACTCATCAGAGTCATTAGGCCTATAGCACACTCCTACTCTCAATTTTGATCTCCCAATGCTTATGTCACACCAAACTGACTCAACACTGCACTGTCCAGCGATGTCCACTGGCTTCACTTCCTTGGATTTTATGTATTTCTTAACTAATAGCATAACCCCTCCTCCCTTCCTATCCAGTCTATCTTTTCTGTAGACGTTGTACTCCCCAAATTCCAGTTCTGCATTCCTTATATCTGTGTGACACCAAGTCTCTGATATCCCAACAATATCTGCCTTTGATGTTTTGAGCAATACCTCAAATTCATCAAATTTATTTACTAAACTCCTAGCATTGGTGTACAAGCAAGTATACATGCACCTATTTCTATTCTTAGCTACCCTAACACAACCCATGTGTTTACTTGTACCGCAATGACTCCCAGCAGTCTCTGAAATATCCTGAATCTTGTTTTTCAGGCTTCTGCTCATTCCAATCAAGAATCTCTTTCACCTCTGCCGGTGGCTACTGTTAATCTATTTGTCTTTGTATCCCCCCCAAGCTAGCAGTTTTCCGACCCACCTAACACTGCTTCGATAGCATCAGCAAATATTCTTGCACCCTTTCTATTTAAGTGTATCCCATCCCTGTAGCAGCAATCCCTCCTGTTAACAAGTACAGTCCAGGCTGAAAAAAATTCTACCCCTTGAGCCTTGCACAATCTTTCCAGGGCCGAATTGATTGACAAGGCTCTCATCATATACTCCCTCCTATCGTGTCTGGGCAGAATTGCAGACACTTTCAAATTCAACCCTATTTCACGGCTTTTTTTCAACAGTGACCTGTACTTGTTAAGCAATTCTGCCGGTCTCCTACTCTTGATATCGTTAGTGCCCACGTGTACAACTATATCACCTTTTGTGCCCTTAAAAGATGATATCTGCTCTACAACGTCATCAACCTTTGCCCCTGGCAGACATACCCTGGTCCTGTTCCACCTATCCTTTTTACAAAGCATGTTCCCCGTTTCCCTGACAATAGAGTCACCAACAACTACTAGTTCCTTTGGGACCAGCGCATTCTGCCTTGGGGGTTGCCGCTGTGTTTCACGATGACCAAGTGCAAGCTCTGGCGTTGATGTGGGCAGCTGAGAGCTTGATGGGCCCCTCAATTTAGTTCCTTCGAGGGCATCCACCCTGTCCTTCAAGCTCTCATATAGGCCCATAAGAACGCTGAGTTGTTGCCTGATTTCGATACACTCCTTGCATCGTGCACACACAAAGACATCCCCCATGGCAATATCATGTCCCGTACCTGAATGCTCCACAAACATCATGCAAGCTGTGCATTTTAGAAGGCTGTGACTCAGAAGGCAACTGCACCCCTCAGTTCTCCTCTGAGCCACAGCACTTCCATTAGCTGCTCTGGTCTGAGTCATGATTACTTTTAATTTAAATAAAATTTCAATTTCAGTTTATAACCCTAACTTATCTCCCAACACAGCTATAACGGGATATATATTTTTAGCGTCAAGTATTAATCAATCAGTCAAGTATTAATTATCTCTGAGTTCCCTTTATATAACTTCCGTATCAGTTATGTATTAATTAATTATACGTATTTATTAGATTACGTTTGTAATCTAAGTCGGTATATGTATTTAGTTAAAAGTGCAATTTAAATGCCAACGAAGTTGAACTAGTTTAATGGATTTTACCGATCGCTGAAAATATTATAACGTATACTATACTAACGCTATCTAGGTTCGATATATAACGATCGTATGACAAAGACAAAGACAAAGGCGGAAGTTACGAACGGTAATCTATGGACACTTAAGTATTAATTAACTTTCAAATCTCGCTGTCCCAATTCAGAATAAACCAACGATCCTTACTAGGTGTATAAGCTACTTACAAAAAATAATTTGATGTAAAAGATATTCAATAAGCGGCTAAATTTGGCTAAAAAAACTTCTCGTTCAGCGGAGTTGTAACTTGTAACACGTGGATTTGATACCCTTACCGATACCTTTATGCAATTACAAGGCCGAGTAAAGAATAAATACACCAGATTAATCAGAAATATCACAAAATAATGCTATACTACTAAATTTAAATCAAAAGTTTTAGAAAAACAATAATTTCAAATCAATAAATAAGAAAAATCCACTTAGCGGCTTTGAACACGTCTGGCCCGTACTAGCCTCGTCAGCAGACGAGGCTAGTACGGGCCTATTAGAACCTATAGTACTTAGTACTGTGCTTGGGTTAGGGTTGAAGGAGAAGTATGGGGGGAGGGGGATGCCGGAAACTTTGCTCTAGAGACTAAACATGGGTTTCACCACTTTGTGCTTCAGCAATTTATCTTCCACTTTCCTCTCAGTTATTACAAAATCATTCAGCATCCCCAACCCCAAAAAAATTCTTCATGTGAATGTTTATGCAAAATACTTATTCAGTTTGTCTGCAACCTGAACAGGATCATCAACAGTTAATCCATTCATATCTGGTGAACCAGTGTGCTTCATCCCCTTCTTCATATTGTACATAAAGAAATCTGATTCTATTCTTTGTAGTAACTTCTCATAATCTGCCTTGGCTTAACCTCCTTTGTGACTTGATTACAGACCAGTTTATATCTACTGTAGGCATCTGTATCACATGATAATTTTTATTCATTTTTCTTCTCTGAGTTTCATCTGACATCCATTTAAGTCTAAGCGTCGAACAATATTTCTTTGATGGTATAAAAAGCATAGCTTCTATAATTGCATTCTTGAATGCTTCCCATTTAGAATTTGCTAACTTCATTAGTTGGTTCTAGTGCATAGAATTTAAAAACTGTCTGAACCCATCGAAATCAAATTTATGAAAGCAAAATGCCCTTTCCTTTGTCCTTGACAGTAGTAACACCTTTAAAAGTAAATTCTACACCATCTACAGGTATTTTATCTGCAGATAAAATATGCAAGGGTCACTGCTGATAATCAAATTAAGAGTATTGTTTTCTCTTGTTGCCTCTCTAACATGCTGGTGTAGAAAACAATCATCTAATAAATATTAGCATTAGCAGAGGCATTTGATGCAAGAAAGCAAGCTTATGCAGCATCAGCCAAAAAAAAAAAAAAAATAAATAAATAAAAAATAACCACTTCCACTTCACCCCTCTGTTCGTTCGAAATACCTGTCCAGCTGAGCCTTAAACTTATTTAGGCTATCAACTTCCACGACAAAGGATGGAAGTCTATTCCACCAACAAACCACCTGCTGGCTAAAGGCAAATTTCCTCACATCTATCCTACATCTGTCTTTTCTCAATTTGAATTTATGCCCTCTCAGGTGATTATTCTGAGCAAGAGGAAGAATCCCGTCAGCATTGAGCATGCTCAAACCATTCAAGGCTTTTTTATACACCTCTATCAGATCACCTCGCTGGTGCCTAGTCTCCAGACACTGTAATTTGCAAAACTTAAGCCTTTCTTCATAAGAGCACCCCTTTGTTCCATTCAATAATCTTGTTGCCCTTCTCTGTACTCGTTCCAGCATCTCTACATCCTTCTTGAAATGCCTCCAGACCTGTATACAGTACTCTAGGTGTGGCCTGACCATTGCCTTATACAAGGGAATAATCACCTCCTTATCCCTGCTAGAAAAATTCCTATATATCATCGACAATACACCATGAGCTACTCTTGCAGCTCGTCTGCACTGCTCAGAAAACTTCATATATGCCTACACAACCACCCCCAGGTCCCTTTCATTCTCTACCACTGTCAGTGTAGTAACACAGAGTTGATACGTTGCTCTGGGGTTGCTGTTTCCTATGTGTAGTACTTTACATTTGTCAATGTTAAACTTCATTTGCCACCTCTCAGCCCATCTGCTCAACCTTTCCAGATCCTGTTGCAGTAGCATAGTGTCAGTAGTGTCCTTGACAATCCTGCCAACCTTCGTATCGTCTGCAAACTTGGACATTAAGCTTGATATACCATCATCAATATAATTTATAAATACAGAAAACAATAATGGACCCAATACTGAACCCTGAGGGACTCCACTAATAACATTAGTCCACGATGAGCAGTGTCCATTGATTACCACTCTGTCTTCTCCCTCTCAACCACCCCTTTATCCATAGCAGCAATTTGCTTCCAATGCCATATTGCTCCAATTTGTGCAGCAGTCTTCCATGTGCAACAGTATCAAAAGCCTTTCTAAGATCCAAGTATATAATATCAAAGTTATTCCCTGCATCTAGTTCTTTTGTGACTGCATCATAGTATCCAATCAAATTGGTCAGGCAAGACTTCCCCTTAACAAAACTATGCTGTGTCTGAGTTATAATTGAAGCCTTGTCTAGATGATCCCGCAGTGCTTCTTTAACCAGTGCCTCCATTAATTTTCCAGGAACAGAAGTTAAACTAACAGGTCTATAATTACATGTGTCGCCCTTTGATCCTCCTTTGTGAATTGGGGTCACATTTGCACATCTCCAGTCCATGGGTACTTCCCCTGAGTCCAAGGAAGCTCTCATAATTATGAGAGCTTCCTTGGACTTAGAAAGGCTAAGGGTTTGCTCACTTCCTTTGCTGCCTCCTTTAATATAACTGGATAGATCCCATCCACCCCAGGTGCCTTTCTTGTATTTATCTTCAACAATTTCTCCTCCACTTTACTCTCAGTTATTACAAGATTCTCTAGCTTACTTCCAGAGTTGAATACACCTCTGGCATTCCCCTCGCTGAATAACTCCTCATGTGTGAATGTCGATGCAAAATATTCATTCAGTTTGTTAGCTACCTGAGCAGGATCATCAACAGTTGACCCATCGATATCAAGTGGATCAATCTGATTCATCCCCTTCCTTCTAGAGTTTACATAAGTAAAGAACTCTTTGCTATTTTTCTTTGCATCCCTTGCCAAAGATTTCTCGTAATCTGCCTTCGCCTGCCTAACCTCCTTTGTAACTTGGTTACAGATCAACTTGTATCTATCATAGGCTTCTGTGTCACATGTTAATTTGTATGTATCCCATGCATTTTTGCCGGCCAGTGCAAAGTTAAAAAAATCGTGGAAACGTATTTTGCATCCCGTAGGAATAAATGGAGGTATGAAAATATCATAATGTGAACCCAATAACCTTGGAAGTTGAAAATTTCGCTTTATTACTAAGCTATTTATCTCTCTAAAAGGTCATATTTATAACGGAAATTGCACTACCCTTTCATCTTTATCATATGTTCCTGTTATAAGAATCAATTTTGAATGCCTTTGTGATATTTTTCTAAAGCATGTTTCTGGAGTTCACAACCATAAAAACAATAAAAAAAATTTGCGCTTTCCAGTTTATTGGGCTATTCTGTTAGTGCATCTAATTATAAACGGGTAGTAAACTTGATCTTATTGCATTTACGATAATATCAATAACTGCAATTGTGTTGGTTTTTGCACTATTATGGTGAAATGTGTTCCCCTTCATTGAAATCTTCAATCATATAAAAAACAAATTTTCAGAAACTTCTCTTCATTCCTATTTATGTATTACAATGATGAAGGGAAAGGAACCAATAGAAAGTGCAAGTGGTGGCAGTGCTAGGAAATGAAAGAAAATTGATTTAGAAATGAAGATGATTAATTAAGAAGTACGACAAAGTTTGTCATCTATTGCAAGGGAATTAGGTCTCACTGCTTCAACAGTGAATACTATTTTAAAGGACAGTGCATGTATAAAAGAACATGTCAAAGGATCAACACACTTTAGATCATCTGTGATTACAAAACAGCATTCAGGTGCTATATTGAAGATGGGCCAGCCGTTAATATGGATGGAAAATCAGATTCAGAAGAAGTGCCCCTGATTCTAATGACCATTCAAGCAAAAGCAACAAGTATTTATATAGATATTAAGGATAAGTACAGTGAACCACAACCCAAGTTTGTGACAAGCAATGGGTGGTTTAATAAGTTCAAGCATCAAGCTGATTTCCACAGTGTTAAAGTATGCAGTGACGTCGCCAGTGCCGATTCTGCAGCTGCAGAGAAATTTTGTGAGGTATTGGAAAAAATTATTGATAAGGCTATTCAATGCAGCAAATTTTTAATGTTGATGAGACTGCTCTGTATTGGAAAAAAAGGCCGGATCAAACATACATTGCCAAAGAGAAAAATACAATGCCAGGTTTCAAGGCGTCAAAAGATAAGGCAACGCTTTTTCTTGGGGCTAATGCAGCAGGAGTTTACATATTAAAACCACTGCTTGTGTACCATTCTGGAAATCTTCGTGCATTTAAGCGCATCAATAAAGCCACCCTACCTGTGCATTTCCGATCGAACCAGTGAGCATGGATAACAATATCTCTCTTTGAAGATTGGTTTAAATGCTGCTTCATTCCCAAGGTTGAAAAATATTGTAAAGACAATGACGTTCCTTTCAAGATTTTGCTTCTATTAGATAATGCTCCTGGACATCCTGTGTATCTAGATAATTTCAATTCGAATGTGAGAGTCATATTTCTACCGCCAAATACAACTTCACTCATCCAACCTATGGATCAGGGTGTTATTTCGAATTTAAAAGTATTCTGTTTATGCACAACATTTGCTCAGGCATTGTCTGCAGTAGATGGTGAGAAAAATTTTACGTTAAGAGACTTTTAAAAATCTTACAATATTTACCACACCATCTTAAACATTAATAAGGCCTGGGTGGAAATTGCTAAAAGTTATTTAAATGGTGCATGGAAGAAGTTTTCCTCACAGCACATAAAAGGCTTCGAAGGATTTTAAAAAGACGAATAATATAAAGAGGTTACAGATAAGACTGTAAAGGTTGCAGAGCTACTTCAGTTGAGGAGTTAATAGAGGAACAAGAGAATGAATTATCTAATGAAGGACTTATTGACTTGCAGGCAGTGATAGTGAAAGAAGAAAATGCTGACAAAGCTCAAGATGAACCAAATGATTAGTTGAGATGCTTCATCACCAGAGAGAGATGGCAATGGCATTTCATGAAATTGCATCGACAATGGCGAGGCTTAAGAAGATGGATTCTTAAAAGTTAACAGAGAGATGAATGATATGCTTGCTTGCTACAAAGAAATCTACAATGAAAAGTAAAAAGCCACCATCCAGTCATCCAATAATACGTTCTTTTGTAAGGTTGAGCGACTGACCCCTTCTAAATCTCAACAGCCCTCAACCTCCGCACCGGTGTACTTATCAGCTGAAGACATTGATTCTTGCAACAATGCTCGAGGTAAAACTTATTGAAGTTATGCCTGCCTCTCTTTTTTATAATTTAAAATAAATTGCATGCTTTTCTAATTTTTCCTGCACATGACATACAAAATTGAATAAATACAATAAATAATTCTATTTACATGTTCATCGAACATTTTTTTTTTTGATTCAGTCAATTCAGCGAGCACAATTGAGAGTGCTGCACAAGCATGGGGGGAGGGAGTTCCTGTACTAAATTTTTACTTATATCAAATATTGATTTATCAATAAATATAACATTAAAATGCTTTTAAATATTAGAGAAGTACAGGGTGAGCATAAAGACTTTCCCTGATTAAGAAAAATTATAACTTAAAAACTATGCTAGATAGAAACTTGCAAATTGTGTCATAACGAAGGCCAATGCTTAAAGAGTTTTTTGCACTGTACAGTTGAACAATCTGTGGATGATCTAGGTAGTGCTGCCATTGCTACAATGAATACATCGCAATCTACACGTCGCTGCAATCACCAGGATCAAAATGGCATCAATAAAGAAGAAAGCTTGGTGTTCTGTGGTTTCATGAAACAAAATTGCCAGTTACAGTTTAGTGAAATTTTAAAGAGAGAATGGGCAAGATCTGCCAGATGTTAAAAACATCAGAGGTTGGAATGCAAAGTTTAAAGAGACTGGCAGTGTTGGGGCCTTAAAAGAACTGGTAGTCCTAATGTCAGTGAAGAGACTGTTGGTGCTGTGAGTGATGCTTTAGAACGCAATCCTCAGAAGTTAACTCGTGCATCAAGGGAATTTGGCATACTTCAGAGGATAGTGGTTAAAATTTTGCAAAAACGGCTTCATTTGTATGCATAAAAAAGTGCAAATTGTCCAAGCCGATTAAGACGATTTTCCCCAACATGCTGCTTTTGCTGCGGAGATTCTGCAGCAAAAGAGTTGGCACTAATGATATTAGGAGTAGAGACAGGCGAAATTACTTAACAATTAGAAGTCACTGTTGAAAAAAAGCCATGAATTACGGTTGAATTTGAAAGTGTCTCCAATTCTGCCCAGACATGATAGGAGGGAGTATATGATGATAGCCTTGTTGATCACTTCGGCCCAGGAGAGATTATGCAAGGCTCAAGGAGTAGAATTTTTCTCAGCCAGGTCTGTGCTTGTTAACAGGAGAGACTGCTTCTACACAGATGGGATACACTTAATTAGAAAAGGTGCAAGAATATTTGCTGATGCTATCGAGGCAGTGTTAGGTGGGTCGGAAAACTGCTAACTTGAGGGATACATGGACTAATAGATTAACAGTAGCCGCTGGCAGAGGTGAAAGTGATTCTTGCACTGCTTCTATTGGAATGAGCAGCAGCCTGAAAACAAGATGCAAGCGATTTCAGAGACTGTTGGGAAACACTGCAGTACAAGTAAACACATGGACTGTGTTAGAGTAGCTAAGAAAAGAAACAGGTGCATGTACTACGTGTATACCAATGCTAGGAGTTTGGTAAATAAATTTGATGAATTTGAGGTGTTGTTCAAAACATCAAAGGCAGATATTGTTGGGATATCAGAGACGCGGTGTGACACAGATATAAGGAATGAAGAAATGGAATTTAAGGAGTACAATGTGTACAGGAAGAATAGATAGGAAGGAAGGGGGGGTTATGCTGTTAGTTAAGAAACACATAAAATCCAAGGAAGTACAGCCAGTCGACATGGCTGGACAGTGCAGAGTCAGGTCAGTTTGGTGTGACATAAGCACTGGTAAATTAAAATTGAGAGTAGGAGTGTGTTATAGGCCTAATGACTGAGGAGTATAATAAATTGCACCAATATGTTGAACCTCAGTAAATCGGAGTCTTATAATGGGGGATTTTAATTTCCCAGATATTGAATGGAATTTGTGGATTGGTCACTCATACACTAGCAAAGTTTTTGTGGATTTATTGGATGATTGTTTTCTATGACAGCATGTTCACGACACAACTAGAGGGAGTAATACTCTAGATCTGATTATCAGTAGTGATTCTTCATGCATTAAGAATCTGCAGATAAAGGAACCACTAAGTGGCAATGACCACTAAGTGTGCCGAAGTGGGATTTACTCAGAGGTAACTACCACCAGGGGTAAAGGGAAGGGTTTTTGTTTTCGTAAAGGCGACTACAGAGGTATCAGACAGTATTTAAATTAAATTCTATACAGTGGGACCAATTGACGATGTTATCAACAGCAAATTCAAAATGGGAAGCATTCAAAGAATTAATCTTGGAAGCTACTATGCTTTTCATACCAACTAAGAAATATTGTTTAAGGTTTAGGCCTAAATGGATGTCAGATGAACTAATGAGACATGTGGCAAAGAAGAAAAATGCATGGGATAAATAGAAATTAATGGATGACGCGGAACCTATGATGGATATAAGCTGGTCTGTAACCAAGTCACAAAGGAGGTTAGGCAGGCAAAGACAGATTACGAGAAATCTTTGGCAAAGGATGCAAAGAAAAACAGCAAAGAGTTCTCTACTTATATAAATTCTGGAAGGAAGGAAGGGGGATGAATCAGATTGGTCCACTGGATATCGATGGTTCAACTGTTGATGATCCTGCTTAGGTAGCTAACAAACTAAATGAGTATTTTGCATCTACATTCACACATGAGGAGTTATTCAGGGAGGGGAGGAATGCCAGAGGTAAAGTAAACTCTGGCAGTGAGCTAGATGATTATGTAATAACTGAGAGCAAAATGGAGGACAAAATTGTTGAAGATAAATATAAGAAAGGCACCTGGGGTGGTTGGAATCTATCCAGTTATATTAAAGGAGGCAGCAAAGGAGGCAAGAAAACCCTTAGCCATAATTATCAGAGCTTCCTTTGACTCAGGGGAGGTACCCATGGACTGGAGATATGCAAATGTGACCCCAATTCACAAAGGAGGATCAAAGGGCAACACAAGTAATTACAGACCTGTTAGTTTAACTTCTGTTCAGGGAAATTATTGGAGGCACTAGTTAAAGAAGCACTGCAGGATCATCTAGACAAGACTTCAGTTATAGCTGAAGTCGAAGATACAGAAGTAGAAGGGTGATTCCCTTCTACTTCTCTCTCTCTCTCTCTCTCTCAGGGTAATTTAAATTTTTTTCTTTTTGGTTGGTGCAACATAAGCCACAGGCTTCCTTGCACTATATGGCTAATAATAATAATAAAATGCTAAAAACAATGATTACCTTAAGTGTGTTTGTTTTTCTGATGAAGCTACCTTCCATACCTCAGGGAAGGAAAATCAACACAATGTCCATATTTTGGGATCAGAGAACCCACGTATTGTTTTTGAGAAAGAGAGGGACAGCCGTAAAATGAACGTTTGATGTGCCCTAATGCACAACAAGGTTATTGGACCATTTTTTTTTTTTTTTGCTGGGCCCACCATTTCGTCAGTGGATGGTTACTTGGACATGTTGTAGCAATATGTTGCACCTCAGAAGAGTAGCCATGGGTAATTTTCCAACAAGATGGTGCACTGCCACACTGGAGTTTATTTGTTCGCGAGTTCCTGGATGCTGTTTCCTAACCAGTGGATTGGGAGGGATGGTTCAACACAATGGTAAGTCATTCACCGGACATTATCCCTCTTGACTTTTTTTTTATCTGGGTATATTAAGGACAAAGTGTATTTGACTCCAGTTCGTGATACTGAAATTTTAAAGGTGAGGATAATGGATGCTTTCACAATGATTACTGAAGAGAAGAGATGTTGGAGAAAACATCTCTTCAGAGATGTTTTCTCCAACAGAAATCAAGTATCAACTAGACATTCTGCAGGCAACAAATGGAAGGCATGTAGAAGTGTACTGAAGAGGTTGTTGTTTGGTTTTTAGGAGCATTAGCAACTAAGGCCATATTGCTCCGAGAATATGCAGTGGTCATTCCCTGACCTTTCCGCATCCTCCGTATTTGGTGGTGACGGGCTCAAACCCCAGTCTAATCAAGAAGCGTGTGCTGTGCACTGCTGCTCCTTCCCACCGGGCTACGGAGGCACCTACTGAAGAGGTAAAACAAACTTTTTGAGTCGAGGTAAAATTTGCAAAAAGCTGTATGTTTGTATCCAGCATAGTTCTTATGTAATAAATGTTTGAAATCAGGGAAAGACTTTATGCTCACCTTGTACTTGGTATATTTTTTTTTCTCAAATTCTGGGACAGTTGTTCTTCTTTCTCCATAACTGTGGGCTTCCTTTTGTCTGCTTCCAACATGCCATGTATGAAATGATAGACTACATCAGCATTTCCCATAATGGAGTTTGCGGACCCCGTGGGGGTCCTTAGACTAGTTCCAGGGGGATCTGCGAAATGGACCCTCTGGAACTGGTCAAATTATTCATTATGTGTATAGCAAATTGATGATAAATAAAGTTATTATTATATATTTATGTAAAAATAAGAATTAAGTTGAGTTGTTTTAAAATTAAAACTTCGTATTTTCTTTAAACCCAGTGTTCATACCTATGTACATACACACAGAAACATATGCATATATATATATATATACACTGCCTACCATTAATATCCAGACACCTGCCTTTAGACAAAAAAAAGAGCTTTTATTGTCATTTAATATTTTGTGCTGAAACCTTTTGCTTTATGATGGCCTTCAATCTTTGCGGCATACTCTCAACCAGCTTTTTATAAATTTCAGGTGATATGTTCCTCCACTTGGCTTTTAACACAGCACCAGTTTGGCCTTGTTCTTTAGGCAATCTCGACATGCACATACCTGATGATCCAATACATCCCAAAGATGCTCAATAGGGTTTATATCAGCACTGTGGGCTGACCAATCCAACTTTTCCACACCCATGTCCTCAAACCACTCTGTTACAACCGGAGCATTGTGGCATGGCACGCTGTCTTGCTGATACAGGTATGGGCCTTCCCCAAAGTACTGCCATAATGCTGGAAGTGCATAATTGTCCAGGCTGTCTTGGTATTGCATAGCATTCATGGTTTTGTCAATAATGACTAATGGGCCCAAGCCAAACCACGAAAGGAGCCCCATACCATGACACTACCTCCACCAAACTTTGTTGTTGGGAGGATACAATCAGGAAGAAACTGTTCTCCTGGCATTCACCACACCCAAGAACGACGATCAGAGTGGTAGAGTGAAAACCCCAACTTGTCTGTCCACTGCTTTACAGTACAGAATTCGCACTCCTTACACCATGCTAATCAACGTCTAGCATTTGTTGAGGTGATCAATTTTGTTGAATTGTTGAGGTAATTCTGTTGAACATGTCATCTTGCATGACCACTTTTGCGATTGTCTGTTCAAAGTCCAGTGTGCATATTTATAGCAGGTTCTGTGACATGTTGCATGCATAGGACCTGTTTCTCCATCCATGGAGAAATTAATATTAGTCCAGATATTAATGGTAGGGCAGTGTGTGTATATATATATATATATCCATTATTTTAAATTAAATAAAACATAAGCCAGTAGTATGGCAAAAACTGTAGAGCGAAAATTAACATAAAAATAACCCAAATAAACAATCGAACGAAAAGAAAGAATAGATATAAACAGTAGCCCAGAAACCCTAATATAATTTCGATCTTTAAATCCAATTAACAAAAACTATACAATTTTTAGGATAATGCCAATTAGTTATTAATTTAGCGGTACCCCCCCGAGAGGTACCAGTTCCGAAAGACGTGAAATATCACCCAAAGAGGGTTAAAGGAACTACCAAACGAATAACAAAATCAAAATAAACTAAAATAAAATAGACTGACCATCATGCCCCATATCGACAGAGGACCACGAGGCCAATAATGGTCATGGAATCGCTGCATTTCTATCGTCCATACAAAACATCGCAAAGGCGGAAATATCGAAGAACCAAACCACCCTTCCATTCTCCGATAGATCAACCATTGCAGAGGATTTGCATGGCGGTGGTCCTTATGCAGCGAAAATAAACTATAGAACAGACAGCACTCTAAAGCAGAGCCACACCACTGACATACTGTAAGCTGAATCAGCTTATATTGAAGAAAAAAGGAAATAGATGGCGGCACAGGCGTTGCTAAATTAGCATATCGACCCATTACTATTGAATTATATTAAATGTTGACGAAAATTAAATTATAATAAAAAATTAAAATAATTAAGCATTCATTAGAGGCAGCAACTTGCAATTCCTCCATGTGAAGCCAAAATATTTCAGCTTCATATGGAGGAATTGCATGTCGCTGCCTCTAATGAATGCTTAATTATTTATTCATTTTATTATTATTTAACTTTATTTAATATAATTCAATGATAGTATATTTTGGCTTCATATGGAGGAATTGCAAGTTGCTGCCTCTAATGAATGCTTAATTATTTTAATTTTTTATTATAATTTAATTTTCGTCAACATTTAATATAATTCAATAGTAATGGGTCGATATGCTAATTTAGCAACGCCTGTGCCGCCATCTATTTCCTTTTTTCTTCAATATAAGCTGATTCAGCTTACAGTATGTCAGTGGTGTGGCTCTGCTTTAGAGTGCTGTCTGTTCTATAGTTTATTTTCGCTGCATAAGGACCACCGCCATGCAAATCCTCTGCAATGGTTGATCTATCGGAGAATGGAAGGGTGGTTTGGTTCTTCGATATTTCCGCCTTTGCGATGTTTTGTATGGACGATAGAAATGCAGCGATTCCATGACCATTATTGGCCTCGTGGTCCTCTGTCGATATGGGGCATGATGGTCAGTCTATTTTATTTTAGTTTATTTTGATTTTGTTATTCGTTTGGTAGTTCCTTTAACCCTCTTTGGGTGATATTTCACGTCTTTCGGAACTGGTACCTCTCGGGGGGGTACCGCTAAATTAATAACTAATTGGCATTATCCTAAAAATTGTATAGTTTTTGTTAATTGGATTTAAAGATCGAAATTATATTAGGGTTTCTGGGCTACTGTTTATATCTATTCTTTCTTTTCGTTCGATTGTTTATTTGGGTTATTTTTATGTTAATTTTCGCTCTACAGTTTTTGCCATACTACTGGCTTATGTTTTATTTAATTTAAAATAATGGATGTATTTCAGCTTCATATGGAGGAATTGCATGTCGCTGCCTCTAATGAATGCTTAATTATTTATTCATTTTATTATTATTTAACTTTATTTAATATAATTCAATGATAGTATATATATATATATATATATATAGGGTTCCACAAACATTTTTTGATTTCCAGGGGTCCATAAACTTTTTTGAAAGTGTCCGTAGATCTCAGTAGTTTGGGAACCGCTGGACTACATTACAACTATGATGTTGCAGTATTTATTCGTTAATTTTAGGATATTAAATTTACTTTCTCATAACAATGAATTTTATTCAAATAGGGTGTACCGCAATTTTCTATCCTGTTGGATTTGTGCTGGTCCTATGTACAAGCAACATACTGAACAGAATTATATTTGTCGAGGTAAGATTAATCACTTAAGTTAATTTGTGTGTGCTTGTCTACATTAATTTTGTCTATAGTGTAAGTTAGCCATGACAAACCAATGGCATGCATAGGAAAATATATATGTTTTATTTATGCCATATAAAAGTATTATTACCTTGTTATAATATAAATAAAGGCTATTTACCAATTTTGCTCTTTTTTTTTTTTTTTTTTTTTGTTCCTAGCACACAAAAATTGTTATATCTTTGCTTTAGCTTATTTTTAGCACACAGGTTTGTGATTGTCATTATCATTGCTGTAAGTGAATTCTTCTGCAAAATTGAATAATTTTCTACATAGACAAAACAAACAATATAAAAAAACAAAACAAAACAAAACTCATAAAAAAAAAAAAAACCTGAATAAATATAAATCCATTAGTCAGCTAATGGATTTATATTTAAAGTAATATATAAAAAACCAAGAAAGTGTACCCTGGGTGATTAGCCAAATAAATCTCAAAAAAAGCATACTACAGATTATCAGTTAAATAAATTCCAAAAAAGTGTACTATAGACCAAGGGTCCCCAAACTATTGGCCTTCAATGAATTTTTATGCATTCACCCTGCTGTTATTTTCACAGATCAAAAACAAAATAAAAAAATCACTCAAGATTAACAGCAAATATCAATCACGTTACAAAAAGTAAAAAGCAAATACAGGTGACCCCTGCTTAACGCTGATAATTCGTTCCATAAAAACAGAGTGCTAAGTGAATCCGTGCTAAGCGAGTGCAGCGTTCCCATAAGGTAATATATATATATTTGTGTGTTGCGGTCGGTGCCATAGGATATTTCCTAATCAATAATAAATGGTAGTGAGAAGATGCACAAATGTCGGTCAAAATATTAATATTCAAATATTTGTACATATAAAATATTCTGCATTACATATGTATATAATTATGTGGCAACTACTTACGTATCAAAATTAAACTTAAAATTCCAATTAAAATCATGAATTTAATTGATCTAAATTGATTTAATTTAATTGATGAATTTAATCATGAAAAATGTGTCGATTTTGGGTTGAACTTTGGCCCTCTTCCAAATAAAATAAAAGGGGTTTTAATTTTAAATCTCTCGCAGCGTTACCACCCAACAATAAAGTCAACCGATCCTTCGCTGCTTTGAAACCTGGCTTTTTTTTTTTCTTTCAATATGAAACTTCTTTTAGGCATTCGTTTCCACAAAAGTCCTGCTTCATCTATGTTAAAAACTTGTTGAGAAGTATAACACATAATATCCCTCTTCAATAATTTTAACAAGTTCTTTTTTGAAAGTTTCGGCTCCTTCTGCACTTGCGGCTCCTCCCTGGATTTTAAATCTATTCAACCAGCCCTTCAGTGGCGGATTTACTTGAGAGGCCCCAGGCACAAATTTTGAGGCCACCCCCCTCTAAATATTTTCGGTACCACTACAGTATGCATTCTACGTGCATGTTTTTACTATAGCACGCGCTCTAGATTTGATGTTGCGGTTTTAATCATTTTGGTTGTGCAATTCTTTCATAGATATTTTAACTAATGTTTAAATGAAAAAATGGCACAACTAAGCATTAATGATAATACGTATTCTACTTCAGATTCACATAGATATTAGTTTGCATAGATATTTCATATAATATGTAGGGATATTCGCATAAGAGTTTACTAACTTCTCATATTAAATTATAGTTTTATTCAGTAACGGTAATAATGATGAGTGTAAAAATTAAAAATGAAACCATTTTTTTTTTTTTTTTTTGAGACCTGAGATTTGAGGCCCCAGGCGCGTGCCTGTGTGGAAATCTGCCACTGCAGCCCTTACTAGTTTTAAATGGTTCCACATTTTTTTTTTTTTTAGGTGAGTTCAGATCATCATATTGGCTAATCTCTAATTGGTTAAGTTAATAATATTAACTTAACTGAATTCTGCATTGGATATTATCTTCAATAAAATTAGTTAAAGTCTTTCCATTTCAATCCTAATAGCCGGCCTAGCCCTAGTTGCTTGCAGTGGAACAGCTATATTTCCTGCTGCTAAAATTAATCCTTTATTTTTTTTATAATTGTTCTTACAGTTAAACTTGCAAGTCCTAAATTATGGCACACATCTACTTGTCTTTTTCTTACATTTATAGTCTTTGTACTGTGCTCAGACATTGTTGCCTTTTCATTCTTATCGGCCATTATTAACTCTTCGAAAATGTAACTGCATTGGTTGCATTAATTATGATACAATGTTCAAGTAAACTGTTCGTTTCGCACAATGTCTAATACAGTACTGAGTGATGACTAGACGTCAGATAAATGCATATAATGCAAATATTAGAAGCAGTATACTTGATCATTTTTTGAAATGTTGATCTCGGAACTACGTAACAAGTGACTGTACTGCAATTAAATTAGCGTGCGAGAAAATTTCACTGAGCATGGGAAAATTTCTCAAGTCGCCTTGGGAAACATTTTAATGCCGTTTTGCTATTCATTTTCAAGCTATCGACTCCATCAAATGAAACAATTTCATTAAATATGCCAAAAATGCAATCTGTAAAAGAGCGTTATAGTGATCTGTATCAGCATTATAGTCAGTTAGGGGTTATAATATAAGAACAGCGTTATAGCAAATCAGCGTAAAGCGAACCGCATTATAACGGGGGCCTACTGTACACGTGTCCAATTGTCTTGTAATAGTATCAATAATAATAATTATTATTATTATTATTGAAAAGTTTATTTAAATTTATTCATGCTGTTTAATAAAATATATATATGTACAGTTGACTAATTAATAAACTAGATATTACAAAATGTGAGAACTTTTTTGGATCTGACCCACCTACTACTCTGAATATTCCTATGTGGCCCTTCCCATAAAAGTTTGGGGACCCATGTCATAGATCAGTGGTGTCCAACCTTTTCCAGTACAAGGGCCGTATTGAAAGTTAGATTTGTTTTGTGGGCTGCACCGAGTGATTTGAGAAAAAATTGCGCGTTCATTTTCCATATCTTGTTACACGTAAAAGTTTCCATATCTTGTTACATTTAAAAGGAAAGTTTCTATTTTCATGTTACCGTTTTCTTTTTTTCCAGGCTATATATAAAAAAATGAAAATTCCCAACACTTATGTGCAACAAATCTATGTCAGTGATTTATTTTTTAGATTTTATTATTAAAATTATAAAAATATGACTTACTTTTGTGTTTTAAAAAAATACTTTATTTTTGTTTTTTTTAAAAATGCCTTACTTTTGCTTTTAAATGCTCACTTTAGAAAATTTACTTAAAAGGATCACAGCTTTTTAATATTAAGGTGAATAAATAAATATAATGATACCCCTAAAATTGAAAATAGTAGAAAATTTTATTAAATACAATATACAATAACACTTACTGAATAAAATTTAACATTTAATGAGATGATTGAGGCTAAATATTTTTAGATAACTGTTCAAAATTTTGAAAATTCGTGACACCATTTCTCAATATGGAATGAAGATGCTCATTTGCTATTCTGTTTCTTTTTAAATATTTACAGTATTTGATTTCATGAGTGAAACAATTTGTTCACAAACATACGTTGATCTGAACAAAATAGCCATTTTCATTGCATATTTGTTTCATTAGTGGAAAATCTTCAGATGGGAGAGCCTTGTAGAATTCAAGTATGTAGTTTATTTTTGCAGTCCATATACTTATTTTTGAACTATGCTTTGGCTTGAAGATCAATAAGTTCAAGTTGCATGGTGGGATTATAGGGTTCAGCCATTGAAGTAAATGGATTCTCAAACAAGCTTATGTCTTTTTCATAAGATCTTGTATCAGCAAATCGACTTTCAAACTCGTCAAAAAATAATTGTAATAACGAGAGACAACTATTCTTGTGAAATATGTCTTTCTCTTTTAACTCGATACAACCTTCGAAGTGAACTAAAAATTAAAACTCCTATCAAGGTTTTAATATTTAATCCTAACTTTTCAATAGATTGGCAAAAATGTTCAAAACGATTTTCACCTGTAATTGTTCCGTGCATTCTCTGCAGATCAGCTAAATCTTCAACTGGTACAAAGTTATCATTAATTCAACATATGTAGATAAGGAGCTGGGATATGTCATTTACACCAATACTGTCATCCAGTGCCATACTGAAAAATTTCATTTGTTTTATGCTTTCCAGGTGCCTCCGTAGCCAGGTGGGAAGGAGCAGCAGTGAATAGCACATGCTTCTTGATTAGACCGGGGTTCGAGCCCGTCACCACCAAATACGGAGGCTGCGGAAAGGTCAGGGAATGACCACTGCATATTCCCGGAGCAATATGGCCTTAGTTGCTAATGCTCCTAAAAAAAACCAAATAACAATTATGCTTTCCAAAAGTTGTTTGAACAAATTCTTTCCAATATCTTCTAGTCTTCGCTTAATTGTTTGTTGAGACAAACTAATGTCTTATATCGTTATTAATTTCTCTAGACAAATTTATTCCACAGCTTTTAACTAACAACGTTTAACAAATTCTCCATCACTGAAAGGTTTACTTTCAAAAGTGATCAAATGTGCAGCTGGCACTCACGGCAGATAAATTTCTTAACTGATACGTTTTCAGTGTGTTTTGTTGTTTTCTTCAGTCCACCTTTGATTAAAAACATGACACTCCAAATTGACTTTCCTCTTTCAGAACATTTTTAAGGAGGATGATTTTTTATTTCAATACAAATTAATAACAATTAAATACAATACAATGAACATGTTATATCAAAATAGTACAATTTCACAATATGAAAAGATTGATACATACATAACTGTATTTAATGTACGTATGACTACACTGGATTATATGTACACATTTGATACAGTCTAGCTTGATACTTGTATGCCTGTATACACAGTAGTGTGACTTGAAAATGCTGTTTTAGTTCACTTTCCGATAAGCTGAACCTGCGTATAAAATTCGCAGGCTGTAGGTTGGACACCACTGCCACAGATGATCAGTTTAAAATGCACAAATTCATGTGATATAAAAAAAAAAAAAAAAGAGAGAGAGTAAACTGTGTTGCAGCTCATGCAGTTAAAATGGCCAAAAAAAAAAAAAAAAAGGTAAAAGATTGTTTTTCTCAGTAAAATGCACAGTTAGAAAATAAACAAAGTGTTTTAATTTATATTCTCCAGAAAACAGAAAATAAATTTTTCTAGAGAACACCAAAGCCTAAAATCTTATTAGCTGTCTAATTGGTTTTTAAGTTTTCTTCAGATTTTTATGTACCTACATGCTTCATATAATAAAAAAATAATAATTCTACAACCAGCATATTTCTTTTAGATAAAGATATATTTGCAAAAAAATTGTGATAAGGCAATCTCAAGACCTTGTTTATTTTCAAGTAGCTGTTTGACATTTGGATATGACTGATACATAGCACACCAGAACTAAGTCAGCAATTTTTCTTAAAACAAATTACGTGTCGAGGAATCGTTCCACAGATCCAAGAATTCATCCTGTACTTCATCGGGAATGCTGGCTACATTAAGGGAAGCAGAGAGTAAGATTCATCCAGTGCAGTTTCTTCTTCTGTAAACTCAGGGAAGTACCACTAAAATTCCTTTTCAAGGGATTCAAGGTTCCCAGTAATCTCCTCCTTCATATTCTCATACAGTTCATCTTCAAATTCCTCTACCACACTACAGAGTTTTTCAAACATAGCAATGTTTCCAAGATTTACTTTTCGATGACAGTTTTGCAGCTTGGATGCAAATGCCTGAAGATTGTCTTGAAATTGGATAATGTGTGTTTCCTTTCCCTGAAGTTTCAGGTTCAGCTTATTTAGCTAGTCTAAAATGTCTGCTAAGTAAGCAATTCTTTTCTTCCAAACTTTATCATTAAAGTAGCCACAAGGTCATGTTTCCCTTGCACTTCCAGGAACAACTTGATTCCACCTTTCAACTCAAAGATACGATTGACAACATTTCATTTTGGCAACCAGCATAGAAAAAAGAACCTCGTGATCAGAATTCATGTCTTTACAGATTTCTTTAAACAAACGGGTGAGTTGTTGTTATTTGGTTTTTAGGAGTACAGTAATACCCCGACTTACGCTACCCCGACTTACACGAACTCGGAGTTACGCGGTTCTTGATTTTTTTCGTTTGGCAACGCTGCCGCCCACTATCTTCAGGGTCGTTTTTCATATGTTATCGATATACGGTGCGACGGCGGAGAATGAGAGCGAAAGATGAACAAAATTCAACTTTGTTGCTTTTATGTTTTTTATATCAGTGAAGGGGTAACACATTTCACCATAATAACGTAAAAACCAACACAATTCCAGCTATCGGTATAATCGCAAATGCAATTAGATCGAGTTTACTACCAGTTTATAACCGATTTCACTAGCAGAAACGCAACTGGATTTTTATTGTTTTATGGTAGTAACCCCTAGAAATGTGAGGTGTTAATAGTGTATCTCTGCCTTTATGGTGTTGCTTATTCAGTTGCTACATGCGCGCAGCTTTGTTTATGCGTATCAAGCGTGCCTCCTCGTTTTGTAATTGTGCTTTATTCCCTAAAAATGAGTAAAATACTTAATTAAAAGGTGTGAAAAGGAAGCGTCCTGGTGAAGACACTGCAGATTCAGAGAGAAAAAGAAAAGCAATTATCGATAAACAGAGGCGGACTGGGTCAAAAATTCTTACCCGGGAAAATTTATAGTGGCCTCATACTATGGTTTATGGCCAAAATCACACTGGCCCACCGGGGTTTCCCCAGTAAGGCTTATGGCCAGTCCACCTCTGTCGATAGAGAAAAAATATGAAATTGTGAAACGCTTTGAGCGAAATGAAAGACCATGTGATATTGCACGTGCTACAGGCCTAAATGAAGCAACGGCGAAAAGCACATGACAATTGCAAACTTGACAGGTTGAAAATTGAAAAGGGATCAATTGTAAAGGGCTTAAAAATTTTAGAAAACTTTGACTCCAACGAAGAACGCGTTATAGCTACAAAGCAAGGAATAAAAAAAATTATTAGCTTGCTACGAAGAAATTCTGCGTGAAAAAAAGAACGCGCTATGTCGTCAGACGAATTTGTTAGATTTTATGAAGCCATCGACATCGAAATAACTTTTTTACGTAAGTCATTTGTTTTTTTTTAATACATATTTTGTATTAATATGTATAAAGAACTGCAATTTTATTAATATTTTTCTTCTAAACTAGTGTTTTTGTTAGTCCTTGGTCCCAATTAAGCAAAATTTATATGTATTTATATGCAAAGTTGTACCCCGACTTACGCGAATTCGACTTACGCGATTTTCGTCGGACCCACCTATCGCGTAACTTTGGGGTATTACTGTATTAGCAACTAAGGCCATATTGCTCCGGGGATATGCGGTGCTCATTTCCTGACCTTTACACATCCTCCATATTTAGTAGTTACGGGCTCGAACCCTGGTCTAATCAAGAAGTGTGTGCTATGCACTGCTGCTCCTGCCCACCTGGCTACGGAGGCGCCACAGGTGTTGAGGGCTCCAGATTTGATGTAATTCACAATTTTGAACAGAGAATCAAATACCACTTGCAGAGGAGTTGGAAGAGTCTTAATGGCAAGAGCATATTGGAGAATTATGCGGTGAATGCTCCTTGCTTGGGGAGCAAGTTCTTTCACTTTTGTCTGAAAGCCCAACTTTAACCCTAGTATAGCTGGTTCTCCATCTGTACAAACCCCACAGACGTTTTTCCACTGTAGTCCTCCAGTTTCAAAAAAGGTATTTATCTTCTCCACAATATCTTCACCTTTTGTAGTAGTTTCAAGTGCACTACAAAACAGGAACTCTTCTTTGATGTTATTTGAATGAATATATTTCATGAAGACAAGCAACTGATAACATGAACTTACATCCGTTGATTCATCAACTTGAAAAAAAAAAAAAAAAAAAAAACAATGGAGAAACTTTGATTTCATTCAAAACTTTCTTTTTCACATCTATGGACATATCTGAAATGCGCCTCTGAATAGTGTTATTGGACAGATATTTGTCGCTTCTTTATTTCGCTGCCTTCCCCAAGAATTAACTTCACCATCTTCAACATGCAGGGTTTGGTGACCGTTTCTCCAATCATATAAGGTTTTTTGTTTGGCAATTTCCAATGCGACTTCATATGATGCCTGTGCTGTTGCTGAAAACTTCCTGTAGGATCACGTCTCTGACGTCTGAGACCAGTTTCATGGTGTTGAAAGAACTCCAAATCCTTTTTAGCATGTTCTGAATGCTTTGTCTCTAAGTAACGTTTCAGTTTTGAAGGTTTCATAGATTCAGCATTGAGAACGACATTGCATTGTGTCTTCTCTATGCTATCTATGATCAAGGTGGTAAAGCCAAATTTTAGATAGTCTTCTGAATATTTATGTTTTTTTTTCCATTGGTACTGATTTAGTATAGACTGATGATGACCTACTGACGCTCTTTAGATTTTAGAAAGTGCAAGCAGTAGCTAACCTGTGCTCCACAGCCAGTGGCTGGTTTCTATGATGGCACCAACTAAAGGTGGTTGACTATTTGCGAACGAAGTTCGCGCCAGTTTGCATTGCAGACATTATTGAATTACATCATTGCAAACATGGCGGCGTCAGCAAAATATCTTCAACAGCGTTAAGAGAGCAACTCACCTTTATTTGATGGTCTGTATTTGGCAGTCTGTTATTCACATATCGAGACACCGATTAAAAATGAATTTTGATATTGAATTTTGCATCATAGTGAATATTTTTTTCAGTTTACTATTTGTAACATAGAATTTTATTCTAATGATAACAGTGCATTTGTATACAGTAAACCCCCGCTATTCGCGGGGGTTACGTTCCTGAGAAATGTCGCGAATACCGAAAACGTGAATACTGAGTTATGGCTCCCATAGTAATAAAGGGGTTCCATTCCAAAGTATGAAATATATAAGAAAAACTAGTCTAAAATTTTGTACCTTCTAAAATATGTACCTTCATAATATGACTATGTACATAGACAGTACATAGTGAAATGCAAGTATATGGCATCGAAATGAAAATAAGAAACAATTTAATATTAAATGTAATATTTATTAGAAATTTCAAACAAATCTTTCAAACCAGTGCCTTTGCTAGCTAAAAAACTTATCCCGCCAGTACTATCACCAGTTTCGCTAAAGTGTTGATAAAGGAGTTTTGCCCTTTCACGAATGGTGAGTGAACTTAACGGAATTTTATTTTTAGTTCGGTCTTCTATCCACAGATTTAAAGTTTTTTCCATTTTTTTCTAATTTAACATCACCAGTTACAGAGCAAATTTTTGAAGCAATTAGCGCGTTTTCACAGACACTATGGCGGATTTTTTCTTCCGATTTCTTGATTGATCGTACCTTTGACTCATTGATTTTATAATGTTTTGCCACTGAGGAGACACTTTCACCATTAGAAATTTTGTCTAATAACTCAATTTTATTCGCTAATGTTATCAACTTCTTTGATCTTTTCACATTTCCCTTGTTATTCGTAGCCATATTTTTGTACGGGTTAGAAAGAACTTGTCCACAATAAAGTCACTTTCTTCCATTAACACACTAGGAAAAGTCTGTTTTACACTGCAAAATGGTAGATTTATCACTTTTGTAAGCATATCAATTTATAAATTGATAAATTTATTCAATTTATAAGCATATAAATTAAAAGCAAACGAAGAAACCTTCCATGACAAGCGCATAACACATACTGAACAAGGATTAGTGAGAAACATCCACGCTCGCGATTTTGTCACTCCCCCCCCACACACACTGAGTGCTGTTTTGACCGGGAAAGATAATTTTAGCCACGTCATGTTTTTTTATGGTGGAAAATATTCACGGTGCTTTAAAATTCACATTTTTTTAGGTTTTATTTTATATTAAATCAGCAATCGCGAATACGCGAAACTGCGAATACAGATACCGCGAATAGCGGGGGTTTACTGTATTTTATTTTTAGAGAGGGAATCAAGGTCTGCCGCGGTGGAAATTTGAAAAAATATTAAAGGCTCACCATAGCAAATAATTAAAATAATATAAAATGTTTAATATGTATGAACACAGTGGGCTTTATCTGCTGCAGTGGACCTTAAGTCACTTCCTTTCATTTATCAAAAATCAGTGTTGCAACCACTAGTGGAATATTGCAGTGTAGCCATATTGAAATAAGTGTTGAAACCTTCATGGTGAAATTTCCTATAAAAATAACTGCGGTGACCCCCAGAAAACACTTTGCAACCCCCTTGGGGATTGTGACCCACAGGTTGGGAATCTGAGCTTTAGGGCACGCATGCCAAAAATAAGTTATAAAAAAACAACTGACTAAATTTAGTAAATAGTTTTTATTTATATAGTAAAAAAATACTTTTTTTATGGAATATTTTCCTGTGTTTGTGCTCAATTTGGCATGTCTGCCATTGCTTCACCATCACTGCTCTAGATTTCAATGTGAAAATGTTGATGCTAGTAGTACAAAGAAGAGGACAGTTTTGTTGGCGTTCCTCAGTAGTAGTATTACTTGATAGTAATTATTATTGCTTGTTTAGATAGTTGGATACAAATCATCTGGCTTATAGTAAGAGGAAAGAATCTGAATTAAGGAATCTAAATGTGGTGATAAGCCACTGTTCTGGTGAAATAGTTTCTCTAATATTTTTATTTCTCTTATTAATTCAGGGGGAAATTTTGCTCACAAATGAATTAAAACTTTCTCCACCCATTTTTAAGTAATTTCAATATCTTGCTGTTGTAATTAACTGATTAAAGTTTATGATGACATATACATCACTTTCTTAACTACCAATTTTTCTCATCCAAATTCATTTCCTTCTTTTTTTTCTTGATTTCTACAGAGCTAAACCAAGCAGTGGCCAGAACACCATTCAGATCACGTAGAAGCTATTACTGAAGAATGTATAGTTTATGGGTAACAGAGACTCACTCAGTTCAGTTAATTTGTACACTTATTTAGAACAGTTTAACTGCAAATTTTAACTAATTATGTATGAAGTTCTGAGAGGGACACATCATATTTTTGAATCTCTTCTGCATACTTTAAGGAATATATAGCGCACAGGAGTATACTGAGAATATAAATAAGTTAAAAATACTGAAAAATCAGAAAGGTTAAACCAGGGACATTACACATTTTTTGGCTAGTAGTCAAAACAGATAAAATGCTAAAATAAGCTTTAAAAAAATACATAACAGTTTTCAATCATGGACTTGAAAGAACAGTTCCTTACCACTAATTATGCTTTTTTTTTTTTTTTTTTTCAAATTAGGCAACCCCCGATGCCAAGTGTTTAAATCCTTCTAACCCTGGGGGTGTCTTTATCTTTTAACCCTGTTGAGGGGGGGGTATCTTCCAGGTTTCTGGCCCCGATATGGGCAGGCAGGAACAGTGCCATAACCGTAACCAAGCAGGTCCTGTCTTATGAGATATAAGCAGACTCCAGAAAGGAAGGCTACCTAATTCACTAATACACTGCTTGGTTACTGTTATGGCACTGTTCCTGCCTGCCCATATCAGGGCCAGAAACCTGGAAGATAAAGACAACCCCCCAGGGTCAAAAGGAGCAAACCATGATTAGCATTAACAATAGTACTGCTGGGTTGCTAGATGCAACCTAAATGACAGGAAGGAAGGCTGATGCCAAAAGTATGAAGACTGATTTAGATACATACCCAGCTCTGACTTTCTTAGTAATACATTCCACCAATGATGTTCCAGCGGGCAAGCTGTCACCATCCAGGATGCAGAAAGAACTTCAAAGTATTGCTGGATTCCCAGAGAATGTCAGATGTCTCAAACTGGACAATATAATCATCAAAATTGTCAATCCAAACCACTCAGAGAGGCTATTAAACACTAACCAGTTTGGAGGGCTACCAGACCTAATGCCACCTAATATATCAATAGGAGCAATTTTGCATTAGAACTGCCTTAATGTCTTAGAAGAGAAAACGCTTAATGAGCTCAAAGAGCAAGGAGTGACTGAAGTTAAGAGAATCTCATTAAAGTGAAATAATAACCTCATTCTGACAATCTAATCCTCACATTTAACACACCACATCATATCCCTCTATTTGAAATGTAATGTAAGACCATATATCCCAAATCCCTTCCACTGTTATAGCTGCCAAAAGTTTCGACATGCCTAAACAGCTTGCAGACAATTTGCCAATTGTGCAAAATGCAGATCTACTGATCACAATTGCCAAAACTGCAGTGCACCAGAGATTAAATGCCCAAACTATAAAAAAGATAACCCAGCATACTCTGATTTGCAACAAATTGAAAAATCTATAGAGGAATAAAAAGTTCAACATATGTCTCCTACCAAGAAGCTAAACAAAGTACTTCCACAATAATGCCAGGAGACCAACCTATGCACAGATTACCTGTAAATATCAATCAGCATAAACACAAACAGATTTAACTACACCACCAAATGAATCCTTTACAAACCATATCTGAAACTTACTCTCCCCTCCACTAAAGCAGAACCAAGCAAACCACACACCAATAAAATAATACATTTGATGAATATGAAGTACTGGTCAAGACATCAAAGGAAGATATTATTGGGATATCAGAGCTTTCCTTCCTGTATGTAGTGTCATACAGATATAAGGAATGCAGAATTTCAATTTGGGGAGTACAATGTGTACAGAAAAAAACTGACAGGATAGGAAGAGAGACGGGGAGGTATGCTGTTAATTAAGCAACACACAAAATCTAAAGCAGTACATCCAGTTGACATGGAAGGACAGTGCAATGTTGAGTCAGTCTGGTGTGACATAAGCACCGGGAAAGCAAAAATGAGAGTAAGAATGTGTCAAAGGCCTAATGACTCTGATGAGTATAATTAACAACTGTACAGAGAAGTAGAGTGGGCCAGTGACTTGCAACACTTGTAGATTTATTGGATGATTGTTTTCTACAGCAGCATATTCAAAAGGCAACCAGAGGGAGTAATACTCTTGATCTGATTATAACAATGATTATTCATGCATTAAGAATCAGCAGATAAAGGAACCACTTGGTGGCAGTGATCACAGTGTACTCATGTGGGATATACTTAAAGTTGTTTCTACCATCAGGGGTAAAAGGAAAGATTTTTGCTTTCATAAAGGTGACTGCGGTGGTCTCAGGCAGTTTTTTAATTCTATACAGTGGGGCCAACCGATGATGTTACCAACAGCAAATTCTAAATGGGAAAGATTCAAGGAATTAATCTTGGAAGCTACTAGGCTTTTCATACCAACTAAGAAATACTGTTCAAGATTTAAGCCTATTATATGGATGTCAAATGAACTAATGAAACTTATGGCAGAGAAGAAAAATGCATGGGCAACATAGAAGCCTATGGTAGATATAAGCTAGCCTATAATCAAGTCACAAAGGAGATTAAGCAAGTGAAGGCAGATTATGAGAAATCTTTGGCAAAGGATGCCAAGAAAAGCAGCAAAGACTTATTATTATTTATGTAAATTCTAGAAGGAAGGGGATGAATCAGATTGGTCAACTTGATATCGATGATTTGACTGTTGATGATCCTGCTCAGGTAACTGAAAAACTGAATGAGTATTTTGCATTTACATTCACACATGAGAAATTCTGTAGGGAAGCAGAGGCCAGAGGTTATCAAACTCTAACAGAGAGCTGGATAATTTTGTAATAACAGAGAGCAAAGTGGAGGAGAAATTGTTGAAGTTAAACATAAAAAAGGCACCTATGATACAGCAGGCCCTCATTATAACATGGTTCGCTTTACGCTGATTCACTATAACGCTGTTCTTATATTATAACACCTATCTGACTATAATGCTGTCACAAATCACTATAACACTCTTTTACAGAATGCATTTTTGGCATATTTAACAAAATCGTTTCATTTGATGGAGTCAATAGCTTGAAAATGAATAGCAAAACAGCATTAAAACGTTTCCCACGCCGACTTGAGAAATTTTCCCAAGCTCAGTGAAATTTTCTTGCATGCTAATTTAATTGCAGTACAGTGACTTATGTAGTTCCGAGATCAACATTTTAAAAAACGATCAAGTATATGCTTGTAATATTAGCGTTATATGCATTTATCCAAAGTCTAGTCATCACTCAGTACAGTATTAGACATTGTGTGTAACGGACAGTTTACTTGAACATTGAATCATAATTAATGCAACCAATGCAGTTACATTTTCAAAGAGTAATGGCAGATAACAATGAAAAAGCAACAATGTTTGGATCCAGTACAAAGACTATAAATGTAAGAAAAAGACTGAATTTGAAAATTAAATTAGTCGTTTTGAAGTGAATTGATTCCGGTCAATGACAAGCGGATGTGTGCCATAATTTAGGACTGACAGGTTTAATTGTAAGAACAATTATAAAAAACAAGAATTAATTTTAGCATCGGGAAAGACAGCTGTTCCTTTCCCAATGCTAAAATTACAGCAAGCAACTAGGGCTAGGCCGGCTATTAGGATTGAAATGGAGACTTCAACTAATTTTATTGAAGATAATATCCAGTGCAGAATTCAGGTAAGTTAAATATTATAAAAAAAGAGAGAGATTAGCCTATATGATGATCTGAAGAAAACTCAACTAAAAAAAAAAAAGTGTGGAACCATTTAAAACTAGTAAGGGCTGGTTGAATAGATTTAAAATCCAGGGAGAAGCCACAAGTGCAGATCAAGGAGCCAAAACTTTCAAAAAAGAACTTGTTAAAATTATTAAAGAGGGGTATTATGTGTTATACTTTTCAACAAGTTTTTAACCATAGACGAAACAGGACTTTTTTTGGAAACGAATGCCTAAAAGAAGTTTCACAGATGAAGCAGGACTTTTTTGGAAATGAATGCCTAAAAGAAGTTTCTTATTGAAAGAAGTAAAAAACATGCCAGGTTTCAATGCAGCAAAGGATCGTTTGACTTTATTGTTGGGTGGTAACACTGAGGGAGATTTAAAATTAAAACCCCTTTTAGTTTACTAGGAAGAGGGCCAAAGTACAACCCAAAATTGACACAATCCAAAGTACAACCCAAAATTTTAAATAAATTAAAATTAATTTAGATCAATTAAATTCATGATTTTAATTGAAATTTTAAGTTTAATTTTGATATGTAAGTAGTTACCACATAATTATATATGTAATGTAGAATATTTTATCCGTTTAAATATTAAATATTTTGACTGACATTTGTGCATCTTTTCACTACCATTTATTATTGATTAGGAAATAACCTGTGGCACCAATCGCAACTCACAAATATATGTTACCATATGGGAATGCAATAATCACTTAGTGTGGATTCAATTAGCACTCTAGTTTTCCAGAACGAATTATCAGCGTTAAGCGGGGGTCACCTGTATATTAAAGGAGGCAGCAAAGGAAGTAAACAAACATTTAGCCATAATTATGAGAGCATCCTTGGATTCATGGGAGGTTCCCATGGAATGGAAATGTGCAAATATATCTCCAATTCACAAAGGGGGATCAGAGGGTGACACGAGTAATTACAGACCTGTTAGTTTTACATCTGTTCTGGGGAAATAATGGAGTCACTGGTTAAAGAAGCATTGCAGGATCATCTAGACAAGACTGCAGTTATACTTCAGACATAGCATAGTTTTGTTAAGGGGAAGTCTTGTCTGACCAATTTGATTGGATACTACAATGTTTTCACATAGGAACTGGATGCAAAAAAATAATTTTGATATTGTATACTTCGATTTCAGGGGCTTAGAGGGGAACAAGTATTCTGTGTGTTATCAGACACGCAGTCTAAAACACTGATAGATCCAATATCTTTCTATTACAGAAGATTTAGGAGAAGTCCGGTTGGCCTGCCTCTCTAAAATCCACTAATGCACACCTTCTCGATGATAAGTCCCATTACGTCACTTAGGTGGCAACGAATGTGTAGAGTGGTTCTCTTCAAGACACCTGGTCAGCGTGAAGAGGAAAAGACCAAACCCTCCAGCACATGACAGCATGACGAAACAAATGGCCCTCAGTTCCCAGCAGCTTTCACTCCCCCCCCTCTCTTATGGCAGCGAGAGGATCAGAGTGGAAGCAGAGGGCGCTAAGAATCTCTGGATATACGACCAGGCTGCCATGCATGGAAACTGAACTTGGCCTGTTACAATGAAAGATCACTCATCAGTGAAGACAGGATATTAGAGCTGGAAAATGAATTAGAAAATGTGAATTTGAATATAATCGGTTTGGCTGAAACAAGAAGAAGAAATTAATCACTTATAAGTTTATCAAGTGGAAATCTGCTGTACTCCAATGGAAACAGTGAAAGGAGCGAAGGTGGAGTTGGCTTTCTGGTCCATAAAGATATAAAAAACAACATTTTGGAATTCAAAAGTACATCAACAAAGGTATCAAGGCTAATACTCAGGATTTCTAAGAGGTACAAGAGGACTAAAGGTTATAATGATTTATGCACCAACATCGAGCCATGATGATGAAGAGGTTGAAGAAATGTACACCGAAATTAAGAGTCTTCTAGATGAGCAGAAAACCCACTACACTATCATTATGGGGGACTTCAATGCTAATGTTGGGAAAAGACAAAACAGTGCAGAAAAGGGAACTATAGGAAATTTTGGAATTTGTGAAAGAAATGAAAGAGGTGAAAGACTTGTGGAATTTGCAGAATCTCAAGGATTGTCAGTAATGAACACTTTTTTTTTTTCAAGAAAAGGGTGAACAGAAAGTGGACATGGAAGAGTCCAAATGGATTAACAACTAATGAAATCGACTTCATCCTCACTAACAGAAGATATATCGTGACTGATGTTACCATCCTGAATTGGAAATTATAGACTAAGTTGGAAGTGATCACAGAATGGTAAGATGCACACTTGATATAGATGCAAGAAAAGAAAGGAAAAAATCTGACTCGAGTAAATAATATGAAGATCTTTGAGATAACAGAAGAGGAGAAAAAGCAGAATGTACTGGAACTTAAGAACAAGTTTGAGCTTCTGCAGACTGCTCAGGACCAAGATATCGACGAGGAATATTACAACTTTCTGAAAGTGATTAAAGCCGAAGAAACCTATAGGTAAAAAGAAATCCAAAGAAGAAAAAATTAGTCAAGAAACACTTGTCATGATGAACCGAAGGCAACAAATGAAGAGCAAGATAAACACTTACAAGGAGAAAATTGATTATACTGAGTTATGAAAAGCCATTAGAAAGAGACTCAGAGAAGACATAAGAAGATTTAACACAAGAAAAGTACAACAAGCATTTAGACTATACAAAAACAAAGGACTTAAATCAGCAGCCATGAGCAGTAATACAGAAAGACAAATGATAATGAAACTGAAGAATAGCAATGGTGTACTTATAAATAGCAGAGAAGGCATAATTCAAATAGCAGAAGACTACTATAGAGAATTATACAAGGAGCGAGGGAATGATGCCAGCAGTGGGGAAGATGAATTGCAAATTAATAACATATATGACATACCCAATATTCTTCCTGATGAGGTAGAACATGCGTTGAAGAAAATGAAGAATCAGAAAGCCCCGAGAGAAGATGAAGTTCCTGTAGAGTTGTCAAAATTGTGAGGAAGAGGCATGACACAAAAACTGACTCTTCACAAAATGCATCAGAAGAGGTGTGATGCCTAAGGAGTGGAATAATGCAATCATAGTTTAATTGGAAATTATAGACCAATTAGCTTGTTATCCCACATCTACAAGTTGCTCACAAGGGTCATTACTAACAGATTAGAAAGAATACTTGATGAGAATCAACCGAAAGATGAGAATCAACCGAAATGAGAATCAACCGAAAGCAAGCTGGCTTTGGGCCAGGATTCTCAACTATGGATCACCTTCACGTAATATCACAGCTAATGGAGAAAGCAAATGAATATAAAATACCATTATCCCCGGCATTTGTGGATTATGAAAAGACATTTGATTCCATACAGCATAAGGTAATGTTTCGGGCACTGGAAAGACAAATATTATGATTTTGAAGAAAATATATGAGAATACTACCTCCTTTATTGGACTATACAAAGACAGTAGCAAATTTAAAATTGAGAAAGGAGTTTGACAAGGAAACACAATATCTCCAAAGTTGTTTGCTGCTGCCCTTGAGGAAGCTTTCAGAAGATTAGACTGGTCACAGAAAGGAGTGAATGTGAATGGAGAGTACCTAAACCATTTACAATTTGCAGATGACATTGTGGTCATAAGCCACGATCCCAAAGAATTGGAGGAAAATTTTAATCAGTTATGCAGAGTATAGTAAGAATTTTGGACTAAAGATGAATATGGCTAAAACAAAAGTAATGATGAACAAGTATGCCACAGAAAGGGACATAATGATTGAAGGAGCAGTAATTGAAAAGGTGAAGTCATATACTTATCTGGGACAAGTTATTAGGTGTAATAGTAAATGGCTGGAAGTCAAGAGAAGAATAAATTTTGAATGGATAGCATTCAGGAAATATAGTCACATACTGAGGAGTAATATCCCAGTTTGTCTGAAATGTAAAATAATGAACCAATGTATACTCCCCACCATGACTTATGAAAGTGAAATTTGGGCATTCACAAAAAGAATGGAAGAGAAGCTGAGAACTACACAGCGAAGAGTGGAACAAATTATTTTTGGAATCAGATTGTTAGATAAGAAGAGAAACGCATGGATTAGGCAACAAACTCAAGTAAAGAACTAAAATGGTCTTGGGCAGGACACATAGCTCAAAGACATGATGACAGATGGACTAAGAAAATAACAGAATGGTACTCAAGAGGTGCTAGACAAAAACCTGGAAGACAATGGCAGAGATGGATAGATGAAATTCATTAGTTTGTGTGTAGTAAATGGATCTCCATTGCACAAAACAGAAGGAATTGGAAAGTTGCTGGAGAGGCCTTCATCCTGCAGTGAATTGAAAATGGATGATGATGATGATGATGACTTGAATTTTAGGAAGCTTTTGATACAGTTGCACATGGAAGACTGGTGTACAAATTGGAGTAGTATGGCATTAAGGGCAAGTTGCTGCTCTTGGATAAAGGGATGGTTGAGTGGGAGAAGACAGAGAATGGCAATCAATGGACACTGCTCTTTGTGGACTAATGTCATTAGTGGAGTCTTCCAGGGTGCGGTGTTGGGCCCATTTTTGTTTTCTATATTTATCAATGATATCGATGAAGGTATATCAGGCTTTAATGTCCAGGTTTGCAGACGAAACAAAGGTTGGTAGGGTGATTAATGACAGTACACTACTGCAACAGGATCTAGAAAAGTCGGACAGATGGGCTGAGAGTTGGCAACTGAAGTCTAACATTGACAAATGCAAAATACTGTATATGGGTAGCAGTAACCCCAAAGTAATATACCAACTGTGCAGTCCTATACTCAGGCTAGTGGAGAATGAAAAAGACTCGGTGATAGTTGTGCAGTGCAGGCTGCATTTTTCGAAGGAAGCAGAGATGCTGGAACAAGTACAGATTAGGGCAACAAGATTGGTGAGGCGGAAAAAAGGGGGCGCTCTTACCAAGAAAGCTTCAGTTCTGTAAATTTCAGTGTCTGGAGGCTAGGCATCTGCGAGATGCTCTGATTGAGGTGTATATGGCCTTGAATGGCTTGAGCAAGCTCGATGCTGATGGGATTCTTACTCTTGCTCAGATTACGCACCTGAGGGGGTATAAATTCAAATTGAGGGAAGACAGCTGTCAAATAGATGTACAAAAATTTGCCTTTATATAGTTGATTGCTGGAACAAACTTACTTCGGTCGTTGTGTAAGCTGATAGTTTAAATAAATTCAAGGGAAGAACTGGACAAACTTTTATAGTGAATGGATGGGTGGAATGGAAAGTTCTTTGTTTTTGGCTGATGCTGTATAAGCTTGCTTTCTTACATCACATGCTAGTGCTAACTCCCAAGAACAGCTGATGCAACATTGTTTGTGGATGATCTTGGCATTTCCTCCCCCTTACAAAATGTGTGGATGGTAAAGAGAGTTACAATGTGCCATTAACAAAGTCAACTTGTGGGCTCAAGAAAATGGATGTATCTCCTCAAAAAACTGTATGCATCCATTTCTGTCATCAGTGTAATTTCCACCTATATCCTGAAATTAAACTGGATGGTCATCTGCAAGTTGTGATTTTTTTTTACTTGAATGATGTTTTTGTTCTGGTTGTAAATTGTTTTTCCATAATACCTCAAAGGTGTTCAGTTTGATTCAGATGATAAATTTACTACATTTTCTCCTTAAACCAGTGTATTGACCATACTTTGTGATATGAAACAGTCTAATACTTATCCATATTGTCATCTACATAGATTTTTCACAATGCAGGTGCAGCAGAATTATACAGAATGTCACAAACAGACTGCTGCATTTGTGGTTTTGTTGAATGTGACCAAAACATTTGTAAGTCCAAGCCATGTAAAATAGGCCTATACCATCACTCCATATCACATCCTGACATTGCTGTAATATCCAGTGTTTCTGTTTTTTTCAGCTTATGTATGGCTGTGTAGAACCTCTATACTATTTTTATGATTGTTATTGGTCTTACACTTATCTCAATTCTTGTCACAGTTTTCAAGTCAAATCCATTTGGCTTTGCAGTTTCTTATCACTATCCATTTCAACTGTCAATATGGCATGTTTTAGGGGTCATTGCCTCTTTGATGACACTCAGCTTTCTAGACAACATGACATATCTCTATTAGGGATTACCCCGACTTCTAATCTCTCTTGGCATAAGCACATTGTAAGATGTAAAATCTTACATGTTTAATATTTTAGAAAAAAGAGTGAGATTTATTTAAAAATAAAGATTAGGAAATGGCAATATGGGGCAGCGGAACAGTACTGGCCACAAATACTAATTAGATAATGGGTCACAGGCAAAGGGATTAAATGTAGACAAGGTAACGTGTAAAGGTTAGCGTGGGAGACTACGGGCCGAACGTGGCTATGGCTACTGGCAAGGAGGTGCGAACAATTTAGGCTAGGATAGAACAATACGAGAAGGACACAATCGGTCGGACATTCCTTTTGATCAGGGACCTCCGGAGTCCAGCCAGGTGGTAAATAGGGGTCAAATGCTCATGTGAGATTTTAAAATTGGCGTCCGGCTGTCGGCAATCGCAGGTTTAGAAGATAGTGTAAAACAAATTTGTTAAAAGCACAAACAAAGTAGCGGCGCGCTTCAAAGGAACAGACAATCTGGGAAAATTTATAATTTATTAAAATAAGAGGTTGCATTGTACATAGTAAAATTAGCTTGAGAAAGGTCGAAGGATGAATAGGGCAGAAAGAAAGTCGAAGATTGGTTATAGAACAAAAAAGGGGCAGACCTGACATACTTGGGCGGTACGTGATTGAAACGACAAAAAGGAGTGAACAGGGGAATAGAGACCGATCCCTCAGTTGAGCTTTATGTGGGTGGTTATGAAGATGAGTTAGAAACAGAGAGAACCCCGAGTTGAGTATGTGGGGGTGAGTTTTCTTGTGGTGGTTTTGTAAAAATGTGAGTTAGAGACAGAATGGAGTGATGTGGGTATTAATGGAAATGGGTTAATGTTATACTAAGTTGAGTTTTTTTTGTCGGTGTTTGATAGTTGGGTGAGATAGTTTGGACACAACACACAGTTGAGAATTTGGGAGTATTTTGCGAAGATGAGTTAGTAACATGGACAGTTGAGGGTTCTGTTGTGGCAGGAAATATGTGTCAGTTAACAGTTGAGTGTTTGGTCGTGGTGGGAAAAGAGCAGGGTAGCGCCCTGTGAAGTTTTCTTCTTGAAAGAGTTCTTAATAGGTGGAGCGGGAAAACGAGGGTAGCACGCTATGAGTTTTTCCTTGTGAGAGGTTTTAATAAGGTGGAGAGAAAGGGAGTGAAATCTGCAGAATCAGTAGCTCGAGAGAAAGGAGCGAAAACTCGGAATTAGTAGCTCGATAAAGTGGCAAATGGAAGTAGCCCGTGTAAGTTGGAAAAAGGTCTCAGGATGAAGATAGCAGTCCCCGTATCGACGGAGTATATAGTGTATAGTGTGTTCGTGTCTAACGGCACCAGGGGTTTCCCCCATCTCCGCGTTGCTTTCATTGTAGGTGTACCAGTTCACTGGGAAGGCCAGAGATTTAAAAGTGTATGGATTTTGTAAGTGTAGTGTTGTGTTTCGTTGTTCTTCTGGCCATTTAGCCACTAGACCCCTGCTGGGGCCCAACGTTGTCCACACTATGCCTCGTGGAGGCAGACCAGGTACCCAGTAATTTTACGTTTTCACTCTGGCAGGTCCTGCCACCTGATTTCCTGAGATTTCAGTGGCAAGGACCTAAAAAAAAAATAAATAAATAAATAAAATAAAATAAAATAAAATAAAATAAAAAATAAAAATAAATAAATAAAATAAAATAAAAAATAAAAATAAATAAATAAAATAATTTAATAGTATTGGGAAGTAGTCGCTGAAAGGTAGACTGAAAGGGGTTTTCGTATGCATTTGGAATTTTGACAATTTTTTTTTTTTTTTTTAAATTTTGACATCCGCTAGTGTTTAGGCAGAGTAGGGGGGGGAGACTGAAGACAGGTGGGGGAAAGCCAGAAATATGGAGCCAATAGGGAAGGTGACCCCAGGTCAGAGATTTAAATTTAGACTATGTGGGGTTACGCTGTGAAAGTGAACAGAGTAGGGAAGAGACTGAAGGTTAGGAGGGAGGAAATAGGAAGTAAGGGGTCGATAGAGGAGGTGACCCCTGTGGTCAGTGGGGCAGGCCCATGTCCCACTAGGAGGAAAAGGAGGGCGAGCAGGGTAAGAGACAGTGAAACCATCTCCTTCCCTCCCCAGGGAAGTGGAAAGAAAGTACCGTGCAAGAGAGCACAGGTATAGCCTGTTGCGCTGGCAGTAGAGCTACAATGAGGTCAAGTCCATGGTAGGTCTTCTATTTGAGTTCTACTTCTTCTAAAAAGATGTCAACTTCTAGGATTGTAGGTCATTCCTGGGACAAGTCCTGTCTTTGCAGTTCAGGTTGTTGAGGTTGTGTTTGCAGTCTATCATCAAGTTTTTCGGTTTTAATCTTCTTTCATTTAAAGAGGAGAAATGCTGGTTGGTGATTAGTTTTGTCTTTGTGTTGTCATGGTTGAGTGGCATTTCTTCTTTTTCTCAGTGAATGGCAATTTGTACCCTTCTTCTCGCGAAGAGGTCCTGGGCGAATCGTGACAATGCTTTATAATCCTCTTCGGTTTCAAGGAGGAGAAATTCTTGTCCTCTTGGAAGATATCTCACTTTTGCAATTAGAATACATCTTAGGTCTTCATATATGGGACAGTCAAACATAAGATGGTTCCAGTCTTCTATTTCTCCACAAGTGCAATGTGGGTTGTCTGTGAGTCTGAAGCCAGCGAGCTTTGCATTGAAGGGGCCATGCCCTGTTATTAAGTACGTTGTATGAAGTCCTGGGAAGAACCATGATGGTGATTTCAGGTATACTCTGTTTGTGTGTGGAAAAAACTTGCGGGTGATCTCTCCTTTGGTGGTACCAGCCCATCTGTTTTGCCACTCCTGTAGCAGGTGGTTCTGTAAGCGTACTTTTTCTGCCTTCCTATTATTAGTGGGATCAGTTGTAAAATTCAGGAAGGTAACTGGGACTCCTTTGGAAAGGTAATAGAGCATTCCAGTTCTAACGATTTCTAGGTCTAACGGGAGCGTTCCTGCTATTACTTGTAAGGCTGGTGTACTCACTGTACTGCAGGCGCGGGTTATGGCACAGAGGATGGATCGCTGGGTAGAATCCAGCGTTCTTCTATTCACTACTAGTGTGGTCTTATCGTACCATATGGCCGAAGCATATGAGATTGCTGGTATGAAAACTGTCTTATAATAGCGTGCCAGGGTTCTCTTGTTGAGGCCCCAGTCTCTACGTGAGACCCTGGCCACCAGGGCCGAGTAGTTCCTGATCTTCGTTCTGATGTATTTAAGGTGTGGCTGAAAGGATAGTTTGCTGTCTAGGAGAATACCTAAATATTTGAGCTGTGGTGCCAATTTTATCGTGCTCTCATCAATTTTAATTTGGGGTGGTCTACGCAGGTCGAGAGAGCCTTTAAGGAGAATGGATGAGGTTTTCGCAGGTGATATTGTGAGAAAGTTCTTTGCTGCCCAAGTTTGAAGCAGTCGAAGGGCATGGTTGGCCAGGGTCTCAAGCTGAGCTCTTGAGTTTGCTTCCACTGTAAGGATCAGGTCATCTGCAAAAGCGTGGGATTTGACTTCTCCTAGGTCCATTCTCAAGAACTCATCGAAGACAATGTTCCAGAGCAATGGGCCCAGCACAGACCCCTGCGGACAGCCTCTGTAGATCTCTTTTACTATATTCTTGTACGGGGTATTGATCTCGACCTTTCTCTGTGATAGGTAATCTTTTATAGTGTTGAATAGATTTATCGGCACCCTGGCCTCCCTCAGCCTACCGAGGACACTTGGTCACCAGAGTGAGTCAAATGCCCTGGCGAAGTCGATGGAGATCAGGAGGAAGTATTTCCTGCTGCATTTCCTCGCTGCAGTGAGCAGGTTTTTCAATGCATCTATCGTGGAGGAACCTGGTTTGAACCCATATTGGTTCACCGCCGGTAGTCCTGCTGCTTCATAGTGCTGGGAAATTCTTTTATGCAGTAATCTTTCGTATAGTTTACTCACCACTGATAGAAGTGCAATGGGTCTATACGAGTCTGGATTCTCAAAATTAACTTAATATTTGCTATCTTCCATTCAGTTGGGTATTTTCCTGCTTCCATACAGCAGTTAAACAGATCCAGCAGAAGCTTCGGTGCATATTCAGCTACCTTTTTAACAATTTCCGGCTCAATCAGATCTAAGCCTGGACATTTCTTGGGTTTAATCCCTGCGACGGCTACTAGGAACTCCTCCCGTGAGAAAGGGGGCTCCTGCTGTGATGTGTCATAATTCTGGTTTTCTTGGCACAATTGGTGCTGTTCTTGTTGGATTGGTATAGCTGGGTCCTTGAAAATAACGCCGAGAATATTTTCCATTGATTGCTCCCAAGTTGTGGTGAGTACACCCTGCGGTGTCCGAGTGGATGTTAAAACTTCGCCTCTGGGGAGTTTGTTGATGGTGACTTTGTAAACCACCCCCCAGGGGTTAGCATTTCCTGTTGTGGAGACCAAGCCCTCCCATGATCTCTTTTTACTTTTCTTGATAGTTTCTGTATAATGATTCCTGACATCTCTGTAGTGCTGCCTAAGCACTTCAACTTCTGCAGCTGGCCAGGTCCTCCGTGCTCTTTGGAAGTCTTTCCTTCTTTTAATTACTTCTCTCCTTAGTTGCTGAATCTCAGGTGTCCACCAGGGAACTGCACCAGGCAGTGGATTTTTTCTTTTTATAGCTGTTGCACTGGCACTTGTAATAATTTCTGTTACCTTGCATTGGCATGAGTCAGGATCACTCCATTGGTCCAGCATCTCTTGGTTATTTTCTACCGTTGCAGTCAACATGTTCCTGAAGAGCTCCCAGTCTGCTTTACCTATGGCAAATCTGTTATGGAGTTGCTTGATTGGCGGTGTTCTTGTTAGAGTTTTGGTAATTTGAAAGGTTATTACACGGTGATCTGATGTTGTCCATGAGTCTTGCACCCTCCAGTTGGTTACGAACGGTGCAATACTTCCTGTAGCAAGAGAGACGTCAATCGTGGACTCCCAAAGAGTGTTGCAAAAGGTCGGAAGCTGGTGTGGCTGATTAAGGACTGAGATCTGGGAGCCAATGAGGAACTCCTCAAGAAGTTGGCCGTTCCTGGTACCCCGTCTGTCCGATGTTGTGCTAAACCAGGCTGGCGAGCGGCAGTTTACGTCTGCACCAATTATTATCTTTTGATTCAGTAGTACATCAAGGAGGTGTTGTAAGTAATTAATTGCAAAAGTGATTTCTTCTCCGGGCCTACAATATAGTGCGACAATGTAAAAAGCGCCCAAGGCTGTAATAATGTGGGCGCAGGCAGCCCAAGCCGTACAAAGTTGTGTAATTCTGGTAGCAGTAATATGTTGGTTCCTGATTAGGATAGCCGCCCAGGGGGTGTCTACATCCATCTGAATTATCTTGTAGTTCAAGGGATATCCCCTAACACTCTTTGCGTTCACATATGGCTCCTGGAGTATGACAATATCAGCATTTTCTTCGTCCGCTTTGACACGGATTTGGTCGGCCACTGCTCTGGCCCTCTGCGCATTTACTTGAAAGAACTTAATCATAGTAGTGTTAAACTTTTTAATACGTGTCCCCATAATTGATTCGTCCTTGGTATAAACTTCTGGCTTTTATGTAGGTTGGACACTTGGGATCCCTGATTGAATGGTTGCAGTCTATTCTCAGTGACTTGCAGTTTATGCAAACTGGCTCCTTGGCTTTGTTGGGGCAAGCATTGTAATCATGCCCTTTCTCAGAGCAGTGAACGCAGGTGGGGGTGGTTTGCATGCATGTGTGGGAGGTGTGGCCGTATTTGCAATACCTAAAGCATTTGGGCACGGCTATATGCTCCCGGAAGCGGTGGCTTCTCCATTCAATGTAGATCCTGGCTTGATTCTTTATCATCTGCCATGCTTCTGGAGAGAGCTCCACGATCCAGTTTGTACTTGCGCTATTCCTGGATTTAGTAGAGTATCTTGGTATTACTAGATTGTGCGATTCCGCTTCAGGAAGTGTGTTTCGCAAATTCCTTTGATATATTTCTTCTGCTAGGTGTTGTGGTGAGATTTCTTTACTGACGTCAAAAATGGCTATGGACGGTCTCTTTCTTTTGGGTTGCTCAGCTTTCAGTCCAAGGGTTTCAATCTTGGGATTCTTAATGATGCTTTGCACTTCTTTTTCACTCTCTGTTTCAATTACCACTCCCACATTTCTCATCTTTCTAATTCCCTTAATTCTTGTTTGCTTTAAGTCCTCTTTCATGTTGGCTATTATCTTGTTTTTTATGTCCTCACTAGTACAGGTTTCTTCTGTATCCTTTGGCCGGACTATCACTATATTCGGCGTTGGTAGAAGCGGTTTCTTTGTGATTGGTTTCTTTCCCGCTGTTGTTGATGGTGTTGGAATCCTCAAGGCATCGGAATAGGAGTGAGAACGCTGTGGCGTTTTATCTCTCTCTTCTAGTAAGGCATCAAGTTTTGCCTTAGTTTTTTCCTGTTCTAGATGCTCTGTAAGAAGGATTGTCTCTAACTGGCTCCATAAAGCGACAATATCGCCGCGAAGGGAAGTATTAATCCGGCTGGTTGGCTCTTTCATAAGAGTTTCTAGTTTTGTCCTCAAGACAAGTACCTGTTCCAACGCTGTACCCTGTGATAGGGTAGGAACCAAGGATACAAATGATTGCTGTTTGTTTGGGCCATCATTACTTTTTTCTGCTTGCTTTGCTCGGTCGTTCTCTGGGAGAATTTGCGAGTTGTTGTTTCCCTGCGATTCCTTTAGTTCGGATTGACTCCGTGTCTCACGATCAGAATTGGGTACAACCGTTTTCTTATACTTTTTCTTTGAGGTTGGGGGTACTCAGTCTCATCCAACAGCTCGACTTCAGGGGCATCTTGGGATTGATTTTCCCTCTTATCCTGGCACACAAATGTTTTCTCCATGATAATTCGCCTTATCGATTATAGTTCGGATAAACGGGATGTCTGTATCTATCTTTTGGGAAAAAAAAATAAATAAAATAATAATAAATAAATAAACAAATATATATAAATTTTCTTTCCTTTCCCTTTTCTTCCGATTGATCCAAATCACAAGTTCGTGGGATAATTTGTTTTAAAAGCTAAAGTTGATAAACGCTGTCAGACGTCCAAGATTAAGAAAGAGTTGAGAGTCAGCCACAGAAAGTTTATGGAAGTGGGGGAGGGACACAGAATTCATTATAAAATCAGTTGTAGCACAGTGGAAGCGGCGAGCAAGACAATACATGTCTTGGTTTCGCTGTCGTCAGCGAGGGAGGTCAGTGAGAGGAGACCTGGTGAGAATTTCAAGGTCAGCAGAGTTCCAGAATGTTCAAATACGCTCAAGTCACAAGCAAATCTAAACACTGTCAGCACACAAGGGGGGAAACCCACCCAGTCAAGGTCGCCTAGATATATTCCTGGCGGCCAAAGCACAGAGTGACCGCGCTCTCCAATGCTATGTCTATGACTGCGTGGTGACCTGACCCATAGACAATAGCACCAGATAAATAGCGAAAATATCTCAGCGCAGAACCCAAAAATCAAAAAATAAACTTACTCCCAGGATAGTCCACACGACGAAGAATCCGGTGCCATAAGTTTTAAAACGAAACTCATTGTTAAGACTAATTTTAAAAGAAAAAATCAGGAGCAGTAAACTTGTGCGACTCTGTCCGTTGGTGTACACGCCTGTGTCATTATTGACGGAGTATGATAGTATGCAACGTGCCAGCCCAGTTAAGGTGTACAGTGAGTCCATCAGAATACCAGAATTGTGATCCTCATTAGAAAATTCGCTAGGAGTTCTAGAATGAATGCCCTGATATACGATGATGACATTTCCAACTAAGAGTGGGAGGATCCAAAACAGCAAAGCCGACTAAGAGGAAATTTAAGTAAGTGACTAACATAGTATTCTCGTTACCTTAAAGGACTTTAGGACCCTAATAACAGATTAGTGGAGATTTAAGATACTAAGAGATATATACATGTATAAAAATATATACGTAATGTAGAGAGAGATAAGTTAGATAATAATAATAGAAATTTGAAATTTAAAATCGAGAAAGGAGTTCAACAAGGAGACACAATATCTCCGAAGCTATTTACTGCTGCCCTTGAGGAAGCTTTCAGAAGATTAGACTGGTCGCAGAAAGGAGTCAATGTGAACGGAGAGTACCTAAACCATTTACGATTTGCAGATGACATTGTGGTCATAAGCCACGATCCCAAAGAATTAGAGGAAAATCTTAATCAGTTATGCACAGTTAGTAAGGATTTTGGACTAAAGATGAATATGGCTAAAACAAAAGTAATGATGAACAAGTATGCCACGGAAAGGGAAATAATGTTTGAAGGAGCAGTAATGGAAAAGGTGGAGTCATATACTTATCTGGGACAAGTTATTAGCTGTAATAATGATAAATGGCTGGAAGTCAAGAGAAGAATAAATTTTGGATGGATAGCATTCAGGAAATATAGTCACATACTGAAGAGCAATATCCCAGTTTGTCTGAAACGTAAAATAATGAATCAATGTATACTCCCCACCGTGACTTATGGAAGTGAAACTTGGGCACTCACCAAAAGAATGGAAGAGAAGCTAAGAACTACACAGCGAAGAATGGAACGAATTATATTGGGAATCAGACTGTTAGATAAGAAGAGAAACACATGGATTAGGCAGCAAACTCAAGTAAAGGACATTCTTATCAAAACTAAAGAACCAAAATGGTCTTGGGCAGGACACATAGCTCGAAGACATGATGACAGATGGACTAAGAAAATAACAGAATGGTACCCAAGAGGAGCTAGAAGAAAACCTGGAAGACAAAGGCGGAGATGGATAGATGAAATTCATGAGTTTTTGAGTAGTAAATGGATGGCCAGTGCTCAAAACAGAAGGAACTGGAAAGTTGCTGGAGAGGCCTTCATCCTGCAGTGGATTGAAAATGGCTGATGATGATGATGAATAGAAATTTGACAGGTATAACTTTGTAATTAGTGAAAGGAGCTAAATAAGAAGAAAAAGAGTGTTAATGATAGTAGTGGCTTTGATTAATAATAAAACATATGTTATGTTATAAGCAAAGGAGAGAAAGGGAATATTTGTCATAAGTTGTTTCCTGAAAAATGTAGGTATGATTAGCCTTTTTTTTGGAAGGGGAGGGTAAAGTCCTAGACCAGTGTATAAGGTAAAAATTATGGAGCATGTAAGGAAATTTATGGATCATGTGCAAGGAAGAAACTATAACAGTTGCTGTACTAATATTGTTTGTGTTGTAAAGGAAGGGATAACGTTAATAGGATAACGTGCAGGCAGATATGAAGTTCTCTGATCAGTGCAGACGGGCTGCAAGAGTAGCTCATGGAGTATTGTCAATGATATACAGGAATTTTTCCAGCAGGGATAAGGAGGTGATTATTCCCTTGTATAAGGCAATGGTCAGGCCACACCTAGAGTACTGTATACAGGTCTGGAGGCCTCATTTCAAGAAGGATGTAGAGCTGCTGGAACGAGTACAGAGAAGGGCAACAAGATTAGTGAATGGAACAAAGGGGTGCTCTTACGAAGAAAGGCTTAAGTTTTGCAAATTACAGTGTCTGGAGACTAGGCACCAGCGAGGTCATCTGATAGAGGTGTATAAAGCCTTGAATGGTTTGAGCATGCTCAATGCTGATGGGATTCTTCCTCTAGCTCAGAATAATCACCTGAGAGGGCATAAATTCAAATTGAGGAAAGACAGATGTAAGATAGACGTGCGGAAATTTGCCTTTAGCCAGCGGGTGGTTGGTTGGTGGAACAGACTTCCATCCCTAGTAGTGGAGGTTGATAGCCTAAATAAGTTTAAGGCTCAGCTGGACAGGTATTTTGAACGAACAGAGGGGTGAAGTGGAAGTGGTTTTTTTTTTTTTTTTTTTTTTTTGGCTGATGCTGCATAAGCTTGCTTTCTTGCACCAAATGCCTCTACTAATGCTAATGCTAATAGAGTATAACCAATGTACTTAGTTATATATATATAACTAATACTAAGTAGACAAAGTTGAATATTAATAGTACATGCCTCAATTTGTTCAATTTTTTTATGTTGTATATATATATATATGAATAAACTATGTTATATTATATATTTGTGTGTGTAGTTTGTCATCCTGGAACACCCATCTCTTCCGAAGGGAATTATAATTAATCGAGAAGTTCCCTTGAATCTGGAATTCTCCTGTAAAGTAAAGTCAGATGTGTAAGTGGGGAAATTAAAATAAGGTGGACAACAACTCTTATAAGGGAACAAATAAAAACAAAATAATAATTAAAATAAATATAAAATATATATATCATCATTTTAATAATTCCACCCCCCACAACATCACAAATGTTTCCTCTGCATCTAAAAAACTGGGTTTTCTTTTTTGCCTTACTTTTCTTCTAAACAGCTACTCACTTTGTACAAATCTCGAATCCGCCCTACCATGGAATATTGTTTAAGTCCAAGCCATGTAAAATACGCCTATACCATCACTCCATATCACATCCTGACATTGCTGTGTTTCTGTTTTTTTTCATCAGATGAAAATGCTTTCCCACCCTACCATGGAATATTGTTCCATGGTAGGGCAGGAAAGCATGCCCATAAACTCTGTCAGACTTGTAGACTCCATTCAAAAGAAAGCAGTTAGGTTAATTAGTGATCCATCTCTTACAATGTCTTTCCACTCTTGGTCTCATAGGTTTTGTTTCTGCTGCTTACATTTTCTATAGATACTTTGATGGGCATAATTCTTCTGAATTGGCTTCTATAATTCCTGCTCTCTCTTCCAAACCAGTCAGCATCCTTTTACTGTCCAATTTCAAACTCACAAAACCAACTTTTCTTCTCATTTATTCCTTCAACTTTCATTTTCTGGAACAACCTTCCTTCAAATGTATTTCCTGAAAATTACAACCCACAGAAATTCAAGTCTAATGTCAACAAGTATCTTCTTTTATCTTCTCACCCTTCAATTCACACATGGTACTAAGTACTATAGGTTCTAATACCTTTTATGTTTTCATAAAAAGAGAGAGAGAGACCGACCAGATTGAGGCTTGGAGGGTGGGGGACTTACAATCTCTTCCAATTCCTAGCTAGAGCCAGACATTAATATCAGTCACCCAGTGGGTCCTTTAGAACTCTTTTGACTGAACTGCGCACATTTTATCCTTGTTGTGTGTGGTTGTAGCTTCTTTGTATTTTTTTATTTCTTTACTAATTTATTTTATTGATTACTGTTACTTTTTAAATCCTTCTGCTATTTGTGAACTCTAGTACTACAGGCATGATGTCAAGTACCTTGTATGTTAGCTATTCTTACAATAAATACATTATCTCTCTCTCTCTCTCTCTCACCCCCACCTCATGTTGGAATATACATGCAGAATAGGAAGAATTTATAAATGTTTTAAGTGTCATCTGTCAAAACAATATTTAATTTCCACTTTGTTTCATTTGTTTTCTCTGTTCATAACTGTTAAAATATTGAAAATTACTAGCTAAAGTACTTTATATGCTAATTTTATTTATTATTTTTATTAGATTGTCGACTATCAAGTCACCAAATTGCTACTCGGATGACAAAGCAGGCCTGCATTCCTAATAACATCTATACCAAAGAAATGTAAGCAGGACTTTTTTGTTCATAGTATGGTATCTATTATTTCTATATATCCTATCCTACCAAAATTAATGGAAACACTTTTAGTTATGAACAAATCATGTATTTATTCAAAGAAATTAATAGAATGTTGGCTGATCTTTGATGCTTCTCAGAAGATTTTCTTCTAACTTCAATTATAAAGCTAGTGGTGTTGTACTACATAACTCATTTAAAGCATTCACAAACTCCACTAATGAGAGAGCCATTCTGGTCTTGCCCTTAATTCTGAATTGTAGCTCATTCCAAAAAAGAGATGTTCGGTTGGGTTGAGGTCGGAGCTCTGTGTTCAAGTGGCATACTCTGGGTTCTTACTTTGCAACATGGAGCAGTATTGTTTTGGCTGCTTCAATAAAATTCCCACAATATAGGAAAAGTATAATTGTCCTGAAGATCAATGTAAGATGTAACATTCATGGTTCCATGTGCTGTGACCAGTGCTAGATTTAGCTGGACTTGGGCCCCCAAAACATATTTTAGAGGCTCTAAAAATAAGGACATGGGGGGGGGGGCTAGACCAACAGTGCCACTGCACCATCAAATCCAACCTTAGCCATGACCAGTGGATCTCCATATCACAAGAATCACACCCAGACCATAGCACTACCTCTTCTCAACTTCCCAGTTTACTACAGGATTTTAGGAGTATTTTAATGCAGTAGTTAAAATCAAATCAAGGTTCATATGCTTTACCTACATTAAATTTCAGTCATGAAGAGATTATCTGCTCTCGCTGTTGATAAAGCCTTAGGTCCAAATGGAAATAAGTTCACTCAGACTTGAACATAAGCCTTATCCTCGTCACTAAGGTTTATGTTCAACTTAAAGACAAATATGAAGGATATTTGTAACTTGGGCAGAAACCATGGATAATGATATTTGTCTCTCATTGAATGCCTTAGTTGCTGAGTACTTGGTGCTTGGTTTTCAGTGAGAGGAAAGTCTTTATATGATCAAAATCAAACTCAGGTAAAGAGTATGAATTTTGATTTGATTTCATAATTTGAACAACACTCAGGAAATAAGCAATCTCCTTACTTAATGCATCCATCAAACTTGGAAGAGTATGACTTGACTCCTCGCAGGATGGATATCCATTGATCCACAGTCCAGGATCATTCCAGTCAACAGGAACATTGCAGTGCCTTGCACCATTCCAGTCAACAGTGTGCATTTCTTCTTGTTATAAAAAAGACATGGGCTGCAGCTCTTCTGCATAAATTCATGGCGTGTAATACATATTGTGGAATTACAGATCTGTATTGGTTGTTTTGTTGACTGATTATCACCTATGGACTTCCATATTGTCAGTTCTCAACTTCAGAATTATTTTCCAATGCATGTATGGGTATTTTCCTCACAATATCCAACTGTAATTTTCTTCTGAAGCTTATCTTTTTTTTTTTTTTTTTTTTGATAGTTGTTGGCACATCAGCTTCTGTGGCCATAATGCACCTCCCAAGGTTTTTGCAGTACTTTGATCCAAGCCCGAGACGGGATTCGAACCCGCGACCTTTGGGTTGCTAGGCAGGCACTTTACCCACCCGGCTAGCCAGGTCGGCTGAAGCTTCTCTCTTTCCGTGTACCAATCATTCAGAGCAAACAAATGTTTGCTCTGAATGATTTTGGTACATGGAAGGAAGGTGATTATAATCAATGTTACCTGGGAGCACCAGAAAAGTGTGTCCTGCTATGCAGCACAGTGGTTATAGTCACATTCTCCCACATCATATGGAAAAGGCTTTAGTTAAAATTCCATCAGTGATGCAAGAAACTTGTATGGACTTTTTCCACACTGTGTACGGAGTCTGTCAGTTTTGGGTCAAAGCAGCAATCTACCCCCACATTTATGAACAAATTTTTTTTTTTTTTTTGCTCAATCACCTATCCAAGACCTATGCTCCTTTTTTTCCAATATGTAAATTAGAAAAAAAAAGGGAGCATAGGTCTTAGATAGGTGATTGGGCAAAAGTTCTTTGGAATAACTACACATTTCCATATTTAGTAGTGCCCACGTCAAATATATGCATCAAAGACGTTTGTCTTTGATACATAACCAGAATGTCAGTTTTGCACAACCAGAATATAAAACTGTGACTGCGGTAAAACTCAGACAACAGCAAAAATTAAATTTTCCTTTAAATGGTAAAACTATTTTTCTATATCATTTATAAAACATTGCATGACCAAATCCTAATTACAAATGTTTCATGATTGAACCATAGAAAAAGTATTGATTTATACACTCGTGCACAAGGAAAGGGGGTCTCTTTCAGCAGGACGGTATACTTTGCTGAATGCTAAAACCAGCATGAAATGGCTGATAGATTATAATATAGATGTGCTTACATAACCAGGTCTGATCCTAATTAGATTGAAAATTATTGTGATCAAGGCTGGAAGCTATTTGTCACAAAAATCCTAGCAGTAAAAGGGAACAAGTCAAAGTTATTGTGTAGGATTGGTTTAAGGGGTCATCGTGCCTGAAAAACTACAGTTTGTTAGATTCTGTGCTAAATGGATTAAAGCTGCTTTGAAGGCAAAAGGCTTTTCAACAAAATATTAACATAAATGAGGTTTTACACTTAAATTATTAACTTAAGAGATTTTATGATTGACCAAATTTATTTTTTAATAAGTGTATTGTATTCCAACCTTGTTTTTAAGTTACTTTAAAGAAGAGATTTGTTATATTCACCTAATATGATATTTTTATTTCTAAATAAAATAAAATAACTCTGAATTTGAAATGAAAGCAATAAACATCGATTATAAATGAAATTTACACATTTTTAAATGTTCCCAGAATTAAGTCCACCAATGTATTATAGTGGACTTTTTCTGTAGGGAATTTCCTTATGATGATGTGGAGTATCATGAAGAGGAAAGCAGAATGTCTTTGCCAGTAATTTCTCCTAAAATGGTAAAACTTTGTTTTTCTATATCATTTATAAAACATTACATGACCAAATCCTAATTACAAATGTTTCATGAATGAACCATAGAAAAAGTATTGATTTATAATACCTAGGTCATAAGTTGTATAGTCAGCCAATTAGAGTTTAGTAGTTTCCTTTTGGCAGTCCAATATGTAGGATTTTCATTACACCAATTTGTTAACAAGTGTATTTTTTAATAAGTGTATTGTATTCCAACCTTGTTTTTAAGTTACTTTAAAGAAGAGATTTGTTATATTCACCCAATATATTTTTATTTCAAAATAAAATACAATAACTTTGAATTTGAAATGAAAGCAATAAACATTGATTATAAATGAAATTTACACTCAGTTGAGTAGAATTTCAATTTGAAATTGAAATTTCAGGCTCAGTTGAGTAGAATTTCAGCTAGTTGTTATCCCCAGTTAAAACAGTCTTAAATTTTATCAAAGTATTTTTTTTTAACAAAGGGATAATCCTCAAAAATTTAATAAGGGGCTTGCTCCAGTTCCTTCCATAAGCTCCCCCCTCTATCACACACTTGCCCTACATGCTGAAATATGTGAGGAGTTCATGTAGGAGGAGTCCTCTTGTGTTCTAGTGCTGAACCAGTGATGGGTTAACAGTGACACTAACTCAATTACCAGAATACTTGAATTAACTCAGGTTGAGGGCAACTCCGTAGCCAGGTGGGCAGGAGCAGCAGTGCGTAGCACACACTTCTTGATTAGACCGGGGTTCGAGCCCATGACCACCAAATACGGAGTATGCAGAAAGGTCAGGGAATGACCACCGCATATCACCTGAGCAATATGGCTTAGTTGCTAATGCTCCTAAAAACCAAATAACAAACAAACAAACATCTCAGGTTGGGAACCGTTGTAATAGTAATCGTCGCATGTGATGCAAGAAATCAAGCATTTGAGCTTATGTAGCAGCAGCCAAAAAAAAAAAAAAAAAAAAAATTCACACAACTATTCCCTCTAAGTTTGTTCAGTTCCTCCTTAAATTTATTTAACTATCAACTTCCAAAACGACAGATAGAAGTTTGTTCCAGCAATTAACTGCCCGCTGGCTAAAGGCAAATTTACACACATCTATTCTATAGCTGTCTTTCCTCAATTTGAATTTATGCCCCATTAGGTTCGTAATCTGAAGAAGTGGAAGAATCCCATCAGAATTCAGCATGCTCAACCCATTCAAGGCCTTATACACCTCAATCAGATCACCTTGCAGTGCCTAGTTTCCAGCCGCTGCAGTTTGCAGAAATGAAGCCTCTGTTGGTAAGAGGATCCCTTCATTCCCCTCACCAATCTTCTTGCCCTTCTCTGTACACGCTCAAACAAATCTACATCCTTCCTAAAATGAGGCCTCCAACCTGTATGCAGTACTCAAGGCATGGCCTGACTATTGCCTTATACAGAGGGACAATCACCTCCTTTTCCCTGCTAGCAAAATTCCTGTATATTATTGACAAAACCCCATGAGCTGCTTTGGCAGCCTATCTGCATTGCTCAGAAAACTTCATATTTGACTGCAAAATTACTCCCAGGTCTTTTTCATTTTCTACCACCCTAAGTGTAGTACCACACAGTTGGTACATTCCTCTGGGATTACTTCTACCCATATGCAGTGCTTTGCATTTGTCAATGTTAAACTTCAGTTGCCACTTCTCAGCCCATCTTCCCAATTTTTCTAGATCCTGTTGCAGTAGCACACTGCCATTACTGTCATTAACAATCCTGCCAACCTTTGTATCATCTGCAAACTTCGACAATAAGCCTGATATACCTTCATCAATATCACTGATAAATATACAAAGCAGTGGACCCAACACTGAACCCTGTGGGACTCCACTAATAACATTAGTCCACGAAGAGCAGCGCCCATTGATTGCCACCCCTGTCTTCTCCTACTCAACCGTCCTTTTACCCATTGTAGCAACTAACCCTTAATACCATTCTGCTCCAATTTGTACAGTTGTCTTCCATGCGCAACAGTGTCAAAAGATTTCCTGAAATCCAAGTATATGATATCAAAATTATTTTTTACATCCAGTTCCTTTGTAACCACATCATAATATCCTATCAAATTTGTCAGACAAGACTTTCCCCCTTAACAAACCCATGCTGTGTCTGAATTATTGCTGCAGTCTTGTCTAGATGATCCTGCATCTTTAATCAGTGACTCCATTATTTTACCCGGAACAGAAGTTAAATTAACTGGTCTGTAATTACTCATGTCACCCTCCGATCCCCCTTTGTGAATTGGGGATACATTTGCACATCTCCAGTCTGTGGGGACCTCCCTGAATTCAAGGATGCTCTCATAATTATGGCTAAGGGGTTTGCATACTTCCTTTGCTGCCTCTGTTAATATAACTGGATAGATCCCATCCACCCCGGGTACTGTTCTTATGTTTAACTTCAACAATTTCTCCTCCATTTTGCTCCCAGTTATTACAAAATTATTAAACACCCTGCTACAATTTGATAACCTTCTGGCATTTTCAATCCTTAATAACTCATGTGTGAATGTAGATGCAAAATACTCATTCAGTTTGTTTGCTATCTGAGCAGGATCATCAACAGTCGAACCATCGATATCAAGTGAACAAATCTGATTCATCCCCTTCCTTTTAGAGTTTATATAACTAAACAAGTTCTTGCTGTTTTTCTTAGCATCCTTTGTCAAAGATTTCTCGCAATCTGCCTTTGCCTGCCTAACCTACTTTGCGACTTGATTACAGACTAGCTTATATCTGCCGTAGGCTTCTGTGTCGCCTGATATGCAATGAGTCTCATTAATTCATTTGACAACCATTTAGGCTTAAACCTTGAACAATATTTCTTAATAGGTATGAAACGTTTAGTAGCTTCCACGATTAATTCCTTGAATGCTTCCCTCTTAGAATTTGCTGTTGGTAACATCATCAGTTGATCCCACTGAACAGAATTTAAAAATTGTCAGACCACTGTAGTCATTGTTACGGAAACAAAAACCCTTTCCTTTACCCCTGATGGTAATTATATCTTTAAGCAAACCCACATCAGTACGCAGATAAAGGAGCCACCTAGTGGTGCCTTTATCAGCAGATTCTTAATACACGAATGATCACTGCTGATAACCAAATCAAGATTATTACCCTCTCTGGTTGTCTCTCGAACATGCTGCTGCAGAAAACAATCATCAAATAAATCCACAAAAGTCTTAGTAGTGTGCAAGTGACCAACCCACAAATTCCAGTCAATATCTGGGAAGTTAAAATCCCCCATTATAAGACATTCTGATTTACTAGCCCACTATATTTCTCTGTACAATTGTTCATTGTACTCATAAGAGTAGGAGTGTGTTATAGGCCTAATGACTCATTTGAGTCATTAGGCCTATAACACACTCCAACTCTTATTTTTGCTTTCACAGTGCTTATGTCACACCAAACTGATTCAACAGTGCACTGTCCATCTATATCAACTGGATGCACTTCTTTTGATTTTGTTTTTCTTAATTAACAGTATAACCGCTCTTCCCTTCCTATCCTGTCTATCCTTTCTGTACACATTGTACTCCCCAAATTCCAATTCTGCGTTCCTAATATCTGTGTGACACCACATCTTTGATATCCCAACAATATCTGCCTTTGATGTCTTGACCAAAACTTCAAATTCATCAAATTTATTTACTATACTTCTAGCATTGGTATATATGCACCTATTCTTATTCTTAGTTACCCTAACACATCCCATATACCCACCTGTTTCATGATGACTGCCATCAGTCCCTGAAACACCTAGCACCCCTCGCTCCAGGCCGCTGCTTATTCTAATAGATGTAGTGCAAAAATCGCCTGCGGCTACTTTTAACCTTTTAGTCTGTGAATTCCCTCCCCCCAAGCTAGCAGTTTTACAACCCACCTAACACTGCCTTGATAGCATCAGCAAATATTTAAGTGTATCCCACCCCTGTTGAAGTAGTCTCTCCTGTTAACAAGCACAGACCATGCTGAAAAAAATTCTACCCCTACGAGCCTTGCACATTCCCTCCAGGGCCAAATTGATTGACAAGGCTGTCATCATATACTCCCTCCTATCGTGTCTGGGCAGAATTGCAGTTGTGTTCTTAGATGATCACAAAATTAACAGTTTAATTAGATATTTAGAATTTGGGCTTGGAGAACTAAGTCTGAGGAGTCAGCATATCATGACTGTAAATTTTGTACACTCTGTGATCAGTTTTTATGTTCTGCCAAATGAAAAACCTAAGTTTTCAGTAAAAAAAAAAATCTTGTAATTCTTGTTCAATTAGCTAGGCTATGGTGGAAGAATTCCATCTATTTTTGCTTCTCTCTCTCTTTCTATGCACTTCTGTTTGCTCAACTTATTTTGTTGTTTATTTTTATTTAAAAATATCATGCCCATAATCTTAATAATTCAAATGTTAGTGTATATATACATCAAAGTAGACAATCAGATATACCAATATACTTAGAGAGTTTCAGCATGAGAGGGTGGCTGGAGGCCAGAACACTAGCCTTTCTTCACTACACCTCATACACACTCATGGAATGTGTTCAACAAACCATAATAGTTTTGTACATCAACTTCATGCATGTTATCAATTGAAACATCACAGAAGAGGTCCAAGAAGCCACAAGAACATCCATCAGTATGTTAATCATATGGGACGCTGCATAACCTTGAATTCAGTGGAATTCATTCTATGCATAAGTCCAATACTGCTGATGCAAAAAGACACTTGGAGTGATGTTGTTCTCAACATTCACAGATTCTCAACATTCACAGACACTACAACAGTAACATTAACAGTAGGAATAACAAATCCTGCTATTGTTGAAGTAATGAATCCTTGAACGTTTCACCCAGTGGACATGTTTGGGTTTGGAGATTGTCTAAAGAGTGCTCCCTGTCTGACTATACTATTATGCAGTTAGATAGGAAGCTCTTTTGTTATCTTCTGTTGCTTCCCAAAATTTCTTACATGACCTGTTGTTCAAGTTCCTCCAATAGGAATAAAGCTCCCTTATCAATTCTACTTATTCCTGTAAGGGTCTTAAGCAACTCAATTGGTAATTCCTGATGATGCTATGACACCTTCATGGTGATAACCCTTAGCATTCTCAACCAATCTAGTTGCCCTTGTTTGGACCCCCCCCTCCTTGAAGTTCTGCTCTTTGGGAAAATTGTATTCAGCCCTTCAGATCTGAATACAATTCCAAATGTATCCTCATCATTTTAGAAAAAGGAAATGTCATCCTTCTCCCTGCTGTCAAAGGTCCTACAGATCAGTGACATGCAAACTGTCATCTGCAAAGATGACAGTTTGCATGTCACTAGGGGTCTACAAAAAGGACTCCTTGCTCATTGTGATCTAAAATCTTTAGATAACAGGTCAAACAGCTTATTTTCAGGGCTACCAAAGTTATATTATATTAATACAAAATAGTTATATCATGCTGATACCAGACTATTTGAATATGTGCATAATTTCTTTCTAATGTTTTCTTTATGATTTTTACTCACTTTTCACTTTAGTATTGTCTACTTTGACAACTGTTCATTATGTATTAGACAACAGCTTCCCTCAAGCAACAAGGCCCATTGCTATCTGATTTTGGATTTCCAGTTAACAAAGAGAATATGCACAGCACCCTTCAGAGAAGAAAAGACCTACATCATGCACTTAAAAAAAACAGAGAAAGATTACACTGGACAACAAATTTTAAGCTTTTGATTTTTTTATATCTCGTGGATTTTAATAAGCTGAATCCAAATTTGAAGTGAAAAATTGCAATAGCACCCACAGATTTAGAGAGGAATACAGATTACAAGAGTCAATTTTTTTCATTTGCTTTTGATTTTGTAATGATCAGAAACCTTCCCAATCAAGCCAAATGTAATGGGTAAAGGAGAGTGTTAGATAACATGTCTGATATTGCAGATGAACTGAATAAGTACTATGCACAAATTTTGAAATTTCAGATGATTATTTATTAGAAAAAACTTTCAAACTTAAAGGTAAGTAAGGCTCCTGGGGTTGAAGGCCTGCTAATTCTGAGGGAGGTTGCAAGAGAATGTGTACAAAACTATTAAAGGTTAATTATGAGGGCATCACTGAACTTAGCAGAATCAAGTTCTTAAAACAGTGTAGGCAGGCAAGGCACATGGTGTGCTATCCACGATTTATCAGAATTTGCTTGTTTTGATAAGGAGGTCGTAATAGTACTTAGTACCTTGGGTTGGAGGTTGACAAGACGAGAAAAGATATTTTTTGACATTAGACTTGAACTTCTGCAGACTGAAATTTTCAGGAAAGACATATGAAGGAAGGTTGTTCCAGAAAACGGCAGTTAAATGAATAAACGAGGAAGATGAAAAGTTGGTTCTGTGAGTTTGAAGTTGGACAGTAAATGGATGTTGTCTGGTGGCAACATGTGTTCGGACTGTTTTGAAAGAGAGAGCGGGAATTATAGAAGCCAATTCAGAAGAACAGTGCCCATGGAAGTATCTATAGAAAAGGCATACAGCAGAAACAGTACGTCTATGAGACAGAGAAGGGAGAGAGAGACTCTGTTAGAGATGAGTCATTAATTAATCTAACTGCCCTCTTCTGAATGGAATCTAGAAGCCTGAGAGAGGTTTTGGGGGCACCTCCCCAGATGTGGGAACAATATTCCGTGGTAGGGCAGATGTGGGATTTGTACAGAGTGAACAGCTGTTTGAAAGAAAAGTTTGAGAACGAAAGAGAAAACCAAGTTTTTTAGATGCAGAGAAAACAATATTTGAAATGTACTTGTGCCAAGAGAGATTAGAAGTCAGGGTAATCCCCAAAGATAAGCATAGGAGCAGAAGAGTTCTTTTTGCAAGATATAAGACAAGGCTGAGTTTTAGAAAGATTGAAATCAACTAAGTTGTCTTTGCCCCACTGGAGAATTACCTGGAGATCGACATTTAAGGAATTGGTAGTGGATATTCGAGAAGTTGAAGCTGATTGAGCAGGGCAAAATTTCTCAAAATGGAAAGTGGAATGCAATGTGCTGTCATCAGCAAAACTATGGATATGATTTCCAGTTAATGGAAGAAGGTCATATAAATAGAAGAGGAAAAGAGTGAGGGAAAGAACTGAACCTTGGGGGAACCAACATTAGTGGAGAACTTAAAGACAGAGAGCCATCTACCATAACTGGATAACCAATTACAAAAAACAGTTGGCAAACCATAAGATGGAAGCTTATTTAGAAGACTTTTATGCCAAACATGATCAAAAGCCTTTGAGATGTCTAGAGCAACTTGTGTTTCGCCGAACTTTTCCATTGAATTTGTCCATAAATGAGAAACATAAGCCAGAATATCACCAGTGGCGGAATCCATACTGGCGATCGTTGATCAGATGGAAAGTTTCTAGGTGGTTTAAGAGTTGGTGGTTAATTGATTTCTCCATTACTTTAGAAAGAGTAGAAGTAATTGCAATGGGATGATAATTGGATGGGGGGGAATTGTCACCCTTCTTAGGAACTGGCTGGATATGAGCAAATTTCCAAACAGAAGGAAAAACACATTTGGAATAAGAAAGTGAAAAAAGGCGGCAAAGAACAGGAGTAAGTTTGGGAGCACAATTCCAGATCAAGTGGAGAAATACCATCAGGACCTGGAGCTTTCTTAGCATCAAGATCCGTCAAAATCCTTCTGACATCCTTTTGACGGAAGATCACAGGAGGTATTGAATGGAGCATGTTGGGAATGGTTGGAGGTGTTTTACCAAGATCATTAATACACGAGTTGGAAGAAACATGGGATGCTAGCAGGTCAACTTTATCGTTGGCCGAAGTGACAACAGAAAGATCTCGTTTTAACAGAGGTGGGAGAAGAGAGGGGCCAAAAGTTGCGGCCAATAGCTTTGGCAAGAGACCAGAATGCTCGGCTACTGTTAGGGCAAGAAGCAAGTTTTCTCTCTTAGCCTGTTCAAAATCTAGATTGGATTTATTAATAACTCCTTTACAATTGTTGTGAGCTTTGGTGTAGGCAGAAAATGAAACTGAAGAATTGGAAACAAGCCAATTACGATATGCAAAATTCTTCTCCTGAATGGCCTTAGCACATTTGTTGGAAAACCAATGTTTAGATAAAGAAGGAGATTTTAAAGTGGAGTGTGTGATAAAGGATTCCATTCCTACAAGGATAATTTCACTGACATGATCTGAGCAAACGTTGACATCAGAAACAGTAATCCAACCAAGGAAAAGAAATCTCGCAGGTCATTCCATTTTGCATTCTTGTAATGCCAAACAACACGAGGTTGGGAATTGCCATGAGATAAAGGCTCCATTGGAGAAGAGACAATCACCAAGTTGTAATCTGAGGTGCCTAAAGGACCACTCACTTCAACTGTGTATTTAGAAGGGTTGTGAGAAAAAATCAACTGTGTATTTAGAAGGTTTGTGAGAAAAAAGATCAAGTGTGTTGGCTGTATGGTTAGGATTGTCCGGTATTCTTGTAGGTATATAAGGTATGTTCGTGTCAGACAGCACCTGGGATTTCTCCCATCTATTCTTGTAGGTAAATGAACAATCTGTGCAAGGTCATTAGTAATTGAAAAGACAGCATCTTGACCAGCTTGGTAGGTGTGACTAGAAAATGCAAGCCAGCTGGAGTTGTGAACATTAAAATCACCAAGGAAAATTACGTCACGGTTAGGAAAGTTGGATTGAAGAAAGTCAAGTTGCAAAGAGAGGAAGTCGAAGAGCTCCAAGTGATTAGTGGAGTTGGGAGAATGGTAGAGACAACAGATGAATTTAACACAATGAGGTAGAAAGATTTTAAGCCAGAGAAGATTGAAAAGAGGAGATTCCAAATTACCAAGTCTCTGACAGGG